>NC_139221.1:132187438-132819938 GCF_055691185.1 Crinia signifera | reverse complement strand
GACTTTTTTGACTGGGTGACTAAAGTAATAGATCAAGGTGGGGCTGTAGATGTAGCTTATCTAGACTTTAGTAAAGCTTTTGACACTGTCCCACATCGCAGACTTTTAAATAAACTTGAAAGCTTGGGATTGGATTCGAAGATAGTTGAATGGATAAGAGCGTGGTTGCAGGACAGAAAACAGAGAGTTGTAGTAAACGGAGTACAGTCAAAGGAGGGAAAGGTTACAAGTGGAGTACCCCAGGGATCTGTACTTGGACCGGTGCTTTTTAATATCTTTATTGGTGATATTGCAAATGGAATTGAGGGTAAAATGTGCCTTTTTGCAGATGACACAAAGGTATGCAACAGGGTAGACACACCAGGAGGGGTAAAACAAATGATTGAGGATCTAGGCAGATTAGAGAAATGGTCAAGAGAATGGCAACTACAGTTTAATGCCAAAAAATGCAAAATCATGCACTTGGGTCTCAGAAATCCAAAGACTCAATATAGTATAAATGGCACTATAATGGAAACTACTGAGGAAGAGAGGGATCTAGGTGTCACTATTTCAGGGGAATTAAAAGCAGGTAGGCAATGTAACAAAGCAATGAAGAAGGCAAGTCAGATGCTTGGTTGCATAGGGAGAGGTATCAGCAGTAGAAAGAAAGAAGTAATAATGCCACTGTATAGGTCATTGGTACGACCTCACCTAGAGTATTGTGTTCAGTTCTGGAGGCCATATCTCCAGAAGGATATAAATACATTAGAGACTGTACAAAGAAGAGCAACTAAAATGGTGCATGGCCTACATCACAAAACGTACCAGGAAAGACTAAAAGATCTTAATATGTATACTTTAGAGCAGAGAAGGGAAAGGGGGCCATGATAGAAACTTTCAAATATATCAAGGGCTTTAACAAGGTACAGGTGGGAGACATTCTTCACATGAAGAGGAGCAACAGAACACGAGGACATGCACTGAAACTAGAGGGAGGAAGATTCAGGGGAAATGCGAGGAAGAATTTTTTCACAGAAAGAGTAGTAGATAAGTGGAATAGCCTCCCAACAGAGGTGGTAGACGCAAATACAGTAGTACAATTTAAACATGCTTGGGATAAGCATATTGATATCCTTACAAAAAAATAAGGATCAAATATGGTTTGAGGTAACATGTTTAAAAAAAGGGGCAGACTAGATGGGCCAAGTGGTTCTTATCTGCCGTCAAATTCTATTATTATACACTGGTCATTGTTTTAGTAAAAATAACCATAAAGAGAGTCGGTTTCCGGAATGGACCAGGCCTCTAGGCAATGCAGTTATTTTCTTTGCAGAACCTCAGAAATAATAAGTATAGCACTAATATGGCGCACATTTTGAGCTCTTGGTCACTGAATTGGATTTAGTATATTTTTATGTTTCACCAAGAGAGACTGAATATGTATTAATTGACGTAGTTAGAGCTTGGTATTTAATGCCAGATCATTCTCCTTTTTCATAGGGAACACTTATTTCAAAGTATACAAATCAATAACTGGTATTAAGGATCATAGAAAAACATTCCTATACAATTTTAGAAGACCACAAGGTTCACATAAATATTTATATTTATTTTGTTTATTTGCATTTGTGAGTGTATGACTGCTCACTGGTCAGCTATCCGCTTGGCACTTTCTTAAAAAAAAAAAAGTGACCAGCCTGTTCCTAAACATTTTCTCACAGAAACCCATTCATTAAATGCATCACGATATAGAATGATTGACTGTATCCCTTTTTCTCCCAGAGGGGGCGACAGAGGAGTTAAAGACTTGAAACAAAATTTATATACAATTTGGGTACCCGCTCTCCACGAGGGCTAAATAAAAATTTAGGTCTCATTCATTGTATGCAGGATGTATCTTCTCATCGATATTCTATAATATGTGATATTTCTATGTATACCCTTATTAGGTTTTATTGTACTAACCCATAAGTAATACTATAATGCACATTATCAATCGGTTTAACATCATTAGCTGGTTTTAATATAGATTATATTTATAGTGGCTCCAATATTTGTATTTATTGCAGTACTATAGTAAATAATATACAGACATACTCTGTATCTATTTTTGATACATAGTAAAAGCACTGATTTAGAAGTTACAGTTGTAGCACACAGTCTTGCATGGCCTTCACAGTTATAGTTACTTTTTAACTTGTGCATTACATAGTGCCGCTAGCTCAAGTTTATAGTTATTCTAAGTTTTCGTATTATATATTGCTGTTACTACACATGACCCAGCATGATATTAGACCCGTACAGATTATGTGCTCTCTATGACAGTTGTGTATCATGGTTACTATGGTGACGCGAAGGCGATGCCGGATGATGTAATCGGCTAACTGCCGCACACACACCTTGGCAGGGCCCAATCTGGAAACATGAGCATGGGTGTTTAGTACTTAAGGTAAGACTGTTTATTAAACATATTGTCCTGATGAAAATGCGACACAATAAAAGGCATTGAAACGTTGCCTAAACTACTGCCAATGTAAGTGTTTATCAAGCCCTGTGAAGTGCTGCACGTTCTTCTGTTTGTACATTGCTGGATCTGTGTAAAGGTAGCCATACACCTACAGATTTATCTTCAGAGCTGGCTGGTTGGCACAAAAATCTGGTAATATCTGAATGAGTTTTTCAGTTTTCCAGCATTTCCAAGCAAATAGTCAACTGCCATTTGCATAACCATGCAAAACATAACCATGTTTTTGTTCCAACCACCCATATCTGAAGATAAATCTGCATGTGTATGGCCACCTTAAGATTTTGGCTGTGCGGGCACCCGAGGCATTTAACCACTCCAGGGAGAGATGGTCATCTATTCTTCTTATATATATAGTTTACATATACAGTATATTGTCAGAATGCTCATCAAAAATATTTGCAACATTAAATAACATTGATTATCTTATTACAATGGCACCTGGCAAAGGGTGTTATGTGTAAGGCAGAAAGTGAAGTTCATGTGCCACAAGCAGGTAAGGAACTGAGCAACTTTGACAGGGGCCAAATTGAGAAGGCTAGATGACAGAGCATCTCAAAAACAGCCAAAACAGGTCTTTTAAGGTATTCCCAGTGCCTACCAAATGTGGGCAAAGAAAGGACAACTGATGATCTGGGTACTGGGCACCCAAGGAGAGAAAAGACTAGTCCTTTTTTATATTCTGTTCATATCCCACAGAAAGCTAAGATACCATAGCACAAATTACTGAAGAAAGATACTGTAATGTGCTGCCTTTAATAGAAAGGTGTCAGTAGACACATGTTGCTTTGTATTGGCAAACACTTCTTCAGTTTTTGGCAAAATCAGTGCATTTTGTTGTTGTTGTTTATAACTCCTGTCCTGACTCGCAGGCACCTGCCCTGATGTGTCTGTATATCGATAGTACTGCTTCAAACCTACAACAGCAAGCAATACAAGAACAAATGTCTCCAGGACCCTCACACTCCCAAAGTTTCAATTAAGGTTGTGTTTTGAGACATTATTAGCTGAGAAAGTCATATCTCTTTCAAGTTATGTTCACAATAAACTAAGGCAAAAAGTGATCAGTGTATGATGCAAATGTTCAGCTTCTTAACCTGCATCAGTATGTCGAGGAGCATGCCTGAGAGTAGGAGGTAATGAGGAGGAGGAAGAATGTTAGTCATCAGCAGAGAGATTACTTATACCTCCTGCATGAAATGAAATCATTACTACCTATACACACACACACAATGTGCACATTATGCACATTATGCATACATTATGCAGCTCAGTAATGCAAAGTGTATGATCTATAGTATTGCTGTAAATTCCGATTGTAGCCTTACTTGTTGTGTAATGAAAAAAACATAATAGGGACAAAAAGAGATAATGTTCCTAAAATGAAGTCACCAGTCTTGTTCCAGGAACACCACTAAGGACTTTACATTTACAACCTCCTCAACCGTTTCAGCATTTTGTATGACCTTCGATTTTAATAAGAATAACTTAATAAACCGACTGATCTTTACAGCTTTAGTCTGTAGATATGACAGTTAAGTGATGCTTCATTGTAAAAGTCTTTATTTGCAGTCAGAATGGTGCCAGTGATATAAAAACATGTAAGAAACGGTGATTATGTCATTGGAGACATCAAAATCTTTAGATCATACAAGAAATGGCACCATTTTCCTTTCATTTCTAATAATGAAATTTGACTTGAATTCCCTGCTTTCTGTATTATACAAAATTGTAAATTCACAGTCGCAGACTTAAAAGGAAGTGCTATAGGAAGTATTGCAGGAATAGTTACAAGTTAGCTTAAAAGTCTACTGAACATACAGTACTGCATATACAGTAATTACAAATTGACATTAGGAAATGATTTTATATTTGACAACTAGCATTGGTATTACCTGTTACTCTGCTTGCTCTACTTGCACCTCATATGTCTAGTATGCACTGTAACATTTTAGCCTGAGGCAAATGTATGCAAGCAGCCATGGCTTTCCTACCTCCTCACAGCAATGTAAAAAAAATAAGTGTAAATTGAGCACAAGTACAGGAAATACAGTACATTTCCTACATGGAAATAGGCATTTTTATGGACCAGTGGATTGCAGCATAGATTGGAAGTGTAATTATGCCTATTTCCAGGGGTTAAGGTATGTAGTAGTAGTAATAGTAGTAGTAGTACGTTTATTTATAAGGTGCCACAAAGTGTCTGCTGCGCCGTACATAGCAAACAAAAAACAAATTACAAGGATAAAATACCGCATAAATAGGGGTATAGCTGGTAGAACTAAGATCAGCATCAGTTCTGAAGTAGGTGTCGAAATTGTCGAGGAGACTGAAGATGAAGTAGAGGAAGGGAAGAACAGGACAGGAGCACAGGTGAGGTAAAGAGGTAGGGTGAGTAAGTGAGGAAGGAGGACCCTACTCATAAGAGTTAACATACTATGATATGAAACATACTAAGGTATGAAAATGTACTTTCTTTCCTCTGCCCCCAAAGACAGCCTAACCCTAAAGCTTATCCCTAGCCTTCCTTAACCCTCCCTGCTAATGCTTAACCCTAACCTCCATACTCCACTAAACCTTTCTTCCCCACCCCATAGCCTAACCTTAACCCTCCCTTCTAAGTGCTAACCCTCCTCGCATTCTAACCCTAACCTCCTCCTCCAGAAGCCTAACCATAATAGGCCCTATACACATACCGATGTGTGGGTCTTTTCTAGGTCTGCTCAGCACACAGCACTGACAGCTCACGCACAGTGCCAGCTGTCAGTGATGTGTGCTGAGCGAGCTGACAGCGCCAGTGTTCTCAGGTGGAAAACAATGACGATCAGTGATATTTGTGCTTGCTGACCATCAATCTAATCTAACGATATCGATGTGCGGGGACGCCCATTGCTGTCACTATAACCCCTACACACACACTGATGTACAGGCATTTTCGAAGCGACTTAGCCAAACTTAGCAAAGTCGCTTAGAAAATGCATTAATATCGGCATGTAGTCCCCTCCCATTGAGAGTGGGAAGGTTGTCAGGTCTGTGGTGCTAGTTTTCAGACATTATTTTCATTGAGGGATGAGGAGGAGCTATCAGGTCTGTGGTCCGCTCTGGGACATTATATTTGCAATTTAGGGAGGAAGATGTATCTGTGCGAAGCATTCAGAATCCCATGCCGGCATTCACAATAACGATGACAGCATCCTGACTGCAACCAGGTGACTGCCACTAGAATCCTAACATCAATATGGAGGCCGGTGCTGGAATCCCAGTGACTACTGGGATGCTGAACCTAAGTATGCAGCGTGCATACTCCTATACTAGAGAGATTTCAACTATTTATTCATGGTTAAAAGTTTTCTGCGCACACAGTAAAATAAATCATATAAAAGCTCAGGCAAAAGTTATACATAAGTTTATGTTATGTGTGCCTACCATAAACTCAGCACATATGCCAGTATTGCCATTCAGAATGGACTTTAATCCCTGCATATGGTTAGAAGTGCAATATTTTTGCATTTAACATTTTCAATTATACCTTGTATCCAGACGATTAATTCCATAATATTAATGGATGAATCACTTTATGATTCACAAGTTAAATTAAGAATTTGCCCAGCAGTATTCATTATATTTAAGGTGCCACAAGGCTGTGCTGCACTGCACATGAGAAATGCATAGTAACAGTAAAACTTGACAGATCAGTGGTACAGTAAAAGTATAATGACATATCATTGGGTGATACGGGGCAATACAACTGACAAACTAGTTAGGATGTGAACAAGAGAACAAAATATTCACCTTTTCTTGAAAGGCAAATGTAAGTAAGTCATGGGGAGGGGAAGTCAGATCAGCACTCAGTGAACCAGTATCCATCAAGGGGCAAGTGACAGAATTACTGAGAGGGACAAGGAGACAAGAGACAAGGAGTATTGGAAGCAAGGATAGTGCATAAAAATTGTACAATAAGTCATAGACCAAATATTTTTCAAAATGTCTATACAGTAGCTATATAAAGTGAACTTACATCTTGCACTAACTGAATGCTTCAATTTTGATTCATTTTGCTTCTAGAAATTGAATCGAAAATGTGCCCAAATCGAAGCATCTGTACTCCCCATTATAAATGCATAGGATAGATGTAAGGATATCCTGTATGAGCTGTGATTTGTGCTGTGTGAGTTGTGACATATAATCATACTTGCCTACTCTCCTGCAAGTTGTGATTGTTGAGATTCACAATTTTTCAGGCTGTCCCACACACCCATGGAAGAGAAGCCTCACCTCCTGCCTTAGTAGGCCACCCCCAGTGACTAATTGAGGGGGCAGGGCTAAAAGACTTGATTTTGCATAAATGAGCCCCACTTGATACAACAGACTAGTTAATCAGGCATGGTATTCACTGCTCGGGGTGAGCGGCTGACGTCACATGACGTTAGCGCCCAACCCATCTTTGGCGGTCAGCGGTGGCAATAAAAATTCAGTTCAGACTGACTTTTATTTCTGAAGGAGTGAGAAATCATTCGATGGACGACAATCTCAACCCTTTTTGTCCAAATGTAATAGCATCCAATGTCAGTGGCTGTGCGGGATGCCATCTGAAATCTGTGTTTTTTTTAAAGGGGCAATCATTCAAAAGGAATGGTTTTCCTTTGTAGATGATTGCCCCTTTAAAACACTCCGGAGTTCGTATGGCAACCCACATGGCCTCCAAACTCAGAGGCTATCAAATTTGGTCAGTTGTCTCTAAGGATTGATGTAAAAGTGGAGTAGGGGGTTAGGCCACAAATTTAAACAAATTGAGCTCCCTGCAATGAATGAGTACTAGGAGGATAATATTGTACATGGAATTTCTTCAAGAACATATTCTCCCCGTGTTTGCATGGGTTTCCCAATGCACTCTGGTTTCTTTCCACAATCTAGAATTATACTCCTGCCAAAATTAACCCTAGTGTCAATGTGTGTGCTTGTACAGTACATGTGGTAGGGAATATAGATTGTTAGCTCCACAGGGACCGGGACTGATGTGAAGGGCCAAACATTCTCTGTAAAGCACTGCAGAATATGTGTGCCCTTTGTAAATAACTGGTAATAAATAATAATAAATCTATCATTTGATTCTTATGTAAACAAGGGTGTTTTTGTACATTAAATTATAAGCATGTAGCCGTGCCCATATATAGTAAAACAATTTTTAATAAACAAAAATCTCCCATAGGGAATTCCTGAGATGGGGGCATGGACTTCGAGGAGCTACACCTGTGATTGGATGTACTCAGCTGAAATTTGTCAGGGACAACCTACTGTTCACTATTTTTTATGGTATACAAATAACAGTTTAATGTTTTAAAAAAAAAAACAATACATTTTAAGTGTGCCCTAGTCTTAATTTTTGTTTCCTGAATCATAGATTTTTGACTGCAGAAAATAACCACTTTGCCCTAAACACACGTATATGTACACATTAGGATTGCTTTTTGTTGAGAGCAAGGGAGAACAAGGTGCGGTACTCTTTACCTAGAACGGCGCCCATCGCGACCATCGCGACCATCGTATGCACTAAAAAACGGGTGCGATGCGATGCCCGCGATGGCCGCGATTTCCCATAGGGATCAATGTTAAAAGTGAGATTGGACGCGATTTTAGTGTTCAATGCCTCAATGCCCGCGATTTTTCCATAGGAAACAATTTTAAATGGGCCACAGAGCCCAAATAGTCACCCTAAAGTCTGAAATGGCCCCCACAATTGTTAACGCCACCCCACGATCAACGTCAACCCGAAGCATGGCGAGCGCAGCGAGCCCGCGAGGGGCGGCGGTACGCGTCCTCCGACCTTTTCATACCCCCACTATCCACGTCGGCGTGGAGTTGAGAATAGAATAGTGTGGCGAGCGCAGCGAGCCACCGAGCCCGAAGCGTGGCAAGCGCAGCAAGCCCCGCGAGGTAAACGCGTCCCTTCGCGGGCTTCACAGGTATCCGCGTCCCCTCGCGGGGCTCCCTGCGCTCGCCACGCTTCGGGCTTGGTGGCTCGCTGTGCTCGCCACACTATTCTATTCTCAACTCCACGCCATCGTGGATAGTGGGTGTATGAAAAAGTCGGAGGACGCGCACCGCCGCCCCTCGCGGGCTCGCTGCGCTCGCCACGCTTCGGGTTCACGTTGATCGTGGGGTGGCGTTAAAAATTGTGGGGGCCATTTAAGACTTCAGGGGGGGCTCTGTGGCCCATTTAACATTGTTTCCTATGTAAAAATCGCGGGCATTGAGGCATTTAACACTAAAATCGCGTTCAATCTCACTTTTAACATTGATCCCTATGGGAAAATCGCGGGCATCGCGTCGCACCCATTTTTTATGTGCATGCGATAGCCGCGATGCCCGCGATTTTTTACCCCCGACATCGCGGGCGCCGTTCTAGGTAAAGAGTACCCAAGGTGCAGGTGCCATGTTCCCAGGGACATGCAAAATAGACTCTTGCACAATGCCAGGTTTCACTGTACCACCGGTATATGGGGGTGGGTCATTAGAGCCTTCACACTGGCCCCCTCGAATATTGTAACACAATCTTTGCCTTTTATACAGGTTTCTCAAATTAAAAATTAAACCAACAAAACTAATAAACACAAACCGAAAGACTAAAAGCAAACATGGATATCTAAATTAAGACTTAAGTCATGTACCTACTATATATATCACTCATTTTGGCCACTATGAATGATATATTTTTAAAAATATGTATGCTTAATATCATTAATGATGCGCGCACCCGCGCATTGTTAAAGAACCCCCCTATTGTCTGTGCTGCATGCACAATGATGACTATATTATCAACCAGGCATGCACCAGTGAGGGCACGGTGATGTCACCGGTGCTATTGTTTACCAATATCGTTCAGTGTGTACATCGTTTATGATATCGGCGTTAAAGCCCATTGGCTAGTGTATACATGGCTATACAGTTCCTGAATCATTTTTATCATGTTTGCTTTTTTCAACAAATATCAGGTTGCAAATTTTTTTTTTTAACAGTGATGGTAGATTCAACAAAAACGCTGAATCATTATAAGCAAAAACATTTCTAAAATAAAAGATTTTAGTTTTAGTTTAGTTCTCCAGTTTTAGGATAGTTTCACAAGAAAATAGTTCTTAACATGCTGTGCATAAACATATGAATTCAAAGAAGCATTCATTTAATAGGTCTAAAAAGTCAAATGGCATAAAAGCTCTTTGAAGAAAATGCCAATGTATCTTGTCAAATACAAAGTGCATTCTAAGACAAGCCAGCAGCATCTGATATGATTACATATTGTTACTAATGTAAATGCTTAAAATCAAGGCTTTGACAATATACCACACAGACAAATGACTGCCATTTAGCAATATGGCAGTATTCAAGCTGCTGGTGGTTAGCAATATGTTTCAATGTTGGCAAGGGAAGACAAGTTTTAGGGGAAAACAAAGTCTTCTGGAAGGATGACAAAACTGAAACTATGATAAATCATGACAAACATACTTTTTTGTTTTGATTAAATTCATTTTTCTTTGCTAGTATTACATCAATGTGAATTGCAACAGGTTGTCCGTACAAAGTAATCAGCTTAGTTCTCCTTTGTGGTCAGTGACTATTTAGCATTCTGTTGTGCTATAGTTTTAAATATATTGAAATCACACAAATGGATATTATGAAAATGGAAGGCTCTATTCGGTTTCTAGGTTTTTTGATTCCCAGGTGACATTTTAAATTGTGTCATCTCTCAATTAAAATATGGCATTGTCAAATGTTACCATCTGCACTCTTGAAAATGATCCCCCAATGAAAAATAAAATGTTTATTTGTATCCCAGAAAAATATTCTCTACAATAGTTATGCATGTCATGCAGGAATAGTTACATTTAATTCAGTGGGAATTTTGTGCAAAATGCAGTAAAAAGAAAAAAAAAATCTTTGCATGCAAAGTAATATTTATTGTATTTTGTTTTGGGGATACTGTATGTTTATCAGCTTCTGTCATTTATATACCATAGACAAAAATCCTTATGGCTTCACATGTCCCATTAAAGCTTCTTAGAAATGATCTAAAATTTCACTGCCACTGAATTTCTACCACTCAAACCAGTGGCGTAACTAGTATACTTGGACCACCCCCACCTGCTTGCCCATTTGCCCGCTCACCCACTTACCCCTCCGCTTGCTGCCACCATTGCCGCATTCTTGGCAGGATAGGGACCCGCCGCGGTCCGCTGCTCCGGCTCAAACTCCTAATGATAACTGACTCTGCTCCTAATAGCAGACCATTTTTGAGGATGCTTACATCCTGAAAAACTGTCTGCTGTATGGGGGCAGCCATTTTGAGTGGGTCAGTTTTCATTAGCAATTCAGAAGGAGCTAGGAGGAGAGCCACAGCCAAGTAATCTGCAAGTCCTGGCACAAACGCGGCAGGATGCCGCGGCATAACTATAGCCCTGCAGACCACCAGCGCCCACACTTACTTTGCACCTCCCCGTCACCGCAGGGTCTGCGGGGCTATAGTTGCGCCACTGACTCAACTAAAAAACAATGATATTCCAATCAGTTCCTTGCGCAACACAGATATGGTATGCCACCAAACTCTATGGATAACTGCAGATTTATTTCTCTTAAGGCCCATATACACTAGAAGATTATTTTTCCAATCTGGCTGGATGGACTGAAAATATGGAAATTTTTGGTAACAAATTACAATCAACCATTTGCTCCCAAAAGTTCGGAAATTAACAAAAGCATTCATCTGCTTAGAAAGATATACTGTAACCAATTTGTCTAAATTACCATTTTCACCTATTTTCCATGTTTAGGAGCAAATAGTCAATTGTCATTTGCTCCCCAAAAATTACAGATTTTCATTCCAACCTGCCAGATTGGAAAGATAATCTTCTAGTGTGTATCGGCCTTTACAGAGTGAGATTGTTGTCACTTATGGTGGAGCTGCTTATTCACAGAATTGTGTGCATTTTGGAATACACACATGCAGTCTATGTAACTGAAGATCTGAGTAGTTATTTGGCACACCCATCCTACTTAATGCCCACATTCATCCCACTCTGTAGCTCCTGATGAGACACCAGAACACTCCCACATGATTACAACATCTGTTTCACTTCATACATCCCTCTCATTCAGAGTACACATTTAGTTCCCACAAACAACTTACTTAAACTGTAGTATTTTGTCTACTGTCTATGCATCTACACTTTCTTCCCCTATACTACACCTCAGTTCTACTGTCCACCCCAATCCCTAATTGTGTGTGTTCCCACATTTGTGCTAATCTGTTTTTCCTCATCTGCACCAATACGTCTTTCCAAGTGGTGAGGTAAATAGCTGGGAAAAGCACTGACTATTAACAGAGCATCTTTTACCCACAGATACAGTATATGAACCCGAAGGTTCATGTGGGCATATATATGTGAACCCAAAGTGGGTGGCAGCCATGCAAAAGGGGGAAGAGCAAGTAAATGCAACATAGCTTAAAGGTCAAAACCTATTGGGTGAAGAGGAAATAAAATAACAGTGTAGGCAACCGGAAACCCCCCCCCCCCCCCCGCTCTCTCCTTTAGAGGTGGAGGGGACTTAAACCAGCCCTTATATGCAGACAGCCACTGCGCAGGTGCAAGGCATGTAAACTCCCTATAGTTATTTTAAAATGGGGCTTATTTTACAGAACTAAAAATGAACTTTCTAAAGACACTTAAGCCAAAAAGGCCCTACACTGGAACAAAATCTAACTAACAAAACAACCCTTAAGTCTTAATTTAAAGTTTAAACTGACAGTTTAAACATTAAACTTTCAATTGTTACCAATTACTATTTTGTTTTTTGCATAAAATTTGCATGCAGAACCTGGCAACACTTCTACATGTCCATGACAAATTTCAGCTCAGTATGTCCACAGGTGTAGCTTCTCAAAAAACAATCCTCCCCTCTCAGGAATTCCATATGGGAAAATTCTGTTTATTCAAATCAGCCTTACTATAAGGGTATGACTGCTCGCTTATAATTTGATATATATATATATATAATATTATACATTTGTAACAGCCAATACAGGTGCAATCATTGTCCAATTGAATGCATTGCTTATTCAGCTATGTTGGATTTTTTTAACTAAACTTGTACCTAAGGGCATCACTAGCATGGCGCCCATCACATTGTATACCATAAGACTAAATAAGGCATATGATGGTATGCGATGCGATGCGATGGACGCGATGTTGTACAATGAAAACTTGTATAGCACCATACAATGGCATACAATGCGATGGTATACGGTTTTTTATTGTACAAGCACCCTGATGGGTCCTTACAATGTTAAATGCCCCCCCACTATCAACACCAACCCGAAGCGTGGCGAGCGCAGCGAGCCCGTGAGGGTCGTCGGTACGCGTCCTCCGACCTTTTCATATCCCCACTATCCATGTCAGCATGGAGTTGTTTTTAGATAGTGTGGCGAGCGCAGCGAGCCACCGAGCCCGAAGCGTGGCAAGCAGACGCGGAATACATGTAAAGTAATACGCGTCCCCTCGCCACGCTTCGAGCTCGGTGGCGAGCTGCGCTCGCCACACTATCTAACATCGACTCCACGCCAATGTGGATAGTGGGGGTATGAAAAGGTTGGAGGACGCGTACCGCCGCCCCTAGCGGGCTCGCTGCGGTCGCCACACTTTGGGTTCGCGTTAATAGTGGGGGTGGCGTGGGGGTGCATTTAACATTGGAAGCACCCATTAGGGTGCTTATATAATTAAAAATCGTATTGGGGGTGCATTTAACATTGTACCCATTAGGGTGCTTATACAATTAAAAATCGCATCGCATGCATCGTATATATGGCATGCGATGCATGTGTGAAACCCACGAGTGATATGAAATGGCAACTGTGTGGCTTTACCTCATTACCTGGGTTTCCGGGCCTGGTTCAGATTGTCTCCACTCTTCAGAGAGGTAAGGAAGATCAGTTGAGACAAGGGGTATGTTAAACAGTTTCCTCCGCAGAGAACAGATTTATTATAGACAATGGCAATTTGGTGAATACTGATTGTTGGATGCTACAAGCAAGCTGTTCACTAAAATAGGAACCAATTCAATTCTTTGCTAATACTGTAAATATTAAAAAATTACTTTGCATTTTATGTGAAAACTATTATCATATGAGCAATACTCTACAACACAATATATGATTAAATATAGAATAACATTTAACTGTCAACAGTATGAATTGGTGCTATGCCCCGTATTCCTGCATCCAGGAACAGTGTCCCTAAGTCTTCATCATATGATTACGTTGGGCCCCAATTGATTATGTAGGTGCATTTTAAACATAAAAGAATCCCTTGCAAACGGCTTGGAGAACTGCTGTCTATAACAATAAATGGCTCCTGCAATACGGGATCCAGCCACAGGGGTGTAACAGGGACAGTATTATAGTTCCTTTCAGGTGCTGATAAACTGGACAGGACAGTCATGGGTTCCAGCAAATAGATGAAGCCAAAGTCATGTAGCAAACAAGTGTCTATGGGTGATGTTAGTATAGCACAATGTCATACAGTCACCCTCTGAGGCCTGCTGGCTTCTGTTAAGTAATACTGTAGTCTATGTTAGTAACTGTGGTAGCAGCTGCAATAAAGATGGGTATGTGCTTGCCTGGATAGGCACTCTCTGCTGAAGCTATAGACTGTCTTATACAGGGCTGCAGTTGTAAGAGAAGTCTCATTGTCTCATTGCTCCCCTTTGGTGCCCCACACAAGCCTCTGCTTCTGCTGCTCCCAGTTTCTGTACCTGATGCTGCACTTCAGTCTCTGGGACTTGACTCACACCTCTTGCATCCTTTGTTGCAACTTTCCACAGCTCAGGGTCCAAGACTTGCTCCAAATACAGCTTTCAGCACTGCCTGTTACTCTCTACCCAGCTCCTCAGAGCAGCAGCATGCTTCCTCCTCACACAGACTTCCTATCCCAGCACACTCTCCTTCTAGTGCCCTTGCCTCTGCAGGCAATGCTGGGTCCTAAAGCCCTCCTTGACAGCACATTGCAGTCTTGTGCTGTCCACCTGTAAGAGGCTGCCAGAGAGTTAACCCCTGATGTGAACACTAACCCTTTCAATCTCTGAATAACTGTGTCGGGGTACCACACATGCAATGGCATAAGATGCCATAAGATGGAGATCTTGGGCGCTGTGCTAGGAAACAAGTACCGTCACTTGTTTGAGGACTGCACACATCCTTGCCTCCGCCACCCACCACATCTGAGCTGTAGCATGTGTGTGTGTATGCTGTGTGTATGTGAAGTGTGAGGAGAGCATTGTGAGCTGTGTGAGGGGAGATATTGAGATATTGAGGGAACAGGAAGGTGATATAAAAGGGCAAATGAGAATACTATGGCCATATATATAAATATATATATATATATATATATATATATTTTGTTTTTACTGAAAGTAGGCTAATAATGTTGTCATTAGGAGTGGAGTGAACATTGAATCCTGCTTTGCTGTTTTGGTCTGCCAATAAAAGGAGCCAATCCAACATGAATTGTGATTGGCAGTATTTTGGACCAAACCACTACATTTATGGTATAAATAACCTACATTTCCCATTAAAATTACTGTGTATTAGTACATTTATTCTCATGACTTTGATTTAACACATGGAACTTTAAAAAACAACATTAAGGGCAGTATTCAATGAGAAAAATTCTCTGTGTTTTATGGTGAGTTTGTGCTTTTCTCGCGTTGGACGGAGACTTTTGCTCTCAAAAAGCGAGCAACCCTATTCAATGTGCACTTCTCAACGTCTTTCTAAGTGATTTTCGCCGTGTCTCTCCGTGTAGCAATTCTCTATCTTTTCATGGAGAAGTGGAAAGTGAACTTTTACAATAAAAGGTTTTTTGTTTTAATTTTGGTGTAAAAAAATCAGGAATTTTAATCTGTGAAAGGGCATGCTATTTTTATTAATGTGCTTATAGCACATGAATATATATTTAATTTAAAAAAATGTATATATATATATTTTTTTACACAGAGCAGCCAGCAGGGGGCCGGGAGCCGAGCCGCTCATTAGATATTCATATATTCACTGCACCCGATCATTACATATGCACGATTGGGTGCAGTGAATACCCGGCCCCCTGTTGGCTCTCCCGGGGGGGCAGCCTGTGCTGCCTGGCTCCCGGGGAGCCCACCTCCCCCCCACATACGTTCTGGGGCAGGCAGGGAGACTTCCATCTCCCTGCCTGCCACCATCCTCGGGCTCCCTGCGGCGTCACCTCATAAGCCGGACTGGCTGATACTCGCCGCGAGGTGCGGCGAGTGTCAGTCACATTGAATAGTGTATAAAGTGCCGTGACGGAGAATCTCCAAACATGGAGAATCTCCGCAAAAACACGGCGAGTGAAAAAAAACGCTCGCCATGCACAGAGAATAATCACATTGAATACTGCCCTAAGAAGATAATACACATAGGAAACGTATGCTGTAGTGTAAATTGCAATTGGTTGAGACATACTGTTTAAAAAGACATACTGTCTTCTTCAAGTTTGCACAAGTATATGATTTATGTAGCTACATTTATGCATACCGCATATAACGATACATATGGGTGATTCAAAGGTGGAGGATGGATGAGATAATATGCTTCTTCTGCTCGGCTCCGCTCCTGTTCTAGTTATCAATATATGTCAAGAGGAAAAGCTAGGTTTGAAGTTAGCACCGCTCTCACTTGGAGCTAACAAGAAGGTGGTGGATAGAATCTTGGTTAAGAGATAACGTTTATATGACGATAGTATGTCCTGCGAATTCCATTCAGGACGGTTGGGATAACCAACAACCAAGGGAAAATATAATTCAATTTTAGGTTTTTTTCTTTTCTGGCATATCTATGGATTGAGTCGATTTTAGGCTGCTGTAATATTGTTCGCGTACTTGTGTTTTGTTTAAATGTTTGTACTGTATTTTTTCATAAAAATTTCAATAAAGATGATATAAAAAAAAAAGACATACTGTAATAAAGCAGTAGAGAAAGAACAAATATATTTCTCAGATTAAAAGATAAAACTTCCATAGAGACATAATATTGCCTAATATATCCTTTCAAAGAAAGCTATCTTTCTCATTCACTATTTTTTCAACACAGTTTACATAATCGTTATTAGTAAGAGAAAATGGTACTCTTTACCTAGAACGGCGCCCGTCGCGGGCATCGCGGGTACATTTATGCCTGCCCGCGACGCGACCGACGCGATGCCCGCGATTTTCCCATTGAAAACCATGTTAAACCTGAAAAATCGCGTCGGTCGCGTCGCGGCCGGCCATAAACGTACCCGCGATGCCCGCGACGCGATGCTCCCGATTTCCCATAGGAAGCAATGTTAAAAGCCGCGATGGACCCGATTTTAGTGTTAAATGCCTCAATCCACCCGATTTGGCCATAGGAATCAATGTTAAATGGGCTACAGAGCCCATTAACCCTTAAATGTCCCCCCAAATTTTTAACGCCACCCCACGATCAACGCCAACCCGAAGCGTGGCGAGCGCAGCGAGCCCGCGAGGGGCGGCGGTACGCGTCCTACGACCTTTTCATGCCCTACTATCCACGTCGGCGTGGAGTTGAGAATAGAATAGTGTGGCGAGCGCAGCGAGCCACCGAGCCCGAAGCGTGGCGAGCGCAGCGAGCCCCGCGAGGGGACGCGGATACCTTCACAGGTAAGCGCGTCCCCTCGCGGGCTTCACAGGTGTCCGTGGCCACGCGGACACCTGTGAAGCCCGCGAGGGGACGCGCTTACCTGTGAAGGTATCCGCGTCCCCTCGCGGGGCTCGCTGCGCTCGCCACGCTTCGGGCTCGGTGGCTCGCTGCGCTCGCCACACTATTCTATTCTCAACTCCACGCCGACGTGGATAGTAGGGCATGAAAAGGTCGTAGGACGCGTACCGCCGCCCCTCGCGGGCTCGCTGCGCTCGCCACGCTTCGGGTTGGCGTTGATCGTGGGGTGGCGTTAAAAATTTGGGGGGACATTTAAGGGTTAATTGGGGCTATTTGGGCTCTGTAGCCCATTTAACATTGATTCCTATGGGAAAATCGCGGGCATTGAGGCATTTAACGCTAAAATCGCGGTCAATCAGGCTTTTTAACATTGTTCTCTATGGGAAAATCGCGGTAATCGCGGGTACCCGATTTTGATTTACCCGCGATTTACCCGCGATTTACCCGCGATGCCGCGATTACCGCGATTTTACCCGCGATGCCCGCGATTTCAATCGTGGGCGCCGTTCTAGGTAAAGAGTACCGAGAAAATTTGCTTTTCATTTTCATCCAAGCATATAATTAAATAAATGACTTACATTCCACTGGTAGCTTAGACCTTCAGGCATTCTGATGTGTAATGTAAAGTTCCACTTTATTTCTCAATCCTCAGTCAAAGAGAGATGCATAATATTATAACAGTACATTAGCTGTGACAAATATAGAGACAGTGTTGGCATGGATTAGGCAGAATTAGAAAAGTGGGGAAAGACAAATTGGGCATACAACACTGATAGAAGATACAATTAAATATGGTTGTGACTAGTTCCCCTTCACAGTAAGGACCTGGGGAGGAGAGGGGGAGCAACGTCGGAATAAGGGACCCAAACGGACCGTCGCGGGCTCGCTTTGTTTGCCACCTGATTACTAAAGGCAACCAGTGGTGGTGTGGATAGTGAAGGTACAAGCCCTCCGTGCCCGAAGTATGGTGAGTGCAGTGTGGTGAGCGAAACGAGACCACGAGGGTCTGATCCAATGCACATGGGAACGTGCATCAGGTTGGATCAGATGTCAAACAGGTCCAATTTGGTCGGTTTTCATCTGATACATTGGCCCAATCTGTCGTGATCAGATGAAAAAATGCCAAATATGACCTGTGTATGGGTACCTTTAGCAGCACTAACAAATTTTTGATTGCCTATTTGTGATTTATCTCCAACGGATGATAAATCATTCATTAGGTGAAATTAAATCAAATAGTTATATTACTAGCATCCACATTTTCATAGAAATCTGTCATTTACAAACATGTTTTACTATAGTGTGTACAAATAGTAACATACAACTCTTGCATTCAGCAATAACATGTATGACTAACTCTTATACAGTATATTCTATTTGCTAAGCTGTCCTTGTATATTTTATTATATGTGCCTCAATGTATATGATCTCCTATGTTCCCTCTTACTGCCTATAAATTTTAAGCTTGCGAGCAGGGCCCTCCTACCTCTATGTTTGTTACTACCCAGTTTGTTTTCAATTGTAAAGCGCAACAGAATATGATTTAAAGCCAACTCTCGCTAATGTACTATGTTGAGATGCAAATATACCTCTAAAATATGCTTCCCTAGCCAATGAGTCCACCAATGTAAATAGTGAACATGCTAAAAACAGTAAATACAATATTTGCAATACTGACATGCAATGTCAAATGACAGAACATATTGTTAAATATTTAATTATCTAGTTTTTATTTATTTTATTTAGTTAGAACTCTTTATTCTCAAAACTGTCTTGTTAAGTCAGTGCTAAAAATGGTATGGGTTCTGTGGGGTTTATTAATTAAAAATATTACTATGAAACTTGAACTTGTGATATTCTCATGTAATGTTAGCAAGAAAAGCTGCCACACTGGAATAAACAGAGAATTCTACCAGAGCCATCACAAACTCATTTGCAATTTCATATGTACTCGCAGTCTATATGCAAGAACAAGTAACATTGGGGCAGATGTTTTAATCCTGGTAAAGAGATAAAGTGGAAGGTGATAATGCACCAGCCAATCAACTCCTAACTGTCATTTATCAAACATAAATGATTGGCTGGTGCATAAATACCTTTCAGTTTTTTTCAACTTTATCTCCACTTTATCTCTTCACCAGGCTTAATACATGTGTCCCATTGTGATTAGGGCCTGCCTGATCCAAATTTTTTTTTGGTAAGCAAACATAGATTTTAGCGTCCCTTACTGTGGATATTATGGGGGAGCTACATTTGAGTGGAGTATCAATTGACATCTGAAAATAAAGAAAAAGTTAAAAATTAGGGCATGGCCACATAATAGTACTAATGCACATTACACCATGCAATAGTGCCAATTGGCAGCATTACACATACCAAAATGCTCCTTACACATTGTGCAACATACTGTGATACCCATTACACAATATGCCACACACTGTGATGCCCATTACACATTATACCACACTCCAAAATTTTCATGCAATTTGCTTGTGATGCGATCGGGACCTAAAAAGCACGGGCTGCACAGTCTTTATGTGCCGTGCGATGGGATGCCTGCAGGAGCGAGCATCACATTACACAGCACCATTGTACCATGTATGGGCACCTTAAGCAGCGAAAGAACGCTGCTTAGGGAGCGGGACTGGATTAGGCCCATATTTCAAACAGCAAATATAAATTGCTCTATTGACAATAATATCTGTTACATTACTTTAAAAAAAATGAAATTTGAATGAGTGTTGAGTTGGTTCTAAATATTCAAACAACTTTACTTATCATACTTATATCTTATTAAAACAATCATAGGTATTATAAACCATACTCACAATCCTGCAGAATTATTTATGGTACTAACTTCAAATTCAAAAATTTCAAATAATGATATTGGATTTAATGACATCAACATCAAATGTATTTGATTAAAATTCAAGATGATCAGCTTGTTAGATGTTAGGCTGATCTAATAAATTCAGAGAATATACATTCAAATTTTACTTCCACTACAAACCATTAATATTATGTTTTAGCTTTGAAGATAATTAGATCAAAATCTACAGAATACATTATAACATTCACTCCATATGTGAATCAGCTACTTGCAGTAGCTAACCCTTTGTTTCAAAGAAAATTGCCTGTATGTACAGTACATCAAGCTTTATTCAGCTGTTTGTAAATATTGTGCAGACATAGAATTATAGTTTACCCTCAAGAGCCTCGCAGCAATGACCGGTGCTGCAAACATTATTCACTGGGACAATGGCCACACCGGCCATTTCTTCTATGATTGGTACATGTCCAACAGAGATGTCCCCAGGAACAAGGAATGGGTGCCACATTAGTGTAGACCTTCACATGCACAGTAGACACAGAAAAAGAAAATGCATGTGTGCACTCTAAGTACTGAGAACACTGATAATCAAAACAATTATAATATATTTGGAGAAAAATTGAGGTTCTTAGCATAATTTTGACTACAAATAAGGGCTTGTCTTCCATGACCAGGTGACCTCATTAGATGTGACCCTTTTGAAAAGAGGTTGAGAAACATTTTTAGACACAATATGATTTGTCAGAAGAAAGTCAAAATAGAGCGATACTATAATGAGTGCACAGTAGCATCTAGTAAAGATTTAACCCTTTCAGGTCCAAAATCTAGTCAGGCTCAACAGTCCTAGCGCTAGTAGCAGATGCAATGCTGATCCACTTTAAAATAAGAACATTAACATCGTTCAACATCCAATGTAGACCATTTTTGAATAATAAAAAAAGATTACAATTAATTTAAACATTTAAACCAGACTGTTTGAATTGCAAAAAATTTATTTGGATTGCAAAAGGTTAAGTTGTTATTTACTGTAGTAAAGGTCAATTTTTATTTCAATTTTCTATCATTTTCAAATCAATGGAAATCTGTCTCAATCTCAAAGTTGAGTTTTAGGGGCAAAAATATATTTAATAACATTATTTTTTATATTCATTTATAAATGTAGGTACTTGTGTTTTAGTCCTAGAAGTACTACAACAGTATACACTCTCAACCTTTAGCCCTATGTTATTGAATAGATTACAAGTACAATAAATCTGCAGCCTGCATAGATGGTAATAGTGAGAAACCCTTTCCAATGGGTGTTTCTATTCATCTGCAGCAAGTTTATTTATTTTTGGCTAGTGAAATCTATCCTAATAATAAAGGTTTTGCCTCATTTTGAAAAAAGGGCACCTAAGATTATTAAGGAAGCATCCAAGACAGAAATGATTACAAGGATTAGTCTGTCAATCTACAGCAGTGTCAATCTGTGGACATTGTCAAATCAATCTGCAAAAATTGTGTTTTCCACATCACAGTTGGACTTCTAATAGCATTATCCCATAGCACTTTTATATTTAGTGTTTTATGGATTACAATTTAAAGCTTTATTTTCATTCATGAGATCCCACTCCTGATTGGAAGCTGTCAGCTAAGCAGACCTTATAGAAGTTTAACTCATTAGGTGTTAGGAGCTCCTAGTGAGTGGTGCATCATTCTTGTTGGTTCTAATTTCCATGTACTATAAATATATAAGAAAATATTAGTTAAGGAAAATACATTGATAGCATTTCAGTAACAATATTAATAAATGATATATCAAGTATAGACTATGATGTAAGTTTACTGTCTCCATTTGTAGAAAACCTTCCTTATTCACAGTGGCAAAATTAGTGTAAGGCAGCCCCTGCTGCCACTTGGGGGAGCAAGTGGCAGAGGGGTTTGTGTGGGCACCGGCACCCGCTCGGCACACTGACATGCTGCCGCCTGCCACTGCCCACTGTCCGATTACCGGAAGCGAGTCATCTGTAATGCGGGTGCCGAGCAGCCATGACAGACTGATCCCTCCACCTGATTCACTTGCATGTTCATAGAGCCGGCTATTGGCTACTGTGTACAGGAGTGGCAGATGGGCGGGGGCGGCCTGGGATGGACATGTCAGAGCCAGGGGAGGGGATTGTTGCTGTTATGCAGATAACATACTGTACTGTACACTTTCTTCTTCCAGTTGTATGTAGACTCATAGGGGAAAGTTTAGTAAGATGGGAGTTCTATTTCACATGGGATGTTGCCATGAGCATCCAATCAGAATCTACAGATGGAGCCAGGCTTATTGTTGCTAGCGCTTCGCCAGCGGCCTGTATCTGGCGCCTGGCCCGTGGCACGCATGTGGACGCACGCGTCCCAGACGCTCGCGCATCCATTGCTGGGAATGGGGTGCATGTGCATCTCCAAAGCATGCGCGCCTCATCACGCGGCACGATGTGGTAAGTGGTGTGCCTAGAGTCACTCCAGTGAGAGCGGTTCTATCTGTACTTCTTATTTATTTAGCACCCTCTAGAAGATAATAGACAGGAACTGATTGGTTGCCCATAACAACATTCCATGTGAATTAGAATGCCCATCTTAGTAAATTTCCCCCATATGGTTATGTATGACATCATGCACATTCTCAGTTTGATGATTTCAAAAATACAGAAATCTCAGTTTAAAGAGATTTAATTTATATTTTGGATTTTCTGAAATATTTATGCCAAAGCTATACATGGTTATTAAGTTGGTTCAGCCCTCGTATTCATGCGATATCACTGACATTAGAAACACATTGTACTTGACAGCAGATCTATATCAAAAGCTTATTAGTGGTGAACCTTGCAACTAACTGACATTGTTTCAAGAATATCAAAGTACTGTATGGTAACATAATTCAGCTTGTTAACAGAATTACTTCTGTATGTTTGGATGTTTGCTTCAACAAAGAGAACCATTTAACATATGTATTTCATTGCTGTTTCTAATATACATAGCAGCTTCTTGAGTGTGCAATGCTCTGACCAGCTATATGTTTGATGGTCCAGCACTGTTACTGGTGGTTGTTTCTAGGCCAATAGTGTATCCTGGGGGTCAGGGTGCTGAATATATATATATATTTTTTTTTTCTGTAACTAGTATCGCGATAATTATTCTAGTATTGGGGAAACTGTGGACACTGGTCGGCAGTGTTCACCTACATTTGCCACAGTCACTTCTTGCTCTCTCCAGCATGTTATGTCTCACCTACAGTATCCCAGGCTGGGAGGCAGAGAGACAGCAGAGGCATTGTGCAAGGAGATTCTATCAAGCTAGAAACCTGTAGAAAAGAAGCAGCCTTAAAGAGCAAAGGAAGAAAGAGACACAATGCTTGGAGAAACCCATGGACACTATACTGTCCATAAAAAAAAATAGACCAGCACTGCTCAGCAGGTAAGGCACATCTAATTTAGGAATAATAACTATTAGTGTTTTTGATAGACTGGGGCAGGGGTGGCCAAACCGGTCCTGGAGATCTACCAACGGTCCACGTTTTCCAGGTTACCTAGCTGGTGCACAGCTGTAGTCATTACTAACTGTCACATTTTAAAACCTGCTGCAGTCATTCCTACTATAGATCCACAGGTTGCCTGGAAAATATGCACCGTTGGTAGATCTTGAGGACAGGTTTGGCCACCCCTGGACTGGGGCATGAAGGGCCCACAGGTGGAATGCAGCAGTAGGGGCCAATGCGTAGGGGTGTGGCCAGCCTCCAGAGGGGGTGAGGTCAGCCATCTTGATCAGTGGATAACCATTAGGGAGTGCATGGTCTAGGCCCCTAAATTTATAGCAAATACTGTTATTTTATGCATGATAATGTATTTGGTTAATAACGGCAATGCATTGTAAAAATGACACCATAGTCCTTTGCACAGTAATGTAAGATATGTATTTCACGTGCGTAATGTGGATTCTGATGCTATGGGAGGTGGTGGACACTAGGGTTGTTCCCAGTAACCCTATGTGTCAGTTTGACCCTGGGTGTGGAAAGGAGAGGCAGCAAATAGCAATCTAGCTGGGTGAATAACCATGGATGGGGCTTGTAGGCTTGGAAGTTCAGTGACAAGGTCTCTCAATCCAACCCCAAGGTCACCCAGCAGATGACATAGCAGTATGAGAAACATATTTATTAACTGGTGAATGTCTTCTTTGTTGCTGACACCCATGACTGACTCAGTCATGGGAGGGGTACTATGGCCCCAAGTAGTGTGCACAGGATTATTCCAAATATGTACTTTTGTTTGTTTTTTTGCTTTTTTTCAATGTACTATTTATTTAAAAGAAAAACTGGTACTTTTTTCCTAGCACGGCGCCCGTCGGGTTGATCGCATGCCTTAAGTTTAAGGTACTTAAGGCATGTGATCGACGCGATGGACCCGATTTGATGTCAATCACCAGTGTATTTGCCGGTGAAAGACAAAATCGCATTGATCGGGTCCATCGCGGCCCATTATACCTGTGAAGGTATGCGCGTCCCCACGTGGAGCTCACTGCGCTCGCCACGCTTCGGGCTCGGTGGCTCGCTGCGCTCGCCACACTATATAAAATCAACTCCACGCCAACGTGGATAGTGGGGGTATGAAAAGGTCGGAGGACGCGTACCACCGCTGCTCGCCACGCTTCTGGTTGGCGTCAATAGTGGGGTGCCGTTAACAATGGAGGGCCATTTCACCCATCAGGGGGGTGTTTGCTATTAAAATGGGGAGTTTTGGAGCTTTTTACATTAAAATCAATGTAAAATCGTGTCTCAGTGACCATTTTACATTGATTCCAATGTATAAATCGGGTCGATCGCGTCGGTCGCATCGCATGCGATCAATACAATCAAAATCGTGGGCGCCGTGCTAGGAAACAAGTACCGAAAAACTTACTAAAAGACATTTTTAAATTAATTAATTACTACCCACAATACAAAATATTTTGTATCAAAAGAGTGCACCAAAAATGAGCTTTCTTGAGCTGAGGCCATTTCTTCCTCTCCTCTGCCTCAAACTCTGTATAGTTTCTGAATGTTAAGTCTGTGACTTAGTTTTCAACAAAGCTTTTCACCTTTGGCTGCGTATATTCACTGCCTAGGTAAACGCTGCCCTGCTGAACGCCCCTGCCGAGCGAATTGCCGCGCTACCATGTTTACGGTTTAATACATCCGGAGAAATCATTTGATTTTTGCTTAACTTCTAAAGATTTTTCCAGCCTTCGGTATGAAAAGTGAGTCTATACTTTTCTGCCAAATTGAGGCTGAGCGCTGGGCATGTGATGCCAGCCGCCCGCCCTGAGGATACATGGGCACGTTTGTGGTTGTACGGGTATGCCCAGCATTTCTAAGGGCATGCCCACCGATTTTGAGGGCACTTCCATAATACACTGGGTGGTCCCCTGCGTCTGCCCTCTGCCTGCCCATCATGTTGTGAACACTCCGGCAGGTGTATATCTCGCCAAAGGCGTTCCCTCCAGGGGCTTGCACATGCGCATATTCGCACATGTTCAAACCCTTGCCATCAGTTGGGGAAGCAAATTTGGACCTCACCGAGCACATCTGAATCACCCCCTGTGTATAGCACAAAATAAGATCCATTGTATCCCTCCACTGGAATACACACAGCATTAGGAAATACATTTGTGGTGCATTTTGAACTTTAAAATTGAGTGACAGGTTACTTGCTATTTCACAAAAGGTCAATGGGTTGTAAATACAGGTATTACATATTAAATTCTGTTTTACTATTAAGTAGAAAAATAGTAAAAGATGGTAAATAAAGAAAAAAATTGAGAATTGAAATCATGTCCTGTGGGTTATAGTAAAAAAAGATCTTTCACATTAACCACAGAACCCTTTATCTATGGTCATGGTAATTACCTTGTAGTGTACTAATTAATAGTGGACAATGGGATGGTGCACCTATTTACTACCTTCTGCCTATGTGTAAAATACAATAATTATCAGTTTGGTAGTTGGTAGCACAACCCCAATGATATACTAGTAATAGCAATACTGTAGTTAATACTTTATTCTGGGTGGTATTTCGATGGATGGAGCCTTCTTCAGCTAGCCTTCTTTGGATAGCCATGGTGAGCCAAAGCCTATTGTTCTCGGCTGCAATACAATGCATAGAATAATACAGTAGGGGATTAGCATAGGAATAAGTCTGACAGCTCTGGCTCACGTAATCCTATTAAAGGGCTACTCAACTGGAATCACACTAGAGGGTTCAAGATCACCAAGAGCATAACATGCTCAGGTGGCTCTGTAACAACCTTAGGAGACCCAGATGGGTAAACATTTTCTATGATGTCATAAACTGTCCTTGTAGCAAACCCAGATGGCAATGTAGAGCTTTTACAGCTCTACATGACCAGGGCCCAAGGTACCTGCAGAAGCTTTCTGATCCCTTATTGTCCCACTCGATTACTGCAATCGAACACTACCCAGATCGAACACTACCCAGAATTTCCCTGAATTCATCGAACTTTCAGCGCTGTGGCTCCAACTCTATGGAACTCACTTTTCCGCTCAATTCGAGAAATTCTACTCTGGAAACATTCAAAGATAGACTCAAGACTTTCCTGTTCACCCGAGCATTTCACTAATGTCCCTTGTTAAGTTAAGTTTGTTTTGTATTTTGTGCTGTAAAAGGCTAATGCAAGCACTTAGAGTCATATTAGGAGAAAAGTGATATATAAATATTATTATTATTATTATTATTATTATTATTATTATTATTATTATTATTATTATTATTATTATTATTATTACACAAACTCCCACATCCCTTGCTTGGCTATGCCCAGGAGCCAACTTACAGTCCCTTTGTGCCCTGGCCTGTGTTATTAAGTGAATGTGATGTGCCACAATTCTCCTACTTGAATTAATTCAGATGATAGGATTTGGAAAAAATGATTCTGTTTGCCATTTGTTTTCTCTATCATAATGGACAAACAATGTTGAAGGTCCAAGTAGGTTGCTGAAAAACAGTTTGCAATTGTTTCTTATGTACCTTTTGTCTCACATCCAGTTTTATTAAGTCCAATGGAGATTGCAAGTTCCATTGCATAAAAAGCACAGCAGGTGGTTGTTTGGTTGTGGAGTGCCCAGATCTATGCTAAACAGGAAGTTGTTAATCTTGTGTTGGGCTGGTACATGTTCCCGAGGCATGGATGGATTATAAAACTTTTTTGAACATTTGCACAAATCTCTCATCAAAACCGGTGGTAGCTGGGTGGTGTGGAGCTGATGAAAAATGTTTAATCCTTTGATTGCCAACATTGCTGTGAGAAATCCTCAAAATATCTGCTCACAGCGATTAGAGCTGTCCAGTTGTCAGCTTTGTACCTGATGCACCTGGACAGAGGACTACCATTAGTGCAGCAGGTGCAGTGCAATGGGGCCCCTGAGAACATAGGGGCCCACTGCTACGCCTGTCACCCACTGTTTCTCCCTGTCACACTCTGCCTCCACCTGCCTCAATATGTCACCCTCTGCCTCTACCTGTCACTCAATGCCATGTTACATACAGTATTGAGAACTCGGGTTGGGGTAGAAAAGGGGGAACAAAAATATATTTGCAGCTGGGCTCAACACCAACGAATTCCGCCATTGCACCTGGGGTTTTGTATACTCTATCATAGGGTGTTCTAGCAGGTGAGGGTGATCGGGTGTTTTCCTCATGTGACACACCCTTTCTGTATAGCTTTTTTAATGACATTTTGCTTTAAAACCAGCACTGATGAATCATGTGAGGACTTCAACAGCAAATTGGATGTGTACTACATTCTAGTCCAGAGGTTCCCAAACGCGATCCTCAAGGCACCCCAACGGTTCAGGTCAGGGGCGTAGCTAAGGGTTCATGGGCCCTGGTGCGAAAGGTCACCTTGGGGCCCCCCTACATACAACAAAATTAAAATCTCGGTCTGTTTATATTTTAATACATCATTGCCAAGGGGGTTTAATGTCCGTTGCCATGGGTTCTTGCTCGTTGCCAAGGGGTTAATATGTGTTGCCAGGGGTTATTGGATGTTGCCAAGTGGTTAATTTTTTTTTATCAGGGGTTAATGCTCGTTGCCAAGGGGGGTTTATTCCCGTTGCCAGGGGTTCTAGCTCGTTGCCAAGGGGTTAATACGTATGTGCCCACCCCAGCCACCCGCCCGTACGCTGCTGTTGCTGCCCCTGCCTTACCCTGCGCAGAGAGAGACAGACGCTACAGTCATTTTTCACTTCCAGCGTCTCTGACAGGGAGCACAGCTCTGCAGCCGCGTTACCAGGAAGTGCAGAGCTGCGCTTCCTGTCAGACGCTAGAGGTGAATTATGACTTCTAGCGTCTGTCTCTGTGTGCAGGGGAAGACAGGGGCAGCCGTAGCTGACGGGCTGGTGGCCGGAAACATAAGCGCACCGGCAGCTATTGCAGTGCTGCCGGCAGCCTAGTGAGAGCTGAGATGAGGACTCGGAGAGGAGGTATGACCTCTGAGTAACCAGGCCGGACAGTGGCGGGGGCTGGGCCCCCCTGGCTCAGGGGCCCGGTCGCAGGTGCGACCGCTGCGACCCCTGTAGCTACGCCACTGGTTCAGGTTTTAGATATATCCATGGCTCAGCACAGATGGTTAAATCAGACTGACTGAGTTACTAATTAAGTCACCTGTGGCCAAGCATGGATATACTTAACACCTGGACCGTTGGGGTGACTTGAGGACCGCGTTGGGAACCTCTGTTCCTTTTATTGCTACTCTGATTCCCTGGTTGCAGTCTCCATTGAAACAGTTATGGACAATTCTTGCTTTAGTTGAGGCCAGGGGCTGGCTGGTAACTTTTAAGTCCAGAGCACTGGCCCATAAGTAGGACACCACAGGCTGCTCCCCTGTATACTAATAGGACCCCACATAATGTTCCCCCTGTATAATATCAGGACACCACAGGCTAATCCCCCTGTTTTATAATAATAATAATAATAATAATAATAATAATAATAATAATAATAATAATAATAATAATAGGATCCCACAGGATGCTCCCCCTGTATAATAATAGGACCCCCACAGGCTTCTCCCCCTGTATAATAAAAGTACACCACAGGCTGCTCCCCCTTTATAATAGGACACAACGGGCTGCTCCCCCTGTCTTATAAAAATAACAGGACTCCACAGGCTGCTCCCCTGTATAATAACAGGACCCCACGGGCTGCTCCCCTGTATAATAACAGGACCCCAAAGGCTGCTCCCCCTGTATAATAACAGGACCCCACAGGCTGCTCCCCCTGTATAATATCAGGACACCACAGGCTACTTCCCCTGTCTTATAATAATAACAGGACCCCACAGGCTGCTCCACCTATATAATAACAGGACCCCACAGGCTGCTCCCCCTGTATAATAATAATAATAATAATAACAACTGGACCCCAACAGGCTGCTCTCCCTGTATAATAGGACTCCCCAGGCTTCTCCCCTGTATAATAACAGGACACAACCGGCTGCTTCCCCTGTATAATAATAACAGGACCCCACAGGCTGCTCCCCCTGTATAATAATAACTGCACCCCACAGGCGGCTCCCCTTTATAATAACAGCACACACCAGGTTGCTCCCCCTGTATAATAATAATAATAACAGGGCCCCACAGGCTGCTCCCCCCTGTATAACAGGACCCCACAGGTTCTTCCCCCCTGTATAACAGGACCCCACAGGCTGCTCCCCCCTGTATAATACCGGGACCCTACAGGCTGCGCCCCCTGTATAACAGGATTCCACAGGCTACTCCCCCCCTGTATAATAACGGGAGTCCTTTTTACCTGATCTTGACTGTCTGAGGCGGGCTGCAGCATGGGGAAATAGGTGGAAGTTGGAAAGCACACAGAAAGTCCACAACCTCACTCTCTCTTGTGACCTCCTGCACTAGACATGTCCTCAGTGCAGGAGGCCGGTGGCCATGTTCCTGGAGACCAGTTGGAGACTGGTCAGCTGAGGCTGCAGCAGCAGCCTCAGAATGAGGCGGCCCGCATACACATTGATTGAGCGGCCCGGGGGGCACATGGCATCCTGCCCCCCAGCCCAGCCCGCCTCTGGTTGAGGCTCAGCCAACAATTACTTTTGAGTACTTTTACTTGTCAACCCATCAACTAAACTCTCTTCTGATAACTCTGCACAAACTGAAGAGTATACAGATAACTTTTTTCAGTTCAGCAATGTACTCTTCCGCTGTTTCCCTTCTAGGGGGTTATTAGACCTGATTGTTTATCTGAGAAATTACAGAGATCTGCAATCAGATAGCCCTGCCTGAGTGAAAAACCGACCTGTGCAAGTCTGCGAGTGGCTTGCAACAATCATGCCGCTCAACGGCTAGCTGCAAATCCATATGCAACTCACTCACCATCAAATGTATTTCCCAGTCTGTGCAGTCTGTGCGTAACCCAGGGCTTATTATAACAATATTGTCTATTGTATACACTCAGTATTGTTAACGATGCGCGCTCCTGTGCATCATTAATGACTCCTTCCCTCATCCTGCATGTTCAGGGGAGGGAGGTTCTTGTTAACAGCGGCTGTTGCTCCCCCTGTAATTTTTAGGAGATGATTGGTTGGTGTGTACAGCCTTCCATTTTATCACTTCACCAGGCTTAATACAAGTGTTGTCACCTTCCATTTTATCACTTCACCAGGCTTAATACAGTACATCTGCCCCATTGTTCTCTAGCTCCTTCACACTGACCTGTACACATATGGAAGTCCATTTGTTTGAAATTACTGCATATATTCCTTTCAAAGTTATCATCGGGTGGTCATCAGGCAATGACTGAAACAAATTGGCCTCTAATTTAATATGATAGATTGTATAATAATAAAAATACCTTTAAATATTTAATTCAATATAAAATTCTGATTGTAATCAATAATAATAAAGACTGTTAAACTCTAAACACATATCTTTAAATGTATATTATAAATAATAAGTCTTCTTGGAAATTGCCATTGTAGCCATCAAGTGGAGGGGTTTATAAAAAGCTTATATACACAATGCAGTCTTTTTTTTAATAATTCTCTCTATTTCATATACAGTAGCCAAAGCTCTTATTGATCTACAGCATTTCAAATTGCACAATAGAGCATTGGAACTTAGAACAGATGCTCTTCCCTGTTGATGCCTACTTGCTTCTTCTATTATTTGAAGAAAATGTAGTTTAAAAAAAAACATTGTGCTATAGTACATCAGTCAGCTTACAATAATCACTCAGACATCTATCTTTCAAACCACTCAATGTTTAATCTAACATGGTATTCGAGTTTTCATGAAAACATGATTCTCTTTTCTACCAACAGACTAAACCATCTGTTGCCAGAAATGAGAATTATATAGGTGAACAACGAAGGACGAGCAAATACCAGAAGGGTGGATCACTGGGTGCAGTCACAGCAGCTGTTCAGGGGGGTGTCAATGTACCTCCCAAAAGAGTATAAATATAGAAAAAAAGGAGTTATGAACAGCGCTTAAGTTTTATGGAACAGACAATAAACACAGATTTAGTCAATTCAAACATGAATTTATTATTTAAAAAACACATATGTACTATATACTTTTTTTGTTCATGAACATATAAGAAAATAACATTCACAATAAAAAAAAAATATTTCTTATCTATAACTCCCAATGGGTGTTTATGATAAAAAAAATGGCAAAGAACATCTGTATTTTAAGGGATACACCACACTATTGGTGTGGGGGTAGGGATGGCAGCAGTACTTTTGTTATTTTGAATGGTATACCAGTGTTCAAGACCAATATGGATTCCAATAAGGGTCATATAACATGTAAACAAGGTGAGCAGTTCCAGTTAATTACCCAGCAAGATATTTATTACCCAGAGTCCTTGAGAGTATACATATGTATACATATTTCTTTTTTTTTAAATGAATGAATGTTTGAATTTACTAAATCTGTTCTTATTGTCTGTTCAGTGAAATATAAGCACTGTTCATTACATTTTTTTCTGTATCAATAACGAAGGATGATTTATTCCAATATTTCAGCCAAGGCTTATATCCCATATAATGCATTGTAAACAAGTAGGTTTGTTCTTTTGCACTCCATTTCTTTGTTTTTATTACTTGATGTGTCATCTCACTATTTGCGTCTAACCACATTACACTACCTGTGCCAAAGAAAAGTTTGGACACAGTAAACAAGAGACATGGGGTACAGAAGTTAAGTGGGCCCTCTCTCTCTCTCTCTCTCTCTCTCTCTCTCTCTCTATCTCTCTCTCTATTACCACAACAAATAAGGCACAAAGAATTGATGGTGTACCAGTATATGTTTCCGATCCGAATCGGGATCCGAGTCCGGATAGGATTCTCCCACTACGCTTGGATCCCAGATTGAGGCAAAACATTATAATCCCACTGAGAACAACAAGAATGACAGTTGGTGCATGGCGCAATGCTGCCTAAGATAACTATCCCTGAAGATACACCTTTACTTCAACAATATAATATACAAACAATAGGGATAAGTAGTCAATGGCGCAAAGGAGATGATACTTAGATTTCTTCGATTTGGGCTTTTTCCTTTCTTGTGAGATGTTATTCTCAAATGCGCAAGGTTTGCCACATCAAGGTGTATTGCGTGTGGAAAAATACAGAAAAATAAAAGTTATAATTCTACATAAATGTGTGTCTCTTTTTTATAAAAGAAAATTAAGCACTCTAAGTGGTGAGTGTTCTATTTATATTGGGAGACTGGGTCACTTCAGGCGTACCAGAACTCACTGGATAAATGATGGTTTCCCTCTTATAAAGGTTTCTTTTATCCCGAAGAGGCTCAGTCTCAGTGTCAATGTTTCTCCAAGTGTTTGTGATCGGAAAGGCGTCTCCAACCGTGCTCATAGAAAAGAGAAATCAATGTCTGAGGCTCTTTTCAATGGTGAAAATTTCATATATGTGAGAGCTGTGCAGAACACAATGAGTTGTGACAGCGTACCTCACTTACTTAGGTGATGCAAACAGAACATGTATAAAGGTTTCTTTTCCTTAAGAATAATGGAGAGGCTTACCCCTACTCACGATGTTATATGATGTTTTCAAACCTGTAAAGGTTTCTTTCTCTCCTATGTACCTCCTTAAGGTGTTTGCGGCTTCAGTGCTCCCGAGTGTATAGGAAAAAGAATTTCAATGTGATTAGAATATATTCGATAGGTGATGTATTGTATAGGTTTATCACCCTGAGGTTTGAAGGCGTACCTTACTCACCCCCAAAGTTGGGAGCACAAAGCCCGTAGCAGTTTCTTTATGAGTATATCCCAGAACTCCCTTTATATATAACCAGAAGGCCAATGTAGGTAGAAAAATTCCAAAAACGTTTTAATCCATAAAAATACTTGACATAAGTCCCATGGGCAGGTCATGAGGACATATACAAAACATCCACAAAAATACACAATATCCACAAAAAAAAAAAAAAAAAAAACAATTTTTAAAAATGCCCTTTTAAAAAATCTTTAAAAGAGCATGACATACATACATCCGCGGTGGTGGCTGTTCACTATCCTCTGGCAGGATCTACGCGTTTCGGTCGTGATAACCTTTATCAAGATATGCCAGAGAAGAGTGAAAAGCCCATATTTATGTGATGAACAGCCAATCACAAGGGACAGGAAGTGACATGTGTAATTTAATTCTTCCTTTGTCCCAATTTCATTCAAATTTTAAATTTGTACATGCATTATACAAGACATATATATATATATATATATATATATATATATTGATTCCATATATATAAAAAAGTCCACATTTTTAAAACCATTTCTCATTTTATAGTCCAGGAGATGATGGTGGTGTTTCCGGTTGCCATGGAAACCCGTGTGGCGTAACCGGATCTATTTTAAGCTTTATGTCAAAGATAGTAGACAATCGGGTATGTTTAGGTGCTATAATATGTATAGGCCGACACATGGATAGTGTGGGCTCGAATTACAAATGGGATTAGATCGTAAAGAAAGCTTGATCTGTCAGCCCGGAAGTGCGGCTGGAGCGCAAGCGGCCGGAAGTGACCGGCTGCTATTGGACGCTGCTGGAACGCAATGGTGCCGACATCCTTCCTTGTGTTTGGGCAAACACCTTAAGGAGGTACATAGGAGAGAAAGAAACCTTTACAGGTTTGAAAACATCATATAACATCGTGAGTAGGGGTACGCCTCTCCATTATTCTTAAGGAAAAGAAACCTTTATACATGTTCTGTTTGCATCACCTAAGTAAGTGAGGTACGCTGTCACAACTCATTGTGTTCTGCACAGCTCTCACATATATGAAATTTTCACCATTGAAAAGAGCCTCAGACATTGATTTCTCTTTTCTATGAGCACGCTTGGAGACGCCTTTCCGATCACAAACACTTGAAGAAACATTGACACTGAGACTGAGCCTCTTCGGGATAAAAGAAACCTTTATAAGAGGGAAACCATCATTTATCCAGTGAGTTCTGGTACGCCTGAAGTGACCCAGTCTCCCAATATAAATAGAACACTCACCACTTAGAGTGCTTAATTTTCTTTTATAAAAAAGAGACACACATTTATGTAGAATTATAACTTTTATTTTTCTGTATTTTTCCACACGCAATACACCTTGATGTGGCAAACCTTGCGCATTTGAGAATAACATCTCACAAGAAAGGAAAAAGCCCAAATCGAAGAAATCGAATTATAATCCCACTGTCAGATTCTCGTAGGGTTTTGGATCCTATATAAGACCTTGCTTATCGGTGCATCTTCACTCCAGCATTAAAAATAAAGGGGCTCTGTCCTTTTTGCTGTAAAATGAAGGGATTCTGCCCTGTGTGCAGTAAAAATAAAGGGGCACTGTCCTTTGCACTGTAAAAATAAAGTGGCGTTGCCCTGTATGCTGAGTAAATAAATGGATGCTGTCCAGTGCTGTAAAGGGTTGCTGCTGTCCTATGCTGTTAGGGGTACTGTATATAAGTCCAGCGGTGTTGCCCTGTGCTGCCGTATAAATGCAGTGGTGGTGCATGTTGATACAGAAATGGAGGAGGACACACATTTTAAAGATCAGGAACCACTTCCAAGTGCTGAAGACACTGCCACTAGTCATGTCATTGACACTGTAATTCTGTCAACATCGTTTGCTAAGGTCGATGCCAAACGTCATAGAGCCCATGTAAAATCCAAAAAGCTAAATAATATCCAAAGGAATTGTAAACTATTTGATGAGAAATGTAAAATTGGCAATATGTAATTCACAACATGAAGTGGCAAGGAAAGTCTAAGGCCTTGGCCTATGTTCAGTTTCTCATACAGATCTAAGCCCTATTCCCTCTCAAAAATGTAAAAAATGAAGGAGGCTAAAGCACAGGAGATATCACAAATCCAAGTGTTTGGGCAGTTGCAATGTCTAGGCCTGACCTTCTTAACAAATGACAGGAAGAGGAGGCTTTTTCTACCATTGCATACTCTCTGCAAGTGCTGGGAGGCGCACCGCCCATCCAGTTGCTGATATACTGACATTGAGGATGTCACTGTAGAAATACACCAGGATAAGGATATTAGTGTAGCTGGCGCTGCAGAGGAAGTTGACGAGGAGGATTCTGATGGTGATGTGGTTTGTTTAAATAAGGCACAGGTGGAGACAGTTGTTGGCCATGGGATGAAAGGCCCATTGTCATGCCTGGACAGAAGATCAAAAAATCTGAAATTATTTCTACCCAAATCCAGTCTTACCACATGTAGTCTGTGTCAAAGCGTAAGGGGTAAGGAACCACCTAGGAACATCCTCACTTATACGCCACCTTCAGTGCAATCATCATAAGTCATTGTCAAGTTCAGAAACTTTGGCTAAGAGTGTAAGCAGTCCAGCGACACCAAAATTGCTTTTTTTCTGTTGTATCCGAGTGCCTACTATCCACACCACCAACTCCCTCATCATCAATTTGCTCCTTGATCAGGATCAGAAGTAGTCCTGCAGCCCATGTTACTGGCTTGACTGATTCCTCTCCTATACAGGATTCCTCCGGATTATCCTTGGGTGCTTCGCCTACTGCTACTGCTGCTGCAGTTGCTGCTGTGAGTTGCCTGTCAACCCAGAGAGGAAGGTCTATACGGGTCCATTAAACAAAAACCATTTTCACTTTAAAACTTTTGAAATTTGCAGAAACATAAACTTTCGGTTGGTTGCCAGGCTGGCCTTAATGACCAGTAGCTATATAAGTTGCATCTTGAAAATATACCCTTCAGGAAAATAAAATAAAGTATTTGTAATAATTTGTTTGAAATAGAAATTTGAGGAAATCACCATGCTCAAAATGATCAGTAATATGTACTGCGTCTGCACATTTTTTTATTTAATTATAAAATAATATTTTTTTTATACACCGGATAAGAAAATTAGTTCTTAGCAAATAATTTGTTTGGAGTAAATATGGCAGGGATAACACTGCATCCAGTATGAAAATATAGAATTATAAAAGGCTGGCTATTCTTTTTTACAATATTGAAAAGAAAATTACTTCTGTCAAATAATTATTTTGGAGAAAGATGACAGCAATGCCTCCAGACGGAGTAAAAACAATAATGTACACTGTGTTTTAAAAACACACTATGCTAATTTTTACATTTCAATATAAAAGCCTAGCTATTTTTATACACACCAGGAAAAGAAAATTACTTCTTTGCAATATTTATTTTTGCAAAAATTGTGGAGATAACACTGATCCCAGTAAGAACAGTAATTTACTATAAAAAATAAAAATAACATAAAATTACTTTAATTTATTGCAATAGTTATTTTGGAGTAAAGATGGCTGGGATAGCACTGCACCCAGGTTGAACAGTATTTTAGTATAAAACAAGTGTAAGCAGTCCAGTGACACCTAAATTGCTTTTTTCTGTTGTATCCAAGTGCCTACTATCCACACCACCAACTCCCTCATCATCAATTTCCTCCTCGATCAGGATCAGAAGTAGTCCTGCAGCCCATGTTCCTGGCATGACTGACTCCTCTCCTATCCAGGATTCCTCCGGATGATCCTTGAGTGCTTCATCTACTGCTACTGCTGCTGCGGTTGCTGCTGTGAATTGTCTGTCAACCCAGAGAGGAAGTCGGCAGACTGCTTCTACTACTTTAACTATGCAAGTATGACAGCAGTAACCCTGTTGCAAAGCGGATTAATGAGGCCATAACAACTATGCTGGTGTTAGACATGTGCCTAGTATCCACCATCGATGCAGCAGGATTTAGACATTTGATGTAAATACTGTATCCCCGGTACCAAATCCCTTATAGATTCCACTTCACTAGGCAAGCAAATTCCCAGACTGTACAGGAATACTAAGAAAAGTGTCCTTAGTGTCCTCAAAAAAGCCATTGTACCCCCTGCCCACGTAATCACAGACATGTGGAAAAGTGGAAAAGGGCAAACTAAAGACTACATGACTGTGAAAGCCCACTGAGTAGATATATTGCCTTACAGAGCAACAACAGCAGCACCAGTAGCAACTTCTCAAAAAAAAACCTCATTCCTAGGCAGGTTACACTGTATATCACTGGTTTCCAGTTTCACACAATGGCTTAGACTCTCCTGCAGATTTGTGATATCTGACAATACCACACAATTAATTTGGTGGTACAGATTTTTTTTTCAAATGACAGGGGCATGCAGAATATGCTGTCAGTGGTCTTAAAAATTTCAGCCCACTTTTGACATTCAGTGACCGCTTTTCAAAGACAAACCCTCTTGAATTTGCTCTGCCATCACCGGAAGCAAGAGATCGTATATGCTTCAGAGGAAGGAGGAGTAGCAAAAGGCCATACAAGCCTATACATCCACTTATCACTTGAGCAAAGGAAGGGGAATGCACTGACTCAGTGGAAAATGATTTCTGTGTTGTGCAAGGCTCTACAACCCTTCGAAATTGCCACATGTGAAGTCAGTTCAAACACTGCCAGCTTGAGTCAGGTAATTTAACTCATCCGGCTTTTGCAGAAGCAGCTGGAGAAAGAGAAGGAGGAGCTAAAACATAGCAATTCCACTAAGTATGTGGATTCATCTCTTTGCCAGGATTCAAGGGTGGCCAATCTGTTGAAATCAGAACATTACATTTTGGATACCGTGCTCGGTCTTAGGTTTAAAGCCTACATTTTTATCTCTCTTTCTTGTAGACAAAAGTCTGCTGATATGCAAAGACCTGCTGATGAGAAAATTGTCAGCTCAAATGGAACATGAAACAGTACCAGCTACACTTTCATTGTCTCCCGCAACGGGGGCTTCGAGGTAAAAACTGCCTGGTAAAAAATTGTTTGCTAAAATTGTGGAGATAACACTGATCCCAGTAAGAACAGTAATTTATTATAAAAAAAAAAAATTACTTTAATTAGGAGTAAAGATGGCTGGGACAGCACTGCACCCAGGATGAACAGTATTTTAGTATAAAACAATATAAACTATTAAAGACTAACAAGGTAGCAATGGTAGTGGGCAAATACGAGAAGTGTTACATTGTTTAAGATTGATTTTAATCATATTTAGTGAATATACCTCATTAAATGGTCAGCTCATTTTGCAGCCATAAACCCTACTGAAATGGCCTGAGATGAACCAGAAAGAAATGCAAAAGCAATGCTAAAAACAGTATATATTTATTGGAACTTCTGCAACAGTGTTGGGTAGAATATGATAAACAATATTTGACATCCATTGCAGGAGTGTGTTTGGCAGTTAGATCTACAAAAGGTGGATACTTGGATTATTGGAATATAGATTACTAATATAGATAACTTTCACTGTTGAGTACACTGAAACATTAAACTATATAAATCTCAATAAAAGCTTCATAATGGGTATGTTTTAAACAGTAGCGTCACTGGGGGGGGGGGGGCAGACTGCATGTGGGTGTCACTCACCGAATTGGGACACAAAAGTGCCAACTCCTGCTCAGTGACAGGAGATGGGTACTGCACTGTAAATTAATGTGACCTATGGAAAGATGAAAAGTCTAAACATGCTTCAAGAAAAGATATCTACCTAAGTTGCAATACCGATACAGTCACTCTGTTTGGTTGGTATGGGTATGGTTGACTGTTCAATGTTATTAGTAACGATTATGAGTGAGTTGTGAGGCCGCGTACCCAACTCGCATCTCAAAAGTATATTATAAACACATCATGGTATCTTTAAACGTATCCAATGGGGGCGTACCTGTACTCATGGTGTAGACGCATGATGACTCCTATCTGGGTATCTTTAAAATGTAGCCACTCAGGTTGAAGATAAAAACTATTTTAGGTACTTGTTTCCTAGCACGGCGCCCACTAAGCTATTTGCTTAGTGGGCTATTCTGCGTAGTGAAATCGCATCGAATGGGCCATTTTAGGTCCATGCGATGTGCGATGTGATTTTCATATGTAATTTATTCACTGCTCTCTCTGCCCTGGGCCATCGCATCGCTTCTGCCGCAAAATCGCATGTGATCGCATGTGATTTTTAATCGCATAAGTTCGCATGTGATTTTTAATCGCATGCGATCGTATGTGATTTTATAGGTGTGTGATGCCATGACATTAGGTATACAATAATATGATTGTATGTACCAAAAATAGGTTTAATGCACCCCCCCACTATCCACGCCACCCTGAAGTGTGGCGAGTGCTGCGTGGAGGTGACCTTATATAGTGTGGCGAGGGCAGCGAGCCACCGAGCCCGAAGCTTGGCAAGCGCATCGACCCCCGCGAGGGGACGCGGAATACATGTAAAGTAACAGGGTGCAGCTGGAGGGGAACAGGGTGCAGCTGGAGGGGAACACCCAGCATTTTATGGGCAACCCCATAAAAATGCTGGGTGTTCTCCTGGGAATGCAGGCATGGCATTCCCTGCATGGGGCAGGCAGCTGATGTCGATGGAAATAAAAGTCAGTGTGCGGCTACATCTTTTATTAATTAATCAACCCTATGTGCTGGTGCGATCACATCGCATTACAACTAAGATGCTAACAGAATTGCATACGGCCTAGCATGCCGGGAGTGGTTGTTTGGTGCAACTGCAGCAATGATGTATGAGGACACATCTGTACGTTCCTTTAAAAGTAAATAAATTTATATTTATCTAAAGTCCAATAAAAGATTTATTCAATAGACTGTCGATTTAATCTTCATACGCTATCCCCCACCACTCCGCTGACAGAATGGGGCGCGTGCGCACAAAATGCTCATGCTCCCCATTCTGTCGGAAGCCCTGCACCCGGTCCCTGCTCTCCGCCGCCTTGCAGAGTGGGACAAATGAGCAAGTGAGCCACACAAGCGTCCCCATCCACCAGCCATGCCCCCGCTAGCCTCCGCCAGGGCCCGTCAGGACTATGGCTGGCGTGCTTGCTGAGGCTTGCTCCATCTGTAGATTAATTGCTTCTTTTTTTGTGGGGGCCCAAACACACCAACTTTTTGTACCTAATGCAAGTGGCAGCTGTGTAACTTTTTCAATGCCATCTTCATGCTTTTAGTTGAGGGGCTAAAAAGTGGAAATTGATGGCAGTGTGGGGATAGGGAAGGGGGAAGTAAGTTGAAGTTTTGCCTAGGGTGCTGAGAAGAATTATACCAGCTCTGATAATAATCACACAAAATTAGCTAATCTCCACTGGAAGCCAGTAGTACAGAAGAAGTCAATGTTTGTTGTCATATGCAGCACAGGTCTTCCTTGTTGCATTTGTATTTCATTTTAATGATGCCATTACATTAGGTATGCAATAATATGATTGTATGTCCCAAAAATAGGTTTAACGCACCCCCCACTATCCACGCCACCCTGAAGCATGGCGAGCGCAGCATGGAGTTGACTTTATATAGTGTGGAGAGCGCAGCGAGCCACTGAGCCCGAAGCACGGTGAGCGCAGCGAGCCCCGTGAGGGGATGCGGAATACATGTAAAGTAACAGGGTGCGGCTGGAGGGGAAGAGGGTAGGGCTGGAGGGGAACACCCAGCATTTTATGGGAAACCCCATAAAAATGCTGGGTGTTCTCCTGGGAATGCAGGCATGGCATTCCCTGCATGGGGCAGGCAGCTGATGTTGATGGAAATAAAAGTCAGTGTGCGGCTTCATCTTTTATTAATTAATCAGCCCTATGTGCTGGTGCGATCACATCGCATTGCAACTAAGATGCTAACAGAAATACATACGGCCTAGCATGCCGGGAGTGGTTGTTTGGTGCAACTGCAGCAATGATGTACTGTATGAGGACACATCTGTATGTTCCTTTAAAAGTAAATACATTTATATTTATCTGAAGTCCAATAAAAGATTTATTCGATAGACTAGCAGGAAATCTAAAAGATTTCACAGATCATTAATGCTAAATAGATATGAAAATATTACTTAAGACAAGAGCTCAAATGTCGGAACGACAAAATATTGATAGCGCTAAGATGTTTGTTCTGGTAACATTGATGTTCCCGTACTTGTAAGTCATCTGGTGCTCAACTGCCATTTCTTCTTTGCAAATAAATGGATCATCTGTACTTGTGAAGATGAGCAGAAAAAACAGACATCATAATCATTTAGAATCAACAACGGTTAGGAGTAGATTCTAACGTACACTGATATAAAAACCGGTGAGCCCCAATAAATGAACAGTAACATGACAGCATTGATATGTTATGGTCAGGGCTCAAGAGGCATATGATAAAAATGCTTGAAGACTGTGTAAAATCTTCTAGTATTACATTTTCATTAAATATTATCATTAGATATTTATATTTTGCATATAACAAACATTATGATAGCAAAATCACTGAATATACTAGAAGCTTTGTAAAATAAAATACGCAAAAATAACCATTCTTTTTATCCAGTATTCCATGGTCTTGTTGTTCACTATACGGTTTGTTAGGAAAGCAATTTATATCTGTATATAATTGTTTTCAATGATAGATTTTTGATGTGCACTCAGAAAATCTGAACGGTAGAAAAATAACAGATTCAAGATTGATGTAACAGCACAAAAGAAAATATGTTAAAAGTGACCTACTCTTTGCTAAATGTAGAGCATACAATAATTGGAGGAATTAAATTGTGTGCAGGATGTAGCGGTTTGTTAAAGAATAATTATAGTATGCATATGCTTAAATGACACATGTTCTGGGGTGATACAGACACAGGGGAGACCTGCATAAAGAAAATAGAAAACAGCGATAGGAGATAGGAGACAGGCGTACATTCTCTAGGGGGTAGGGAGATTTATTAAGCCTGTTGATGTGATAAAGGCCCTTATTCTGGTTCACTCACAAAGGCAAATTCATTCTCAAATGGACAAAACCATTGCACTGCAGGGGGGGGGGGGGCAGATGTAACATGTGCAGAGAGAGTTCGATTTGGGTGAGTTATTTTGTTTATGTGCAGGGAAAATACTGACTGCTTTATTTTTACATTGCAATATAGATCTCACTTTGAAGTAAAACCCCACGCAAATCTAATTCTCTCTGCACATGTTTGATTCAGATAATTTTGATTTTGATTTTGTATATACAGTATATATAAAAACATACTAGTACAATTACATGACAAACATACATTAAAACATTTACATGTCATCATGCTTAAGCTTTTCTCTACACATGTTACATCTGCCCCACCTGCAATGCACATGGTTTTTCCATTTGAGAAGGAATCTGCCTTTGCAAGTGAACCAGAATAAGGGCCAAAGTGGTAATGCATCCGCCAATCAGCTGCTAAATCACAGGTTAGAGTCTGGGTTTGGCAAATTACAGTTAAGAGCTGGTTGGCTGCTGCATTAATATCTTCCACTTGATCACGTCTCCATCTTAAATAAATCTGCCCTTTACAGTTGTAGAGGGCTTGCAGTCACACAAATAGTGCCTCATTCGCAATTACAGAGTCCCTGAATCACATGATTGCAGCAAGAAAATAAGTAGCCGCAGATGTGGATTTTCCACAAGGCAATCTGCAGATGGAGCCTTCTTCAACTAGCCTTCTCTGGAGAGCCATGGTGAGTCATGGCTCACCAAGGCTTATTATCATCTATTGTTCTCACCTGCAATACAATACATAGAACACAGTAGAGGATTAGCAGAGGATTAAGTCCGAAAACTCTGGCTCATTTAATCCTATTAAAGGGCTAGATGAGGATGGCTCTATCTGTAGGCAACTGCCTAGGGTCCAGAAAATCCCAAGGCGTCCCATAAATACCCATTTCACTCTACACAAGTAAACTGGGTCGACCCAGGTCACTGTGTGGTGTGAAATGACCTTTTGAAAAATATTGGGTCCAGCAAACCGGCAATCCGACCTGGGTTAAAAGAACCATTTTACCTGGGTCAGACCCAGGTTGCTGGGCGGTGTGAATGAGTGTTAAGCGACACGGGTCCCATTCACTGTTATGGAGGAAGAAGCAGCGCTACCTTAGTGATGCATCCTCCCCCGCTTCCACCTGAGGTGCCGTGGCTCCAGCCCCAGTTGATGTTTCCATAGCAACATTTTAAATTTAATTGTTTTCTCTAGGTATTGAAAAATCAGTGAATTCCTTTATACATAGTCATGGTTATTAGTTATATGAAAAATAAAAATAAATAAAAATTAGATTTTAATTAAAGAAAAGTATGTTAAAATTAGCTTTTATAAGAGGTTATAGCATAGACCAGAAAGCATATGTGATTTTATGCCAGAAAGAGGTTGGAGGGCCCTGCTCACAAGCTTACAATCCATAGTGAAATAGGAAGGAATCACAAGTAGGCACTGTCTATAGTATAGCAATTCCAGCAGATTACAAAGAACAGTCCTGATGGAATGTAATAAGAATTAAAGCTTTTGGAGGTTATGTGGGTGGTTCAGGAATTTGATAGGCTTGCCTGAAGAGGTGAGTTTTTAGGGAATGCTTGAAAGTTTGGAGGATGGAGGATAGTTTTATTGTGAGTGGGAGGGCATTTCATAAGGTGGGTGTTACCCGCTGAAAGTCCTGCAATTGTGAATGAGATTTGGTAATTAGTATGGATGAGATGCAGATCTTGTGAAGACCGGAGAGGTTGAGTTGGGAGATATTTTGAGATAAGTGAAGAGATTGAGGGTGAGTGCTAATGGGATGCGATTTTTAGTAAGGTTCAACATTTTTAGTAAGGTTCCATGGAGACTCATACAGCCAATCAGGGCTGAATGCTTCTATAGCTCAATGACAATGTGATTCTCCACTGTCATTAAAACCGAGGAAGCCGGCTCACCCCGCAGTCAGACTGCGGGGTGAGCTGCTGCAGCACAGAGACACCGCTAGAGCCTGGATTTGTAAGTATAATGGTGTAAAATTAGTGTATGTGTAGTAAAGTTATACTTTTCTGTGTCTGTTTTTCTTTAAAAACTCTTTTTACAGGTGAACTACAAGTTTAGGGGGCCCATTAATGCCCCGCATGCTGGGACTTGTGGTTTGCAAGTCCCAGCATGCGGGGGAGGCCTGCTGGGACTTGTAGTTCACCTCTAAAAAGCAATGGGGGTTTTTTGTTAAATTTACGCGTATCAGCCCAGCGTCCACTGGCCAGGGATACCGGGGACAGCCCCGGACTTCAGCTTTGGACGGGTGAAGCCTGGGGGGATGCCTTGATTGGGGGGTCCCCACTCCCACAGGTTCCCTGTCCATGGCTAACAGCCATGGTGCACATAGTATGGCCTGAGGACTTTATGTAAAAAGTGTCCCCTGGCTGTGGCAAGTGTCACAAACTGTTAGACCCCCAGTTTTTTTGTGCCCCATATTTTTGGAACCAGGTCCAGTCCAAGAGTCTGTGGCTAGTTTCAGAAATAAGGGAGACCCCTACGCCACCCCCCCCCCCCGTATTTTTGGTACCAGTTGCGGCTCAGTGATCCTGGGGATGGTTATGCTCAGGAGGAGGGACTCAAAGCCATTTTTTTTTTATTATTTCAACTTTTACACATTTTTTAAGACAGAACCATGCACAGATCTCAATGATCTGTGATTGAATCTGTCAAATTCGCCAGTCAGAACCTGGTCTATTTTTTTTGCGATTTTTGGTAACGTTTACAAAAAATCGCACCCTATTAAATTTGCGAGTTGTATATTTTATTACGGGAAAACATCTGAATGTGGATTAAAGTGTGAGAAAAAATCGACAGTTAAACATATGTGATGATTGCGGCAAAAAGTGTGATTTTACCACAATTTGCATCCTATTAAATGTGCGATTTTCAGAAAATGTGCGAATTCTGCCTTTTTTGCAAGAAATTCTACAAATTGCACTCTATTAAATCTCGCCCATACTGTATGTTGGTGTAGCTTGATTAATAGCTTTATATGTTAGTAGAAGTAATTTGAATTGAATGTGGTAGAATATGGGCAACCAATGGAGGGACTGACAGAGCGGATCAGCAGATGATGATGCCTTGTTAGAAAGATTAGCCTTTCAGCTGCATTCAAAATAGATTGTATCGGTGATAGGGCCAGATTCTCTAAGCTTCAAACGTGATAAAATTGAGAGTGATAAACAGCCAGCCAATCAGCTCCTGCCCGACATTTTTCAAACACAGTCTGTGACATGGCATGTAGGAGCTGATTGGCTGGCTGCTTATCACTCTCCATTTTATCACTGTTGAAGCTTAGAGAATCTGGCCCATAGTCTTTTCTGCGTGAGATAATGAGTGCATGGATAAGAGTTTTTGCAGTGTCTTGTGTAAGATATGGTCGTATTTTGGATATGTTTTTAAGATGCGTGTGACATGATTTGGAGACAGATTGAATGTGGGGAACAAAGGACAGTTCAGAGTCAAGGATGACACAGAGACAGTGAGTTTGTGGGGTATAGTCGAGCTCTCAACAGTTATATAGGTATCAGGTTGGTACCGTAGCTAGTCTTGTTTTGGAAATGTTGAGCTTAAGGTGGCGAGATGACATCAAAGATGAAATGGCTGTAAGACATTCAGTGGCCTGCATCAATACAGATGTTGACAAATCTGATTTGTATTGTCTGATGACAAAGACGGCTGCCGTAAATTCAGCTCCTCACCGAGAATGAGGGATTCACTGATGATGTCAACCACCAGGTCCTCTCTCAGCCAATCAGGGGCTCTGCTCAGCTCCATAGTAGCCTATGTTATGATTTGACTGCTGCCAAATACGAATGTCTTCGCCATCAGAAATATGAATCAGAAGAATATGGCAGCTTAGTAAATCTGCTGCATTCTATGTCCGAATTTTTGGCCCAAATACATCAAATCCCGGTTGTACCGCGGATCAGCCGTGATCAGCAATCTTAGTAAATTTCCCCCAGTATGTTGTATTACATCAGTGGTTCATAAACTTGGTCCTCAAGTTCCCAGAAACAGTTTACATATTTCAGGTCACCAAGCCAGTGCACTTTATATCACCAGCTATTGGGATACAAAATTTTATTGTATCCCAACATTGCAATGTGTACATACTGTAGCCTTAGGCCGGTTTCACACAGTCCGGCTCCTGCCGGACGGCGAAATCCCGCACGGCCTGGGAGCCATGCCGCACACATTAGTTGTGAATGGACACTATTGTGTCCATTCACACGGGACGGCCACGGCCCAGCCGCACGGTTGCACCCGGATCCCGCCACTGGAATGGACGGCTGCCGGGCTGTGGCTATCCCCTCCATGATAAATTACTGTGTGCTGCACGGCTTTCTGGCCGTACGGGTTTTCGCCGTCCGGCAGGAGCCGGAGTGTGTGAAACCAGCCTTAGTCCAAAGTTAGATATTCCTACAGGGATGGGGACTCTTCACATTTTTGTTTTTAAATTAACCATTTGTTTTTTTTACACATGACTAAGATGCTAAACCTGCCCAGAGAGGGAATGACATGCAATCTATCAAAAAAACACAAGATCTGACAATTCAAAAATGATGATGTTTTTCTTTGATTTGAGACCCAAATTTACTGAGAGGGACCAAAGCGTGCCTCAGTTTGACACTTAGGGGGGAATTTACTAAAGGAACTTTGTAAAAAATAGGTGTATTTGTATCCAGAAATACACTTATTTTTTACATTTACTATCCCGAAAATACGGCAATTCGTAGTCGTATTGATAGCGCATCAATACGACTACGAATTGCCGTATTTTCGGGATAGTAAATGTCAAAAATAAGTGTATTTCTGGATACAAATACACCTACTTTTTTACAAATTTCCTTTAGTAAATTTCCCCCTTAACCACCAAGTTTTGGTGGTTTTGATTTTTTTTTTTTAACAATCTGAACTAGCATATCTTTCTAAAAATAAAAAAAACACTTTTGGGCTATTTGTGTTCAAAACCATTTTTATGACATGTAAGAATAGTAGAGTAAAAAGACTAATGGTGTTTTCAAAAAATCCGAAGTTTCAAAAACAACAAGGTTTAATTTGTGAGTAATGCAGAAATAAATCATTGATGATAAAATATGATGAATGTTAACACATTAAAAGGGGCCCTGCACAAGGTTGAGAAAGTGCTCAGCAATGAAGTTAAATGGATTGTGACCCTGTTTCTTATTTTCTGTTTGTATTTGTCTAATTTTATTATAAATCTTTACACGCCAGTAGTCTGTAGGACAAATGATAGCTCTGGTGACTAAGCCAATATCTCAAGATTTTGATGTGCATTAGTTTAGTCATCAAACTAATATACTGTAGTCCTATTTACAAGCAGAGGTCATAATTGACAAAGTTCAAGTCAGTCGAGGTCACTCGCGCATGCAGTAGGGGTTTCCGAGTACCTAGAAACCCCCCTGCCCGTCGTGTGATACAGCAGTGCAGATGAAGATTCTTATTTATTTATTTTTAAATGCAGCCTCCGTCAGGCTGTGTGGCTACCAGCAGCTGCCTTCTAGAGAGAGACAGGCTGTTGCTGTGCTGGTTTACAGCAGGGGGAGCTAGCTGCAGAGGCAGTGTGCAGCTCCTCCCAGGCTGTGGTGATCCTTCAGGGATGTTCAGAAGCCAAGGGGGTAGGTGTTATATGCCTCAGGCTTCAGTTAATATTTTGGCAGGGTAAGGCACTTGCTCTAGTGATGTTTGATAGAAAAGGGTGTGTGTGTGTGTGTGTGTGTGTGTGTGTGTGTGTGTGTGTGTGTGTGTTTGCTATGTGTGTATGTGTGTGTCTGTAAGTATACATGCTATGTGTGTGTTTATCCTGTGGGTGTATGCTACAGATGGAGTGCCTCTCAGCCAGTGCCGGGGCTCACCAAAATGCCCCCGCTGGTGATCGCCAGTGGAGAGACGCTTCATCAGACTGGGACACGCGAGCGTCTCACACGCACATGCATCCCAGTTTTCCAGCATCTGGCGGGGGCTGGTGGTTGGCGATCCGACCGCCAGACTCCCATTGAATGAGAAGGGCTCCATCTGTATGTGTGCGTTAGTGTGTATATGATGTGTGTGTGTCTGTCAGTGTGTATGCTTTGTCTATGCATGCTATGTGTGTATATGCTGTGTGTGTGTGCGTTAGTGTGTATATGATGTGTGTGTGTGTCTGTCAGTGTATATGCTTTGTCTATGCATGCTATGTGTGTATATGCTGTGTGTGTGTTTGTGTGTATATGCTATGTGTGTGTGTTTGGATTTATATGCTGCTTTCTGTTTTGTATGCTATTGCTGTGTGTGTGTATGTGTGTGCAGTGTGTACAGTATGTATGCTCTGTGTATATGTGTTTGTGTCTGCAGTGTGTATGTGTATGTTTTTGTAAATATGCTGTGTATGTACACTATATATGCTGTATATATACGTTCAAAAGTGTGTGTATGTAATAAATGATAAGAAACCCCCTCAGCAAAATCCTGTGCTTTCCCCTGGAGGTGCAGCACAAAACTCTCTGGTTATGCCTTGATTCTTGCACTGGTATGATTATATTCCAAAGTGTAATGGCTTCTCGAGCAAGCACTTTATAAACCGATTGCTATGACATTTTCTATTCAAGTAAAATACTGTTAGTAGGTCTGAAGGATAAGTATCTAATGTGAGCTTATTGAGACTAGAAGAATCCTAGTTGTGGGTAGGAACCATACAATGCAGGAGAATAACTAGATATTTGTAGGCCGAATAACAAAAGTTTGTAAGGGCCCCTATATACCAACCAGTAGTGATAAATGTATATAACAGGCTAGAGGTTAGGTTTAGGTACTTAGAAGGGGTTACCCTGTGGGCCAAGGGTTGGTTAGGTTGAAGGTGGTGGTGTAACCGGGTTAGGTGTAGATATTAGCGTGGAGGGTTAGGGTCAGACTGTTGGGTGGGGAGGGTTATCTTTCTAGAAGGGAGGGTTGAGATTAGGTGAGTCGGGGAGGGTAAGTATACCTGCCTGACCCTTGTCAGAATTCCCTCCTTTAAAATGTCGGCATCAGTATTCTGATGACCAGCATCCTGACCGCGGGTTATCTGTACATGCATGTATCCTGTGTAATTGTCTTCTACTTATGATACTACAGAGCCCTTGGGGTACCGTGTCAAGTAATAATAATAAATACTTAGGTGTAAAAGAGCTGCAAATTAAAAAAAGTACTCTATTTGGGAAGGTTAGATTATGATCATAAAACATCTATTTTCTAAAGAAAACTACTATTTTATGGACTGAAATAGGACAATAATATATTTCCACATTCTAAATAAAATCTTTTCGTAAAGTATGCCGTATAACATTATGGTTGTTAGAGGAGAGGGACAATTCCACAATCCTTCCTTTTTATAAAGAAACTCCCATAGTATCATTGTCCATAGAAACTTTTATTTCCCGGAGAGAATAATTGGCTGAATTTGACCTCCGCAGCATTATCACCAGAAGAGCAGCAGGAGAGAAAAAAGTAAGTATATATCTAATCTCTTGTTGCATACCTGGAGGTAACCTCCTTTCCACCCCACACACTACCATTATCCTATTCTCTTTCAACATCATACTATACCTCTGCAAATAGATCCCACTTGTTCAATGATGGCAATTGTTGCCGAATATATATTAAGAGAAGCTTATATCCTCATATAAGTGGTTATATATAAATTAACCCTTTCCTGACCAATATTGGCTTACACATTTTTTGTCAAGAACATATTTCTGAGTTTTTACTATGGGTTGGGTAAACAAAAAAGTAACTATATGTTATTGAAAAACTTTTTGTATCTCCAAACTCAGGTTAAGGTTACAACCATGTATTTCAGACCTACAGATGGAGGGCCTCTCAGCCAGCACTGGGAATTGCCAGATATGCGCTCCATCTGATGGGGATGTGCGAGGGTCTCACATGCATGCGCATCCCAGTAAACACGTCGGCAGGGAGCACTTTGCCTGCCCATCTCCACTTCAGAGAGACGGGCAGGGGTCGGGGGGAGCTCATGGGGGGGGGGGAGCAGGGGAGCTGCAGCGGTCAGCAGAGGGCGGCAGAGAGCTACGTCAAAACATGGCGTGTGAGCATCTTGTGCGCGAGCCCCCTTCTGGTGGTTGGCGATTCTATCACCAGGAGCAGCTCTGATTGGAGCTGCTCTGTCTGGATCATGCTCCATCTGTATCATGCTTTTACGGGTTGAAACTCCCTTATCAGATATATGTGTGCACTATATAAATAGCTGGTGATAGATAAATAATACCTGTTGTCCAAATTATTCCAAAAACAGTAGTTTCCAAAATTGTATTATACTGTATGTCATTAGTGCCATCACAAGCCCATATATATATGCCCTGATATATGTCATGCATGGCAGAAGATGGCCCATATAAACTTATGAGGACAAGCTTATGGTTGAGCAACAAAATAAAAAGGCGACATTTTCAAACTCAGACGCTACCTGTCCAGTGTTACCTGCATTCTCTAGTTTCTTCATGGTTTCACGCCCTGTGCATTCAGACAGGCAATTCTGCATACCACTGCTGTGACACATGGATATTTCAATTAATGGTCCTGTGACCTCTACCATTAACAAGGTGTTTTTGGCCATCTGCTTCCTGGAAGTTGTTTGTTTTCCTCACATTTCTTTGTAAATTCTGGAGACTCTTATGCATGGAAAACCCATGGATCACATTTGCTTCAATAATCGAACTATATTGTTTGGCTCCAACAAATAAAATTTCTTTACCAAAATTTGGTCTTAGCAATAACTGAACCTCTTGACCATGTATCCATGCTGTTAATCATTGTTTACTTCCTCATGGCTAATGGCTTAGTGGATATTTGCATTAACAAGTAGGTGCACAGGTGTAAAGGGACCATAAGTTTACTTTCTTTCATCCTGTATACTCTCTAACAAAGCATCTTGCGTAGTAGGTTGAGAGATGAAAGCAGCATATCCCTTCATTCTCCCTGATGCATACAGTTTACAGTACTTAACTGCATGTTTACTTTCTTTTTATTTAAATGATCTTTTCTGCATATTATGAAGTGGAATTTGCCACGTTATATGCTAAATAGCTATTATAGATTCTAATTAGGAAACTTTTTTTTTTGTCAAAAGCAGAAAAATGCCTTTGCACATAAAGTGTTTTCACAAAGTTTTCTGCATTAATTACTGTTGTATTACAGAATGAAAGTGAGCTACCGGATGTGTCTCAAGGAGATAAAGTCAAACTGTTTATAATTCATCAAATTTTGCTATGTTTGTGGTGAAAGATATGTGAGAGTTATCTACTTGGGTTCTGAATAAATAAATACATAATATCAGATGTTTAAATGGATAACAGACATTTCTCTCAGGGCAAACGCTGAGTGAAACAAGCAACAACAGTAAAAACAAAACTCCCAAGCAAACAAAAAAGAAAGATATGCATTGTGGTCTTGAGTGAATTCGCTTAATAGTTTTATGTGTCAGGAATCATTGTACATATCATTTAGAACCGCAGTGCTTGACTCCTTTGTGCTTTATATTTTCCGTGAGACCTTGGCAGTGAGAAAACTGTTTGTGAAGGATTGTCGGTTCCTAGCCAGTGCAGACAAGTATTCCCTGTCAGGAATGGTAATACATGCAGACAAGTGCACATTAAATTTAGATTATTCATTCTGACAAGGATGTTGATGTGGTGCTTTTGTGCGCTTGTTGGTTTAGGCAGACACAGAAGGGAGCTTTAAGGCATGAATGGAGTCAAAAGTTTTTATTACTCTTGCGTGTATTAAAGGAGGGGACTTTTCATGAAAAATGGTCTCTTACATGCACCTCAGTTATGTTATCAACCAAAATAAAATGGATCTATTTATAGTTGGGAGAGCAGAGATGTGGAAAATCAGCAGATAAGAAGGTTGACGTTGCTTATCAACAAGTAGTTTAAGCCAAAGACACTAGCTCATATATCAGTGTCCATTCATTTTATTACATACACTGTCAAAATGTAATCTAAATGAATATAATTCATTTAGATTACATTTTAAAAGATATGCATGATAATGACCATCGTTAACTATATTTTTGTGCATATCGTCTAATGTGTAAGCACTGTATCGTTAACAATGTCCTCTTCCACGGGTCGATAGTGACCCCCTCTATCGTCTATAAATGTAGCTCAATCCTGACTATGGGGGTTATTCAGGCCTTATGGCTTCTTTGCTAATTTGTAGAGCCCTGAGATCAGATTGCCACCACCCCGTCAGTGTGAAATCCTGCCTTGTGCAAGACTGCAAAAGGCTTCCGCAACTCACTCACGATCAAATGATTTTTCCACAGTGGTCTGTGAATAACCCAGGACCTACAGAAACAGGCTTATCAAGGCCAGAGCTGATGTCACAAGCCTCCCCAAAAACGTTTGAGATCGCCTTGCATTTTTCCTGACACTCCCAGTAAACATCTGGTTACCACCCCCTAATGCCGGCCTCCTGTCAATCAGCTTGAAAACATCTAGCAATGCCAACATACTCCTGTATGTGGCCACTGAACAATAACATTTGCAACAGGTAAGCTGCAATCATCATACCTTACCAAGCACCTGAGACGACGCCAGCCCCCCGGCTGAATCGCCGCGCCCCCGCTGCCGAATCCCCTTGGTAACATGTGACTGAATGTGTACAAGAATACATCCCCCTTGCATGCCTCCGCTAGAAGGAGAAAACATTTGATGGACGCCGAGCATCAAATGATTTCCCCTGCAGTTGCAAAAAAAACCTGACTTTTATTTACGAGAAGACAGGGCAGATGCCTGATGTCCTCTGACATTGGCCTGCCTGTGTATTCATGGGATGCCCAGCATTTTCATGGGGACGCCCATAAAAAAACACTAGGCATTCCATCGTCCAGCAGCGTCACCGCCTCCGTCCACCCCGGCCCTCTCTCACAAACATCCCAGTGAAGATGTAACTCGCCAAAGTCATTCGTTGCTGAGGTCTGCATCTGCACAAATATGTGCTTGCACCTGCACAGACACCCAAACATCGTAACCGGTCCAATTCATCCCATTCTAAATTAACAAGTATCAGGGCCATTGTTATTGTGTATGCACTATATTGTCTGTAAGGAAGTTTGATGACCATTTGTGGTGTTCTCTAATGTGTACCCAGCGGTAGCCTAGTCATTTGTCTCTGTACAAAAAAATATTGAGTAAAATATAACATGATGAGATATAAATTGCTAAGAAAGTTTAAATACTATAATTATAGCTTAAATACTATAATTATAGCTTAAATACTATAATAATTTATACTATGTATTACCTTGTTTACCTTTCAGTTTTCCATCAATTACTGTTAAAGTTGGAAAATTAATAAATAAATAAAAACAATAATCAGAGATTAGAGAATCATAAATGTTTTCAACTGTTTCGGCTCTAAGACAAGATTTTAATTGATAACTAGTTATTTCTTGTTTTTTAAATAATAATGTTTATTTGCTTGGTATGTTATTTAACATTACCTATGAATGTATTTATGCTACAGCTTTGATTTGGTAAGGTTATGAAGGCTCAGTCATGCAGCCTTATTGAAACCGGTAGAACCACACTACTTATGTAAAAGAACTATGAGTGACACAGTAGAGCAAGAAGAGACTGCAGAACCGCCCACACAATTAAGCGGACCAATAGAGACATTGAGTGAGAAATAGAGGGACCTTTAAATAACACCCAAATACAGAGACATTAAGCTCCCTAGAAGAAGGCTACCTAAGCCGAAACGCGTTGGAGAAACAGACATTTTATTTACACCTAAGATCATCCAGCCTAAGGGACCAACCGAGGTGACGCTCCGGAGCAAGTACTGTGCAGCACATGAGGAAATTGACTGGCAGAGAGACCGAAGGGAGGTGAGTACGGGGGAACGGTTACGGCAGCGGACCGAAGCCCCAGCAGCCGGAGTCAAGGGTCAGCAGACGCGGCGGCGCACGCCGAGAGGCGACGCATCCGCGTGCTGCAGACGGACGGGCGCGGGCGAGCGGGAAGGCTGTGAGGTCCTGCGGCGGGAGAGGTGTAATACACGCCACTGTCGGTGCAGCCCAACCACTGCCGACCGGTGCCCGTTTTCTGGAGGCGGTAAGACCGCGGCGCCTGTTAACCCCCCCCCCCCGGAAAGCACCCCGGTTTACCGGCAACGAAAGAGGTACCTGAAGACTACTGTTTATGGTCTTTCCCTTGAACTGACTGTTTAACACTTGCCCAGAGGGAAGTCCAAGCTTGGCATCTTTAAGCGGACCTACCAGTGTATGAACGGGACGCCGTTACATACATATTAGCATTTAGAAATCCCAATACACCAAAGTGTATTGGATTGAGGACATTTTATCGCATAGTGTGTACCGTTAGGACAAGTACCTTGGATTGACTTCATATGTGCTTTAAGTGAATTGTTTTACTATTAAAAATTTATTATTCTTGTTCATTAAGACCAGGTTAATCGTGTTAATTGGTTCATTATATACAAATTGAGGTCAATTTCCATAACAGCGATTCCATTATTACAGAGCTTTTATTTTAGTATAAGGGTAGAGCGCAGCACTAATTTAATGTAATTAGAGTTTTGTCAATTTGAGAACGTATCAATCCTGACGTTTCAAGTGCAGCAGCTAGCCCGTTATTCTTGACCCAGTGCGCAGACGTTATCAGAGTATTTATTATGAAGGCTCAGGCCTAACACTTACATTCCATCTATCATTTTTTAAATGTATTTAAATCTATCATAATTATTGTCCAAAATACCTCTGAATCAACTACTGTTGCAGTTTGGAAGTTCTATTGAGGAAAAACAGCATTTCCTTTAATGGCCACTTGATCTCCAATGTGTTAGTTTACTTCCACTCTGTAGCAGAGCCGTAACTATGTTAAAGAAAGTACATAAAAGGGCTGACCACAGCGCTGGAACAATATGTTAAATAAATCTGTAGGGTTTGCAGGATTCAACCAATTTATCCAAAATGATTTTTAAAAATACAGTCACTTTATTTGTAAAAAACAGATCAAAACCAATCCAGTAAAAAAGGATATGTATACCACAAAAATAACATAAAAAACAGTTCTTTATAAGAGGAGATTATCAGCTCACCGGACCTCTTGGGGATGTGTGTTTTCACCTTAAATCCACTGGTGTTTAACAGGAATTCCCACTTGGTAGGACATCTGTGTTTCCCACACTGGTACTCTTCCCTAAGGTGCCACACTGCCACTGTGGTCACCCTTTGGGTTTTCCCTGTGTCTATTTGGTTTCCTGGTGGTAAGGGAAAATAAGAAGAGAGGCTAGGAGCTAGGTGCACGAATAGTTGGTAACAAGCGGGCTCCCTCCCAGCCAGATCAGCTGCTCACCAATGCATTTTTACCTCAGTCGGTCTTTCTCAAGGTTGTGTGTGCTACTGTAAGTGTGCCTTGCACACAGTGCAGGTTTCCTGGGGGTGGAACAGAAATCTATTTTGCTTGCCCGCAACCAGCAAGTGGAGAGATGACTCTCCTCTCTCTCTCTCTCTCTCTCTCTCTCTCTCTCTCTCTCTCTCTCTCTCCGCCTGTGCCTCCCCCCTTCCCAACAGCAGCATAAATATGGAAAGCTGCCTCTCAAGCTCTCATTACTCCCCTCCCTGCCAAGTCAAGAAGCCATCTCCTTCCTTCCCAGCTGAGCCACAAAGCTCGCTCTCATGGGCAGCAGCACTGTTCTCTCCCTCCTCCTCATGCATCTCCTGTCATGACACACCTGTAGCCATGGTGACCAGGCTCCATGTCCACTCTAAAGTCTGAAGGCAGCGAGGTGCAGTCGGTCATGTTCTCTCAGCCGTTGACATGCCGTTAGCCATAAGCTGATGGCCACCCGGCTGCTCCTAGCTTCCTATAGGGCAATATCCACGTGGGAAGCATAAAAAATGCACAAAGAGACAGGGAAAGATTTAAAACACTCGCCCCAATTGCCAAACACTTTTTGAGATATCATGCCTGTAACCTAAGAGGAGGAGATCTCGATAGAGAATTACTGAAAATGGAAACGAAGATGATCTTTCTGATGAACAGTGTCCAACCACAGGGGCTTAATGAGAACAATAGCTATATGCCCTTTGTGTAAGAATCAGAATTCACTCATCCATAACATCTCCTCCTCCCAGCATCCCTCTATCTCTCTGGAAAAATACCCTCCCTACCCAGAATTAAACCTGCGAAAAAACATACTAACAGTAAAATATACATTAATCAATAACTGTATCACACGGAATGAACAAAACACAACATCATACTTACCTCTCGGAAAATTCCGTTATATGGAAACGACCTGCAAATAAGAACAAAAAGAATATGTGAACAAGATAAGTAAATGAATCCTAGTAAATACCAACCAAACGAAATGTACGAGGATACCAATACCTTCAAAGAAATTCACCAATATCACGCAAAGCACCAATCACCAATAATAAAAAGGAATAAAAATAGCCTTTCTCCCACACCAATACCTTCCTATCTCCCTATTATATACCTCCAAGAGGATAGGTAACCTAGCAACATCTCCCCAAGAAGGACCATTCAGAGCCTAATGTATGCAGGGAAACATGTACACATCAATCAGAGCAACTGTTCCCTGTGTCTAACCTATCCTAGGACCCAAATTCCAAGACACATACTCACCGGTTCCAGACTATCAAATAAATGTAATGAAAATTGCACAACACTCAATAACCCTCTTATTCTTAAATAAATATATCAAAAATCCAATTTCAGTTGATACAGATTCCAGGACGATACCCGGACCTGCATAAACCATAAGTGACCTATTAACACTGAACGCAGTGGAATCCAGTGTACTGTAACTCACACATTACGATATAAACTAGAATGGAACGTCACAACCCTACAAAAAATATAACCAAGATTCATTCAAAATTATTATGGATTAATACCAATTTTTTTAGAGAGAATATGTACTATACAGATTGCAGGGCAACAGTAACAACCCTGAATAGGAGACACACTTCCGGGTATCGGAGAACACCAGCACGGATTGGCTGAATCAAGTCACGTGGTGCGCGTCTGACGTCAGACGCAGCACACGTGATCACCAATGCCGGAGTTAGGGCGGAAGTGGCTTCCGGATAGCTGAAGCCAGGCGGAACGTGTAATAGGTGGACCAACACGCACGTGACCGCCGGACGGCTTCCCATTGGACTGGAATAATTAATAAATATCGCCTATGGCCTCCTCCACATCTCCTGATGTACTGGCCTGTCTCCTGGTAGTGCCTCTAGGCTCTGGACACTATGCTGACAGACACAGCAAACCTTCTTGCCACAGCTCGCATTGATGTGCCATTCTGGATGAGCTGCACTACCTGAGCCACTTGTGTGGATTGTAGACTCCGTCTCATGCTACCACTAGAGTGAAAGCACCGCCAGCTTTCAAAAGTGACCAAAACATCAGCCAGAAAGCATAGGAGCTCAGAAGTGGTCTGTGGTCACCACCTACCGAACAACTCCTTTATTGGGGGGTGTTTTGTTAATTGCCTATAATTTCCACCTGTTGTCTATTCCATTTGCACAACAGCATGAAAAATTGATTGTCAATCAGTGTTGCTTCCTAAGTGGACAGTTTGATTTCACAGAAGTGTGATTTACTTGGAGTTACATTGTGTTGTTTTAGTGTTCCCTTTATTTTTTTGAGCAGTATATATATATATATATATATATATATATATATACATATTTATAAAATATATACCGCAATGGGTGGACACTCTACCACCAACAATGATGTGCCCTCTGTGCAGGAAAAACAGTGGATTGTGTAAGGGGGGCTTCTGTGGCATAACTGGCTCTTTAGTGTCATGTAATTTGAAAAGCACAAATCGAAACCCAGATAGACAGGGCAGCAATGACTATATAGTGCAAATCAAATGTAGATTGCATGGATTGTATGTAAATAGTACAGAGTTAGCAATGATTGCATAGCAATCAAATCTTAAGTCGAATAGCAAGGGAATCTCACCGTGTGTACACAGCATTAGAATACAGTATCTGTCTATATTCAAGGTTTAATACAATAATGTGATGGTATAATAAAGTAATTACACTATATACTGCAGGATACATTACTATGTGCTATGTGATCCCTATGGTGATATGAAGATATAATACTATAATTACAACATACAGACTATACACTGCCAAAACACAGACAGTATAAATGGCAGAGAATGCCTGGACCTGAGGTGTTCAGGGCAGAAATGCATAGATGAGATCACGGATCATTTGACATGCTTCTGGTTGTCTGTCGCGATATGTTGTTGCCCCTCTCTGTCTGGGCCTGGAATTTCTGTCCCGACAGTTCCACCTTTATGGCGGCTCCAGGATGCAAACAAGTATTTACAGATTCCATAGTGTAGACTGTCTGTATGATACTGCAGATTTAGTGCAAGGAAGATGTTTGAAAATATCCCAAAACCAGTGACTGGTGCCAAGATTCCAATTCATATTATGTAAATTCACCTGCACTATAACAACGCCAATTGACATAAATCAATGGTGTTCAAGATCACAGTGACTACATATGCAATAAAAACTAAAAATCTAAATATATTATAAGCTAAAAATGTATATATGTCATTTACAAAACAATAAATATATGAATACAATTTGTTTGCTCCTTCATTCAAATTTAAAATCTGTACTTATATAATAACAATTAACTTGTTTTTTGACATCTTTGCAGTTTACAATTCCCACTGGAAATGCTACATTGTGTGTTTTGAAATTTGCTTTTATACCTTTGATAAACCTTTAAAACGGTTGTGGAACAGCAAGGGATATTTCTGTACAAGACAAGTTAATAAATTATGCATCTGGATGCGTTTGCTTGGCTTGATGCAGCATCTTGTCAACCTTTCGCAGTTGTTGAAATATTGCATAAAAGTCCCCAATTCAATTTAACAAATTCTCGTGTTCACTGACTGATATGGAATTCATATCACATTAGTTAGGACGGTGATGAGCCAAATATTTTAGGCACAATATTTTTCTCATATTGTTCACTTGTTTATTGAATCTAATCTAAATACTTACACTAAACTCTTTATTTCTTCATTTTCAGGTAAAGAGTCAAGGTCCACTAGAAAAGGTAAGAGCTATAATAATAATTTAACTAATAAAATTAGCATAACAAATGAAGTTGCATCTCAGTTGAAAATGTGCCAAAATGTCAAATTTATTAAGATGAAATTTTTTGTGGATTTTATAGTTTGAAAATATAGGTGGTTGCATAATGTGTGCAGGGCGTACATCTGAATACACTGTAGCAGCCCAAACCAGGATAAGCGTCGAGATCAGCAGACACTGATTGCAGAAATGGGATTGAAATTATTCTTTATTACAGTTGATAAAATAAATCAGTAGGTTGCAGAGTTGTTTGTGTTTATAAGTATGCTAGTTTTTAGATGTACAGTATATCTTCTGCCAGGCATACAAATAGGCAGCATCCTGTGTTGGCCGCCTAAACCATCATATCACCATTAGGGGATGGGACCACAGGGTTTGGGAAGGAGAGCTCTGACCAGAACTTCCTTAGGGTGGGGCATCTAGAGAGGTCTGATGACATACATGAGGCATCTGGAAGGGTCTGATGGCATTAAAGGTTCATGTGGATACGTAGATGGCATAAAAGGGGCATGGTAAGAAGGCTGATGTCATAAATGGTTCATGTGGAAAGATCACACTAAATAAACAGGGTATATGGAGGTTTCTGATAGCAAAACAAAGCAAATGGAAAGGTATGATGACATTACTGAGGGATTTAGGGGGCCAGATTGAATAAAATTAGCTACTGGAGGGTTATGATGACATAAAAAAAGGCACCTGGAGGAGCCTGAAGGCATAAAATGTCTGCTCACGTATATTTACATAGTAAATGTATAGAGGCAGATGATATAAAATGGGTATGAGGACATGCAGTTAATAAATGGAGCAGGTTAAGGGATCTGATAACATATATAGGGCATTTAGAGAGGCCTGATAGCATAAATATGGAATTGACAAAATAGGCACAAGGGTCTGATGTAAGTATGGTGGCATGTAGAGGAATTGATGGCGCAAAAGGGGTATGTGTATTTGCCTGAAGATATTTTAAGGGTATTTGGGGGGTTGTGTAGCTTTTTTTTGGTTCTCTACATTCATTAACTGCTTTTGTTTTAGCACAATACCTGATATCCTTATGTGTGTTAGGTCCATATACTGTTACATTATCTGCCTTGCCTTGCTATTGTCGCCTAACAAAGCTTGTTTGCTTAGACTTGCTTAATAACATTGTATATGTATCTAATAGTGCATCAACTACTGTATTTAGGAAGAGGCATAGAGTAGCAGACTACCATAACAGTGAGTGGAACAAGTAATTCCTACAGCATTTCTAACTTTTCCCTTTTCAAATCAATTAAATCAAATCATTTTATTGTCACTACAACATTAAAAAAGTGCATAAGTAAAATTCCAAAGAAGAAAGAGGAGCACTCTCAATTCAGACACTACAAATTGAAACTTAAAATAACAGAGCAGTATTTTTTTTTTTACGCAGCCATCTAATACGGCAACCTAAACATCTATAACGTTTCCCAGAGGATAACAGGAAGAAAAGAGAATAACAAGGATGTCTTGGATGTTTAATAATTTTATTAGCCTTAACTTTATGCCTTTTTGCAAAAATATCTGCCATCCTAGGCAAGGGTTGGCAAATGATTTTTTTCTGCATCCTTAACTACCCTTTCTAGGGAGCCACGATCAGAACACTTCAAATTCCAAATTATCCAAATCATGTTTATAAATTTAACATATTGATTTGGCAATAATTTTCTACAGTAAGTCACTAAAATGCAGTGGGGGTGTTTTACCTATGTGCTGTAGGACTGGAAACCCCCCCCCCCCAGGTAAAATCTGCCACTGTAGTGAAGTCAGATGCAGTCTGACTATTGGAAACCCGACCTGCCAGTCACCCAAGGCAGTCACACTTGGAGGTGTTCTCTCCCTCCGGGATGCCTCTATGGGCTGCTATGCGGCAGCCCATAAAATACGGCGGCAGCCCCCTTCCTGCCATAGGGTACAATCAGCCACTGCTAATAGAGTAATAGAGTATTACGTTTTTAGGATTAGTGTTTTTGTATTGTCGCAAATGTACTGTATAAAGCAGCAGATTAAGACACATATATTAAAAGTCCATAATAAATTAAACTCTATTATGTACCAAATAAGGTTACTGTAAATATAAAAACCCATTATGCACTAAATGTAGCTACAGTATTTAACGTGATGTGATGATAGACATATGTGGACATAACTGTATTTAACTGGTAATACTCTAAGGTTCAAACATGCTTATATATATATATATTAATATTAAGTCTCATACACACTAGCTGACAGGGGCCGTGGCCAATATACTGTAGTTAATCATATCTTCTGCATCCAATATTGTCCGTACACACTGAATGATATCAGCTGCCGATATTGTTTAGTGACATCACTGGGACCGCTAAACATGCAGGTCGCTTAGCTAAATTGCCAAATTGACCTGTATGTTTGGAAGACATCAATCATAATTAACTATGCGTGGGAGCCAGTGGCGGATTAAGGTCTGTGGGGGCCCTGGACAACCAAATTGTGGGGGCCCCCACAGACACCCCCCCTGTTCCCCCACCCAGACAACCCCCCCCCCCAGATGAGGCTGGTACGGTACCTGGTCAGGCGGGTAGAGGGTCTCTGCAGCGGTCTGGGCAATCATCGGCAGCGCCGGGCCAGGGTCCCTGCAGTGTATGAGAAGTCATTGTCTGGGTACCTGTAGCAGATGGGAACTAGTAGCAGTATTGGCTACTAGTTTCCACCCGCCGCATGGACCCCGCCGCTGACTTCCCATTCACGGCACTGACTGCCCAGACCGCTGCAAGGACCTCCTGCCTGCGCTGCCCAAGAACGGGGCGACAGGAGCCCCACACTGGCAGCAGTGCTGGTGTGGGGGCTCCTAAATGTGTGGGGGCCCCAGGGCCACCGCCCTTGTCGCCCCGTGCTTAATCCACCACTGGTGGGAGCCTGCATCGTTAAGGATATTGAGTGTACACTCTAGATTATATTGTGAACAATATCGCTCAGAAGTCCCTTTCTAAGCGATATTGTTTACAATATTGCCTAATTTGTATGGGGCTTTAGACATGTATATGGATAGTGGTAGATGGTGAACTAGTTATTGGTTACATATACCTGCGCAGGTGTATGATATGCCTCCAAGTAACGTCAAGGCTTCTCTGTATATTGGGGACCCCTAGCGCTAAATCTAGGTGAAGGGTGCGGCACCCCAAAAAACTAGCATAAGCTAGGAAGCCCAGAGCCGCATACCAGTGAAATACTATAGTGTTAATAAATGTTAGTGATGTTAGAAGAAGCCGAAGCTATGTATAGAGAAAGAGAAAAATAAAATAAAAAATGAAGTGTAATTAAAATGTTAAAGAAATAGTGTTAGTGAGGAAAATAAAAAAAGTGTTAATAGAATGTAAGGGTGTGCCGCACTAGAGCCACCCAGCTCAACCAGTCCAGGGGCACCGCACCACACACCACCATTACCCTAAATTGGGTCTACGATTAACCAGCAAGAAGCCACATGATAATGGCTCCTAAACTAAGAGCTGCCTACCTTGGAGCAACCCCAGACTACTCCATGTGGCATATCAGGCATCTCCTCCTTATGCAGGCTTCTTTTTGCCTCTCACAACATACATATGGATAGTGGTAGATGCACAATTAGTTTAGTAATACCACTCAGGTGTATGCAAGGGAGGGGTTTATACTGAGTAAGTAAAAAAATACATTGTTTCCCCCAGCTCACTGAATGGTATTAGTAACCAATCTTGAACACTACATGATAATATAATTCAGAGATATTGGTTACATATACCTGCTTTAGACATGTATGCTGACCCCTGTATCTTGATTTTGGATCTGTATTAATGTTGTGTTTTGGTTCTAATTTGGCAAAACCACCCTTACATGTTTGATTTTAGATCTGCATTTAATCATGCATTGATGATTTAATCTGTCAGTAATTATCATGAAGTAAATACAGTAACAAAGGGTACATACAGTCAGGGCCACTGGAGGGTGGTAGTCGGGAGCAGGGACCCCCCTTCCCCCCCAGTGGAATGACTTGGCGGCATCCCGGCCGCCCACCTGCCACCCCAACACCGCCGTTGTGCACAGGGACCCCCACGGATTAAGGTGAGTGGCTGCTGTCACTCCCCCCCCCCCCCTTAGCAACTTCGGCGGCCACCACCGCATTGCCCCCCTCCCCCCGGTGGAATGACTTGGCGGCATCCCGCCCACCCACCTGCCGCCTCAACCCCGAAGTGGAGCGATGCAGCAACAGCGGCCGCATCGCACCCGGCAACCCAAGCCACCACTCCCCCAGTGAAGTGACCGCATCACTCCCACCCCTGTAGCGGCGCGGCATCGCAAAGCCCCCCCTCCGGTGGAGAGGGTGGGCGCCGGGTCGCCCCCGCCTGGGGCGCTCCGGTGCCTAGCACCGGCCCTGCATACAGTACTTTTATTTTAAAGAAATCCTAAGTAGTGCAAGATTTAGAGTAATCAGCGGATGCTCCATTGTCCTTATTGTGTTGAACTCTTTTCATCTTTTATATGCAATGTCAGTAATTACTCCATCTGTTACACAGTAAGAAATGCTGAAAATCCGACTTGCTATGTGTACTTGTATTTAAGGGCTTGGCTATAGTAATGATTAGGATTACCATTTAATGCATTTTTATGTCTTTAAGAACTATTAATTTCAAGTTCACCCTTGTCTTGGTTAAAGATGATATGTCAAGAATGTTATATATTACTTTATCACTATACTTTCTAACAACATCCTGATTTTTTTAAAGTAGCATTTTATTTTTATAAAGGAGCATTATATTGTCATCGGAGGAACATAGCCAGAATCAAACACTTAATTCCCTCTAAAGATCTGCCAAAAATCATACATGCATTTGTGTCATCTTGATCAGACTTCTGCAGTGCCCTCTAGCTTGGTTTACGAGCAAAAGAATTGTACCACAAACAGCTGGTGAAAAACACCACTGCCAGACTGTTAACCAACCAGCACTGTTCCAGCCACATACCACCAACTCTCTACTCCTTTCACTGGCTTCCTGTAAGATGGCAAGATTGGCTTACTGATTCTCAAAGTACTACTTGATCAGGGACTGCCCTGCTTGATCACTGTGATCTGTAGATGAAGGACAATTAACGGTACCTAGAATATTCATCTGATGGTCAAGCTTTCAGACATATTGTTTTGACACTATGGAAATCGCTTTCCCTTACAGTTTGCGAGCATGCTTTAGATTCCTTTAAAAAAAAAACACAAGACTTTCCTTTTTACTCAAAGGAGCAGTATATATATATATATATATATATACATATTTATAAAATATATACCGCAATGGGTGGACACTCTACCACCAACAATGATGTGCCCTCTGTGCAGGAAAAACAGTGGATTGTGTAAGGGGGGCTTCTGTGGCATAACTGGCTCTTTAGTGTCATGTAATTTGAAAAGCACAAATCGAAACCCAGATAGACAGGGCAGCAATGACTATATAGTGCAAATCAAATGTAGATTGCATGGATTGTATGTAAATAGTACAGAGTTAGCAATGATTGCATAGCAATCAAATCTTAAGTCGAATAGCAAGGGAATCTCACCGTGTGTACACAGCATTAGAATACAGTATCTGTCTATATTCAAGGTTTAATACAATAATGTGATGGTATAATAAAGTAATTACACTATATACTGCAGGATACATTACTATGTGCTATGTGATCCCTATGGTGATATGAAGATATAATACTATAATTACAACATACAGACTATACACTGCCAAAACACAGACAGTATAAATGGCAGAGAATGCCTGGACCTGAGGTGTTCAGGGCAGAAATGCATAGATGAGATCACGGATCATTTGACATGCTTCTGGTTGTCTGTCGCGATATGTTGTTGCCCCTCTCTGTCTGGGCCTGGAATTTCTGTCCCGACAGTTCCACCTTTATGGCGGCTCCAGGATGCAAACAAGTATTTACAGATTCCATAGTGTAGACTGTCTGTATGATACTGCAGATTTAGTGCAAGGAAGATGTTTGAAAATATCCCAAAACCAGTGACTGGTGCCAAGATTCCAATTCATATTATGTAAATTCACCTGCACTATAACAACGCCAATTGACATAAATCAATGGTGTTCAAGATCACAGTGACTACATATGCAATAAAAACTAAAAATCTAAATATATTATAAGCTAAAAATGTATATATGTCATTTACAAAACAATAAATATATGAATACAATTTGTTTGCTCCTTCATTCAAATTTAAAATCTGTACTTATATAATAACAATTAACTTGTTTTTTGACATCTTTGCAGTTTACAATTCCCACTGGAAATGCTACATTGTGTGTTTTGAAATTTGCTTTTATACCTTTGATAAACCTTTAAAACGGTTGTGGAACAGCAAGGGATATTTCTGTACAAGACAAGTTAATAAATTATGCATCTGGATGCGTTTGCTTGGCTTGATGCAGCATCTTGTCAACCTTTCGCAGTTGTTGAAATATTGCATAAAAGTCCCCAATTCAATTTAACAAATTCTCGTGTTCACTGACTGATATGGAATTCATATCACATTAGTTAGGACGGTGATGAGCCAAATATTTTAGGCACAATATTTTTCTCATATTGTTCACTTGTTTATTGAATCTAATCTAAATACTTACACTAAACTCTTTATTTCTTCATTTTCAGGTAAAGAGTCAAGGTCCACTAGAAAAGGTAAGAGCTATAATAATAATTTAACTAATAAAATTAGCATAACAAATGAAGTTGCATCTCAGTTGAAAATGTGCCAAAATGTCAAATTTATTAAGATGAAATTTTTTGTGGATTTTATAGTTTGAAAATATAGGTGGTTGCATAATGTGTGCAGGGCGTACATCTGAATACACTGTAGCAGCCCAAACCAGGATAAGCGTCGAGATCAGCAGACACTGATTGCAGAAATGGGATTGAAATTATTCTTTATTACAGTTGATAAAATAAATCAGTAGGTTGCAGAGTTGTTTGTGTTTATAAGTATGCTAGTTTTTAGATGTACAGTATATCTTCTGCCAGGCATACAAATAGGCAGCATCCTGTGTTGGCCGCCTAAACCATCATATCACCATTAGGGGATGGGACCACAGGGTTTGGGAAGGAGAGCTCTGACCAGAACTTCCTTAGGGTGGGGCATCTAGAGAGGTCTGATGACATACATGAGGCATCTGGAAGGGTCTGATGGCATTAAAGGTTCATGTGGATACGTAGATGGCATAAAAGGGGCATGGTAAGAAGGCTGATGTCATAAATGGTTCATGTGGAAAGATCACACTAAATAAACAGGGTATATGGAGGTTTCTGATAGCAAAACAAAGCAAATGGAAAGGTATGATGACATTACTGAGGGATTTAGGGGGCCAGATTGAATAAAATTAGCTACTGGAGGGTTATGATGACATAAAAAAAGGCACCTGGAGGAGCCTGAAGGCATAAAATGTCTGCTCACGTATATTTACATAGTAAATGTATAGAGGCAGATGATATAAAATGGGTATGAGGACATGCAGTTAATAAATGGAGCAGGTTAAGGGATCTGATAACATATATAGGGCATTTAGAGAGGCCTGATAGCATAAATATGGAATTGACAAAATAGGCACAAGGGTCTGATGTAAGTATGGTGGCATGTAGAGGAATTGATGGCGCAAAAGGGGTATGTGTATTTGCCTGAAGATATTTTAAGGGTATTTGGGGGGTTGTGTAGCTTTTTTTTGGTTCTCTACATTCATTAACTGCTTTTGTTTTAGCACAATACCTGATATCCTTATGTGTGTTAGGTCCATATACTGTTACATTATCTGCCTTGCCTTGCTATTGTCGCCTAACAAAGCTTGTTTGCTTAGACTTGCTTAATAACATTGTATATGTATCTAATAGTGCATCAACTACTGTATTTAGGAAGAGGCATAGAGTAGCAGACTACCATAACAGTGAGTGGAACAAGTAATTCCTACAGCATTTCTAACTTTTCCCTTTTCAAATCAATTAAATCAAATCATTTTATTGTCACTACAACATTAAAAAAGTGCATAAGTAAAATTCCAAAGAAGAAAGAGGAGCACTCTCAATTCAGACACTACAAATTGAAACTTAAAATAACAGAGCAGTATTTTTTTTTTTACGCAGCCATCTAATACGGCAACCTAAACATCTATAACGTTTCCCAGAGGATAACAGGAAGAAAAGAGAATAACAAGGATGTCTTGGATGTTTAATAATTTTATTAGCCTTAACTTTATGCCTTTTTGCAAAAATATCTGCCATCCTAGGCAAGGGTTGGCAAATGATTTTTTTCTGCATCCTTAACTACCCTTTCTAGGGAGCCACGATCAGAACACTTCAAATTCCAAATTATCCAAATCATGTTTATAAATTTAACATATTGATTTGGCAATAATTTTCTACAGTAAGTCACTAAAATGCAGTGGGGGTGTTTTACCTATGTGCTGTAGGACTGGAAACCCCCCCCCCCCAGGTAAAATCTGCCACTGTAGTGAAGTCAGATGCAGTCTGACTATTGGAAACCCGACCTGCCAGTCACCCAAGGCAGTCACACTTGGAGGTGTTCTCTCCCTCCGGGATGCCTCTATGGGCTGCTATGCGGCAGCCCATAAAATACGGCGGCAGCCCCCTTCCTGCCATAGGGTACAATCAGCCACTGCTAATAGAGTAATAGAGTATTACGTTTTTAGGATTAGTGTTTTTGTATTGTCGCAAATGTACTGTATAAAGCAGCAGATTAAGACACATATATTAAAAGTCCATAATAAATTAAACTCTATTATGTACCAAATAAGGTTACTGTAAATATAAAAACCCATTATGCACTAAATGTAGCTACAGTATTTAACGTGATGTGATGATAGACATATGTGGACATAACTGTATTTAACTGGTAATACTCTAAGGTTCAAACATGCTTATATATATATATATTAATATTAAGTCTCATACACACTAGCTGACAGGGGCCGTGGCCAATATACTGTAGTTAATCATATCTTCTGCATCCAATATTGTCCGTACACACTGAATGATATCAGCTGCCGATATTGTTTAGTGACATCACTGGGACCGCTAAACATGCAGGTCGCTTAGCTAAATTGCCAAATTGACCTGTATGTTTGGAAGACATCAATCATAATTAACTATGCGTGGGAGCCAGTGGCGGATTAAGGTCTGTGGGGGCCCTGGACAACCAAATTGTGGGGGCCCCCACAGACACCCCCCCTGTTCCCCCACCCAGACAACCCCCCCCCCCAGATGAGGCTGGTACGGTACCTGGTCAGGCGGGTAGAGGGTCTCTGCAGCGGTCTGGGCAATCATCGGCAGCGCCGGGCCAGGGTCCCTGCAGTGTATGAGAAGTCATTGTCTGGGTACCTGTAGCAGATGGGAACTAGTAGCAGTATTGGCTACTAGTTTCCACCCGCCGCATGGACCCCGCCGCTGACTTCCCATTCACGGCACTGACTGCCCAGACCGCTGCAAGGACCTCCTGCCTGCGCTGCCCAAGAACGGGGCGACAGGAGCCCCACACTGGCAGCAGTGCTGGTGTGGGGGCTCCTAAATGTGTGGGGGCCCCAGGGCCACCGCCCTTGTCGCCCCGTGCTTAATCCACCACTGGTGGGAGCCTGCATCGTTAAGGATATTGAGTGTACACTCTAGATTATATTGTGAACAATATCGCTCAGAAGTCCCTTTCTAAGCGATATTGTTTACAATATTGCCTAATTTGTATGGGGCTTTAGACATGTATATGGATAGTGGTAGATGGTGAACTAGTTATTGGTTACATATACCTGCGCAGGTGTATGATATGCCTCCAAGTAACGTCAAGGCTTCTCTGTATATTGGGGACCCCTAGCGCTAAATCTAGGTGAAGGGTGCGGCACCCCAAAAAACTAGCATAAGCTAGGAAGCCCAGAGCCGCATACCAGTGAAATACTATAGTGTTAATAAATGTTAGTGATGTTAGAAGAAGCCGAAGCTATGTATAGAGAAAGAGAAAAATAAAATAAAAAATGAAGTGTAATTAAAATGTTAAAGAAATAGTGTTAGTGAGGAAAATAAAAAAAGTGTTAATAGAATGTAAGGGTGTGCCGCACTAGAGCCACCCAGCTCAACCAGTCCAGGGGCACCGCACCACACACCACCATTACCCTAAATTGGGTCTACGATTAACCAGCAAGAAGCCACATGATAATGGCTCCTAAACTAAGAGCTGCCTACCTTGGAGCAACCCCAGACTACTCCATGTGGCATATCAGGCATCTCCTCCTTATGCAGGCTTCTTTTTGCCTCTCACAACATACATATGGATAGTGGTAGATGCACAATTAGTTTAGTAATACCACTCAGGTGTATGCAAGGGAGGGGTTTATACTGAGTAAGTAAAAAAATACATTGTTTCCCCCAGCTCACTGAATGGTATTAGTAACCAATCTTGAACACTACATGATAATATAATTCAGAGATATTGGTTACATATACCTGCTTTAGACATGTATGCTGACCCCTGTATCTTGATTTTGGATCTGTATTAATGTTGTGTTTTGGTTCTAATTTGGCAAAACCACCCTTACATGTTTGATTTTAGATCTGCATTTAATCATGCATTGATGATTTAATCTGTCAGTAATTATCATGAAGTAAATACAGTAACAAAGGGTACATACAGTCAGGGCCACTGGAGGGTGGTAGTCGGGAGCAGGGACCCCCCTTCCCCCCCAGTGGAATGACTTGGCGGCATCCCGGCCGCCCACCTGCCACCCCAACACCGCCGTTGTGCACAGGGACCCCCACGGATTAAGGTGAGTGGCTGCTGTCACTCCCCCCCCCCCCCTTAGCAACTTCGGCGGCCACCACCGCATTGCCCCCCTCCCCCCGGTGGAATGACTTGGCGGCATCCCGCCCACCCACCTGCCGCCTCAACCCCGAAGTGGAGCGATGCAGCAACAGCGGCCGCATCGCACCCGGCAACCCAAGCCACCACTCCCCCAGTGAAGTGACCGCATCACTCCCACCCCTGTAGCGGCGCGGCATCGCAAAGCCCCCCCTCCGGTGGAGAGGGTGGGCGCCGGGTCGCCCCCGCCTGGGGCGCTCCGGTGCCTAGCACCGGCCCTGCATACAGTACTTTTATTTTAAAGAAATCCTAAGTAGTGCAAGATTTAGAGTAATCAGCGGATGCTCCATTGTCCTTATTGTGTTGAACTCTTTTCATCTTTTATATGCAATGTCAGTAATTACTCCATCTGTTACACAGTAAGAAATGCTGAAAATCCGACTTGCTATGTGTACTTGTATTTAAGGGCTTGGCTATAGTAATGATTAGGATTACCATTTAATGCATTTTTATGTCTTTAAGAACTATTAATTTCAAGTTCACCCTTGTCTTGGTTAAAGATGATATGTCAAGAATGTTATATATTACTTTATCACTATACTTTCTAACAACATCCTGATTTTTTTAAAGTAGCATTTTATTTTTATAAAGGAGCATTATATTGTCATCGGAGGAACATAGCCAGAATCAAACACTTAATTCCCTCTAAAGATCTGCCAAAAATCATACATGCATTTGTGTCATCTTGATCAGACTTCTGCAGTGCCCTCTAGCTTGGTTTACGAGCAAAAGAATTGTACCACAAACAGCTGGTGAAAAACACCACTGCCAGACTGTTAACCAACCAGCACTGTTCCAGCCACATACCACCAACTCTCTACTCCTTTCACTGGCTTCCTGTAAGATGGCAAGATTGGCTTACTGATTCTCAAAGTACTACTTGATCAGGGACTGCCCTGCTTGATCACTGTGATCTGTAGATGAAGGACAATTAACGGTACCTAGAATATTCATCTGATGGTCAAGCTTTCAGACATATTGTTTTGACACTATGGAAATCGCTTTCCCTTACAGTTTGCGAGCATGCTTTAGATTCCTTTAAAAAAAAAACACAAGACTTTCCTTTTTACTCAAGCATTTTATTAATGTCCCTTTAGTATGTATGTCCCCCCCCCCCCCCAAAAAAAGTGGTCTGGATATAGAGTTTGACAGTGGAATTCTGGCACCATGTGGGGATGCAGGTCTAAAAGATGTAATTCACATCATTTTAGCGCCTAGCCACGGACCCATGATAAGCAGCACTTCCCCAATGTTGTGGGTGGGGCCAATGGATGTAGACACCTGGCCCCTCCCCCTGAAGATTATACAAGGGTCTCATGTCTGGACTTGTCCCAGAAAGGAATTTTAAACTAGATACTCTAAGTACCTGCTCTCTGTAGTTTCTGAAAAGCTTTTCTGTACATTGTTCTAAACTGTATTACAGTATATTCATTCTATCTGTTAAGAACCTTAAATCCTATCAGAGAAAAAACACTATATATACTGTATATATCAAAGTTAATTGTCAAATTATTATCTGAACAGATTCCAGTATTCAAACCTTGTATAATTTAATGTTTAATGACAATGAATTCAAATTATGTGAACACTTATCTATAGGGATGGATTACTTAAAAAAGGAAAAAGTGCAAGCTGTGTCAGTGAATATACTAGTCTTTCTTACCTTAATTAAAATTGCTTTGTTTTCCGAAGAAATATTTCTGATTTAGGGTTTTATATAATTATTGAGTTTCTCGCTGGCTCTAGGATGATGTTCATTAACCTTTATCTGCTTATTATACATGGGTGTTATTTTTCCGAGCATTACAGGCTGAACTACTTCCCAGAACATGAAGCTATTATTTTGATGATTGTTATTCAATCCCTGGAATTCTCTCCATCAGTGTAAAACATAGTCTATATTCATTGATGTTTCACATGTGTTTTTTAAGGCATGGTAATCTTCACATAAATTCCAAATGGAGCGAAATGCTCTAATTGAGGAGTGCACTATATATAAACAATCACAGTAGTATATAAAACTATCTTACTAGAGCTGCATGTTTTACAGCTTTCAGTAGCACAAACAATCTACTGTAATTAAAACCACGTGTGTCTTTTTTAAATGTGTAAGTAAGTGATACAGGTTGAGTATCCCGTATCCGAATATCCGTTATCCGAATTATTCCGAAAACCATACTTTTCAGAAAGTGGGAAAAAAAATTTTTTTTTGCTAAAAACTCACTGGGGACATTTGTAACAGCACTACTGAGGACAGGATATGTAACTGGCACTAAATATGTGCTGACAATGATTGCTTGGCATTCAAATTTACTATCTGAGATAGTACACAAATTTTGTTTCATGTTTTGAAACCTTGTTTTTTGAACAAATAAAATATATTTATGTGTATTTTATGTGGTAATAAAATATATTTGTGTTTATTTTATGTGTTTATACAGCATAAATGCAAGATACTTCAAAATACATCATTGAAATATTAAAATATTCCGAAATACGGAATAATCCGTTATCCAAAATTCTCCTGGTCCCGAGCATTTTGGATACGGGATACTCAATCTGTAAATACACCTGTGCATAGCAAATCTATAAAATATGCACTGAGTACACTGCTAAGGATGCGGTTAGCATCGTGGTGGTCAGGATCCCAGCAGTCAAAATACTTATGCCATAATCCCTATTCGCAAACAGAAGACTGTAGCAAAACACTGACATTGATGGAGATGCTGATGCTGGAATCCTGACTTCCAGTATCCCGATTGAAAGTATGTTGGGTTGGGTCAAGACATGTAAATCGAATCGAATGTGTTTGATGCCCTACAGTGCATATTGGACTTGAGCCAGAGGTCAGACCTGCTGCCCGTCTAACCTTCCCCCCCCCCTCCTGTCAGCAGGGAACACGGATATATGCGATACATTGCATGTGAACAGAACGCATGCAATACATGAAGGTCTTGGGTGGCTTGGTGGGGGGGGGGGGGGCAGGTGGCCATACACAGCTGTGATACATGTATAACATTTAAGAACATGCAAACCCTAGGAGTCATTTTTCTCAGATCCTATTTCCAATTAACCTACCAGAAAATTTTGGAATGTTGGAGAAAAATGGAGAACCTGGATAAACCCATGGGGAAAAATACAAACTTCACACAATGAAGGCCTTGGTGCAAATTGAACTGAAGACATCTTTCAGACAGTAATGCTAATCAATACAAAAAATGTGCTCCCTATATTTTTTATGCATTTAATAGCATATTTTTATTTACAGTTCAATATGAGTTTGTCATAAAAGTGTGAAAAACTATTGTGAAGGAAATGTATTTTCTTTAGAAATGAAGGTTCTACTCTTTTTAAATTGCATACTACAAAATGATGAAAAAAGACAAAATGTCAATAAAGGTACAGTATGGGCCTTATCTTATTTAATATCTTATTTTAATCCGATACTGTACCATATGTTGCACTTGAGCAAGGTAGAATAACTCTCCAGAAAAGTATATGCTAATATATATTTCCTGTAGAAAAAATAATTCTAATAATTAATGCTATACAAATTAATTTACTCTCCAATAGTGCATACTAATTATTGCATCCAGGACTAGCTCTACCACCACCAAACTTTCACTTGAGAGGCATTAAAGTGGGTATTGGTGGCAGCGTGGGGTCAAGGGGGCAGTAGGTAGAAGTTTTGGCTAGGTTGCCTACAAGCCAACGGCCCTGATTGCATCTGGAAAGGCCATTTATTCCTAGGAATGCATCCAGTCCATTTACAATGGTAACTTACAATTGAAATGATCCATTGTTTGACATTGATATGATTAAGAAACACTAAAGCTGGTTTTCACACAGTGAGCGATATACCATCTAATCAGGCAGATAGCACTGGCATATCGCCTGCATCACTAAGTGTGTGTTTTCAATTTGTGGACTCCCACTGTTGTATGCCATGTTGCCAGGTTTGATGTGCTGCACATCAAACTAGAAATATTGCTAGAGATTTGGTGCCTATCATGCAGTGTGTACAGCAAACTGGATAACAAACAATAAGTTGGACCAATCTCATGTCACCTTCATGCCACTCCCTAAAGTGCCATGAAGGTTGTTCTTGTGTGTACAGGTGCGACAATACAGTACATTGCATATGACCAAACAATGTTCTATATCCTTCAGATATTAGTAAGATTGCAGTGTGTATGCTCAATTTCAATAGTTTTGTCCTCCAGAGAAATGTGTTTTTGGTCAAAGACCAATATATCTGTCAAAAACACGCCGATCAATATAGACGGCGATCTGAGCCTCCTGCACTCCGTAGTAGCAGCTCCGTGATGTGCGCTCTCTGATTGGTGGACATGGACACAAATGGGTATAAAGAACCTGTCACAGCTGATGTCTGGTTGGCCCTGAAGAAGCTGACCTGCGAAGCGCGTGCCGGCTAGCGGTGCTCAAGCAGATTCAGCTCTCTCTCACTTTATTATTTTTCATATTAGGAATGCATTTATCGATTGTGTGTCTCTGACGCTATTCCACAGCCCTTATTAGGGTAGGGGATATCATCAGGTACGGTCTTCGGCACCAGCCACCTTCCGACGTGCCTAGCCATTGAGCTTAACTACAGGACACTGACGTTTGACGGGTGGCAGCTTACTTCAGATCTGCTAGTGCTAGTCATAACCAATCCCCACGAGTCAGCCCTCTGATGACCGGGGAGCACTGTGGATACAGTTTTAACGCAGCTGCTAGAAGGTCAAGATACAGGCTGAACTAGCTGTGGGCACGACCATTACTAAGCAATCACTGGTATCTGTATAGCTAGTGCAATACAAGCACAGACAGCGGGAGACAGACAGCCGAAGACTGCAGGCGATAGGTAAATCCCCACATGCGGGCTCGCAGTGGGCTATGAATAATAATAATTAAAAAAAAAAATAATAATAATATACAAAAAACACACATATCCTTACCTTAGGAAAAAAAACATACACAATGGCCCCCACAGGAAACAAAAATCACACACATTGGCCCCCACATTTAAAAAAAAATAAACAGAAACCTTCAGGGGAAAAAAAATCCCAGATACTGATTGCCATTAGCCCTGAAGGGAAAAAACATATAGGCTCCCACAAGAAACACACACATACAGTACATCCCTCCACAGGAAAAAACACAAATCCAATGGCCTCCACAAAAAAAGTAAAACACAATCAACCCCACAGGAAACAAAATACACATTGACTCCAATAGTAAAAGAAAAATACACATTTGCCCCATGAGGACAAATACACATATTGCCCCATAGTGAAAAAAAACCCCACACATTGGCACCCACAGGAAAAAAAATACACAAATATTGGCCTCCACAGGAAAATTAAACTCACAATGGTCCCCTAAGGAGAGAAAACACATTCTGGTCCCCACATGAAAATAAATACACTTAATGGCCTGCACAGAGAAAAAAAATACACAATGGCCCCCAAAAGAATGAACACACACACCCCTGGTAAAAAACAATTGTAGTTGCACAAATTAAACTAATTTTTTAGGAACATTATTTTTTCTAATGCTTTCTCTAAAGTGAATCTTAAAAAATGTAACCCTTTGTATTTCATCAGACAACACTTCTTGTTTTATATAAAGCACACCTTTTACATTATGGGTAGTATTCAATGATGGGTGCAAGCGATGACAGCGAGCAGGGCTGCCTGCTCGCTGTCACCGCTCACCCGGTCAGTATTCAACTGACCCCCGCATATGCCAATTCCCCCTCACTCCATTCTTGGAGGGAGGGGGGAAATGGCGTATGCGGGTGCAGAAGCAGCAAGACCTGCAAGTAAATGCAGTGGGCTCCCTGCATTAGCTGATTGTCTCGCAGTTTGGGGGAATACTCGCTGTCCTGTGACTGCGAGGATTTCCCTGGAACATAAAATAAGGTGAGTGGCCGGCGAGGGGGTTAAACAGTGAGGATCGCTGGTTTCAGAACAGGACGTAACTGCTTGGTATAAACAGAAGTAATTGATGTACTGTACATCTTATTCAAATATTTCATTAGCAATAACTGAAGGTGTAGACAAAGAATTGAAAAATAGTATTATCTAGATTGCTGAATCAAAATGCAGTATGAAATGTTTAGTCCTGGTACGAATCAGATGTATACCAAAAAGATTAAGATACCTTCAGTGGCATTCCTACCTTTAAAGACACCTGTCATGGTGCTGACAGTGCTTCGCAGAAAAAGGGTGTGTGGCCTTGAGGACAAGGGCATGATCTAATTGGTAGGGGGTATGACCTCACAGGAACCCCTGTTTTCCTCACTGCATGGTGTCCGGATATGTTGGGCTTCACTCAATGAATATGAATTAGTCTGCAATATCAGCTTTTACAATGTGACACAACATTACAGTGCATCATGTCACTGAGGAGGAGTCAGAACCTTGGCGTCACTCCTCAGTGGGTGACACCTAGTGCAGCACAAACCCCCCTGCACCCACTAGTGACACCAGTAGGTACCTTGAGATGGAATAATGAGATGACCACTGGTTTGTATGCCGGTGGTCAAAATACAGATGCTGGTATCCCAATGCTGGGCATACTGACTGGTGTCTGGTATGTATACTTACCTTTCCCATGCCTTCCCTAACCCTAATCCTTCCCCCACAGCCTAACTATAACTCTCCCCACTAGTGCATTATCCTAATCTTCCTATCTGCACCCTTAACCTAACTCTCCATTCCCTTCAGATTAACACTCTCCTCCCTTCCAAGTAGCCTAATCCTAACCCCCCTAGTGCCAAAACCTAACCCTCCCAAACCCAGCCTAATTCTAACTCACCCCGCATACGTATGATCTGGATGCCGGCAGTCAGGATTCTGGCATCGGTATCCTCATTGAAGTTGGGATTCCGACACTGGTCTCCTGGCTGCTAGTGGGAGTGACATTATCAGCATGGTGAGTGCCAGTATCCCCTCCGCTGGGATGCTTACTTCATCCGGTTGAGATTAGAGATTATTAAAATAATCCTCCACCATTCTATTGATGTTTACCATATCAAACTAAGTTATGATAAAGGTGTCAAAAATGTTGTCCATTATTTAAGATCTGACCAGATATAATAATGTGATGCAGACTCATTACCAAAGGGACTAGGAAGATGTGTATGAGTCCGCATACACAAAACATGGGCAAAGGTTAATTTCCTGGCAGCAGCAGTTACAGGAGTATCTGAAGCAGGAGACATTACCAAGTCATACATCACTTGAGATGGCAACTTGCTCACAAAGAGCTATTTGAATCTATTAAGGTCTATGTCAGTTGGAAAGAAACACATTACATACATATTAAACCTAGGATCAAGCATGGTTGATAAAATGTTATGATCCAATTCCAAGTTGTTGACAACCCTATGGGCCTGGCTAAGTGAATAAAGATCTTGATCTAAAAGTCCAACATATTTAACAGATTCACTTTATTTCATCTCCTCCTTCAGTTTCTGTAGCTGCTTTTCCAGTTTTGTAATTAAGGGACTCACCTGACTCAGGCTGGCGCTGTCTGAAGTAACTTCATTTGCTGCTACTTCAAATGGTTTAAGTAGTTTACATAAATGAAAAGTATTCTCCACTGTGCTAGACTAAGGTACATCCCCTCTCCTCTCCCTATTTCATGGCTTGTTGTGTATGTTTGGATGGCATGCTCCTGTTTGTACATTTTCTGAAGCATATACAGGGTGAAATGTAATAGGGTCAAAAAATAATAGATTTGGTAAGAAATCTCCATTTTTTGAAGCGGCAATCATTTTCTTACCAAATCTCTCATTTTCTGATTCCCTCACCCTATTATATTTCACTCAAAGGATGTATTTCAATGTGGTCCATCCTGCTTCAGTTGGTTGCGTTGCGTATTAAACTGTTCATGCAGCCACTGAAATCTTTTACATGCAGTTTCTGAATGGTTATTTCTACATACCTTAAGAAAAATTTTGTGGGACAGCATGAGTAGGAGTGGTCATGGTGGAGCATAGAGCATAGACCAGTAAACAGCAGAGGAAGTAGCAGGAAAAGTAGACAAAGATGAAGTCATGAAAGTAGGAGTCGTTTAAGGTATTGTTGGTGATGATGAGCAGTTTGAACTGGATCCTGAGGGAGATATGGTACTTATAAAGTAGCTTGCAGGAGGAGGCAGCATTAAGAGTTGATTAAAGTAGTTTAAATAGATTGACGTTCTACACATAAACAGGATCATGATGCATTTTTCATTGCAGAACCAATCTTGTCACACAAAGCAAACTCAGTACTGAATGTGGAGAATGGCACACAAATATTGATTGTTTATGTTACATTGCTATATGTAGGTGTGATGTACTGTTGGTTACCTTCTTAATTTATAAATTACAGATTTAACAAATAGTGTCTATTTTATTGCTTATGTAATCAACAATTGTAGTGCCATACTTTTGTATCATGTTATAGATGTGTGTTGGACATTATATATTCTAAGAGTATTGTTTTGGATAAAGAAGTAGAGATGTGGGGATGCAGTTACAATCCCGGCGGTCGGGATCCCGGCGTTCAGAATCCCGACGCCGGAATCCCGACCGCCGAAATGCCGACACATTCTCCCTCCGTGGGTGTCCACGACACCCCTGGAGGGAGAATAAATTAGTGTGCCGAGCGTAGCGAGGCACCGGGCCCGCTGCGTGGCAAGCGCAGCGAGCCCGCAAGGGGGGGCGATCCACGCCCCCCCCCTTGTCGGCATTTCGGCTGTCGGGATTCCGGCGTCGGGATTCTGAACGCCGGGATTCTGACCGCCGGGATTCAATACTGAATCCAAGATGTGTTACCAGGCAATGTACACAGAATATCCACAGACTAAATACATAGAACTGGAAACAGAAGTAGAGATGTGTTAACAGACAATGGGCCTGTGATACATGCCCCGAAAACAGCCTTGATGTGCTTGCATATTCCCACCACTCCCCATTAACACCTCCAAATGGTCACTTCCTGTCAGTCACTTCTCTATAAAATCCTCAATGGCACTTTTACACATGCACATTGTGATTTAAGCACATGCGCAGTTACATAGAAACATGAATTATGCACAATATACACAGAACGGTTCCATTCTTTATACATGTACAGTATTTACTCTGTATATAAGTGAATACTCAGGAATCTACACAACCCATTAGCACCTCTGCATTCATTATTCAATAATGCCACAAAATGACGAATGAAGTGTACTCAACAAAGTTTAAACTACAGATTAAAAAACCATCATCCTGTACACGTACTGTTTCAAAATAAAGTAATGTTGATGGCTTTGTAGTTTTGCAAATAAAATATGTCACTGAATTTATAATAATTGATAGCCAAAGCTTACAAAGAGAGAACATTGTGAAACTGATTGCAGAATAAATTCTAAGCCCTAATAACTGTACAAAGTATAAAAAAAAGATTTGTGTCACATTTTAACGAAAATAAAGTATTTTTACAAAATACTATAGATAAAAAGCAATACTGTGTGAATATTATAACTCATTAAATATTATTTAATTTGATATGTTTTGAACAATAGCTGAGCTTAACAGCTTTCTGACTACACTGCATGCTATTGTGGAGTTTAGTTTAATGGAAGAAAAGGACTGTGGGTTTTAAATGGGCTTTTGAAAACAGCTTTTGTTTGGTTAAACCATTTTCATGTCTCAAATAGTCTATGACAAAGTTAAGGAAATACATTTCAAATTGTATGCAATGTTGTTCCACCTGTTCTATAAATACTAATGAACTTTGGTGTCCAGCTCTACTGGCTGGCAGTAACAAAAACAGTCAAATTCTAAAATTAAAGTTTTTTGGGTTTAAAAGATGGATTACACAAGTACTATGTCTACGGTCTTCATTTAAATGCATAGGATTCTTAAGTAATCTAAAATATACACACACTCAAACAAACTCAATTACTTTTCAATCCATTAGAACAAACTGAATGTTATCAGGCATTGTTTAAAAAATGCATAAAAAGGTCAGCAAAAAAAAAGAACATCATGCTCTATTTAAGATTGTGTTCTACATCAAAATTTTATACCAAATGTAATTTTTTTAGTCTACACTGACATATTATGCTGCAAACTGAAAATTGGACGCAAAGGAAGTAAATGATATACGTGGAACATGCTGAGCTGGACACAATGTGGCCCTTATTCTGGTTCACTCACAAAGGCAAATTCCTTCTCAAATGAACATAACCATGTGCACTGCAGGCGGGGCAGATGTATCTTGTATACAGAGATTTAGATTTGGGTGGGGCTTTACCTCAAAGTGAGATCTATATTGCAGTGTAAGAATAAAGCAGACAGTATTTTCCCTGCACAGAAACAAAATAACTCACCCAAATCTAACTCTCTCTGCACATGTTACATCTGCCCCCCTGCAGTGCACATGGTTTTGTCCATTTTGAGAAGTAATTTGCATTTGCGAGTGAACTAAAATAAGGGCCTGTATACATCAAAAAGATGCAATAGCAACATAAAAATAACCTATCACGCAATGAGAAGTGGCCAGCTAGGGTTGGTAATCATTATCATCAGTGTATAAATTACTCTCCACCAGCAGAGTGTCTTGTGAAACAGCTTTTTGATGAGATGAAGTCCTTAATGAGTTGACATTGGATTCAGTCTGACATATGTGCGTGCATGGAAAAGAAAAAAAGTCTTCATAAACTAGTATGCAATTTAGAAGATTGAACAAATTCTAATGGCATAAAGGTAAAATGTGAATATTGATCAGATTTGTGAATACTCCTGTTCCAAGTTAAGCCCCATATACATTACACAATTTTTAAAAGATATCAATTAGATGGGCCCTTCTGAGCAATATCTTTCAGAAAAACATCCAGTGCGTATGGGACTTAATTTGGAAAAGCAGTATCCCCAAATCTGATCCATATTCACATTTTGCCTTCACAATTGGGCGCCAGAGGCAGAGCCTCAAACATTGGATTTTATTTTTAGAGACTAGTATGTATTGGTGGAGGGTGGGTATCTATGTTGTAGTTTTATGTCACAGGTTCAGTATGTCCAGGTATCGGGTGGATGTGTGGAACCCAGCTAGCCCCATAGATGTAGGTAGGATGCAGGGTCAAATAAGTGAAGAAAAGACACAGGGGAGGAAATTTACTAAGATGGGAATTAGAACAGTGGTTCCCAACCCTGGTCCTCAAGTACCCTCAACAATGCACATTTTCCAGGTCTCCACACAGAATCACAAGTGACATTATTAGCTCCACCTGTGGATCTTTTTAAATGTGTCTGAATAATGAGTGCACCTGCTGGGTGACCTGGAAAATGGGCACTGTTGGGGGTACTTGAGGACCAGGGTTGGGAAGCAATGCTCTAGAAGATAGTAGACAGGATCTGATTGGTTGCCCATAGCAACATCACATGTGAAATCTATTTCACATCTTAGTAAACTTTTGCCCAGAAGTTGAAAAAAATAAGGGAAGGTGCTGTATTTGTAATGGGAGATTTCAATTTGGTTATTGATCCACATATGGACAAATCAGACTATGCTAAATTGAAGACTCCCAAATAGGTCACAAACTCTGCCTTGAAATTTGAGTTATTAATACATGAAGCAGAGATCTTTGACATCTGGAGAGTAAAACAACGGCCAGAGACTACACCTTCTTCTTGAATAATTACAAAACATATTCTAGAATAGATTATATATTCTCGGATAAATTGCAGAACATAAAAAAGTGGAAATCTATCCTAGGACATGATCTGACCTCGCCCCATTATGTGTCACATGGGAAGAGAGGAGGGTCCCCAGGGGCGTAACTATAGCACCGCAGCCCCCGCCACCGCGGGGGGGGGGCGCTGTGCATGTGGGGGCGCCGGGGGCTGCAGTGCTATAGTTACCCCCCCCCCCCCCCCCAAATCCCCCACAGACTTACGTATCTTGCTGGTCCCGGCGGCTCCGTTCTTCTGATGAGGACCACAACAAAATGGCCACCCCCATATAGCAAACAGTTCTCTGAAACTGTCTGCTGTATGGGGGCGGCCATTTTGTGGTGGTCCTCAGCAGAAGAACGGAGCCGTCGGGACCAGCGCGATAGGTAAGACTGCGGGGGAGGGGGTTAGCATAGGCGACGGGGCGGCTGGGGGGGTGCTTGGCGGGGCGGCGGCGGGGGGTGGGTATGGGCGCCCCCCCTAACGGCGCGGGGGCGCCCAAAACGTAGCTACGCCACTGAGGGTCCCGTGTATCCGAAGAGTATGGAGATGCCCTATCTTTCTGTTTGAATCAAAAGAAACCAGACACACAATCAAAAAAGCATTAAAATAATTCCTGATGTTTAATACGTCGCAACAGTTATTACAGGCTACCTAATTCAGCTAGCATCAAAAATAAAGAAACAAGAGGCCCAAGAGACAATCAAAATAGAGAATAACATCAAAGTACTGGAGCAAAAACATAAAATAGACTCTATGGGGCAGATTTATTAAGCTTGGAGAAGAGATAAACTGGAGATAAAGCGGAGAAAAGGTAAAAGGAGATAAAGCACCAGCCAATCATCTCCCAACTGTCTTTTTCAAACACAGCTGATTGGCTGTGCTTTATCTCCTTTTACCTTTTCTCCGCTTTATCTCCAGTTTATCTCTTCTCCAAGCTTAATAAATCTGCCCCTAAGAATGAAAACTATAATAATGAATTACATAAAGCAAGGGAAGAGCCCATATCTCTCTCTACATCAGAGGTATTACTCAGAAGGAAATAAAGCCTCTAGACTAATGGCCAGGAAATTAAAAGGCCAAAGGCTGAGGAACTTGGTTAAGGCATTGCACAGTAAAAATGGGGCCAAAATCAGGGACCCAAGGGAAATATCTAATGTTTTTGCAGAATATTATGACAAGTTGTATAATTTAAAAGACGGAACAGACACTGCCAAACAACCACAGAAGATATAGATTAATTCCTCTAATAATTAAGCTCCCTAAAATAACCAGCAACCAGAAAATTAAGCTGAATGCCCCCTACAGTAAAGGAAATCATAGAAGTAATAAATTCTGTGTGAATAAGTCTCCCGGCTCAGACGGGTATATAAATAACTTTTATAAGATCTTCCAAAAGGAAATTGCTCCAGTACGTCTTCTGGCTTTCCAAAGTGCCAGGATTTGAAATGGATTTCCAGAGGAAATGCTAGAAGCATGCATAGTTTCAATAAACAAGGAAGAGAAAGATCCAACAGCCCCCAAGAACTATGGGACAATAGCGTTATTAATCCCGGATATTGAAATCTATGCAAAAATGCTAGTAAAAAGACCTGAGCCAATTATTGGGGGACTTATTAATGAAGATCAGGATGGTTTTATCGTTACAAAACAAGGATTGGCTAATGTTCGCAGGGCAATTAATATTTTGGAACACTACTAGGGAGGACAGAGGCATTACTGGCAGATTGAAACGAACTTAAATAAATATCAAGAAATATTTAGAGAGCGCATGTGTGACACTAATACCCCTCATTCGACAATATATTGAGCTAAGCACACCTTTCAATAAGCGCACATGTGAAGTATTTAATTGGTAAAAACCAATAATGATTTATTAATAAATTCTCATAAAAAATTATACATATAATAACACAGTAAAATAAAATAATTAATAATAATATCTAAAACCTCCTTGATATATCTCTAATTGACATATTGAATGGTGGTGAACAAGGAGCCCCACAGCGACAGATCACCGGGTCTCTTAACCCTCCAAACCGTCAAGTCCATTGACAGATCTCCGACATACAGCACTGCAGTTATTTATCCATTCCGTCTGCCGTGAGGAGGGGAGTACAGACAGCGGCATCAAGACTGCCTAAACGGGTGTCCGCCCCCAGCCGTGAGTGAGCGGACTACCTACAGACGCAGTGCAAGTGAGCTGGTCTCACACTGCGGTCTGTCTACCTAATCAGCAGCCGCTGTCTTCACTACACGCTGTTCCCTCATTACACGCAGCGAGACTGTGCCGACATCTGCACCGTGAGGCTTGATACGGACCCTGTATACCGCAAGTTAAAAGGTATTATACAAATATCCAAACAAAGTAATTACTCAATTGAATTTACCCTATACATTGTGACTGTAATACCCGGATTAACTGTCGCTGAGAAAAAGAAGCTGTTGCATTAATCTTTAAAGGAGCCCTATACAAAGGAAATTTTTCCTTATCAGCTGAATTATAAATTAAAGGGTGGCCACCCCTTCCCACCACCTCAATGTCTTTTAGATATTATTATTAATTATTTTATTTTACTGTGTTATTATATGTATAATTTTTTATGAGAATTTATTAATAAATCATTATTGGTTTTTACCAATTAAATACTTCACATGTGCGCTTATTGAAAGGTGTGCTTAGCTCAATATATTGTCGAATGAGGGGTATTAGTGTCACACATGCGCTCTCTAAATATTTCTTGATATTTATTTAAGTTCTTTTCACCTTGTTGGGGGGATTGCAGAAAACTCCCCATTTGAGAGCAGCAGGTGTCACACTTGTTTCAAATCTCTATATTTTAATTTTAAAATATACAAAATAAATATTGTGGTATATTCTGTGCGCCCGATTCTGGTTCTCCAGGACCTACTCATTGGGTGTGATAAGTGGGCGTGTGTGTCATCACTTTGAAACTTCAGTGAGTGGAGTAGGAGATCCAGTTTTTGTATATTACTGGCAGATTCCCTAGATGGAGAAAAAGCCTTTGATAGGATACATTGGAACTATATGACTAAAACCCTACAGAAGTTTGGTATATAGGGACATTTGTTGGGCTCCATTAAGGCTCTGCATTTACTGGGGCTCATGTTTTCTGCAATGGTTACTTATTTGTGTAGTTTGCTTTCTGTTTTATGGGTAGGACCTACTTACTGTTCAAGGCTACCCCACCCCCCTCCAGAAGCACTATTAAAGTTTCAACATACCCCTTTAATTTGTGAATTCAGATTATGTAGAATCTGACACCTGCACCTCCTTTTGATGGTAGAGGAATAGACTAGCAGGGATAAACGGAAGATGGAAGGGTGAGCAAAAACCCAAGTATTATAACAGAGTAATCATGCAATAGCGTATTGATGCCTGAAAGGTGGTGCTTTTTACAGTGTGATAAATGTAATTATATTTAAATAGTTATCCAAGGTATTTTGCCTCAGCAGCGATAACCTAAATTAGTAGCAGCAATATGAGCGGTACACAGTATAATGTTCCATTTGTCATTAAGTCAACAGTGTGTTCAACCATGTGGGCAGAGGCATAACTAGATATTTGTAGGCCCCATAGCAAAGGTTTGTATTGGCCCTATATTTACTGTAGCAACTGATGGAGACAAATGTATGTAAAATATATTACTTAGACAGTAAAGATGGGCCCCATAGCAGCTGCACCCCTTGCACCTATGGAAGTTACGCCCTTGCATGAGGGCTTATTCTACTAGGTATGTGGTTATCTGGTAATACATTTCAAATTCAATATTTTGTAGCTGTTGCACTAAAAGTCCCAGCAAACCTTGGCAAGCCCAAACTGCATGTTTATACTGGTTCTTGTAGAAATAACAGAGCTAGAATCACCTGCCAACCAGAGTCTATTGGGCAAATGCAAAAATATACAATAAAATAAATGTCAGAAAGGAAATGTATTTTATTGCACACGTTTACTTACTGTCTATCTATCTATCTATCTATCTATCTATCTATCTATCTATCTATCCCATCTATACATTTCTCTTTGTATATAGCTACAGTATCTATACTATATACTACATTTGGTTGCTGATAGGAAAACATGTGATCACATTGGACAGTAAGGACACTTTGTATAAACCATCCCACCCATTCAGAGATACACAGGAGAGAGTTGTGATAACCAGTCAATGAAGGAAGGAGAAGGTGAGGTGATGAGAAAGTGTAGGGGTAGAGAAGGAGAGGGATGATGGTGCAAACAGAAAATAACAATAAACAAATAAAGGCATTTGGTGCTGGCATTACAGCTAGCATTTATATATGCATAGTTCAGTATAAAAATGTAAATGTATTGAAATATGCAACTCTACAATCTCCCTTTTAAGTTAATTATACGCTGAATATAGCAGTTAATAAACATTTAACCAGTTACAGAGCACCACGTTTCCTAAACTTTCCAGTTCCAGGTTCTAACTATGCCAAAGAGATCTAGTTAGACCAATAAACACTGTTAAATATAGAATGAACCTTAATTACTTTAAGAAAACAACATATACAGTAAGCAATATGTCAAGCCAACAACATATTTAGTATGAATAAGAATTATTACTCACTGTAAGCTTACTGTAACACTTCTATGTTGTTCTTCATCTGCACTACATTATTCCTCTTCTTGGTGATCTATCAACATATATGCAAATTAGGAAATCTCCTAAAGGAAGAATAGAAGACTTAATGTACAACAAAGATATAGAAAATATGCATAGTGGCAAGTGCAAGCTGAAAGTATTCTATATAATAGATGCTGGAGTAATCCATTTTTAGATGAGATTTTCTTTATCTGCTACAAGGACTTATATACAGTTCAGGACATATGGCATTCCCATTGGCTGCTTTATATGCCAGGTTGGTATTTTTCCTTGTCATTCTCTGAAATCTTCACATTCATTACATTTCCAATTGCTTTTTTCTGTGTTCGAATATCAAATGAAAGGACTTGATTTAAAACCATTATATAAAGTAAGATACGTAGCAAGCCTAATTAAATGTATGGTAATATCCTAATAAATGCATGTAATATCCCAGGTCCAATCCAAAAGAATGAGTCTCATCATGAACTACAGTACCTATTGGTCTTAACTGATTTTGAAGATCTTGTACTTTTTCTAAGTGATCTTTTATATCTGCTTTGTGACACAGGTAAAGGTGCAACAAAAGATGGTAATAAATGACTTAAAATCCTATTTTGTACAACCACTTTTCCAATTTTTGTTATTTCGGCAACTTGCCGTGTCATCCAGGAATGTTAGTAATGGGCTCAATTTGTTTGTTTTTTACCAGATATATTGGGGACAAAGGGAACAATATTCCTGCATTCCTGTCTTCAGCTGATCATCTAAAAGTAATACTTTTGTCCATTTCTTATATTTCAGTTTTTTAAATATGTTATAACTTAAAGAAATATTTCTTGGACATTGGTGCAAATGGTGTTACAAAAGATGAAGTACTGTTCATGTCCTCCACTAAGAATTTGCACTCATACTAAACATATCAAAATACTTGATGGTAATAACACATAAAAATGACAACAATTCAAATATTCTGTAAGACAAGTAAAATTAAACTTACAATGACAAAAAACCTTCACTTGTAAAGGAGGTATAATCAGATAACTCAGACTTTCTGTGAAAAATAAGAATAAAAATGTAAAATTATTTGTTCATTCTAATGGTACACCACAAACCTTAAGACAAACATTGGTGTTTAAAGTACTATCTGGTAAATTTTACCTTGTGCATACAGGAAAAAAACAAACAAATACCAAATGCTACTATGCTATTGAACCGATTACAAGAGGATTGTTGCAACGGATCTCTGGAATCTTCATTTCCATTTTTCAAAATTATAGCTGCATAGTTGTGTGTTTATTTTTTGATTACCAGGTAACTGCACCTGCATTTATCGTAAAAAAGGAGTGCTGTCTTATCTGTGCTATATGTGTGTATATATGTGTATAGGCTCTTCATAGGGTAATATTATAAAATGGACAAAATTACAATACCACTTTGTCAATAAAACCGTTGGACTCGTACCCAAATGATCCTCAGTGTGTGCTTATGCTGGCCACACATCAGTCCAACTTTCCTCCAACCATCCAACTAGTTGCTTGGATGGGATAAAAATATGGTACTAGATGGGAGCAAAGGACAATCAGCAATGTGCTCACAAACCCAGGAAAAAGGACAAAAACATTCAGTCAAATTGTTTAAATCTAACAGGTTCAACTACAGTACCGTGTCTGAGCGACAGTTTTTGTTCTTTTCCAGATTTTGGGAGCAAATTTCTGAAGTAAATATTACATTTGCTCCCATCCAGTACCATATTTTTATTCCATCCAAGCAACTTGTTAGATGGTTGGAGGAAAATTGGTCTGATGTGTGGCCAGCATTAGTACCACATGAGACATTCCAGTAATAAACTATACCATCTGCTCAGAGGATTGCAGCTTTGCTTGGTCCTGGGTGTTGTAGATCCCAGGTAAGTGCTGGACGTCCTCTTTACCATTTCATAGAGCAAGACACACTGACTAAGTTGAATGATGAAAAGCATTTGGGTCATGGCCTACTGACACAATCATTATTCATAGGGGTAAATTTACTAAGATGGGAGTTCTGTTTCAGATGGGATGTTGCTATGGGCAACCAATCAGATTATATATATTATCTTCTAGAAAATGCTAAATAAAGAAGATTCTGCTTGTTTGCTCATATCAACATCCCATCTTAAATAGAACTCCCCCAAAAATTGATTTATTATCTATTTATAAGAATAACAATGGACGAATGACATAATATAACCACAGTATTTAGACATAAATAAATCTTCCTAGGATCCTAACCAGTAGAGCCTGGACTTAATTTCTAAACAAATCTACTGTACCCTTTATTTATTTTTGTTCACTTTGGTTTATTCTGATTTTTTTGCATTAACATTAATCATTAGGCAGACATATTGTGTCATTTGGTAAAATGGTGGGTTTAACATGATGTACTCCATTAATGATGAGGCCATCTATACTACTATATGTACTTCAGAGATGTGTCTCGACACACTACGCAATGGGAATTTTTTCAAGATATTCAATCGGTGTTCCCAAATAATTTGCTTAGTCCCATTTGCTTAGATATAGGTGTCAGGTAGGAAAGACACGAACAAAACATCCAGTGAGCAGGATGCAGCTTTGTGTGTGCCATCTGCACAGCACCACCAATAGGCTGGGTGAGTCCTTTTCATAGAGGGACATCCTACTTATGGTCAGAGCCATCTGTCACAGTCAGGGCCATTTTTACAGTGGGACGAGCCATGCAACTGCACAGGGCTCCGCACGACTTGTCCTGCTGTTGCCATATTGCTGCAGGCAGACAGGGTCTTCTCCCATCAGCCGCCAGCTTCCCATCTGGCCTGTAAAGCAAAATAGTAGACTAGACTGGGCCACCTTCCCAAACCCCGAGTAAGCCAGACAGTTGCACCGCAGTATTACTGCGTAAGCCGGACCCGTCAGACAGAACCAGTGAAAGATGATAAACATAGTGGTGCAAGAAGTGGTAGAGTGTTGCAAGCCAGAGAGGCGCTCCTCCACCTGCCAGCTAATTCCTACCTAGCATGTACATTTAAAAAAAAATAGAAACCGGGATAAGCAGGGGGGGGGGTGGTGAGGGGACCGCTGCTGCACACCTTGTAGCTGCGGGTCCATAGATAGCAGTGTCTGCTGCTGGCTGGTGTCGCAGTATCCTCTACTGGCTGTTACTGTCACTGTGTGTGCTGACACACAGAGTACTCACCACTGTGCACATGATGCAGGCAGGAGAAGGACTCCCTGCCCTGGGATGGGCTGAGTTGGACTCGAACATGTAATCCCCCATGGCAACGAGCATGTAATCCCCCATAGCAATGAACATGTAATCCCCCATGGCAATGAGCATGTGCCCCCCCTTGGCAATGAGCATGTAAACCTTGGCATCAAGCAAGAAACCCTTGACAACAAGCATGTAACGTAAAGCACCAGGTACTAAGCAGCACTAATGTGGCATAATATGTAATAGTCATTACAGTGTATGGTAAAATGTGTAATGGGCATTACAGTGTACAAAATAATGTGTAATGGGCATTACAATGTGTGGTTTAATATGTAGTAGGCAATACAGTGTGTGGTATTATGTGTAATGGACATTAATGTGTGTGGCATAATATGTAAAAGGCATTAAGGTGTGAAGAATAATGTGTAAAGGGCATTACGACGTGCATAATAATGTGTAATGTGCATTATGGCATGCGCTATAATGTGTAATGGACATTAAGGCGTGTGATATAAAGCATAATGGGCATTATGGTGTTTGGTATGTGCAATGGGCATTACATTGTGGTATAATGTGTATTGGGCATTACAGTGTGTGACATAATATGTAATAGGCATTATAGCTAAACAGTGTATATTGATTTAAGTAGCCTGGCACTATTTGGGCTTGGGGGGTGAGCTGTTCGGCCTACTGGGTCACTGTGTGGCCCTTTATATATGTATATGTCAATGTGAGGCCTTCAGCCATTAAGTGTGGGAGGACAGTGACCATTCCTGTGCAATCTGCAGGTTGCAAAAGGGGAATGTAAGGTAATTTTTTTCTTGCCAGGTCATGTCTTTTCTCCTGCTAGGCCGCACCGCTTGTAATAAGGCCACACCCCTTTTTTTTGCACACTCAATTTCTTTGATACTAAATTATCATGGGGCGGGCGCATTTTTAACTTTTTTACACTGCGAGCTGAATTGTCTAGAAATGGCCCAGACCTCAGATGCATCCTTGTGACACACACACACAAATGTAGCATATGTTAAACATTCATTGCTTTATAAATTGTTGTAAAATCGGGAGACAAGTGATTAACTTGTGTACAAAAATGTGCTAAGCACTTATCAATATTCAGTGCAGACTGTACAGTATGTTGCACTTCATATATGGTCAACCTTGAATCAATCTCTAAAGGAACCACCAAGAGCCCACATTTACTGTATGAGCATATTAGGTATATTAGTTTTATAATCTTCTACCTAAGTATATATGTATTTATTTGATAAAGTATATGTGGGTAATTGAATAGGCAGCCACCTAGCAACTTCACTGCATTTTTATGACTTTTTAATAAATTGAATTTAAACCATTTATAAACACGTATGACATGTCATTAGAGTTTAACTCAGTCCTGGTGCACCTAAATATATTAACGCAATATCATTATATTTATTTCTATAAAATGTATCATGCTTGACAGTGGCAAATTAAAGCCTATTTTTTTTGTGTGAATAAGTCCACTGAGTGCCATGGATTGGACTGGATATACATTATAACATATGTGCATCATGGCTTTGAACTAAAGATGGAGGATTATGGCAGATTGGACTTTATATAGAACCCATATCAAGTATAATGTAAAAAAATATTTCCAAAGGGGACTTTAAAAAGTTTGAAAAATGTGTAAAATGATAATAAATATAAATATTATTTCCAATTAATCAACAATTTCTGAAACATGTTGACTTGTAAAAATAAACTATGACTGTAATCCAGTGTTTTAAATGATTTCATATGTACGTTACCTTGTAATTTGTTTTTTGTTTGCTATGTATGGCGCTGCGGACACTTTGTTGCGCCTAATAAATAAACAAACTACTACTACTACATATACAGTACCTGCATACAGTAATACTAGACTTTATACTTATGGGCATAGTCCAGAAACATACCACGCAGTCAGGGCTGCCATCAGAAACCGTGGGGCCCGGGACTGACAAAATTGTCAGGGCCTCCCTCTCCCAGGAAGCATAGGTGGATGGTGGGGGGCAAAGGTGGGAGGAGTTACAACGGCTGTGGGTATTAATTAATGCATAATCATGTCTTCATATAAGTGTAAATGCCTACCCCAACCACTGCACAGCCTGCAAACAGCCAGCGGAGCTTGGGAGCTGCTTATGTTGTCCCCCTGGAGGCAGGCAGCAAAGGAGAGAGATGGTCCCTGCTCCTCACACTGCCCAGATGCCGGTGCAGCTGCTGCCAGTCATATAGCTCGCGTAGTGATCGCGCACCTCAGCATGGTAGCAGAGTGGGGACAGTGCCTCTCTTGCCCGCACCTCCCTGCTTTCTTGCTGAGGAACTGTGCTGCTGCAGCCAGGCAGAACCACAGTAAGTGCATGGTGGGGTTTGGGCGGCTGAACATTTACCGCGGGTGCTCGGCGGACCGGGAGTACCCACGGTATCGCTGACCCCCGGGACCCCTTGTCTGCCAGGGCCCGGGACTCTGGTCCCCACAGCCCCCCCCCCACCCTCCCCTGATGGCGGCCCTGTACACAGTATATCTAACTTGTAAACAGGGAGAATGTTACTTAAAAGAAATCCGTGTCATTATAAATAAAACTTATTCAGACAATAATGAAACATTACAGCCCATAAATGGCCACAATTTATGAACTCATAAATTTCTAAAATGGAATGTGCACATTTTTTACTTTCTTTTTGTGTGTGTGTCAAAGGTTCACTAGTTATCATTTGTGAGTCTCTAGAAATCTGCCAGTGACTTTTATTATTTCCAGCTACTATTGTTTCAGCATGTGTGGGAGTTTTGTGATAATTACAAAGGGTACAGAACAAAGACCTGTAAATCTCCTTTTTCTGTGAGCTAACAACTTTGAGCTTTTTGTTTGTATGTTGTACATGGCCTTTTTGCTATCAAAGGCAGTTTATCGGCACCAAAATGTATTGTTCCATGTGCAGTATAATGTGTAGTTCTAGCTGTATTAAAAAAAAGTATTTGCTTTTAAAATGTATGTTACAACATAACTATGTAGTAAAATGTAACCATAATCAAAACACTCATTTGGTGAGTTTCGGTCACTTTGTGAAGTTTGGCACACAAACATATTGAAGCCAATGTAGATCTATAATAAAAAAGCAGATTCCGTTGCGCTTTACAATAGTAGACAGTGATAAAACAAACTGGGTAACAACAGACAGACTTGAAGGTAGGAGAGCCCTGCTGCAGGCTTACAATCTATAGGGATACAGGAGGGAAACACAAGGACAGGCACCAGTAATAGCATGCAAAGAGAAATATTCACTAGGAATATTCAGGCGCTTTGACAATGAGCTGATCCTACAATATAAGCTGCTGCCTAGATGTGAGGGTAGTCACTCCTCACTGGTACAAAAAGGAAGGAATACTCGTACAGGGCGAGTTTAGGCAGCGCTTAGATCAATGAATAAAAACAAAATTTGTTTATAAAAGTATAAATCTTTTTACTGGTTTAAAAAATGCATATATACACAATATAATAGTACAATGATAAACAAAAAAAACATAATAAAACTAATTAAATAGAGAAGGTGGGGAATAAAAGTAAACTGGAATTAACGGAAATGAAGTTAATATAGGATATCCCGCCTCAAAGGACATGTATTAGTGAGCAAATATTGTAGTCACTTGATTTGTGGAGAAACAGGTAAGTGCACTTTACCAATTAGAAGTTCTGGATCTTTGTGGAACGATTTGTGATGGGGGCTGGATGAGTCCTCACGATGAATGCGGCTGTTTGTCGTGCCGCTGGAGGGGTCAGTGATCGCTGGATGGAGTAGACCTCTGTATTGAGGTGTGAGACAGGTGGAAAACGTCTCCAACACCAGAGGGATGTTACTGTGGCGATGTGACCAGTTGAGGTTCCAGAATTGTGGGAATATGGCTTCCGTGACCCAGGGACGGCCCCACTGATATGGATGTTGGTAACCAGTGGTGTCTGGGAGCACGGTGTCCGCCTTGTAGTGTGATGTCCAGATGAGCAGAAATTGATGAATGTCCACAAAAGAGCAGAACTCACAATAAGTCCTGAGGCTGGGATGGGGGTAGCAGATCATCTAACGCGTTTCACTGCGTCCTGCAGCTTTATCAAAGGTGTGGGGGGCTGTGTACCTGGTTCAGGTATATATACCTTCCTTAATGAGTAAGTTAGTGCACCTTTGAGGTGCAATTTAACAATACAAGCACATCAAATGAATCAAACATCAATATAAAATATAGGTAGGCAGACATATATCAAGTAAAGTATCATAAATATTTAATGCACAATCAAAAATAATGTAGCAATATACTTAAAAAATCATTTTGCTATAATGAGCTGCGGTCACGTGACTTAAATAGGTCACGTGATCGGGACATAAACATAGCACATAGAGGAATATTACACCAGAGAAAAGGACGTTTATAAGTGCTTTTGTTCAAATTTCAACGCTATATATCCATGTAGACGCTGTTGGGAAAATGGCGAGATATATAAATGAGTGTAGACACATAGTTATAACCAGTGCGGTGTTTGGAACGCATATTGCGTTCCAAATCTAATGGTGTCCAATTACTTCCGCCTTTCCCCGGAAGTGTAAGGCGGTATTAGTCAGTGGGGATTGTCTTGGTCACATGATGACCGCATCATACTGCAGCGTCACTCCGCGCGCACACAGGACGTGCACAGCATCCTGTGATGCAGGGGGACACGTGGGGGGATCGTCTGTCCTCCCAGTTGTCACTTCCTGTGATTGGAACGCATATGCGCTCCAACACAGGTGTCACGTTAGAGATGCAAAATCACACACAAATAGAAATGAGAGAAACTAAGAATATTAACCCTAAACTGGAGTAGAGAGACTGTAAAGGAGTCCAAGATATCCTGAGGGAAGCGGGATTGGGATATAGTGTTCTAATCAATTACTAAGGTAAATGCCATTGTTAGTGGATATGAAAATAGAGAGAATTGGTAGTATGAAGAATTAATTTTAAACAGAAATCTTTATATGTAATTTAAATCAAATACATGGACATTATAAATTAATTTGACTTCAATTACAAACATTTTAATAGTGATGCTAATATTTAAAAGAAAGAATAAACAGGGGGAGGGATGATGAAGGGACGAGAGGGGATGGGGAAGAGGGGGGGGGGAGGGGGGGGGAAGGGGAGGGGAGGAGGAGTGGGGAAGAAATGGGTGAGGAATTAAACTAAATTTATTAAATATATAAGAGCTGGTGATATTATTAGAGGACAATGTTGAGCTCCATTGCCTCATTCAGCCCTCTGGGGAAGAGCGAATCCATTTTGAATGTCCAGAAAATCTCCTGTTTACACAGAGTCCGGAACCTGTCGCCGCCCCTCTTAGTGGGCGGCACATATTCCAGTCCTGTCAATGTCAAATCTTTAGGATCACTTCTATGACACTCAGAAAAATGTCTAGAGACACTGTGGAGAAGGGACCCTTTTAAGATGTTCCGGCGATGTTCGAGGAACCTAGACCTCAAACATCGTGTGGTTCTCCTCACATATTTTAAGTTGCATGTACAGGTGAGCAAGTAAATAACATAAGAGGTATTACAATTGATGAATCCCTTAATTTTTATCTTTTCAGTCACTAAAGTGATCGTAGTCAATTTGTTGGAGATGTAATTGCACGTTATGCAGTGGTTTCCGCCACACTTATAGCAGCCCAAAGGTTTCATTGGGAGCCAATCTAAGGAGGGAGTTGTACTTTGTGTATTTGTTTTTGGGCATTTTAGGCCACTGGGAGCTAGTAAATTTTTTAAGGACTTATTTTTCCTGAATATAAAGGAGGGACGTGAGGGAAGTACTTCCCTCAATAAGGGATCTTGTTGCAATATGGAGTGATTTTTATCTATGATTTTTTTGATTTCTTTATAATCTCTATTGAATGTAGAAATGAAAGAGATGCGGTTTTCTCTATCATTAATGAAATTAACAGGGTGATCCTCTTTTGGACCTTTGTCCTTCAGAAGAGTATCCCTGTCTCTTTCTCTACTGGAGATATATGCATTCTGGACAAGTTCAGGGGGATATCCACAGTTCAAAAATGCAGTGATAAGGCCCTTGGACTGGCTGTCAAAGGAGTCTAGTTGTGAACAGTTGCGTCTGAGACGCAACATTTGGCCCTTAGGTATATTTTTTACCCAAGGGGGGTAATGACCACTTTTGAAATGTAGGTATGAATTAGTATTTACAGATTTTTGATAATTACTGGTATGGATCGAGCCATTGGCACTCCTTAAGGTAAGATCAAGAAAATTAATAGAATGGGGGTGGTGTTCGTGCGTAAACTTTAAATTAAAAGAATTAGAATTTAAATGTGAAACGAAAGAAGTGATAGAAGTGCAGTCCCCATCCCAAATAAAGAATAAATCATCTATATAACGGCCATAGAGGACCAGGTTCGCGCCAAAGGAGGACCCCCAAATGAGTTGGTCCTCAACCTCCCCCATATAGAGGTTGGCATAGCTTGGCGCGAACCTGGTCCCCATGGCCGTTCCCATCACCTGGAGGTAGAAAGTGTCTTGGAATAAAAAGTAATTGTGTTTAAGGATAAATGATATAGAGGTGGTAAGAAAGTGTTGGAGTTCCGCCGTCAGATCACCATCCTCTCTTAGTCTTTTAGAGATAGTATTGATACCCAATTCATGTGGGATATTTGAGTAAAGACTCTCCACATCGAGAGTTAAAAATTGGTAAGTCTCTTTCCAGACAATATTTTTTATCAAATTCAAAAAATGGGTGGAGTCACGGTCACCAGTAATAGCATAGCAGTCCCACCAAGTTGCAAGTCCAGAAGGGAAGCTATATAATACATAAGTGCCTCAGAGGGTTGTGTATATGGAACTTAAATATGGTAGGCTTGCCTGAAGAGGTGAGTTTTCAGGGAACGCTTGAAAGTTTGGAGGCTAATGGAGAGTCTTATTGTGCATGGAAGGGCATTCCATAGGATGGGAGCAGCCCAATGAAAGTCCTATAATAGTGAATGGGAGCTGGTGATCCGTGCAGAAGAGAGATGCAGATCCTGAGCAGAGCAGAGTGGTGGAGATGGGAAATACTTTGTGACAAGTAAAGATATACAGTATATGCTGGTGCAGTATGGTTAATAGCTTTATATGCAAAGTGTTGCATGGATTTGTGTGACAGCATCGTCCCAATCCATGGGCCAAATGTAAAAGGGTGTGCGAGTCCGAAAGTGAGAGATTTTGGAAGAATTTTCCCAATTTTCAAAGTGGCAATCAATTATATGGCAATATTAGTGTCAATGATTGCTTCTTTAAAGCAAATGGGAAAATCCCAAAATCTCTCACTCTCTGATTCTCACACCCTATTATATTTGGACCCATGTGTGTGATTTCATTATTATTCCATTATCACTATCATGCAACTGCATGAGCCCAATCCTTGGGGCAAGTGATCTTCCTGAAAGCAGGCATATATGTATATGCACAACTCTGCAAAGCCTGCATCCATTAGCTTACCTTCACCATGCTCTCACTGTTTTTTATTCAGCGTTTTTATCATCAGCAATGTTTATTGACTTTTTCGAAAAGTAAATGGGTAAGTGGATACAGAAAGAAAACAGAGGGAATGGTATCAGGGTTGCAATCACATGCACACTGTAACGAAATAAAAAAAAAGAGTAGAGAACATCAATAGATCCAAGTAAATATAACATTATATAACAAGAGGATACTCCAATAGCTAGGAGAGAATCGAATGGGCCAAGCCTGGGGGGTTCTGCCTCTTTCTGTCAGATAGCCATAGCGAAGGAACCATTTTACCATAACGGAAAAAGCAGTGGTAGAACAGCAGGTATTCAGTGTTTCCATTAGTAAGGCATAGTGACTGGGCGACGATTAATATCTTTACAAAATTGTTCAATAGACAATTTAGTGGCCATTAAGATGTGACCTATCTGTCATTCTGAAGCAAGTCCTTGGGGTTAAGAAGATGCAGAAGCACCACCATTGGGGTTAGAGTAATCATGGTAGAGAAAACCAATCAAAACTGATATTTTGTCCCATAATGGAATAATAAATAAGTAGTATCAGAAGACATAAAAGAAGAAATCAATATGTGAACACTTAAGCCAAGACTGTAGATTGTTGAGTCCACAATGTGTGCAATTTAGTTGGGGTAAGATATATGTACAGTAATAGAGTATAATTTGAATTTCAATATGGTTTGAAATCTCAGATAGTCAATGGACAGTCAAGTATTTAGGGTCAAATGTGTGGGATAAAAAATCAGCTAAAGAGAAAAACTAACCAGTATTAGGCACTTTGTTATGCGCATACATTACATCATAGAACCAAGGGATATCTCATGGCCATACATGAATAGAATCTTCTAATCTACTGAATATGCTGTGTGCCACTTATGCAAATACAAATTGTTTAAAAATGTGTTATATTTAAACTATGCTGTCAACATACTGTAGTTCAATTTATCATTAAGCATGTGCAAATATCACATTTAATTTAAGAAGTGCAAAAACGAAATAATTGCCACAAAGATCTTTAAAAAATATACATTTTTGATTAAAATAGCTTTTCACACTGCACCTCTATAATGAAATAATAAATTACAGAAACATATCTAAATGAATATATGCCAATTGTAACTCACTAATGGAGTGATGCAGTGTGTCAATTTGATTTACTGTGTTCTTTTAATGACATCATTGTTTTATATGACTGGTTATCTATTACTGAAGAACAGTAAATCTCTATTTCTATAAAAGACAAATCCTTATTGGCAACATAATGTAGGAGTACATTTACTAAGCTGCAATTTTGCATTTTTGCAACGGGTTCTAGGTGGTTTTACAATCTGAGCATTTACCAAAGTTCAAACTGATGGTATATTGCAGATAATACAGAATTTAATACAGAATTTACAATAAAAAAGAACATTGGGTTTTCATCATTTTTTTTACAGTAAAAGTATTGAAACCCCAGTGGTTTTGGGTACCACTGCAAAATCCTGCTAAATAAATGACCATGGACCATTTATTTTGACATTGAAATTTAGATTTCAGTTTGAATACACACCACCCAAATTTTAATCTCTCTGCCAGAAGCGTAAGTTCAGGTGTGGATTAGTTGGTCACCTGCAAGTTGTTAGACAGTCATTAGGTCGACACCATTAGGTCGACATGTGTCTAGGTCAACATGCAGGTAGACCAACGTGAGTCTAGGTCGACATGGGTATAGTCAACAGGGTCATTAGGTCGAAAGGGTCATTAGGTCGATATGGGTTATGTCGACAGTCAACAGGTCGACATGTCCTCACAGTAGCTTATGTAGGATGTGACGATGTCAGTCAGGTCATTCAGGTCAGTTGCCGAGGCTTCAAAGACCCTCCAGTCCGTGCAGTCGAGGCAGGACTGGAGTTTCAGCTGAGCCTCGTTAGTCCATTTCTTAACTGTCACGAGATTCAGTGATCTGCTGCATGATGCAGCATCCCATCTCACAGTCCAACAGCAGCGGAGAGTGCACTGTCGCTGCAGCGCATGCTGAGTGGTACCAGGCAGTAGGTGCCCCTTTAGGGCTTGGAGCCCTGAGGCAAGTGACTCCATTGTCTCTGGGAGTTATGCCCCTGTTCTCTGCACATTTTACATCTGCCCCATGTGCAGTGCATCTTGGTTTAACCCAGGTGCACAGTTACTTGATTATTTAGCTTTACTTTCAAATCAGGTCTTTTGTTCCCTTTGTTCTCTACTGCTCATGTGCCATCTTTTTAAATTTGACAGAAAGAATCAAGCTCTGTTTGATAATTGCCACCAGGTGTCGACATGGGAGAAAACTGCCAGATCCGGTGCTGTACATGGGCCCTCCCATCTGTTCAATTGCTGCTGCTTGTTTGGATGACTAACACTATAATATTAACGTACTGTACATATAACAAATCAAATAGGTAAATAAAATAGGTGTTTTAAAAAAAACAAATATTCTTTACACTCTGTGCTGCTGTATGTTTACCTTTTGCTCAAGGCTATAGGACAAATATTGTCTGTTAGAGTATAAGTGCAGAAATTCACTAATTCAGAATTTATCACAAAAGAACCTCAATAAAGATTGTCCTTCACAGTACAGCAAACTAATACATCATTACACTGTTATGTGTATATTTTATAAAATGAGAATTGTATTTCATAGAAATATTTTAAATGTACATGTAAAATATGAAACATGTTTTTCCCCGAGCACACCAAGGAGCATTAGCAATAATATTGGGAAGACCACATGGTAGAAGGAAATTCAGAGATCTTGGTTACCTATATTTGCAAAGCCTCCAGGTCATTTCAAGGCTTCTCTGATACTGGAAGTCCCTACACTGCATGACAACAGTACCCACTGTGGGCCGTATAATTTTGTACTGTAAGACTACATGATAATAGCACATACACATACTGTATATCTGAACTGAGAGCCAGCTTACCAGGAGTCACCCCCAGATCCTCCTTGTGGCACTACAGCGACTACAGTGACTTTTCCTTTCAGCACCAGAGCGTCATGTGAATTTGTCAAAATAGGTGTGAAATTTGACAAGCAAAATTTGTATTCATCATAATGACATGCAATGTTTACCTTATGACGGAAATATAATATTTTTTACACAACATTTCATCATGATTTTACCATGGCAAGATCATCATTTATGCAACGTATCAAACTCCAAAACCACGTCAAACCTCCAGAAAAAAAGGTAGTTTTGTTAACGCATAGGGCATTGTGGGGGTAATAAATCCCAGGTAATAACTGTCAGTACGTCCCGACAGCCGTGAACCTGGTCCATTTTTTATTTGCTCGACTGCAAATCGCCAGAGGGGATTCAATGTCCTGCCTGCCGATCGGTGAAAAGTAGGCGTGTCCACATAAATAGCCATGGATTGTCAAGGTCCGCACGTGATTGTGACAATTCACTACAATTCTTAGCAAAACGGGCCTGATCGCTTTTAAAGTATTTATATATATATATATATATATATATATATATATATATATATATATATATATATATATATATATCCAGGGAATGGGACGACACTCTCTAATAAAGTTCATTAATGCTGGGGTGCACACTCAAAATAGTCCTCCATGAAAAAAGTATCTAGTATAATCGTGGGTACAGAAGGAGGTCACTCGCCAGACTGGAGTTAAAATAGTTGTTTTTATTTCATCTCATTTTATTTACGCTGCCATCACATTTGATCAACGTTTCGACCCGAATTAGGGCCTTTTTCAAGACTTGTTTGACAGCCATATCAGACAATACATCAAAGAAATATAGACACCTATATCAAAAAAACATACAAGCAAAAAATGTGTATCAGTCACTAGATGGAATTATAGTAATCAATATTGCACTATTTAAACAAACTATCCCAGACAGGTCAATTTATGCCACAAATTAATGTCACCTCCGTCCAAACAAGTTACAAGGTGCATATATCTTAATCACTAAACTCATTCCCTATCACCAATACATGCCAGTTACGCCAAGTGCTTTTGCAATACATACCATTAAGTGTCCAAAACGCTGCACCACGAGCTGTTAACGCATGTCAGCGTCGTGTGCCACTGTTTACTACAAGTCCACTTTTTAAAGCATCATATGGCGCGAAAAACGTCATTTGAGACGCACGCCTACCTTCTATTTGGACCGCACAGTCAGGCTATTATTTCCGGGCACGCGGCACACAGCCAGTGCGTCACCCAATTGCTCCTTTGTATCAGTACATCCGGACATGTGATTGCGGCTAGCGCGTCACATGATACCAATCTCCTATCATATTAGGCTTTACAGCCGCGTCATTCTAAGTGCCTGGAACGCACCTGAGCCGCATTGTCAAAGTGGATCTTTAATATTATGTTGCCTGACCGTATCCACCAGTCAGACGCCATCTAGTGGACATTTTACAAAATGATCTGTAAAAAATTATTAGATAGTATTGGTATATAATTGCACCCGCACTCGGCATATATGGACATGTTAATGTTATTTATTTCTAGGACCTCACCTGGACTACATACACATTTTTAATATCATAACAATTAATATTAAAATTAAAAATACAGATATACTATTAATGAATTACAACACAAACATAAACAATTAAGCATGCAGGTTTATATAACATAGCCACCCATATCACAGATATTACTCATCACAAAAAGATCTTTTTACAAGAATGCTGCTAATGAATTACTCTCATTTAGGCCTTTCGGCGCTACGGTATCTAACTTAGCAATCCACCGTGCTTCCCTTTGGAGGAGAGCTTTTTTAAGGTCACCTCCTCTCTCAGATAGGGGTTCCCAATCAATAATCATATATTTCAATGATGAAATTTTGTGACCTTCTTTTACAAAGTGGACTGCCACTGGTTTATCAGATGCACCCGTACTGTATGCCAATCTGATAGAAGACCTATGTTGTGTCATCCGTTTGCGGAAAGTCCTGATGGTTTTCCCTACGTAAAAATAACCGCAGGGACATTTTAGAAAGTAAATCACATAGTCCATAAGACAAGTTAAACGATGACGTAACGTTATTTTATTACCTGTCTGTGGGTAATTAAATGTCCGGCCAGTTATCAAGGATCAGCAAGTTGTGCACCCAAGACATCTGTAGCACCCAATTTGTTGGGAAAGCCATGTTGGTTTCGATTTGACCGATGTGATGGACATATTCGGTCTTAATAAATAATCTTTAAGATTACGGCCACGTCTCACACTTAACAGTGGTTGATTCTTCTCCATTTTGGTGAATGCTGGGTCAGAAGAGAAGATATGCCAGTTTCTTTTTATGCCATGTTGTACCCGTCTTAGGCCTGTGTTACATTCAGTGCCCAGTACCATGGTTGGTGTTTTCCTCTGCAATATGTCTCCTGTATTCTGATCCTGATGTTTTTTTCTGGCTTTGTTGAGGCAATTTTGGATATCCTGTCTACTGTACCCACGTTCACTAAATCGCTGACAGCACTCTTGGAGTTTTTCCTCAGCCCTCACAGGGCTTGAGTTGTTACACAGCTTCTCCCATCCACGGGACCGGCGAGACCTCTGACAGCGATATCCTAGGCAACATAGACGCCGGACACGTCATAGCCTGGCCGCAACAGTTACTTAGCAACACAGGACACGGGTGCGCGACTGTATGGCGCGCACACCGGAAGTGATGTCAGACGCCAACTCCGGCCCCGGGGACGAGACCTTCATGCAGACTCGGGTGAGGTATTTAAGGTAAGAGTTTAACACTTTTGATTTGTACACCTTGAAAAAGGAGCACATTTGCTCCGAAACGTTGGAGACACATTTTTTGTGATTAAAAAGAGTTATTTCACCAAGCCCACCGAGTGCCACCTCTGTTCCTGCTGTTATCTATACAATATTCCGGGAGGGCACCAGCGGCAGCTGAGTTTACTTGGACACCGTCGACTATATATATATATATATATATATATATATATATATATATATATATATATATATAATTTTATTAAAATAATGATACAGTCATAAGGGTACATACAGTCATAAGGGTACATACAGTCATAAGGGTAGCAACCAATCAGAGTCTACTTCTTATTTTATCAGCACCTTCTAGGAGATAATAAATAGAATCCAATTGGTTGCTATAGGCAACATTCCATCTTCAGTAGAACTCCCATCTTAGTAAATTATCTCCATTGGGCCAAATGTACTAAGCTTGAAAAGTGATAAAATGTAGAGTGATAAACCGATAGCCAATCAGCTCCTAACTGTCATGTCACAGGCAGTATTTGAAAAATAACAGGTAGGAGCTGATTGGTTGGTGGTTTATCACTTTTTAAGGCTTAGAATGAGATTTTTAAAGCACAGGCAGAAAAATAAAAAAGAACCCCTCATTAGGGCCTTTATTCTGATCGGTGCGGCCGGATCCGAATATGCGGCCAGGACCGTGCGTGCGAAAGCCCGCCTTCCATACGGATTGCCAACTCCGTCCGTACGCGGTAAGAAGCTGGCCGAACGGACCGCACGTGTATTTTTCATGGAATACGCCTCCTCCATCTTAGGGAACCTCCCCCATCATTCGATGGTCGCAGACCATCGAATGCAGGACCGAGTGGTCCACCAGCTCCCGCAACCTCAGACCACACGGACATTTTGCCGTGCAAAAGCAGAGATCTGGGCGGGCAGCTGACATCCGGCGATGTCATATGTCCGCCCCCTACACGTGCGTCACGGCCGCATTACCATACGTACTCCCAGCGTTTGCATGGGAACGCCCATGAAACGCGGGGCGTATGCATATGGTAATGAGCCCAAATAGCCCTTCACGCCCCTCTCCACCCCCTGTTCGGAGTGTTCACATTTCATGCAGAATTTGGCCGTACGCCCTGCTCGCACATGCGCAGAGATGCCTCTGCACATGCGCAGACACAAAACATCGGCGGTACGAACGCACGTGGATATTACCGCACCAACCAGAATAAGGGCCTAGGTGTGGTGGAGTCATCTAAAAGAAGTTAAAGATGGCTCAGCTTGTTTAATCAGTGTCATCAAGAGGGAGGAATGGGTATTAATTACTGGGACTAAGACTTGTTGGAGGGTCCCGGTCTCACCACCCTCCAACTTAATTGTCGTTCAGCAGCCTCTCTTCGCAGCCCAACACATGCTGCTTTTGGAGAGATATGCAGCATGTGCAGCCTGCTATAGTGGGATACATCTATTTGAGTGGCTTGCAATTTTTCATAGGGAGGAAAGTTAAGGAAGGAGCGCTCTTAAGGTACCCATACACACATGTTATTGCCCTTTTTCATATGATTTCGACCCATGGGGCCGATAAATTGTGTGAAAAGTTCATCATTAAAGTATATTTTATCTATCAGCACTAAACAAGGCACGTGACTGTGTCTTTCTTACATTCAGCAAACTGATTTCATCATCCAGTATATGGCAGTTTTTGCCTCACTGAGGGGGTTATTCCGGTTGGTGCGGGCGGACCGTGTTCGCACGGTCCGGACGTTTTTTTGTTTTGCGCATGCGTATCATTCACTATGCACATGTGCGGCGTCAGCAAACCGCTGATGAATGGATTGTCCCGAGTGAAAAATCCTATCCGCAATCACACGGTGACAGTGGGCGTGATGTGGGCGTTTTTGGGGGAGAGGCTAGAAAACTGGGCAAAACTGGGCATACACGGGGGTGTGCACTCAAGCTGCATGGAGGGACAACTGCCTCTGCGTTTCGGCGAGCGCAATGTGCATTTTGGGCCAAAAACAGTCGGACGCCAAAGAGTGCTCAATACCACTCTTAGAGTTTACGCCTGAGTGCGGCCGCCCTGGTCTGCTAATCAATGCCAATTACAAGTAAATTGCATACACCTGACTGCAATATTAAGCAATGCTGCAGGCTATTAAGTGAAATGCCTCATTTCAGTCCCTGCAAGCCACACACAGCCCAGAAATATATAGGAAGGTTGTCTTTCTACACTTCTCACCATGTAAAGGTTGGTTTATTTTTATGTAGTATTAATGCAAATACACGTTTCAATATGTCCAGGTAGTTATTTTTTAAACCATCTACACCCTTAGTGAAAGTGTGTTTTACATCTTTACAAAGCAGGATACACAATTCATAGGAGTCGACATGTGTTAACTTTTTCACTGCAACACAAACCTACAAGTCTAATGTATTTTTTAAACACATCTATCACGTCTAACACCAACAATGTGTTTTTGGGTCACCATTTCTACTTGCAATGTTTGTTAAATGTCGTATGCTGATGGACACTATTTTGCACACAATCTCACTAATATTTACCTTGGACATAAATTTCACGATCGGGGAGACACGCTGAGTCTCCGAGCGAAAAAAGGCTGAGATCCATCCCGTGCACGTTGGCGTACGCTCATATGTACGCCAGATGTCGGTGGGAGAGGGCTGAGATCCGTCTGTGCATGGTGGTACGCTCAAATGTACGCCACTCCCCTTTGTCGGTGTCTGTGACCGTCCATGTGCGGCTGTTCTGTGGGCGGACTCACGCTCACCCGAAAGAATGCAGTATTTGCTCGTATGGACCGTACCTACGGCGGTCCGCCCGCACCAACCAGAATAAGGCCCTGAGTGCCAGATGTACTAAGCTTGAAAAGTGATAAAAAGGGAGAGTGATAAACAGCCAGCCAATCAGCTTGTAACTGCTATGTCAGAGGCTGAGTTTGAAAAATGACAGGTAGGAGCTGATTGGCTGGTGGTTTATCCCTCTACATTGTATCACTTTTCAAGGCGAAAGGCCCCCATACACTAGGGCAACTTGTCCTTAGGACAAGTCGCCCCCGACTTCCCCCTGAGCTTCCCCGGCTGCTCCCCGGGGGAGCTTGATTAGATTGGCACTTGATGTGCCATTTTTTACATGTGATAAATCGTCTAGATTTATCACATGTAAAAAACCCGGGGAGCAGGGGGGGGGGCTACAGGGCAGGGCTGCTGGTGGGAGCAGGGGGGCTGGGGACGCTGCGGGGGACACAGGCGGCATCGAGCCGGGCAGAGGGAGTCGGGAGCTGTCAGTGCTAGAAAAAAAAGCCTATACAATGAATGGGCAGCCTGTGATTGGCTGAGCGCTCTCTTAGCCAATTGCTGACTGGCTGAGAGAGCGCTCAGCCAATCACAGGCCGCCCATTCATTGTATGGGCTTTTTTTTTTTCAGTGCTGACAGCTCCCGGCTCCCCCTGCCCGGCTCTATGCCGCCTGTGTCCCCCGCAGCGTCCCCAGCCCCTCCCTGCTCCCTCCACCGCCGCGCCGCCCCACTAGGTCCCAAGTCGGGTGGTCGGACGTGCAGCAGGTCCGACCACCCGACGCAGATCCGATGCGCACGGGACCGCGCATCGGATCTGAGGGGACTTTAAAACTAGCCGATTTTGGTCCGATTTTGGCCAGATCCGACTGATCTGGCCGAAATCTGACCAAAATCGGCTAGTGTATGGGGGCCTTTAGTGCATCTCGCCCTGAGCATTAAATTCCATTCTTTTGTAAGTCTTAGCAATTGTGAGTCATTGAGACACAGTAGAATATTACCTTTCTCTGTTATGCTCTTTAGGAGAGATATGTTTTTTCTCTATAGGTCTGTGTCATTTAATAATTATCCACAATATAGAAATACATTATTATATTGCAAATATCCAAAAGTCCTGATTTTTTGCAAGATGATCCTGACTTCAAGTGAGCATGCACTAACCAGCTGACAATGCATCCATCACAAATCAGTGCTGTTTCTAGGGGAATGATAAATTGTTAGCAGTAATCAATCAACAATTACAATGGGCAAGGCCCTTGCTCCTGTAATATTTATGACATATGGACAGAGACTGAGGCCCTTATTCAGATCTGATTGCAGTACAAATTTGTTTGGAAAATGGGCAAAACCATATGCACTGCAGGTGGGGCAGATGTAACATGTGCAGAGAGAGTTAAATTTGGGTGGGGTGTGTTGAAACTGAAATCTAAATTGCTGTGTGAAAATAATGCAGCCAGTATTTACCCTGCACAGAAACAAAATAACTCACACAAATCTAATCTCTATACATGTTACATCTCCCCCACCTGCAGTGGTTTTGCCAATTTTGAGAACACATTTGTACTGCAATCAGATCTGAATAAGGGCCAGAGTGTATGTAGCAATAGAGATTGCTATGGAGAATGCACAAAGCTTGCACATACCGTAGGCTTTTCAGCATTACACACAATGAAAAAAGAAGGGCATGTTTTTTATGCTGCTGATACCATGAGCCACCTCTAAATAAATGCGATGGAGCATAAAGGATCAAAACCACTTTTGTGCACATAACCTTATATGCACAGTATCTCATCCTGACATTTCATTGAGATCTGTTATTCGGTTAATCTGAACATAACATTACTTTTAGTTGGGTTTCATTAATATTTTTTACTACACGAGGTGACAGACCTTGGAAAATACACTTTAGAGTAACCTCATATGTTGCTCTTCTGTAAAATATGTCTTTTTAACAATCGTTGGATGTTGTGTCAGATATCCTAAACTCTTTCAAGCTTTTTGAAGGATTTATTTGAAGTGATTTACAACCTATGGCTACTTTATATGTGTCTATCATTCACATCAGCCTTTTGCCTGGCTGAGTTTTATGATTCAAGTAATTTTTTTTTAAAAGATGCATCTCCATTGTATACAAAACCTGTCTCATCCATCACACTTACAAGAGATAGATAAAGGGTCTCCTTCACAAGGGTACATCAAATCACCTTTTTACTACTCCTGAATAGAAAATCATTAGGCAAGAGGATTATATATGGCATAAATTCATATAACGTATTTCTGTTGAGATTTAATTAAAAAGAGGAAGTCAACTTATTATTAAATATAATTGAGAGAATATTGACCAGAGCGGTATCAAATGAACATTAGAAAAGAAATTAACATTTCATTTTAGAATTTCCGATTCAGACTTCGCTCTTCAATGTAGAGAGACATTTTGCTGTCCCTCTGTTTCCTGATTTCTGAGAAGTCTATGATCAAAATATTAAGCAGTTCACATTCATTTTTTATTATCAGTGTGCTTCCGAGCTTCAAAAACTATATACAATATTTTCCCCTTCCCCCAACAGAAAACGGAATGTGTTCTAGTCAGATCTCTGAAATAGAATTGGAGAATCTCATTAAAGTATTCCAGGTCCTTGCAGCTTTCCCGAAGATTAAAATTTATCACATTGTAAAGGAACAAAATACAAGTTTTCATTATTTTCCTACATGTCTACCTTTCCTCTCTGCACCTTCCTGAGTCCTTGCAACAAAACACACTGCACTTTCAAAAGAAAAAAAAAATTGACGATATTGTACACTCTGCTTAACAGTGATGCATTTATGGGTAGCTGGTCGTGTGACATTGCTGCTTATGTACTTGGGGCTTGATTCAACATGGAGCACTAATTAGAGAATTCGCAAATCAAGATTTTTTGAAAGTCGGTGCATGCGTACTGTTCACATTGCACTTGTGCAAGAGGAATTAGCAACTTTAAATGCAAACAGATCATAAACATAATGTAGAAGCAGTTTGAGTGACATGATGTCATGAAAAAACGCAGGCACGCTCAAGCGTTTTTAAGGTAGGTCTCTGATATCAGTGTTCATAGGTGTGCGCAGCTTATTTTATTAGGTGGTGTACCGTCAAACGGGTGTGTCCAGCACCACCTATTGGGTGTGTGTAACACCGCCCATTGGGTGTGTAGATGTGTGCGTATCATGGACACTCACGGACACCTGTGCAGCTTCAATCAGGTGCGTCTTTATTCCAGCTCTGGCTTACACTGACTGCCCGGCCAGCCATGTGACCGGAAGTGATGTCAATACCTGGGTACTACAAAGACCAAGATGCATCAGATGCATCTACAGGGTGTGTCTAACATCGCCAATCAGGCCTGTCTACCATCATCTATTGGCACTCACTGCAATATAAAACATCTCTCAGCCACCAAATAATCTTCTGCCTACAGTATTTCACTTTTAATATTCTTATTACTCTGTGTAACACTACATGCAAATAATAATAAAAAAAAATATATATGTATTATGCAGGTATGTAGTGATATGTTATGGTACAATTAACAATGCATTACACACATAATTGATGGATGGGCGCTTCTTTTAATGGAATACAGTTCTAAAAAGCAAAAGTCTTTGATAAATGGTATTGCTAGTGGGAGTTATTCATAAGGGTGTGCACAGCATTAGGGTGTGCCTGTGCACCCCAACACTCAATGTTTGCACACCTACAGTATGTGACACTTCCAGCCCATCAGACCTACTCACATATGCTCAGGTGGCAATGTGTCTTTGACGTTACAGTATTTGCGTGTGGATCTGTGAGTGGATAGTGATCTGCGATGCATTTGCAAATATGCACAGACGTTTTCACTTTCTGAATGGACGGCGGCTTACTGCTCGCAATCATCTGCAACTTCTGAGATTAAGCATCCATCGTGATTTAGGCCCTTTGAGTGGGGCAATGATATTAGTTGGTTATCTATAATTGGGTCTAGGGAGGGCTTACACCCTGTGTCCATTTTTTAAATACTAACCCCTTTGGAATTCAACATCACTGGCAGCAGTGCTACAAGGGTCACTGCAGAAATGGTTCGGCATCCATCTTCCCCGCGTTTTCCACATGTGCAGTAGGAAAACATCTTCTAGTTCTCAGAGGTTACTGCACTGCTGGCTAGACAAGTGGGAGTTTCAGACATGGACTGCACACAGGCCCTCTCCTCTCTTAATACACCCTTGTTGATGATATCAGACATATAATTATTAACAATAAATATTAGTTTACTGTATTCGGTATAATTTATGCCATATTTATTTCATTATTGGGTACTTGTGTATTATCACGGCGCCCACGAAATCGGACGATTTTTGGCCGATTTCCAGGCCGATGTTTCACTTTTTCCAGCCGATTTGCATGCTGTTTCATCATTGCACACCTTGCACACCCCCGATTTCCATCGTACAGCATCGCATGCAATATAGTGGCATGTGATGCATGCCATGCGATGCATGTGAAGCGATTCGATTTGTAATTGTACAATCACCCTGATGGGTGCTTACAATGTTAAATGCACCCCCATTGTCAACACCACACCCACTCTCAACGCCAGCCCGAAGCGTTGCGAGTGCAGCGAGCCCGCGAGGGGCGGCGGTACGCGTCCTTTCGACCTTTTCATACCACCACTATCCACGTCGGCGTGGAGTTGATTTTAGATAGTGTGGCGAGCGCAGCGAGCCACCGAGCCTGAAGCGTGGCAAGCGCAGCGAGCCCCACGAGGGGACGCGTAATACATGTAATTTAATCCGCGTCTGCTCGCCACGCTTCGGGCTCGGTGGCTTGCTACGCTCGCCACACTATCTAAAGTCGACTCCACGCCGACGTGGATAGTGGGGGTATGAAAAGGTCAGAGGACGCGTACTGCCGCCCCTCGCGGGCGCGATGCGCTCGCCACACTTCGGGTTGGCATTGATAGTGGGGGTGGCATTAACAATGGGGGTGCATCTAACATTGCGAATCACATCACATCGCATGCCACTTGCTGGCATGCAATGCTATGCGATATTTAATTGTACAACCAGGGGCATTTTCCCGAAAATCACATTGCATACCATCGCATAGTACCTGGGGGTGGGCAAGGATGGAATAACATGCAAATCGTCAGGAAATGGCTGAAAATCTGCAAAAAATCAGCTGAAAATCGGACGCAAATTTGACGCAAATCAGCCGCAAAATCGCATCGCAGGTCGAATCAGCCGCAAATCGGGCGCCGTGATATCGTATGCGATTTAGATTAAATCGGGCGCCGTGATAGTATGTCAAATATGTCAAGTTTTTATAAAACTTTGTAAAATTCAAATGGCACCGGCATATCCCCTCATGTGGCACCAAATGCCGTCCATCGTTGCACAACCGCTCCTTACTGCTGCACCTCCGCACCCCCGCCACTGGCAGACCAAGAGAGAGGCAGGAGATTTGAAATGAATAGGGTGGCTGCTGATTGCCTGAGAGAGCTCTCACAGCCAATCAACAGCAGCAGCCCATTCATTTGAGTGTGTGGTCAAGATCAGGGATGTTCTGGATTTTAAAGGAAATTGGATAAATATTGGATTGGATCTGATATCTATCTGTGTGTGGGCACCTTAACATGTCAGAAAAAAAACTTTATTATTCTTATTTCTATATTATTCCACCTTTCCAAAAACAAAATGTAGACTTCTACTGTACAGTATGTGTAGGTTTCTTCAAAAACTATCTGCACTTGAAACTTACCATTCATTTTGGTTTGCAACTTTTTACTGTCTCAATTTTATATCATACTGTAGGAATAATATGGTAGCCCCCATTTTGTAAAATAGACGACTGTACCTAACGCAGAGATCCTAATCCCTAGTTCTCGTAGGTGCACAGGTATAATACCACTTTTTACATTTAAAAAAATCCACGGGTGACCTGGGAAACATGAACTTTTGGATTCCTAAGGACTGAGGGCATGATTCAGGCCTGTTCGCTAGGCTGCGTATAATTGTGCAGCTCGCTTGCTGACTTAAAAATATGGACAGACTCAGTGGCGTAACTATACCTCCGCAGCCCCCGCGGTGGCGGGGGGGCGCAGAGAAATTGGGGGCGCCGCCGGGGGGCTGCGGAGGTATAGTTACCTGTGGTCTTCATCTCGCCCGGCTCTCTGCCGGGACCTGCCTGACGTCACGGTCCCGGCCGGCTCCTGCTGCAATGAAAACTGACTATTATAAAATGGCTGCCCCCATACTGCAGACAGTTTTCTGTCTGCAGTATGGGGGCAGCCATTTGACCGTGACGTCAGGCAGGTCCCGGCAGAGAGCCGGGCGAGATGCAGACTGCGGGGACAGGTAAGTGTAAGAAGGGGGGGGGTCAGGTTAGGTGGGGGGGTGGCGGGCGGCGGCGGGGGGGGGGGGTGTTCGAGGGGGGCGCCGAAAAACCATCCGGCGGGGGGGCGCTAAAAACTTAGTTACGCCCCTGGACAGACTCTACTAAATTTCCTCAAGACATGTATCTTGACTCCATATGTTAAAATCACATGATATATCTTCAACAACAACAAAAATCATTACAGGTAAACAATAATCCGAACTCCACCTACTGTAGTCTTAAATTATCATAAATTAAGGGTTTTACAAGTGTACAGTATATATTATATAGAATACCCTTTTTATTAAATAAATGGTTTGCTTAAGAATTTTTTCACATATTTGGTCAATATAATATGCAAGATTGGCATTTATACAGCTAATTCAGTAACGTCCTCTGCAATTTATCTGGGATCAATATTCACTTACCCAATCCAACAAAGGTATGGTTGATACGATGATGTGCAGAAGATGCACTTAGCCTACATTTACCAATAATCATTGGTGCTAATTAGAGATGTGCAGACTCGGATTCCAGAGATCCGAGCCCCACGAACGTCATCATTCCGAGCCCAGTTTCGAGCAGCGCTCGGAGATTCCCGCCTGACTCGGGTCCGTCCGCGTGGTCAGAACGTCATCTCCCGACACTCCAGTCTACTAATAGTGGGTTGGGAGAGGGTGTGTTGGTGCTGCTGCTGGGGCTTAAACTTGAGCTTGAGCTTGACCTTGAACGCAATATTTTTTATTCGCTGGGGATGTCTCTCAGTGCTGCTGTGTAGTCTAACTGTGTACTTGTAGTACTACTGTCTCCTCTGTGCGGTCTACCTCTGGTGTGCTGTGCTGTAATTATTTTATTCGCTGGGGCTGTCTCCCTCAGTGCTGCTGTGTACTCTGTTCTCCTCTCTGCTTAGGGTGGGCTCTCCCTATCAAGGAGGACAGTCTAACTGTGTACCTGTAGTACTACTGTCTCCTCTGTGCTGGGGCCTACCTCTGGTGCTGTGCTGTAATATATATTATATGAATAATTAATTATATTATATATAGTCCACTGGTGCTGCCTGCACTGAATCTGCCAGTATTATTTAGTTACTCAGTCCACTGTTGCCACTGGCAGTGCTACTGCCTACCTAGTGTTCCTACCTAGTGCATACTAGGCTGCTATATCTAATTTAATTAAAAAATAATACTTGTGCTGTGTGGGACTGTAAAAAATAATTCCATGCTGTTGGTGCACTGACGTGTGCCACTGAGTGCCACTGCCAAGCAGTACCTAATAATAAAATTAATTATTATAAATTCTGCTGGTGCACTGCATAAAGCTACTGGTGGTGTGTAATATAACTACCTTTTGTGGTGACCACTGGCAGTGCTACTGCCTGCCTACCTACCTACCTACCTACCTAGTAGTTTATTTTCTCTACCTACTAGGCTGCTATATTATTAATACTTAATTAATTGAATTATATATAGTCCACTGGTGCTGCCTGCACTGAATACTGTGAATAGAGGTTGCCAGTATTATTTACTCAGTCCACTGTTGCCGCTGGCAGTGTTACTGCCTAAGTGTACCTACCTAGTAGTACAACTACATACTAGGCTGCTATATCTAATTTAATTAAAAAATAATACTTGTGCCGTGTGGAACTGTAAAAAATAATTCCATGCTGCTGGTCAGAGCCGGCCTTAGGCATAGGCAAACTAGGCAATTGTCTAGGGCATTTGGAATGCCTAGGGGAACCAGCAGCTTCTGCTGATTAAAATGATATGCAGCATGCCTATATTCTGTGTGAGAGTTGCTGTATCTGCATATGAATTAGTGTATTCATGGAAATCACTGTAACATAGCATTCCGTATGCAGGTACAGCCACAGTCGCACACAGAATATAGGCATGCCACATATCACTTTAATCATCGGAAGCTCCTTATGTGTCCTGGTCACATAACAATGCAAATAAGACAAATTTTCTGAAAAAAAGGCACCCAAAGTTAGCAGAACTGGCCAGGAGCTGCATGGCCTATTGAGGCAAGATGTATGAGGAAACATCTGTATCCAAGCAGAGGCAGAGGTCACAGTGTTAGAGGCTGTGCGAGTGCTGTCTGCAGGTGGGTTGGTTGTGCAATAGTGTTCGGCATATGTGTAAGGGGCATTATGTGTGTCATGTGTATAAGGGCATTAATAATGTGCAACATATGTGTAAGGGGCATTATGTGTGTCATTATGTGTATGAAGGGCATTAATAAAGGTTAGCATAATGTGTAAGGGGCATTATGTGTGTCTGTATGTGTATGAAGGGCATTAATAAAGGTTGGCATAATGTGTAAGGGACATTATGGTTATAAGGACATTAATAATGTGTGTCATGTGTAAGGGGCATTACTGTGTGGTATTATCAGGGGTGCCGAGAGAAAGGGGTAGGGGGTACAAATTACCCAGGCCAAAGTCTGATGGAAGGGCCCAGTGGGTGCCCCGGGCCCCCTCCCCTTAAGTGACAGCAGCAGCTGCAGCTCTTCTCCTCTGACCAGCACACACTGCTTTGTGCTGGGTTGCAGTGTGGCCATGGAGGTGCTTAAAATACAATATTTTCTCAGGATTTTTTTTGTTAGGGTATAATGTGAATAATGTGAGGAGTAATGTACATAAGGTAAAGTGGTACTACTGTGTGATGTAACGGGAATAAGTGACACCATCGCATGATATAATGTGAATAAAGTTGCACTACTGTGTGGCATAATTTGAATTGGGGGTACTATTGTGTGGCCATGCCCCTTCCCAGCAAGAACACACCCCTGTTTGGGCTGCGCACCGAATGTGTGCGCTGTTTCTATTTAAAATATTGCGGGTAAGAGCACCAAAATGATGACTGGTATGATGAGGGTTGATGGTGCTGGGAAAGGGGAGCAGAGTCAGAGGCGGAACTAGTGGCGGTGCTAGGGGGCACCAGCCAAAATCTTGCCCAGGGCGTCATTTAGGCTAGGGCCGGCTCTGTTGCTGGTGCACTGACGTGTGCCACCGATTGCCACTGCCAAGCAGTACCTAATAATAAAATTAATTATTATAAATTCTGCTGGTGCATAATAGTCTGCTACTGGTGCTGTGTAACTACCTTTTGTGGTGGCCACTGGCAGTGCTACTGCCTACCTACCTAGTAGTTTATTTTCTCTACCTACTAGGCTGCTATATTATTAATAATTAATTGAATTATATATAGTCCACTGGTGCTGCCTGCACTGAATACTGTGTGAATAGAGGTTGCCAGTTTTATTTACTCAGTCCACTGTTGCCGCTGCAGTGCCACTCTTACATGAGCCACGTGTTTGTGCCGCACACTTGTGTGGCTTAGCATAGTTATCCAGTTACCTCGGTGCAACCTTTTGCCCTAAAAACAATATTGTGAGGTGTGAGGTGTTCAGAATAGACTAGAAATGAGTGGAAATGAATTCTTTTGAGGTCAATATACTGTAGCGTAGGAGCAAAAAAAAACAAAAATTCTGCGATTTTAGCTGTTTTTATGCTTTTTTTTAACAAAAAATCAGAACCCAAAACCACAAAAATCCAAACACAAAACACTTAGGAGGTATTTTGCTAAAACCCATTAGAACCAAAAACCTTAAGGTAATCAGAACCCAAAACCCAAAACCTGAAAAGTGGCCGGTGCACATCCCTAATGCTAATCCATCACTGAATGCACTGAAATTGTTCCTTTTTTTGGGTACTTGTTTCCTAGAACGGCGCCCACGATATTGATCTTAGGCATCGCAAGGAAAAAAATTGCGTCGGTCGCATCGCATGTGGCCCAAAAAATCGCATGCGATGCGACCGACGCGATTACCGTGATTTTACATAGGGAACAATGTTAAATGGCCCAATTGACCCGATTTCACATAGGGAACAATGTTAAATGGCCCACAGACCCCAAATAGCCACCCTGAAGTGTGAAATGCCCCCCCCCCCAATTGTTAAAGCCACCCCACAATCAACGTCAACTCGAAGCGTGGCGAGTGCAGCGAGCCCGCAAGGGGTGGCGGTACGCGTACTCCGACCTTTTCATACCCCAACTATCAATGTCGGCGTGGAGTTGAGAATAGAAAGTGTGGCGAGTGCAGCGAGCCACCGAGCCCAAAGCGTGGCGAGCGCAGCGAGCCCCGCGTGGGGACGCGGATACCTTCACAGCTATACGCTTCCCCTGCGGGCTTCACAGGTATCCGCGTGCGCTCGCCATGCTTCGGGCTCGCTGCGCTCGCCACACTTTCTATTCTCAACTCCAAGCCTACGTGGATAGTGGGGGTATGAAAAGGTCGGAGGACGCGTACAGCCGCCCCTCGCTGCGCTCGCCACGCTTCGTGATGACGTTGATCGTGGGGTGGCGTTAACAATTGGGGGGGCCATTTCACACTTCAGGGTGGCTATTTGGGGTCTGTGGGCCATTTAACATTGTTCCCTATTTGAAATCAGGTCAATTGGGCCATTTAACATTGTTCCCTATGTAAAATCGGTAATCGCGTTGGTCGCATTGCATGCGATTTTTTGGCCGCAAGCGATGCGACCGACGCGATTTACATTTTACCATGCATTTCTATGTAAAACCGCGGACATCGCATTGGTCGCATCGCATGCCATTATAATGGCATGCAATGTACATGCGATGCCCGCGATGGGCGCCGTTCTAGGAAACAAGTACCTTTTTTTGCTCCTCGGTAAGGCATCATCATTCATAGAGCCAGTAAGACCATAAATAAACACCTCAGTTAACACACGGTAATCCTTGGTGTAATCCTAGTGGTAAACACAGGTATAATCTAAAAATATGAAGAGAATTATTTTTTTTTAAAATCCGTTGATACTAGTAAATTCACTTAAGTCACCATAAAGCTACTGCATTTTCTCACAGCAGTGTACGCCCATCCGATCACCTGCGAGCTGCTACGGACCTACCCGGGCAGCAGGGTCATATGCGATCCATCACATGTGGTTCTTTATACTTGTGATGGATCGCATGCAACCCCTGTTCCCCACCCTGCCAGCTGCCGGGATAAAGGTACGAGGTTGGAGTTTGGACCTGCATGCCGGTCCGACCTCCGACTCAGGTCTGATCTGCACGGGACTGTGCATCGAACCTGAGGGGACATCACAAAGACCTGATTTGGGAACCTTTGAAATCGGGTGAAATCAGTCCAAATTGAGTTACTGTATGGGCCCTTAAGACTTATTTAGCCCCAGACACAATCCTGATTTAGTTGTTATAACCAGTGTTTTTGGAACTGCGTATGCACTGGAGCCACAGTGTGCATTGGGTCCAATCGCAGTGCCTTGCTCATTCTGATTGAGACTTATTTTTTGAGGGGCATGCCAAAGCCAGTGGCTGTGCCTTTGCACATAGCTTGACTGGTCTTAGGAGCGATTCAAGATCGCTCAACGCGATCCAATTTTGGCTCCTGCCCTGATAGTCAGGATTTGCGCATGCTCATTTCTGCAGATGTGCTAATCCCGACGGTGACACTTGCCGGATCATTCACTGAGGAGAGGAAGGACCGGGTGTGGAAACAGAGCCGGACCAGCGGAACACCCAGCGTTTCATGGGTGCCGTATAAAAATACTTGGCATTCCACTGGGTACGCAGGTGGGGCAATGCCTGCTGGGGGTGGTGGCTGATGCCTCATCTTGTCCTAGCGCTTGTAAATAATTGTCAGTACCAACTGACTTTTATTTGGGAAGGCAGGAGAAATTATTCAATGGTTAGCAACCATTGAATAAATTCTCCTGCTAGTGGCTGCATGTGCTCTCGTGCACATCCCCTCATATGTTAAATAGAGGATTTAGCGGCAGGAGCATTCTGCCGGGTGGTGGGCAAAGTTAAGCTGCTCGCTAAACAGCAAGCAACAGCTACTTGGTGAATCCGCCCCTCCCCTTAATCTAGAGTTGCTCGGTGGTCCAGTGCTGTCATTATGTTGATCAGATGCTGAATCACAGGCTGCAGGCAATGATATGCGGTACCTGGGTCGTACATGTCTGGGTTGATAATAACTAGGTCCACACCTGGAAATTGTTGACATACCACAGGTCAGCATTGACAGGTCAGCACAAACTTAAGGTCGACATGGACATCAGGGGCAAACGCAGGATTTTCAGAAGGAGGTTTCCAGAGTGGCGGAGCAAAGCACGGAGATGGACCCTTAGGTGACCCAGTATGTGCCGGGTCAGTTAAAGTATTATAGATAGACCAAATGTATATAAGTAATTATATATATATATATATATATATATATATATATTTATATATATATATATATATATATATATATATACATATATATATACATATATATATATATACACACATATATACATACATATATACATACAGGGGCGTCAACAGCAATGTAGACCCCTGGGCATAGCAATGTATTCCGGCCCCTTCCGATCTTCCAGCGGTAGGGGTGGGGGAAGCTTTGATGTCCCACGGGTGGTAGGGGGTATTATATCAACATGCATGTAGGGCCTGGATCAGGAATTTCCACTAATTACCCTTTTACTGCACAGATGGTGGGAGAAGGTGGCATTGGGCTAAATGAAGGGGCCATGGTACATAACTTCCAGGGTGGAATGGTGCAGAGGAGGGGTGTATAGTGGAGTGGGCTTATTATTCATAATGTTCTGTTGGGAGGACAGCTTGCTTGACTGCAGATATCTCCAGTTCCTGAAAATAGATTTCTTAGATTTTAATGGAATTAAAAACTAGAGAATACCACCTACCAATTAGTACTAGGGACTAGGGGATCAGAGTTCAGGAGGCAGAGCAATCTGCCAACCAGAATATAAAACTACATATCAGGTGTGTGGAGCTGGAGCAGTAACCAGCTGCTGGAAGGCTGATATCTCTGGTTCTGGGAACAGTAGAGACAAGCTACTAGTGTCCTTCAAAGGGGAAAAGTCCCATATTTTGCATTATATCCTCAGAAAAACTCTAAGTCAGAAAGAACCTGAAATATCTGACTGGGAAGGAGCAATTAACAGGCTTGGATGGGGACCACTGCTTTGAAGTCAGATATCTCCGGTTCCCAAGGGACGATTTTTTAAATTCTTGTACCCATGGAAATAGGGGACCCTCAGCTTTCAGTATTGCACAAAGCATGGCGAGCACAGTGAGACATGCAATGGGACGTGGTACACTTATATCTATGTGTCCATGTGTCATACATAGACACAAAACCATGAAAACCTTGTGTCAACCTTGTGGGTATCAACCTTGCCAATGTCGACCTTAAGCTTGGGTTGACCTTCTGGCAAAGTCGACCTATGGTATGTTAACCATTTGCAGGTGTCGACCTAGTGACTGTAGATCATTAGTGGTCATCCTAGTGACTGTGGACCCACTATACCACAACAAAACAGAACAGCTGGCATTGGTCATCTCTTTATTACTTTTTAGAAAACCCTGCAACATTTCATATTTTGGCATACAGTAGGCCACAACAACAAAAACACTGTGGCAATATTTGCATTTACTTCTGAAATGGGCATTTTGTACTTTAAAAATAACCAATGTCCCATAAACAAAATGTAAGAGTAACAGTCCAGTATGATGTATCGGTATTGTATCATGAAATAGTTGAGGGTATCATTTTGGCAGCATACTTGCCTACCTAATAACTTCAGGCCCAATACTTTTTTAACAGATTTAGTTGCTGTTGAAAGAACAATAAATTGTCTGTGATTAAATATGAGCTGTTTCGGTTCTCTTAGAACAGAGGCCTTGATTCTGGTTGACTTTTTAAGCTGCTGCACTCCTCTGCTTCCACCCCCTGCCTGCTCCCAGCCCTCCCTTCCCAGCACGAAAGGCTTAAGGAGTGTAAAACTCATTCACCCCCTCCGGTTTGCACATGCGTATAATCATGTATGCGCATATGCAAACCCCGAAAATCAGAGACAGGGACTAATTCGGACCCAAACAAGTCTGAATCAGCCACTATGTTTTCTGGTCATATATAATACCATGTAATATGATAGTAGATAGATAGATAGATAGATAGATAGATAGATAGATAGATAGATAGATAGATAGATAGATAGATAGATAGATAGATAGATTAATGTAGAAGTGTGTACAGTATATATTGTATATTGTAAATCTACCAGTGTGAATTGCGGCTATACAATTGTGAATTTGTATTTAAGAAAATGTATAAGAGCACGGGGGAGTTCATCTGAAATTACTGTACAGATATTAAAGCCTGTCATTACCTTTAACATTAGTTTCTGGGGGAAAAAAGGCAGTTTGCAGAGCTGTGTATTGTTCTTATAACAGTTTGTATGTGCATTAATGTATTGCATTCACACAGCCACAATAAAACATGCAATGAGCTTTAATGACAGCTGACAAAAACAACATACTCCTGGCCCTAAGCCTATTGTGTAGATTTTCTTCATTTAGGGGAATCAAAGGTGCACAATACAATCTTTTAGCACTCGCATTATCATTTTTGTTAAGTGACTTTCATCAGAATAAAACAGAAAATCGTAATTACATTTTTAGCTATTTACCAGAGATAAATATAGAAAATTACTGAAATTACGCCAAGTGTCTGTCTCCCATTGACTTTGATCTAATACCACAAGTTTAAAATAAAAAAATAAAGATACTCCAAAAGCAGCCAATTTACAAATACAGTATACTGTACCATTGTTAGAACAATTTATACTTGTATTACTAAATAGTAAAGAAGTACAATAGCACTGTCACTACTATACTTTGACTATAACTTTGACTTTGACAAGGCAATAACCCGGGTCTAGAGTGCAGTCTGAAAGTGGTATAACTGAGTGCAGGGGTGGATTGCACACAGGCATTGTTGGTACTTTTGCAGGGGGGACAGTGGCTGCTTTATTTATTTATTTTTTACATTTCAAAACTAATATTTATTTATGTTAACTCTGTGTGTGCGTGTGTGTGTGTGTGTGTGTGGGGGGGGGGGTGCTGGGTCATCAGAGTATCTGTAGTCTAGCTTGATATATTTCTTGTATGTTGGTGCTAATGCTATACACCTATTCCCAGAGTGTATATCCACTATCTCCCCTCTACATGACCCTATGGCCAAACCCCCTTTGTCCACACCACTGCCATAGAGAACTGGCCTTTTCTGTCACACTGCAACTGCTCGTGGCTGTGACTAAGGGTGCATTTGCCGTGTGTACAAAGATTTGTGATGTCATACTTTCCATAGCTTGTACCCATTAGACAATGTCATGTCATGTAATGACAGTTATTAGAAGGAAGGGGAATTAATAATAATAAAAAAGAGAAATTATGTTTTTACAGTGAAACGGAAGGAATTAATCATTTTGAGGAGTGTTTAATTAATGATGAGGGGAATACTACAGTTTATTCTTCATTTATTATATGGCAGTTACAAGTCTGCTCTCTGTATGGTATGTTTAAGAGAATTTCTAGTGTTTTGCTTGATATTAAGAGTGATACTCTATGTAGAAGTCATTATCATGTTGTTTGTATTGTATGGCTTTCCCTAGGATGCTCTCTGTATTGTGGTCAGAAAAATGCTTTGTGTATTATACAGTTGCCATTAGTAACATAGTTTGTGAGGTTGAAAAGAAGACATAGGTCCATCGAGTTCAACCTATTTATAAATGTATACTATAGTGGCCTACCTCTAGCATTCCCTGAATCCTTGCCTGATATTTACCCCACTGGTCCTCTCACTATGCATTATAATAAATGGTTGTATCCCCGGATGTCTTTCTCCACTAAAAATTGGTCCTACCCTTTCTTAAACAGGATACGCTCTCTATTGTATGCAGTTCATGGGGTGTTCTCTGTATTGTTTATAATGAAGGGGTTGATTTACTAACGTTAATTTAGCCTATGATGGATACTTTAACTAAGCTTTAGAATTATTTACTAGACATAATGAACATGTTCAGTTTGTTTTTGATTTTCCCCTTATTGCCAAGGAAGTTTCTTGACACTAAAACAAGGATCTAAAAACAACTAATTTGAAGAGTAAACTTAATATAAAGAACATTTTACAACATTCTATAAACAGCAGGGTCCGCTGCCCGGACCCTGCTGCCTGACACCCACCCACCACCCACCAGGAGTGTGGGGGCCCTTAATGTGTGGGGGCCCCGGGGCGACTGCCCCTAGTCGCCCCTTGGTGGATCCGCCACTGATTGGAGCTATCCTTAACTCTTCCCTATCATTTATATCACAGGTACTTGTGTATTATCAGGGCGCCCGATGTAATGTAAATCGTATACGATATCGCATCCGATTTATCGACCGATTTGCGGCCGTTTTTTTGGCCGAATCGATCTGCGATGCGATTTAGCGTCCGATTTGCATCCGATTTTCGGCCATTTCCTGCCGATTTGCATGCTATTCCATCCTTGCACACCCCCAGGTACAGTACGTGTTCCCTAGCACGGCGCCCATCACATACCATGTCATAACATATGCGATGGTATGCGATGGTATGCTTGCGATGCTATTTTTGGGAAAATACCCCTGATTGTACAATTAAATATCGCATAGCATTGCATGCCAGCAAGTGGCATGCGATTTGATGCGATTCACAATGTTAAATTCACCCTCATTGTTAACGCCACCCCCACTATCAACGCCAACCCGAAGCATGGCGAGCGCAGCGAGCTCGCTAGGGGCGGCGGTAAACTTCAACCTACTCCCAACCCAAAAAAATCATGTGGTCCCCCTTCCCCCTGGGAAGGTGGGAAAGTCCCTTGCTTTTCCTGAAGGCCCTCTGCACCCTCCCCTTTTCCACCCACAACAGAGTACGGAGGAGGAGGGGGCAGCAATGTAGGGAAGTATGTCTCAAGGGAAAGTATGGAGGTGAGGTCTTAGAAGTTCCACAGTTGCATTACCTCATAGATATCCTTGATTTTTTTGATTTGCAGGTCGATTGGCTTCCATCAAAAATTAACCCTAGAATGTATGTGTGCGCGTGTACATGTGGTAGGGAATATAGTTTGTAAGCTCCACTGGGGCAGGGATTGAGGTGAATGTTGAACTATACTCTGTATATACAGTATATATGTGTGTGTGTGTGTGTGTGTGTGTGTGTGTGTGTGTGTGTGTGTGTGTGTGTGTGTAAATACAGTAGCTTCTCCACACAATTCCGCAGCACTATGCAGTTTTTCAATTTAGATGGGACATCTCCCATCTCGCCGCAGGTTCTGTTCTCAAGTTCAGAATCCCAACTGTTGGGCATTTAAACAGTTAGGATTCTGATGACAAAATCGAATACACAGTTAGAATCGCACTGTGAGTACACTACATTAGATACACTGGTTTAATCTCTCTCTGTACTCTTTAAAAATATAGATATCAAGAAAACTTACAGCAGGACATCTCTAATTAATCTCAGTTACCTGTCAGCTTCCACAGGCCCTTGGCGGTCACAGCACAGCGCTGCTGGCTTACTATTGTGTATTAACCATTTAGACTACAGTATATGATTTTTAATTATGAGAGAAAAGAACATTTTTATCATTGAAAATAATTTGATTTGAATATGATTAATAACTAATGTATTAGTTAAAATTACACAACTAGTTTAGTAAACACAATATATTTTTTTTATAAAAGGACATCATTGTGATATATATATATATATATATATATATGTCCGAGGTGGGCGGCACTCAGAGACGATGTAGACAGTTTAAACCTCATCTTTTTTTCACAATAAACCGTTTGATGGTTTAAACTGTCTACATCGTCTCTGAGTGCCGCCCACCTCGGACATATATCTACCAGCCCTCTGGCATATGGGAAGGCACCAGGGCACTAGAAGAGCATTCAGCAACTCCGAGTGCTGGCTCCCTCGGATCATATATATATATATATATATATATATATATATATATATATATATATATGCCATATTTACTTATATTTCAGGTGCCAATAGATTTGAAACATCTGTTCTACAACAATTGCCTTGCAGTATGTTTTATTAAGATACATTTGGTTTGCCAGGTGCAGACAAAGTACTGCTTGGAATCGTTAGACATAAATTACCCTATTACTGTAACTATGAGTGCTGCATTGGAATCAAAATGATTTCAAATTAAGCAAAGCAATTCTGGATAAAGTTCTAAGAAATCTGACATGTTCTGCTAACTCAGTATTCTTACTGTAGTTCTATTATTTAGTCAGGATTCTAACGGTCAGTATTCCAACATCAGAATCCAAACCACCAGTCCTCAGACAGGAGGGCAAGCACAATGAAGCCCCTTGCAGGCTCGGTGGCTCGCTGCGCTCCCCACAGGTTCTATTCTCCCTCTATGGTGGTCGTGGACCCCACAAGAATAGCCCCTGTCAGTCAGGATCCCAACTGTTGGCCTTCAAACAGTCAGGATTCTGCTGTCAGTAGACTGACCATCGGAATTCCGACTGTCGGGCTGTCATCTGGCACCCACTTATAGTGTAACAGAATATGGTATGCTACAGTGTATAAGAAGCCGTTAATAAATAAATACTTGTTTTACATTGTTTTGTACTGTACGTCATTGTTTTCTTGTCTTGCTTATTTGTTTATGTGAACTAATAGGCTCTTCGGAACCCTTGTGGCACTGTTTAAATAAAATATAATAATAAAGGGCATCTTAAAGGTAAAATGAACCAGTTTTGTTCTAGATCTATAATATTACAGGAAAATTGGCTAAAACTCCAGAACATTTTGCTGCATAAAAGAGCATTAATATAACTATATTTGTTAGTGTGGTATATTTGATTTTGGTTGGCTAAAAATCAGCTGCATCTGTTTGAAGCAATAAAGATAACAGACAGTAATATTACAAGCAGCTCAGTTTTAGCCCTTTTAATGCAAGAAGTAAATTGTCTTTCCACAATTATACATGGTTAACGGGCATGTCTAATTAAGTAGAAATGTTACAGTGTTTTTTTTTTCTTCTTTGTTTTAACTGCATTGTGAGGAATGCCATATCTCCTAAAACACTTATCAAAGAAGATTTTGTTGTTAATATTTTAAGTGTAAATCTGATGAAAATAAATGCCATTTACAGCATCATACCATTACATTCCAAAGATGAAAGTCTATAATTCATTCATTTTTATATTCAAAAGTCAACTTAAGCTTCGGTGTCACTAGCACAGAGTGAATGCCATCCAGCACAAGTGAATGCAACCTCTGCTCTAGTCAAAGTAGCGATCATCAACAGATGCTATTAAGAACGATAACTGTATTGTCATGACAGCTTTCAGTTGCAAGCAAATGCAATGCAACATAATAGGCCAAATAGCTTCCCACCCTCTCATCACTAATCAGAAATAAAATTCCTTTCAATCAGATGCAGTTTACACTTTATAGACTGATATACAGTACTGTAACGATTTATTTTTTGTTGTAATACAGTATATACAATCCCAGAGATAAATTAAATAATCATGCGCACAATCCAGATACAGTAGTTACATTTGAGAAAAATATTAGTCAATTTAAACAACGAGGTTTAAGCATTTAAGTGAACATGATATATGTATATATATATATATATATATATATATATATATATATATATATATATATATATATATATATATATATATATATATATATATATAGTGAATCCACGAAAAGAGCACTCTGGAGACTTTTCATTTAAATCAAGAACGAACTGTATTGCAGTATAACGGTATTAACGTTTTCAGGACCTCAGTCCCTTCCTCAGATACCTACAGCAATTTAACAACAAACAAACCCCCCTACATATACCCCGCCACTTACCACGTTACCGCGCTTCTCCCGCCGTCTGCGTCGCGTCTGGGCTTCCTGATGACGCACTTCCGGTCGCGTCACCCTCTGCTCCATGGCAACCAAGCAAGCTTGCGTTGCACATGGTGTTGAGTGCGGTCCACAGACACTGCCGCCTCTCAGCCTCAGTCCGCAACCCCTGGCAACGGGGGTACGAAGCAACGGGACTGTAATACAAAATACAATGAATACATATAAAAGAAAGTGCATATATATAAAAAAAATACATACATAAAACAGAAACATAAATGAAAATGCACAAGTTAATGCATAGTGAACACCACTACTAGAATACGCCTCATCATTAACCCAGAGAGTTCCAGTTTATCTTGTCATTTAGGCCACCAGGCCTGGTAGTGCCCAAACGCAAGATCCACTGGGACTCACGTACCAGCAAGCTTTTATTCCTGTCTCCCCCACGCAGGGATTGGGGTACATGGTCGATGACTGTAGGTATCTGAGGAAGGGACTGAGGTCCTGAAAACGTTAATACCGTTATACTGCAATACAGTTCGTTCTTGATTTAAATGAAAAGTCTCCAGAGTGCTCTTTTCGTGGATTCACTAGTTGTACTAAACTGTGGCACCGGAGCAGCTGACTATTTGGAGTGCCGGCATAGGTGGATATATATATATATATATATAATCTATAGGGTTGACTGGCACTCTCTTCACTGAGGTATATGCCACGGTGCCTTCCTCGGATGGGTATACAAACAGTAGAGTTAGATTGAGGGACCTGGGGGGACCCCCAAAGAAACAGGCGGCACTCGATCAGCTGGATGGGTAGAATCCAAATTTTGTGTGCAGAGTTTTCAAAAGAATACAAGCAGACATGCTTGTATTCTTTTGAAAACTTTGCACACAAAATTTGGATTCTACCCATCCAGCTGATCGAGTGCCGCCTGTTTCTTTGGGGGTCCCCCCAGGTCCCTCAATCTAACTCTACTGTATATATATATATATATATATATATATATATATATATATATATATATATATATATATATATATAGAGTCTATCATTCCACTCTAAAATGGACAATTAAATCACATTTGGCATCTATATAATGTATTGTTTGATTGTTTGTTAAATGTAATACGATGCAATGATAGAAGCATGAGTAATTATCGATGTTTATAAAATATCTTACATTTTCTGAATTAAAGAAAAAGATCTCTTATGGGGCCTACACACAGGGCTGCCAAGAGAAATCCTGGGCCCCGGTACAACAGTGTCACGGGGCCCCCCCTGGAGTGGAGAGTTACAGAAAAGAGGTGTGGCCATTAAAAGGATATAGGGGGTGTACCACACCATATACCCTTTATGCAACACAATAGTAGACTCCTTATACTTGCCCCTTACACATTATGCTACACAGAATGAGCCAAAATTCACATGGAATGTCATAAAATTCACATTATGCCACATGGAATGACACAAAATTCAAATTATTCCACATGGATTGTGCCAAAATTCACATTATGCCACACAGATTGTGGCAAAATTCAGGGACAGTGAGAGGAATGGTGGGGATGCAGGGAGAGAGATTGCGGGGACAAAGGTGCATAGAGCGGGATGGCGGGATGCAGGGACAGAGATGGTGGTGACGAAGGGCCAGAGGGTGGGGACAGAGATGGTGGGGACGCAGGGACAGAGACAAATTAGGTCTAGAAGGTCATTTCTATGTAAGGGATGGCAACAGAAATCTTGGGGCCGGTACACCAATATCACTGGGATTGAAAAATGCTCAATCCCGGGATTGGCATCCCTAAAAGAAAATTGCCCCCTGTGCCCCCACACTGACTTACTTTTTCTGAGCTGCGGAAGGGAATAGGCGGCCGCAGTGCAGAGGCAGGCGTCGGGTAGACATGTGCGACGTGGGAGGCGAGCAGGTTTCGGCGTAGGGTATGATGTGGGAGGCCCGGCGGCGGGCAGGTTCCGGCGTCGGGTATGATGTGGGAGGATGTGGGAGGCCTGGCGGCAAGCAGGTTCCGGCGCTGGTGGTCAGCGCTGCGGCCTGCGCAGTGTGACCTATGATCGAGACACGCAGCGCAGGCCGCACGCCAGGTAGGGAACAACCGGGCAGTGTCTGAGCGAGCGATACATTATGCCACACACCACCATTTCTCTGAAACATGAGGCAGCTCACCACAATGCCTATGATACTATGCTGCACACTGTAATGCCCCTGATACATTATGCCACACATTGCAATGCCCCTCACACCAATACATACCTCCCAACTTTGGCAGTGGAGAAAGGAATATATTTGCGTGCCAGAGGCAAAATTTTTGGGCGCCGTTTTGTCGCCGTGAGGGCATGGCCAGTGCTGTGTGAACTGCTGGCCATGCCCTCAGCCTCCCTGCCTGCCTGCCTCATTAGACGCATGCAGTGTCTAATTCCCGCAGGACCGTCCCAAAAAAATGGGATGTCACACAAAAGTCGATACACACTGACTATGCCACACCACATTGCCCCCCACAGTAAGGATTCTAATAAATTATAAATTACCTGCTTGTTGCCAAGGGGGTTAATGTCCATTGCCAAGGGGGTTAATGTCCGTTGCCAAAGTGGTTAATGTCCGTTGCCAAGGGGGGTTAATGTCCGTTGCCAAGGGTTCTTGCTCGTTGCCATGGGGGGTTAATGTGCATTGCCAGGGGTTCTTGCTCGTTGCCAAGGGGGGGTTAATGTGCATTGCCAGGGGTTCTTGCTCGTTGCCAAGGGGGGGTTAATGTGCGTTGCCAGGGGTTCTTGCTCGTTGCCAAGGGATTAATATGCATTGCCAGGGGTTATTGCTTGTTGCCAACGGGTTTATATTTGTTCCCAGGGGTTAATGCTCATTGCCAAGGGGGGTTAATGTCCGTTTCCAGGGGTTCTTGCTCGTTGGCAAGGGGGGTTTATTGTCCATTGCCAAGGGGTTAATATGCGTTGCCAGGGGTTAAGGCTCGTTGCCAAGGGGGATTTCCGTTGCCAGGGGTTCTAGCTCGTTGCCAAGGGGTTAATATGTGCCCGTGTGTCCGGCCACCCGCCCATCAGCTGCAGCTGCCCCTGCTTTACCCTGCCTTCCTTTGCGCGCAGAGAGACAGACGCTAGAAGTCATTTTTCACTTCCAGCATCTCTGACAGGGAGCACAGCCCGGCAGCGTTACCAGGAAGTGCAGAGCTGTGCTTCCTGTCAGACGCTAGAGGTGAACTATGACTTCTAGCGTCTGTCTCTCTGTGTGCAGAGGAAGGAGAGACAGGGGAAGGCAGGGGCAGCCGCAGTTGATGGGCGGGTGGCCGGACACATGGGCGGGCGGGTGGCCGGACACATGGGCGTGCAGGTCCTTGTCATCCCGGCGCACCCGCAGCCCAATAAATATTTTTTTGAAAGTGTGTGTCCGCCGGACCCTGGCCCCCCTGGCAGGCCTGGGCCCAGGTAAATGTACCCTCCCCCCCTGACTCTCGGCGGCCCTGCCTACACATGTAGTGATTTAGTGCCATTTTCTAAGTGATCTCACTAGATTGCTTAGAAAATGCCTCTACATCGCTCCGTGTGTAGGGGCCATAGTGATAGCAATGCGTGACCCCGCGCGTCGTTATCACCTGGTGATTAATATCCAACATGCTTAATATTAATCGGTCAGAGCCAATGTTCTCACCGGAGAACAGTGGCCCTGACAGATCACTCAGCACACATCGCGTGGTGCTGAGCGATCTAGCATAGCTCCAAATGCTCAGAAAATCTCCCTATGTGTAGGCCCCTTATCAATTCATTATATTGTAGAAGCTGAAATTAAGCTAAAGGTCACCTAGTCTGCTATATTTTTGCATGTGTTTGGTTTTATATATATTAGAGGTTATTTGGTTTTTGTTTTCTTCTGTTGTTTACTTATAGTTTATGTCTAAGTTTCAGCAGTAATAATGTTGTTCTATGCACTATGAATTCTTTTTATACCACAACTGTTGAGAAAAAGTGTTCCATGGATCTACAACTCTTTCTTTGTAAACAATGTTTCTGTCAATGACCTCTAGCTTATGGAGGTCATTCAGGTTGACTCGCACAGCTGCGAATGTCACCTCAATCATGTAAATGGATGTTTTGCATGCATGCGTCAACAAATGATTTCAACAGTGCACGCAGACACTTTTTGGTGTCTTAGATCTGCGGGCTCCCTGTATGGTAAGAGGGCGGGCAGCTGACATCCGCTGACATCAGCTGCCCACCCCCAGCACCCGCATCACAGGCGAATTTACATGGGAACGACCAGCGTTTTCATGGGAACTCCCATGAAATGCTGGACGTTCCTATGGGCGCAACCACATCCTGCCGCCCCATGACCCCCACCCGCACTACTGTGTGCGAGCTGCCAGCGAATAATCAATTCACGTGGCTGCTCGCACCAAGCAGCTGCACATGCACATAAATGTTTATGTGCATGCACAGTCACGAACCATCACTCCCGAAGGAGCGAAGGAACCTGAATGACCTCCTATATGTTTACAATGGACCAAAATGGCACTCATCAGGGGTGTTTATTGCCTCCCTTCATTTTTGCCCTGGAAATGGCAGATATCATGGTTGTCTCCATCTAGAATAAACTTGTAAATTTGCAATAAACTTGCAAGCAGGGTCATAAATGCATACGTGGTACTGGGAGCCAAAATACATGGTGGTGCCCCTCCGCTCAATTGGCTCTGGGAAGCACATGTGCTGTCTTCAGCACATGCACAGTAGTACAGCTGAGGGGCAAAGGGAGAAGTTATGTGTTGACATTACTTAGTTCTCCATGGATGGGCTGCTCTCAGAGTCAATGTCCCATCCACAGTCCGGGACAGCAAGGTGGTCGGCGGGGTGATTGGTAGTGTACACAAGGGTCCTTACACATTTCTCTGCCTGTGACTCGGCGGCTTCTGAGGAAGCGTTCTCCACCTGTGACTCGGCGGCTTCTGCGCCGAGTCACATGCGTTTCTTCGACTGTGACTCGGGGGCTTCTGAGGAAGCCGCCGAGTCACAGGCAGAGAAACGCGTAAGTACCCTTGTGTACACTACCAATCACCCCGCCCACCTCCTTGCTGCCCCAGACTGTCCCGTGGAGAGAACTCCGAAGGGCTGCACACAAATTGGAGAACAGACCAGCAGTCGGGACCACACGGTGTAGACAAGCAGAGATATGGGAAGACTGGCAAGTTGGAGCTCATATGGGCTCAGGCACCAAATAGTGGGGCAGATCAGTGGCGTAACTACATTTTGGGCGCCCCCCCGCCGTTAAAGGGAGGGCGCCCAGCCACTTACCCGCCGCTCCCCCAGGTAGCCGTCAATGCAGGTGGGGGGGACGGACGCTGCGGGGGACACAGAGGCGGCAATTACTTACAGCTGAGGCGGGCAGGGGGAGACGGGAGCTGTCAGTACGGAAGGAAAAAAAAAAAGCCCATACAATGAATGGGCAGCCTGTGATTGGCTGAGCGCTCTCTCAGCCAGTCAGCAATTGGCTGAGAGAGCGCTCAGCAGCCAATCACAGGCTGCCCATTCATTGTATGGGCTTTTTTTTCTTCTTCAGTACAGACAGCTCCCGTCTCCCCCTGCCCGGCTCAGCTGTAAGTAATTGCCGCAGCTGTGTTCCCCGCAGCGTCCGTACCCCCAGCCGCCTCGCAGCGTCCCCCCCACCTGCACATGTAAAGACTGGGGATGGTGCGGCGGGCGGCGGGGTGTAACATAACTATAGCACTGCAGCCCCCGGCGCCCGCACATGCATAGCGCCCCCCCGCGGTCGCGGGGGCTGCGGTGCTATAGTTACACCCCTGGGGCAGATGTATTAAGCTTTAACAAGAGATAAATCCAAGGGTGATAAGGAGAGATAAATGTCCAGCCAATCAGCTCCTCACTGACTTTTTTCAAACACAGCCTGTAACATGGCAGTTGGCAGGTGATTGGCTGGACATTTATCTCTCCTTATCACCCTTGCATGTATCTCTTGTTAAAGCTTAATACATCTGCCCCACTGTTATTCTTCTGAGCATTAACTAACAAACTAAATCACCCTGCTAGAAACTACTACAATAAATTAATATTTTGTATCCACTGCATTTCAGTAGGTAAAAGATATTGTTGCTTTTGCCTAAACCAAAATTTTAAGTATTTTATTGAGTTTTTCTATGTATTTATAATTTTATGTTTTATGATTACCGGCCAGTGATTTATGTGAATCATGTTGAATGTTTATTGATAAATACATTTTACTAATAGTGGGGCAGATGTATTAAGCTTTAACAAGAGATAAATCCAAGGGTGATAAAGAGAGATAAATGTCCAGCCAATCAGCTCCTAACAGACTTTTTTCAAACACAGCCTGCAACATGGCAGTTAGCAGGTGATTGGCTGGACGTTTATCTCTCCTTATCACCCTTGGATTTATCTCTTGTTAAGGCTTAATACATCTGCCCCAGTGAGTCTGAATCAGCGCTGTCTTTATTCTTTTTGCTGATAATAGAGCCCTAATGCAGGGTACACACCACGACGACCGGCTCACGATGCACATCGTGAGCCGGTCGTCAGTGTCTCGTCCGACCCGCTCACGGTGACGCGGGGGTTGCACGACCCGCTCACGATGTGCACCGTGAGCGGGTCCGATCCGATGGTGACCCGCACCCGGCTGTATGGTCGTCATTCAGATCCTACCTGCAGCAGGTAGGATCTGAATAACGACCGACCCACGGGACCGCGCATCGGATCGGTATCGGTCCACACCAGGACAGAAAAGGGCCCAATCACCACACAATCTACATCCAATTGGTCGGAATTGGATCTAGATTGAGAAGATCGGGCCCTAGTCGTCCTGGTGTGTACCCAGCATTACAGTTTATTTTAACAATTTTGCACTACTTGCTTTTCTTCTTTCCTTATATAAGACACACCAGCAGAGCCGCACCTCCCGGTATACCCACTGTAATGTGCCCCAGTCTGTTGGTGTTGCATACCCTCCAACCGTACTGAATTTGCTGGTACAGTACCGGTTTTTAACGGCCTGTACCGGCAAATAAAATCTGTACCAAATGTACAGGTTTTTTTGCTTTCATTCAATTCCAGGCTGTCAGTGGTGTGCTCTCCCCTTGTCAAGCACCCGTTCCCAAGGGTGCATTGTGGGTCCCAACTCCCAGACCAGCGTTTGCGGTGTGTCGTAACATCATGACACACACAGGGGACAGGACTCTGGGTGCGAAGTGCAGCAAAGATAGCTGCGAGATCCGGATCATCAGGTGCAGCCAGAGGCGACCGGAGGCTGGAGCACATAGGTTAAACTTTTATTTTATCAATCTCTTCTCATTCTTGTGACGAGCTGCAGCTCATTCGGTACTTGTTTCCTAGCACGGCCACAATCGTGTGGATCGAGTACCTTTAAGTTAAGGTACACGATCCACACGATGGACCCGATTTCCTTTGAAATCAGGTCCATTTTGCCGGCAAAGGTACAAAATCGGGGGCATCGCGTCGGTCGGGACCATTAACATTGGTCCCGACGCGACCGACGCGATGCCCCCGATTTTGCCATAGGCTTCAATGTTAAAATATTTTTTAACATTGAAATCGTGAGGATCGCGTCGGTCTTGTGCCATTATAATGGCACAAGATGAGATGGACTTGATTAAGTCCATCTCACCTTTAAAAAAATGTGAAAAATGTGAAATGGGCCAATATGACCCATTTCACATTATAGATGTCCCCGTCGTCACCCCACGATAGACGTCAACCCGAAGCGTGGCGAGCGCAGCGAGCCCGCGAGGGGCGGCGGTGCGCGTCCTCCGACCTTTTCATTCCCCCTACTATCCACGTCGGCGTGGAGTTGAGAATAGAATAGTGTGGCGAGCGCAGCGAGCCACCGAGCCCGAAGCGTGGCGAGCGCAGCGAGGGGACGCGTATAACTTCACAGGTATACGCGGCCCCTCGCGGGGCTCGCTGCGCTCGCCACGCTTCGGGCTCGGTGGCTCGCTGCGCTCGCCACACTATTCTATTCTCAACTCCACGCCGACGTGGATAGTAGGGGAATGAAAAGGTCGGATTACGCGCACCGCCGCCCCTTGCGGGCTCGCTGCGCTCGCCACGCTTCGGGTTGGCGTCTATCATGGGGTGGGGTTTACGTCGTAAAATTTTGGGGTCTAGGGAATATTTCACATTGAATCCAATGTAAAATCGGGTCCCAGGGACCCGATTTACATTTCATTCAATCAAAAAATCGTGTCGGTCGCGTCGATCGCATCACATGCGACCAAATCGCATGCGATGCGATCGACGCGATTTTTCCGACACGACCACCCCGATGTAAATCGGTGTGGCCGTGCTAGGAAACAAGTACCGCTCATTCTTATGACATGTGATGGCTGCTGGCATATTAAATAAGTAATGAATTTATTTTCAATGTTCTGCCTACAATATTATGAATAATTTTTTTTTTTACATTTAAAATGTAAAAAACAAATATTCATAAGTTATTGTAGGCAGACAATTAAAAATAAATTAATTTATTACAAAGTTGTGACACGTGACTTTAAAGGAATTTGCCTTAAAGTGTTCCTTAACAGTAAAGTTAAGAGTATCCCCTTATAAAAGAAAAAAAAGGGCCAGTAGACATTTGGAAAGGAGGGATGACCACGCCCCCATTTACCCATGGCCACGCCCCATGTACATGAGGCCACACCCTTTCTAAATGTGTACCGATTACTGCCCTTCAGATGTTGGAGGGTATGGTGTTGATGTGCAGGGAGCTTATAATGTTTCTAAGTGCAGATTACACCAGTCTTGTGAGTCCTGGGAGGAACATCACTTTCAACATTTAATGTTGATAAATATATAACTAATTCTCATTTATTTCATGTATAGAAAGTGTTTAAAAATAATTGTGTTGTTATATTACTTTGGACATATTCCCTCTGGGAAAACTTGCTGAGCACAGTCACTGCAGAGAGAACTTTTGCTCTACCTGCACATTCCATTTATCTTCAGCTAAAGGTCCTGCTGGGGCACCACCAAGGGGGCTTGTGACCAAGGGCAGAAGCCGGTAGTCACTGCCTCAAATCACTATGTAATGTGTGGACAGAGATATGTCTATACACAGTATCTCCCTCAGGAATACAGCCTAGGTGCCCCCTTGACAGCTGAAGCCTGGAGGCCAGTGATTCCACTGTATACTGAGTTATAACATTGCTGCTGATATCCTTTTCTCTACAGTGTGTCTAAATCTCTAACATCACTCCCTAATAGTTTCAAGGAATAGTTTAAAATTTTCAGCTACTTGTACATTTCAAAATCAATCAAAACAAAGTAAAGAGCCTAGATTTATTTTCCTCTGCTATGAAAAATCCTGAGCCATCTCATTAAAATAAAACATTTTGTTATATACTGTAAATAACTAAAACTTTGGTAGCACTCTAGTAGAATCTCTGGTTCTTGTGTAGTTTCACGGCACCAGCATGGCGCCGTGCTACTTCCGGGTTGGGTACGCTCGCCAAACTATCTAAAATAAAGTAACTTAACTCCATGCCAACGTGGATAGTTCATACCCCCACTATCCATGTTGGCATGGAGTTGATTTTAGATAGCGTGGTGAGCGTAGCGAGCCACCGAGCCCGCAGCGTGGGCGCCGTGAAACTACACAAGTACCGAATCTCTAATCATTCATTTTCACCTACTGTAGTCTCAATATAACATATAGTATAATTTTATCTTCTTCACGGTTTATGCCCCTTTGGTTGCTCTTGCACCTGATCCTTATCACTAATGTATTACTCAGACCCTTTTTAACTATCCCAGAGAATCTTAATTTACCCACCTCTACATACCATAAATTCCTACAAATATGATATCTCCTCCAATCCTCTGTGTCTATATTATCTGCAAGACCTCTAACCCTTTATAAACAACTATAATTCCAAAGCATTGTGTCCAGGGTCCTCATTTCTTGCCTTTATCATTCTGCTCTTACTTTAGGTCATTCCTTAAAACCTACACCTCAGATAAATTGGTGGATGTTTTGGATGATTTTCTACATACAGATGGGGCAGGCCTCTTCCTTGCTAGCGAATCGCCAGAACATCACCGCTGGCGATCCGCCAGCAGCCTGACTGCCATCCGCCTCTCGTGCGCGCACCTCCCCTTCTCACTATGGATATGGCGCTGGCGGGGGATGGCGGCTGGCGTCGCCATCACCATCCCCTGTCAAGATGGGACCTGCCCCATCTGTATAAAATTACTGGTTTAAGCTATAGTCTGGGATTGCCAAATCTTCCATTTGTGTCTACATTAAAGAAAATGCTCATTTTGTGCTACAATCTGTTTCCAGACAGGTTTCACAAAATGTATGTGTCATCTTTTCCCCTTTCCTGGAGTAATTGTAAGATATCAGAAACCTTTCTCCATAATTGTGGGAATTGTCCAGTCTTGCAGACATTGATTTAAGGTGCATGCTGTTGTTTCCGTATTCTAAATACCAACCCATGGAGCGGTAACTATACTTTGCCCCTGTGTAATCTGGGCAAAATAGGAACGGACTCTCCTACTGCTGCTATAGTGTGCAATTGGGCGTGCATTATCAACTGTATTCTATATATGCAAATTATTTTAATCTATATATGTATGTCTTTATGTTATTGTTTTATACCTAAGTAAACTATTTTTTGTAAAGATCATCCAATTTCACAATCATTTTTTAAATATTTTTTACGCTGCTACCACCTTTCCTATCTCCCAACACTTGCGTGAGAGTAGGCAAGTAGGCTTTGCATTTAGTGTTATTGCCCTTACAGCAGCTTTGACAATCAGCGGCTTGGTAAATATACCCCGTTCACTTTGTTTTGCTTTATTGAACAACACACATATCAATCAATCAGTACAGAAATATTTTCTAAATCATATTTGTGCATATTATATAATTAAATTAATAAATCTTAGACATTGGCCCTTACGTTTTATATGTAGGTCAACTCATGTATTGTTAAATAATATAGGTCAGCTCAGACATTGAATAAAAATGAAAATATTTTGCACTCGCTCTTACCATTTTTTACAAATGAATAAATAAAAATATATCACAGTCTGAATATGTATTAGGATAGGCTACAAGTATTTTTATAAAAATGATATTGTATGAAATCACAGATTACATTTAAGAATGTTTATAGAAACATTGGGTATATTTTTCTATCACAAAACCCTGGATAGTTCACTACTCATCTGTTGATGTGAAAGCTTATTATTGGCTTAATATCAATTTAGTAGTCAGAGGAGACACTGCATCTGTTAGCAAACACATTGCACACACAAAATCTACCTATTAATGCATTATGTGGTATGCATACTACTGCTACAACATTGAACTTGGAGCTGTGTTATCTGCTAACCCCTTAATATCTTTTGATAAATAGTAACAACTCCATTGGGCTCATGGCTTGGCCTTCAAATATTTATTCTGTCAAAATGCATTTTTTTTTTTTTTATACCTGTATGGAGTTATGGGAAATTAATTACTGGAATAAAGACAAGCACAATAAAGAGGTATACTATATGATGATGATTTGTTATTTTGGGTAACTTTACCACTTTGTCTCTTTCCAAGGGGCAGTTTCAACACAATGTGCACTTAGTATCGGATGCGATACATCGTGAGTGCTAAAAAGCACACACGATTTGCCGCTGACTGCTGCATGAACGACTTATCTTATGCGCAGTCCCTCTGACCTCCAACACGTGGTCGCACATCAGATCGGATGTTACACACATCTGATATGGTCTGATATCACCCGATTCTCATTCCGGTCCATTGGAATCTAGTGAAATCGGCCTAAAATCGCATAGTGTAAGGCCTTAACATTGATGCCTACAATACGGGGTTTCTATATATATGTACAGTATGTATACTGTAATATTTATTTTCTTCTCCCTCTGCACAGTATACATTATTATTATGATGCCTATTCAATAAATTTCAAATGCAATTTGTACTTGTGTGAATTTATCCCTAAGCATATACTTTTGATGTATTATATATTTTATTGTGAACACTGGACTGTGTGCAACTTGTGCTGTTTTTTATACCAGTATAGCATTAGCCAATCAGAATGTACTCCAGATACTCTAATTAAACAAATGTGTTTATCCAAGGAAGATTGCTAGAAAACATTACTATTATTATTATTATTATTATTATTAAAGCTGAAACCAGCAGCAACACACTATGGGTCAGTGCACACCAGCACCAATAAAAAAGACCCTGTATGATCATTGTTCTGCTGTCTCCCTCCTGTCAGGGGTTCCCACAAGGGTGATAATGAGATTTGCCAGCAGAGACTCCTGAGATGATCAACTATACCAAATCACAGGAAATCACTGTCCTTGTAAATAAACTCCTTATTAGCACCCCTGGCAGAATCTGTAGAATTCAGAATATTAGGAGGTCAATACATGGCAGCAGGAGATATATGATTGAAACAGGAGCCTACTGCAGGATGTGCAAAGGTAGGCAACTATGCTATTCAGGCACCCAATTTCACAAGTATTGACCTTCCACTGAATTGGTGTCCAACATACTGTAGGACTGTTTTTTTTATAGCTGTTTAACAATGTTGTTTACTGTAGTTTAACAAGTAATGAGGTTGGAGACAGCAACAAAGAAAAGTGACAATATAATTAGCAGTACCTGCTATAAATGCAAATACACATAGGCATACACACATTAATATGCTGATATTATGTTTCAAGGTTAGAAGTACATTTTAAACATTGGCTTATAAGTTTTAGCTGCAGATTTTGATTGGTCAGCTCTTATCATCAGAGGCTGTGGGAAACCTAATAATCTCACAATTCTTATATTTTCCTGACTTGAGAAAAACGATATATTAAAATTGTATTCTCACTGTTCATATGTCTCACGGTTCAATAATGAGAAAGTATAAGGAAAATTGTTACATTTCAAGTTTTTGTTCAATGAAATTAGTTGTAATCCAATTCAGAGTTGTTCTTTTTTGCACAAAACAATATCATTCTTCAATATTGATTGACAGATTACTGACAAACAAGATTTGTATTGTCTAATAAAAGATTGAAGCTCTGAAATCCAACACAAGGAGTCTGCAGAAAAAGGAATGTTAGACAGATAGTAATCAAATACACACCCTGATGACATTGTTATCCAAATGGCTGACAGACAAAAGCAGGTATTCAATGCCGGTGCGAGCGGCCGGCAAGGGGGTTAAACAGCGAGGATTGCTGAAAACCAGCGATCCTCACTGTTTAACCCCCACGCCGGCCGCTCGCACTATGCAACGTTCTGGGGAAATCCTCGCCGTCACAGGACGGCGAGAATTCCCCAATACAGCGAGACCCGCGGCTGCTGCAGAAAACTCTCCGTTTTTAGCCGCGGGTCTCGCTGGTTCTGGAGCCGCATCCGCCAATTCCCCCTCGCTCAAAGAACGGAGCGAGGGGGAATTGGCGGATGAGGGGGCTGTGTTGAATGCTGTCAGGGTGAGTGGTGACAGCGAGCAGGAAGCCCTGCTCGCTGTCACCACTCGCCCAGAGCATTGAATACCTGCCATTGTCTAGGTCAACAGTCAATAGTTCGACAACATATGTGTGTGGGTTTTTCTGCTAATTGTCTGTAATAGAGATGATAGGGCTGGTTCTAAGAAAGCCAAGACCACATGAATTTACCCAATCTGAGTAGATCTGGGTTATAACTTAGATCTACCTGCCTGCTTCAGTTCTAAAAAATCATCTTACCAGTGTCAAATCCCTGATTGCACAGGCTTTGAATTCGTGCACCAATTTCAAAGTCCCATTAAAATCAAAGGACTGACTGCTAATTGGCTGAAAGAGTCATTCAAATCAAATAGATCCCAGCATTCTCTTCCATTTAGAGTCTGCTGCTGTTGTTGCACAGAAACCAGGCATGGCCGGCACTAAGGGACACTGTGTATGCTGTAGTGCCGAGTCCATTATTCTTGCACAACCAGGCACACAGGGGGATCCTCCTGCCTGCTGTCACAGTAAATGCACTTTTATGTCTACACTACAACTGGTATGTTTACCTGCACTATAACCGACCAAAACTGTACAATCCGCACCCTAGGACAACACAAAGTTTTTACCAAGAGATGATCATAGACGCAAGAATTTTCACAAAGTTTCCAATTTCTTTTGGAATTTATTACATAGACATCATATTAATTATCATATATATTATGCTGGATGAGAAGAAACTAAATTTCACAGCAAATTGTTGCAAAAAAATAATAATAATATTGCAGGCAGCAATGTTATTTTGCCTGCTTGGTAAATTTCCCAAAATATTTAGTAAATAATGTTATAAAGAAATATCTTGCAAGCATTTAATCATAGTCATGCCCATATCTGGAACAAGACATGCCCTATAGGTGGAGTATGAGACATCCACTCCAGAGGCAGATTTTCCACAAGGCAACCTAGATTCCTGCCTAGGACCCAAAAGGTCCCAAGAGGCCCCATAAAGATATCCTAGTTGTCCAAAGCGTTCCCAGATGAGCATTGCTTGACATCACATGGAACTTCCCATACTCCCAAAGTCTCTTTGCTGTTCTTTGAAAGGACACACAAAATGATATCATCCCCTAAATGTGGGCAGTCAGTTTACTTTAAATTTGAATAGGGTGGTCACACCAACTGTCATTCCAAACGGACTCACTGGCAGCTAGTATTTCATCCCAATTTGAATTTTGAACTGTGTTGCAGCCCCTCCTCAGGAGTCACTACTGGACACAGGTATTAGGTCTACTTCCAAAACACCTAGATCCTGATTCAGATTTGTGGGCAATGCCAGTGACCAAGAGATAAGCCTTTATCGGTAGACTGTACACGAGCCAAGGTACTTTATCTCTGCCGGCTGCAATCAGCAGCAAAAATGTAGGTCTATGGAATGTTTGAGGAGGGCCTCAAATTAGTATCTTGCCTAGAGCCCCATCAGGTCTAAATCTGTCTCTGGTCCCCTTAAAAGAACACTGTAAAATTCTTCTACCAACTAGAATCTCCCTGAATCATATTTTTCTAAAGTAGACAAGCATAAATTAGCTTCTGTGAGTATATTTTTTTTCCTTTTAAGATCACATTTAAACTGATCTTTTAATTATTCATAGGACCCCAGAAGAAAAGAAACAAAAAAATCCAGTGCAACAATGAATAAAATCTAGTTTAATTCATAAAACATTACAACATAATAAAATAAACACGAAAACTAACATGAATGGTTCTCTTATCAAAGGTAGAAAGTAAGAGAGCATACAGTATCAGACCATCTATTGGTTTGAGTCCTGTTTTCCCATCAAATGGTTATATTCTAATGGAATACGGTATATCCTGTGCCGGCTGTTGGGTTTCTCCAATTACTGTTTGCTTTCAATTTGCTTCATATCTTTTTCAAAAGCAGGTTAAAAAAAAATGCCAGCATTTGAAATGCTTATAGAAAGATTTCAGATTTGTCGACATCCTGGTACCTGCCTTCCAGTGTCTACATTCTGCTTGTTGACATTTTGATTGCCTATAAGAACACCATATACCAAAAACACAATTATGTTTTTTTATAGCCATCAGTTACTAAAAGTTGTATTGGAGGACCCAATTTACTATTTATAGTAAGGGCATTTGTTAAACTTTGGCAACTACTGCCCATGAGTTTATTATGGGTTCAATGTTTTTCAACATTAGGCCGGGAATCTCTAGGTAGGGATTCCCCGGTTCTTTTGACCACCAGCTAAAAATCTCAGACCACCATCTAAAAATCTCAAGTGCTATGAATTTGGTGAGGATGAAAAGCAAAATAGCTGCAATTGCAGTTGTATCTCACCTTGACCCTGATACATGATCACTTGCAACGGAGCAAATTTGTCCCTGTTCCAATCTTTGGCGGTCTGCACATATGTGTATTTGCACATATGCTCACCCTGTCAATGAACGACTTCAATGAGTTACACACTCACCAGGCCGTTTGTTGTGGGGAGGGAGTGATGGGGCAGACGGGGATGGTTATGGCACTGGACCATGGGAACGGCTAATGTTTTATTGGCATCCCATGAAATTGATGGGAATTTCCATGAGTACACGGACGGCCGATGCATGCCGGGGGCGGGTGGCTGACATCACAGGATGTCAGCCGCCCATCCCTGTCTTGGTCATTGCGCTCGTAAATAAAAGTCAGTTTCTACTGACTTTTATTTGCAAATGCAGCAGAAATCATTTGATGGTCACAAGCCATCAAATTATATCTCATGCTAGTGGAGGCATGTGAGGGGATGTGTTCTCGTACATGGCACCGAGGTGATTCAGCGGCGGGGTGGGGGGGAATTCAGGCAGGCGGCATCTCAGGTTCTCAATAAGCTGTGATGCTCACAGTTTACCAAGCTAACCTGAATCAGGGCCTTTGTACAACACCCTATATTTTTCTATAATTTTTTCTGTGTATTTGATGGATATTTTTGAACATTAGGATAGCAAGGGACTTGTATTTACAAAATGTGACTTTTGGTGACACCTGGTAAAATATGCAGAATTTTCACTAATCAAAGAACAATAAATTGTCCAATTAGAAAGGTAACATTACCTTGCTTACATGTTTATTCTACTATAGTTTGTAAGCTTTACACTGAAGAAATGAAATAATAAAATAAATATTTGACATATTGCATAAACTGTATATATTATACTGTAAATAGAATGTTATAAGAATTTTGGGACTACTCATTCTGCAGACAACACAATTTTTGTGACTATAAAATAATAATTGCTTCTAAAATACCCTTTTCTTCATGTGTATTTTTTTCCAGCAAAAATGCAAAGTATGTTTAAAAAAAGGCACAGCATCATTTACATTTGACAAATATATTCTCCTTTCAGGTACTAACATTTCTTTATAATAGAAAATGCATTAACATGAACATTCTAAAAATATATTTTGGTACTTATGTAGTATCTGGGCTGCCGATTTAGAAATCGGATCGGATCGCATCGCATCGTATCGCATCGCATGCGACCAAATCGTATGCGATGCGATGGTCAAGATTTTTCCATAGGATTCAATGTTAAAATGGTCTGAGTCCATTTTAACATAGAATTCAATGGGAAAAAGGGGTCCTTTTCCTTTCCCCACTATCCAAGTGGGCATGGAGTTGGATATAAACCTGTGGCGAGCGTAGCGAGCCACCGAGCCCGAAGCGTGGCGAGCGTAGCGAGCCCCGCAAGGGTACAAGGAATACTTTTTAAGAAATATGCGTCCCCTCGCGGGGCTCGCTTCGCTCGCCACGCTTCGGGCTCGGTGGCTCGCTGCGCTCGCCACGCTATATAAAATCAACTCTATGCCCACTTGGATAGTGGGGAAATGAACAGGACCTTCTTAACATTGAATCCTATGCAAAATCGTATCGAATCGCATCGCATCGCATCTGATTGTATGCCTTAAGGTAAGGCATACAATCACAAAATCGGCAGCCCAGATACTACATAAGTACCTATATTTTATATAAGTAATGCAAATTGCTTCTGCAATTGCTACACATGAGCAAAGACACTTTAATAAATGAATCATTGTTTGTCATATTAATTCATGTACAACACAGACAGATGTGTCCTCATAAATTTGTCCTTTTGTAGCCATATGCTTACGCACGTTTTCTCCTTATTTTCACTCTTAATTCATTAATAGTGTTCTAAGTAGCAAATTGTGTACTAAGTACTGTATTTAGGATTAGTATTGGATTAGTATTGATTGTTCCAAAGGATTTTTTATAAATAGCAAATTAAGCATAAACGTGAATGACTAATAATGTACAGTATATACAGATGTGTCCTCTCTTGCGTTGTGGGCTCCCGATGGCTTATAGACTACAATGAGGAGTTGATGGCTACTGCAGCAATACGCATCATGACAGAGCTGGGATATGCTCTGACAAAAATTTTAGGATTAGAATTTTTTGTAACAAATATATATTGCAGTTTAAGAAATAACCATAAAAAAAGCCGTTTAAGAAATTACTATTTTAAGGAAAAGTTGCATGGTGTGCCTAAAGCCCCATACACACTAAATGTTGGGGGCGGCAGCCAATAGAGTTAACCATATTGGCCACGGGCAGCCGATATTGTCCAAGACACTGAACGGTATCAGGCTCCAGTATCGTTCAGCAATGTCACTGGGGCCCGCTAAATATGCAGGTTGTTTGGCTATATGCATGTTTGCCAGACATCAATTATTGTTAGCAATGCGGGAGTGTGCATTGATAACGATATTGAGTGAACACACTAGACCAGTGGTTCCCAAACTTTTTTGACTCACGGCACCCTAGAGTATCAGTATTTTTTCAGGGCACCCCTATGCCAAAAGTTTCTTATGGAGAAATTCATAAAAATGTAAGTAATTGAAGTATATTGTGTTTAAATGTCATCCTTAGGGTGAGATATGTGGTGCATTGGAAGACACGGTGGTTTTGCCTATTTAAATTGACCATGAATAATTTTAAATTGGTCCTGCAGCACCAATCCAGGGCACCCCTGCAGGTGTCCTGAGGCACCCCAGGGTGCCACGGCACACAGTTTGGGAACCACTGCACTAGACGATATTGGGAACAATATCGCTCAGAAACTCCTTTCTGAGCGATATTGTTCACAATATTGCCTAGTGCAGTGGTTCTCAAACTGTGGGTCCTGACCCCAAAGTGGGTCCCGTCCTTCTCAGCATGGGGTCGCGACTCCATGTTGCTGACCGTTAGGCTAATGATTTTTCTAATCCCAGTCAGGGATTCAAATAGTCTGAAAAATCTGTTGAATTGTCTGTTACTTCAGACTCCTCCCATCATTTTGGGCCTCCACAATGCTGCCATGTATGTGCTGTCTGCTGACTACACATGTGATGTAATGACCTACTGCAGTAACTTTCTGGGGTCCTGTCATAATTTTTATTGTCTAATGGGGTCCCAGAGCAAAATAGTTTGAGGACCCCTGGCATAGTGTATATGGGGCTTAAGCCTCAAAGACGATGGCACGCAATATATGGCTATGTAACGATATGTGAATACGTCTGTGCATGAAACAAGTATATTTCCTATCATGTGGATTTTCTTTCTTGCATAGTTGATTTGTAATATTTATATAGGTAATTAGTAGGATATATTTATAGTTTAACATTCTGAAAAGGAAATTGTATTACATCTTTAATGGGAATATCACTGACTGAACTGTAATAACATTAGGGCGATCCCACCCATTCCTACTTTTGAATTATCCAACATGTTCAATAATAAGGGCTCAAGGTTGATGTGCTAACCATTAATGCACATAACAATGGGAAAATGGGATATTGCTATTCTATACCAGTGAAATACATCATTAACTAATATAGAATGGATCTTTTTTGGGCTCCACTGATAATTTGAAATATATCAGTGAAGCATTGATATTCACAGAGCAGTTTCATATACATAATATAAATAACAAAAAAAAGCAAGCAGATGCTTTTTTGTGTGTAAATAAACTTTCATTTTTTGAGTACATTTATATGTACGCATTTGTGTTTTATGGATTTTAACCTCTATATTTCCCTGTAATATTTTCATGCCCAGTGAAAATGGGAACAATTATACAGAAATATAATTAAAAATGAAGTTTTAATATCTGGATCTTCCTGTGCGCCTGCTAAATACAAGCTCTTTCTCATCTACAGTATATACAGTATTTAACCTTTGTAGTACGCCCAAGATGGCTAACCAGTGCCTCCCATTCCCAGTGACTCCCGCAAGCACCATCCTGTATTCAAATGATGACCAGGTCAGATTAATTGTGGTTATTTATCAGTGCCTCCCATTCCCACAAGCCCTGCTGACTAGTTAGATGCTGATGGTGATGTGATGGGGGTGAGTAATTGCCTGGATACCAGTGATGAGGGGTGTGCAATTAGGGGGGAGTGCTCAGTGATAAGGGTGTGTGGTGTGAATGAAATGTGAAGTGATAGGGAGTGCATTGATGAGAGGGCGCTCACTGATGGGGGGTTGCAGTGATGAGGGGGTGCTGACTGATGGGGGGGTGCAGTGATGGGAGTGAGATGAGGGGGTGTGGTGGGAATGTAAAGTGATGGGTAGCTGCAGTGATTAGGTGGTGTGTAGTAGTAAGGTGGTGTGCAGTGAATGGGGGGATGCAGTGATGGGCATGAGATGATGAAGTGTAATGGAAATGTTCAGTGATGAGGGAATACGCAGTGATGGATGTGATGAGGTGGTGCATAGTCATGGGAAAGTGATGAAAGGGTGCGCACTGATGGGAATGTGTTAAGGGGTGCTCAGTGATGGTTATGTTGTGAGGGGGGTGCGCATACACTCTTTTCTGGCCCATGCCAAATGAGCACATCCTGACGTGAACACTAAATCCCTTATATATTATACTGTCAGTAGTAGGGCCGGGATAACCTGAGGGATGAGAAGTGTGTGTGGGAAGGGTACCATTGTCTCAGGGCATAGAATCTTTACATTTATATGAATCCCACCACTGCTTAGAACTGATTGTTATATAAGAGCTCTGTCTCTAGCTTTAGTATGCTGCTACATTTTGTAACATCTCTTCTTATTCCACCAAGTGCAAGCTATGTAGTGTGCCCTATATGGCTGCCTCACTTGTTACCTTTTGTGGGTGAGCGATGTAAACCTGTGGAACTTATTAATCAGAATTGCTGCTGCGTTAGCCCTGCATTAAGGTAATTGTTCACTATGTTCAATGTTGTTTAGTTCATATGCTGTAATACTAAACCTCTGCATATATATATATATATATATATATATACATATATATATATATACAGGTTGATCCGGCACTCCCAGGGTTAAAGTTGCAGCTTGCTCTGGTGCCCTTCCAGCGTATACAGCAATATAGACAATCTTGTAGCGAGGGCGGCACTCTGAGACTTCATAAGAGTTTTTAAATGCTTTATTGCATATCAATACACCGACACAGTGTTTCGAGCTACTGCTCGTCCTCAGGGCATGACAGACTATCATACAATGCACAGTAAAATACCCAAAAACGTGAATACCCCCGCCCACACATAATTGCATACTCACCTGGATCAGCTGTCCCCGCCGTCCTGTTGGCGCGAAGTCGGACCGTCAGGTCACTCACTCAGGCTTCCGGGTTGCGTCATAGCCTGTGCGACGTCTCCCGGGTGCCCAGCGATGACATCAGCACTGTCTTTCATTCTGCCTCCCAGGACTACGCTGTACGGCCGCCCGGTGGTTGCCATGGAAACTACATAAAAATAAACAACAACAAAAAAGATGTTTAAAACCAAATTAAAAACACGCATATACGTGATCAGCGAGATTAGTATCATACACAATGTGTTAAGGCAGCATAATGACATAGTTATTTGCATATTTAGATAATTTAGTCATTCTAATATCAAATTTATTTATAAATCATGTGCCATCCTGTAGCATACTATGATTCCCTTTATGTAAATATATGATAGATATTAGTGGAATTTATAAAAGAATCTGCGGGGATAATACCAACAAGATTCTTAAAGAAAGCTTTGCAGCCCATGCTGCTCATTGAGCCCTCTTGGTGCAATCGTATCCAAGGTGAAAATCCACCTTGCCTCCGACTGCAACAAGAGTTTACCTCTATTACCTCCTCTAGGTGGTGCAGGAACATGATCGATAATTTTAGATTTTAAACTGGCGACACTGTGTCCCATTTGGGCACAGTGTCTTGCCACAGGTTGTTCACTGCTACCACTATTCAATGGCAATCTAATGGCATACCGATGGTTTGCCATACGCTCTTTGAATTGACACTCTGTCTTGCCCACGTAGTAAAGACCACACGGACAAGACAGAGTGTACACAACAAATCTGCTAGAACAGGTTACAGCATGTTTGATAGGAAATTTACGTCCCGTGTGTGGGGGTGTGATATAATCACCCACCATCATGGAACGACAAGTAATGCAACCTATGCATCTGAAACACCCAGCCGGGCGAGTCAAGAAATGCTTAGGTAATTCAAAGGTTTTGTTCAAAGATGGCGCTGATACTACACCAGTGCAGCCCACCTCACACTTAAGACCTTCACCACAGGCCTAGAATCAATACGTGTGCAAGAAATGGAGATAGTGTGTATGGGCGCTTAGGTGATACAAACAAATAGAGATATTATACATACAAATAAATGTAGAATCCGCCTGTTTGATTGAGGGTCTAATTAAAAGACCTTTCCCCTTATTGAATAGTCTGGGTTTGTCCTTGTGTGTTTGTGTGCCCTGGTGTCACAAGGGTTCCTGTGCCTGCACTGGTTAGTCTGGGTGCTTGTGCCTCCCTGGCTCGGTGGCTGGGACTGTGGTGATTAGAGCCCACTGCTGTAGCAGTGGGCTCTAATCACCACAGTCCCAGCCACCGAGCCAGGGAGGCACAAGCACCCAGACTAACCAGTGCAGGCACAGGAACCCTTGTGACACCAGGGCACACAAACACACAAGGACAAACACAGACTATTCAATAAGGGGAAAGGTCTTTTAATTAGACCCTCAATCAAACAGGCGGATTCTACATTTATTTGTATGTATAATATCTCTATTTGTTTGTATCACCTAAGCGCCCATACACACTATCTCCATTTCTTGCACAAGAAATGCTTAGGGGCAGATTTTTTAGTAAGACTACTGACATCCAACTTGACCAGTAAATCACCTAGGTTCTTCCCTCGTTTGTAGGCTGGCATCAGCTGTAGTTTGTTCAAACCTGGGAGATCCTTATCTGTAGTGATCAATGGCCACAATTTTTTAACCCTTTTAGTGATTACCGGACTTTCATTAGAGAATTGATTAACCCAAGGTAATTTTTGGGCTGATGTAACTTCCTTTATTGCTGGGTTTAATGCTTCTTCTCTAGGGATGTTAATTACTTTATTTTTTACCCTTTCTAGATCTCTACGTCTATAACCTTGATGTTCAAATCTCTCTTGCATAAGGTTAAGGTCTTTCAGGGTTTGGTCTGGGTCACTTGTGATGCGCTTAACCCTTAACATTTGAGAGTAGGGAAGGCCATCACGGAGGGGTAAAGGGTGGCAACTTTCATGTCTTAGTATGGTATTTCTATCTGTCTCCTTGACGTAAAGCATAGTAGATAGTTTGTTGTTATTCAATTTAATGCTAACGTCCAAAAAGTTAACCATACTCTCATCAATGACATATGTGAACTTTACTGGGCTGTCGGAAAGATTATGCTGGACAAAAAGGTCAATTAAAGACTGCTTTGACCCTCTCCACAGTAACAGGAGGTCATCGATGTACCTAAGGTATAAAACAATTTTGCTACTATCGGGACTTTGGAAAAACAATTGATTGTCAAGTTCACACATAAACGCATTGGCGTACGATGGGGCCACTGAGGACCCCATCGCACAGCCAAGGCGCTGTCTGTAATAGCTGTTATTGAAAACAAAATAATTCCTGTTAAGGACTAGAGACAACAATTGCATAAACAAATGGGTTGGAGGCCCATGATAATGTACATTATCCCGTATTAAGTTATGCACAGCTTCCATACCTTCCTGATGCGGAATGCATGTGTATAGGCTGGTAACATCAGCACTACACAGAAGCATTCCATCAGGGCATGTATCAATTTCACCTAGTCTATTGATAAGCATATTAGTATCTCTAAGGTACGCTCTAGTCTGTTGAATACATGGATTTAGAAAACAGTCCAGATAGGTGGACACTGGATGATAGAGCGACCCCCTGGCAGATATAATAGGTCTGCCAGGAGGGTCCTGCAATCCCTTGTGCACCTTAGGTAAGGTATAGAAAAGGGGAGTGATTGGAAACTCTGTATGTAAAGCTGTACAAACATCATCTGTAATAAAACCTTCATTTTTAGCTTTAGATAGTACAGCATTTAACTCATTCTTAAACCTGTGGGTTGGGTCAATGTCCAAAAGTTCATATATTGTAGTATCAGTTAGTTGTCTTTGACACTCTCCTATGTACTTATGCAGATCCTGCACGACTACTGAGCCGCCTTTATCGGCCCTGCGGATGACCACATCAGAACGCTGCTGTAGCCTCCGCACCGCCTGGCGCTCAGTATCAGAAAGATTATGAGAATGAATGAACTCTGACATATTATCATAAGCGGCATTTTCCATCATTCTAGTGAATGATTTAATAGAGTGGTTATGAGTCTGCGGGTCAAATGAAGATCTTGGCTGTAATTTTTTAAGTTGCGTGGGTATGTCACTAGGTTTGGCTGGGATCTGAGGCTTATTCCCAAAATGTTCTTTTAGCCTCAAAGATCGACCAAATTTAAAACAGTCTATTTTCCATTGAAAAGCGTTACGTTTATAAGATGGTACAAAAGACAAACCTTTTGACAGCACTGCCAGCTCGTCATCGTCCAAGGGAGTCTCTGACAAATTGAACACAAGATTTTTTTCTAGCGGGCGTTTTTGCGCCCTGCTTTGCCTTTCGCTTTGGTGACCGCGCCTCGTCCGGCGCCTCGGCCTATCGGTGGTTTTAGGGAGCCACGTGTAATTGCTCCTAAAGGGCGGGCATCATTTGAGGTAGAGGGTGTCTGTCCATCCATCTCACTTGCAGACGTGCTGGTCCCCTCATAGTCCGTGTGATAACATTGTCTTGGATATCTCTCAAATTGTCTTCTTGCTTTTGGCCTTTCAGTGCTTAGCCAAAGGTATACACGATTCTGCTCGTAATCGAGCTGCACTTTGCGTTTTTTCTCACGCTTAAAGCGCAATAACTCTTTTTGATATTGTTCAATTTGCTTGTCCAACTTGGTACTCCAGTCAGTCTGTTTATCATTGGTAAATGAGCTCTTGTTTGTGAGCTCAAAGGCGGCCAGCTTATCCCTAGTGATTTTTAGCTCTTTAGTGGACTCATCCACTACCAACAACAATAAGTCCATTGAGCACTTATTAAGGATGCTGACCCACCTTTTACAAAAGGCAGTATTCTGTCTACCAATAGTGGGGGTGTTGGTTACCCTAAACCCCCGGGGTATAAGTTTGTCTTTATAATAATCCGCAAGTGTCAACGCATGCATGCTATAGTCGACCTCACGCTTTTTCAAGGCATACCAGTCCTTATAAAGATCCTCATTGTCCACAGCCGGGGTGTGAGCAGAAGAACTGCCGGCTTGTATAATCGAATCAGCCTCAGCCTCGGAGTAGCTGAAGCGCTCTTTGCTGTCGATTTAAAGAAAATTTACTCCATATTCAGAGGATTCCATATCAGGGATATAGCAGGTATCACAGATCTGCCACTGTGGGATAGCAGATGAATGATGCCTTATCTGCAGAGATATTTCCCTTCAGGTATAACAAAATGATGGTGGGTGCCTTGATAGAAGATTACAGGATTGATCGCCACAAACAATCCCACTTCAATGTACATACAGGTTGATCCGGCACTCCCAGGGTTAAAGTTGCAGCTTGCTCTGGTGTCCTTCCAGTGTATACAGCAATATAGACAATCTTGTAGCGAGGGCGGCACTCTGAGACTTCATAAGAGTTTTTAAATGCTTTATTGCATATCAATACACCGACACAGTGTTTCGAGCTACTGCTCGTCCTCAGGGCATGACAGACTATCATACAATGCACAGTAAAATACCCAAAAACGTGAATACCCCCGCCCACACATAATTGCATACTCACCTGGATCAGCTGTCCCCGCCGTCCTGTTGGCGCGAAGTCGGACCGTCTGGTCACTCACTCAGGCTTCCGGGTTGCGTCACAGCCTGTGCGACGTCTCCCGGGTGCCCAGCGATGACATCAGCACTGTCTTTCATTCTGCCTCCCAGGACTACGCTGTACGGCCGCCCGGTGGTTGCCATGGAAACTACATAAAAATAAACAACAGAAAAAAAGATGTTTAAAACCACATTAAAAACACGCATATACGTGATCAGCGAGATTAGTATCATACACAATGTGTTAAGGCAGCATAATGACATAGTTATTTGCATATTTAGATAATTTAGTCATTCTAATATGTGTTCAATTTGTCAGAGACTCCCTTGGACGATGACGAGCTGGCAGTGCTGTCAAAAGGTTTGTCTTTTGTACCATCTTATAAACGTAACGCTTTTCAATGGAAAATAGACTGTTTTAAATTTGGTCGATCTTTGAGGCTAAAAGAACATTTTGGGAATAATCCTTAGATCCCAGCCAAACCTAGTGACATACCCACGCAACTTAAAAAATTACAGCCAAGATCTTCATTTGACCCGCAGACTCATAACCACTCTATTAAATCATTCACTAGAATGATGGAAAATGCCGCTTATGATAATATGTCAGAGTTCATTCATTCTCATAATCTTTCTGATACTGAGCGCCAGGCGGTGCGGAGGCTACAGCAGCGTTCTGATGTGGTCATCCGCAGGGCCGATAAAGGCGGCTCAGTAGTCGTGCAGGATCTGCATAAGTACATAGGAGAGTGTCAAAGACAACTAACTGATACTACAATATATGAACTTTTGGACATTGACCCAACCCACAGGTTTAAGGATGAGTTAAATGCTGTACTATCTAAAGCTAAAAATGAAGGTTTTATTACAGATGATGTTTGTACAGCTTTACATACAGAGTTTCCAATCACTCCCCTTTTCTATACCTTACCTAAGGTGCACAAGGGATTGCAGGACCCCCCTGGCAGACCTATTATATCTGCCAGGGGGTCGCTCTATCATCCAGTGTCCACCTATCTGGACTGTTTTCTAAATCCATGTATTCAACAGATTAGAGCGTACCTTAGAGATACTAATATGCTTATCAATAGACTAGGTGAAATTGATACATGCCCTGATGGAATGCTTCTGTGTAGTGCTGATGTTACCAGCCTATACACATGCATTCCGCATCAGGAAGGTATGGAAGCTGTGCATAACTTAATACGGGATAATGTACATTATCATGGGCCTCCAACCCATTTGTTTATGCAATTGTTGTCTCTAGTCCTTAACAGGAATTATTTTGTTTTCAATAACAGCTATTACAGACAGCGCCTTGGCTGTGCGATGGGGTCCTCAGTGGCCCCATCGTACGCCAATGCGTTTATGTGTGAACTTGACAATCGATTGTTTTTCCAAGGTCCCGATAGTAGCAAAATTGTTTTATACCTTAGGTACATCGATGACCTCCTGTTACTGTGGAGAGGGTCAAAGCAGTCTTTAATTGACCTTTTTGTCCAGCATAATCTTTCCAACAGCCCAGTAAAGTTCACATATGTCATTGATGAGAGTATGGTTACCTTTTGGGACGTTAGCATTAAGTTGAATAACAACAAACTATCTACTATGCTTTACGTCAAGGAGACAGATAGAAATACCATACTAAGACATGAAAGTTGCCACCCTTTACCCCTCCGTGATGGCCTTCCCTACTCTCAAATGTTAAGGGTTAAGCGCATCACAAGTGACCCAGACCAAACCCTGAAAGACCTTAACCTTATGCAAGAGAGATTTGAACATCGAGGTTATAGACGTAGAGATCTAGAAAGGGTAAAAAATAAAGTAATTAACATCCCTAGAGAAGAAGCATTAAACCCAGCAATAAAGGAAGTTACATCAGCCCAAAAATTACCTTGGGTTAATCAATTCTCTAATGAAAGTCCGGTAATCACTAAAAGGGTTAAAAAATTGTGGCCATTGATCACTACAGATAAGGATCTTCCAGGTTTGAACAAACTACAGCTGATGCCAGCCTACAAACGAGGGAAGAACCTAGGTGATTTACTGGTCAAGTTGGATGTCAGTAGTCTTACTAAAAAATCTGCCCCTAAGCATTTCTTGACTCGCCCGGCTGGGTGTTTCAGATGCATAGGTTGCATTACTTGTCGTTCCATGATGGTGGGTATTAGATTTAAAATTGTATAAGCACCATAATGGGGGCTTACAATGTTACATGCACGCCACCCCCACTATGAACGTGAACCCGAAGCGTGGCGGCAGTACGCGTCCTACGACCTTTTCATACCCCCACTATCCATGTCAGCGTGGAGTTGATTTTATATAGTGTGGCGAGCGCAGCGAGCGGACGCAGAATACATGTAAAGTAACACGCGTTCCCTCGCGGGGCACGCTGCGCTCGCCACGCTTCAGGCTCGGTGGCTCGCTGCGATCGCCTCACTATATAAAAACAACTCCACGCCGACGTGGATTGTGGGGGTATGAAAAGGTCGTAGGACGCGTACCGCCGCCCCTCGCGGGCTCGCTGCGCTCGCCGCGCTTCAGGTTCGCATTCATAGTGGGGGGTGCATTTAACATTGTAAGCCCCCATTAGGGTGCTTATACAATTAAACATCGTATAGGGGGCTTATACAATTTTAAATCGCATCGCAGTGCATCGGGTGTATGGCATGTGATGCGATTATATGTAGTGTGACCAAATATCGTGGGCGCCGTGCTAGTACACAAGTACTGACTATAGTAAGTGCTACTACCACATTCACTATCAAATAAATAAGGAGGTAAACAAGTAAATATTCGAGTGCCTATTTATAATTTAAGGTGTTGGAACGCATGGATGCCATGCGTTTCAAAGTGCGGGGTATCATATCCGTGCGTCCTATAAGATATATAGTTTCTACCACTCCCCTTGACTGTCACTACCGTCACTATTGATCCACCCCACATATATAGAAATCCACCAGGACGGCATTCCCTTCAGTGGGTGTGGTCAACGTGACAGGAACGCTGTCCTCTGGTAACTCGTGATGTGGTGTGCTCGCCATTGAAAACATCTCCACCTGGATGTGCCAAGAGACGTTGGTAGTCCGGAGACACATGCAGGAGGTCCCTTGAGTTCTACAAACCTACGGTGATATCATGCAGCCTGCCAGGGGATTTATTTTATGTCTAGTGGTAATCAGCCCACTCCAGATGCAGAACTTGGTACAAGTTTTGCACACAAAGTGATTGTTTTTAACACAATTTATATGTTTTAAAAATAAAAGCGATACTGCACTATTGGGCGCCCCCCTGTCCTTCTATCTTTTCCAAATATATAGATAGATAGATAGGTAGCGATGGTTAGGCACCCCCTGAAACAAAGTCTTCCACAGTGAGCAGCAGCTGAGTGAGGTGCCATAGGAGTCTGGCACCTTACTCAGCTGCTTACTATTCATAATGGGTGGGCTAGCTCTGATTACGGCTGTCGGCGCCCAGTGTGGCCGCTCCTATGAAACGTGCATTGAGCCGGCCCTGGAGAGGGGTGTTGGGGGGAGAGAGACGCACCACCAGTCAGTGTGCATGCCAATTCCAGCACCTGCAAGCATGATGAACAGGTTGAAATATAATAATGATTCTAATTTAGCCTATACACTTTTTTCCTGTGGACTATTGAGGGGGAGGGGGGGCCGTGACATGAGATTGCTCTGGGTACCATGGCTCCCTACTATGCCTCTGCCCACTTCTACAATACCTCTCCCTACATATTTCTCTCTCTCTCGCTCTCTCTTTCAGTCGTATATTAGAACAGGTCTTATTGACCTTTTTTTACCTTAGTCTTTAAATGTAAATAAGCACTGAGAAATTTTTCATGTCTTTACATGTTTGTCGATTGGTTGTAGATGTTTATTAGAAAGTAGATAAGCAATTAAGAAGTTGTTTATTTCTTTCACTTTTAATCCTTCAACTTAATCTTAGCTACTGGTTTAACAGATCCAATAATGTTGAATTATTAACTTAAAACATTCACTGCATCAAAGGTTTGTTGTCACCTCTGTTGTTACACTATTTATAATATACGCAGAGCACTTGTTATTTACCCCTGTTTCAAAAACATGAGCTGAAAATTTTATCTTTGGGGTTCCAAGTGTTTAAATATTTGAATCTAGTCACTGTAATATGAAACTATAATGAGAAGCAGCATTACATAAGACTTGCCTTGTGTTTTATAGAATTAATAAGATTTTAATGTAGCTGATTGACTTTGATTAAAATATTTCTGTTTATGTAAATCAGACCATAATAAATGTAAAAAACTGACAACTTGCATTCACCCCATCAACACAGACTTGCAGTTACAATAATACAGTAAGTCACTGGATAGATTAAGTGTATGTTTAGTATGGTTATTAATTTAGTAATATATATTGTCTGAACAAGGAGTAATGAGAAATAAGAGGACAGGGTTCTGTGCAGCTGATTCATTCAACGGGATCATTAATAGACCTTATACATTACAACTGGTCACAGTATGATTACTCTATTAATATTGTTATTAAGAATAGTAAGTTACCAAGTGATTTCTTGATTATAAAGCTCTCCATTGCTATTTGCTGTACATAGTCATTGATTTCTGTTCATAGCATGGTTGAACAGTGAGAATTTATTGACTAACCCTGTGTTACCGACAATTATTAACTACAGTACATCTACATGCAAGTGAATAACTCATTCTATCTTATGGAACTCAATAAATTAATAATTAGTTGATAAAAAAATTCTGAAGAATATCAATTTGAAAATCAGCAGGTGTAAAAATGATGACAGTTTAATCTATCTGAAAAAAAAAATGTTGGTACTTGTGTACAATCACGGCTCCCACGATGTCCATCGCATAGCAAAAAATCGCATGCGATGCGATCGCATGCGATTTTTAACAGAAATGCATCCAGAAATCGCAGCGAACCCGCGAGGGGCGGCGGTACGCGTCCTACGACCTTTTCATACCCCCACTATCCACGTCGGCGTGGAGTTGAGAACAGAAAGTGTGGCGAGCGCAGCGAGCCACCGAGCCCGAAGCGTGGCGAGCGCAGCGCGCCCCGCGCGGGGACGCGGACACCTGTGAAGCCGCGAGGGGACGCGTATACCTGCGCTCGCCACACTTTCTATTCTCAACTCCACACCGACATGGATAGTGGGGGTATGAAAAGGTCGTAGGACGCGTACCGCCGCCCCTCGCGGGCTCGCTGCGCTCGCCACGCTTCGGGTTTGCGTTGATAGTGGGGGTGGTACAGCCTCAAAAATGACATTTGGGGGTCATTGAACATGTTTGATACTAATTTCAATGCATTTGGATGCATTTCTGTTAAAAATCGCATGCGATCGCATGCGATGTGATCGCATGCGATTTAAAAAAAATGCTTAACAACTGCAAAAATCACATCCCATCGCATGCCATCTCATGCCACTACATATGGCATGCGATGGCATGCGATGGCATGCGATGGCATGCGATGGCATGCGATGGGAGCCGTGAAAGTACACAAGTACCAAAATGTTTACCACGTTAGACATGGAAATGCTTCAGGGATGAAAGTGCACTTTTCTCACAGATTACACTTACAGTACCAGCTTCATAGTTTTACTGGTGCTTTCTGTACATATAAAATTATATAACTGGTAACATGGTGTTAGACACGTGCGGTTCGGTTTTTGGAAATATAAACACACCGAAAGTTATAGTTTTCGAGTTGTTTTCAATCCCAGTTCGGAATCACTTTGGGGTTTCATGCCCTGGCTTGGTTTTGTTTTTAGAACCGAACTTGAGTTGTAGATTGCATATTACAGATCTATATGGCATGATTTTAACCGTTTCATCAATATATTTTTTTCGAATCTTTATTGATTACTATTGGATTTAAAAGAATACAAATATGAACCACAAGCTGAAGGCGAACCAAAATAATTGAGGGCGATTTTGTCAAAACCAAAAACAATGATAATTTAGAGCAAACAGGTGCGGAGTAGGTTCTGAAACACAGGATGCAGTATAGCATAAGGCTGTCAGTGATTGACAATCTGATGCTATTTGGGGGTGGAGAGAGTATGCTGATCACCTCCATTTGTGAAAATTGAGGCATGTACCTGCCGTGTAGGGGAAGGATGGAGTTTTCATGGCCTTTTACGTGGATCTATGACAGACAGCTTGTATTATCCCATGAGGGCCCACTCGATTGCTGCGATCTGTAACTGTACCTAGAATCTCTCCAAACACCTAAGGAGGTCAAGCTTTTGTGACTCCCATTCTATGGAACTCTCTTTCCTGCACAGTTCAATAGGCCTCCACTCTATAATCCTTCAAAAATAGACCCAAGACTTACCTATTTACTCAAGCAGTTTACTAATATCCACTATTAAGCTTATTTTACATTTTGTGCTGTAAAGGCAAATGTAAAGCGCTTGGAGTCCAATTAGCAAAAAAGTGCAAAATAAATAACATTATTATTATGCGGCAACATAGGAAACAGTATGACCTGCTGCACTGATAGGAAGCAGCTACTCCACCTACAAATGAATTAGTTCCAGTAAGTAAATCTGGGCTAAAAAGTTTGGCTGATTCTAAACTTCCAAACTAAAAAACGGGACTATGTAAAAACCGGACCCGGACTAGACTCCGGACCACCGGACAGGACATCAAAATCTGCAGTCCGGAGCTTGTAGGGTCCGGTCCGGGGGTGTCCTGTCCGGGGGGTGTCTTGTCCGTGGGGTCCCTGTGATAGCTATCATCAGGGACATGGGAGAGGGGAGATCAGAGGCGTAACTCTGGGAGGCAATGGAGTCATCTGCCGCCGGGCTCCTGCTCCCAAGAGGGCACCTCTCCTGCAAATTTGCATTCATTAATTGAAAGCATTCAATATTGCTTCTGAGGCGGACCCCTCCTAGCAAGACTATAGACTTCACACATTCTTTATTTTAAACATAATATACATACATACATACATACATACATATTTATATTTATATAAGGCGGTGTGTGGGGGCACTAATATTTTCTTGCCTCCGGGCACCTGGGGTGAACTTACGCCACTGGGGGAGATTACAGCCTCCCCTTGTGGTCCGGACGTCCGGTTTTTGCTACATGCCCGGACCATACAGGGACGCTTTATTCTCTCTCTCCTCCTCTACCTGGTGACAGGTGTGACAGGCAGCCCCCCGGACAGGACACCCTCCGGACCGGAGTCTACAAGCTCCAAAATGCAGAGTTTGATGTCCGGTCTGGCGGTCCGGGGGTTTTGTCCTGGTCCGGTTTTCACCCTTACCCCTAAAAAAACCACCTCCAATACATTTAATACTCTTCTTATGCCTCAATTTGCACAGCTGCACCGACAGTAGTTTCAGCCAAGTTAGATGAGTTTGTGGAGAAAAGTGCATAGCTGCGGTTTGAAAAGCAGAAGAGAAGTTGGGCTGAGTGAGATTTCTATTTGTCATACAGTATGTATTAAAAAAAGGTCTCTGATCTCTTCTGTGGATTTGCAGCAAAGCCGCCCCATCAAATTTTTTTGGGCTGTGATGCGCCCATGTGCAACAATATCTAAAAAACAAAACTTTCCTGAGCTTCTATTTTATTCTGCACGATACTCAGTTGCGTAACTACAGACGGTGCAGGGGGCGCAACTGCTTTGGGGCCCGGAGGCCTTAAGGTAAACTCTTGCACCCTTTGGATGTTTTAAAAATGTTGCCACCTGGGCAGTGGCTGCGCTGAGCAGGAGACCCAGCCACTGGTGACATGGAGCTGCAGATAGTGCAGGGCAATCAGGTGGCACATGCCAACTTGGAGAATTTGCAGGTCGCTGGCTATGCTCAGTTGCAGACAGTGCAGGCGACATTGCGGAGCAGGAGAACCTTTCAGCCAGCCTGTGCCACTGATCAGCAGACCCGGCACCCGCCCAGAGCTGCTGGATCAGGTGCTGAAGAAAGGAAACTGGTGCTGGTGAGTGTATTGGAGGTGACAGGACATGGTAAACATTGTCACCTGTGTACTGAGAAGGGGGAGGGGATTCGGAGGAAAAAAAGTAATTCCTGTCAGAATCTTTTCAAACCCTGCTCTCCCTCCCTTCACTTACTCCCTACCCACCCTCGCTCCATCACCCCATCTCTCCCAGCTCTCTCTTAATTTCTATCTCCCCACCCCATCTCTTTTTATCCTTCTATGTTCTCCCCTTCACCCGTGTCTCTTACCCTCTCTTCCCTGCTGTCTCTACTCTTTTACTCTCTGCCTTTACCCCCCTTTTCTCTCGCTTTCTCTCTCTTCCACCTGCCCCCTCATTTTTTCAACACTCTCCCTCTCCCTCCCTCTCACCTTTCTCTTTATTTATCTCTGCCCCAAGTCTTTCGTTTTGTATTCTATCTCTCTCCTCCCCACGCTTCCCCTCTTTGACAGTCTCACTCACTTAACCCCATCTTTCCTCCTTTCTCTCCATGAAACTGTCATTTTCTTTCTCCCCTCTTTTCTCTCCCAACCTCCCTGACATTCTCTTTCACTCCTCTCTCCGGGGGAGATTCTCTAAACTAAAAATGCGGTAAAAACCCCGTTATCGGCTCTAAGCATCCCCCGCCAGGTTATCGCGACGGGTGGCATCGCCAGAAAAATCTGCAGAGGCCCCATAGAAGTCTATGGGCTTCTAACGCGATGCACTGCTGCCCCGCACGACCCACTGCCACCCTGCACCGACCCCTGCCACCCCACACCGATCCCTCCTCACCTGTGTCCGGGCAGCACAGAGCTGCGCTGCCCGGACCTGTGACCTCCTCCTCCATGCACTATGATCCTCTTCTGGGTGCAGGGAGGAGAGCCCGGTGCAGCAGCAGCAGTGCTGGGTAAGGGATGGAGGGGGGGGCGTTGGGACCCGATGGGACCCGCCGACTGTCACCTCAAAAGACAGCTCTTAACGCAAGAGCTGTCCTTTGCCATAATTATCGCATATACGATAATTTATAATGCGATGGGCGGCGAAGGGGGGCGGCAAGGGGGGCGGAGCTGGGGTGTGGATGTTAGAACATCCCCCCCCCCCTCTATCTGATAACCTCTTTTTCCATGAAGCCATCTCTCTCCCTGACTGCTCTCTCTTACTCCTCTCTCTTTTTCACAGTCTTTCTCGACACCCGCTTTCCCTCAGTCTTTCTTGGGCCCACTTAAGAAGCATTTTACTGACAATGGGTGGGGGGCCCCTTTCAAGATTTTGCTATTGGGCCCACACAGTTCTAATTACGCCCCTGATAATACTGTATATACCGAATAAGATTTGAAAATTGCAGAACTATTTGTTTGAATGAGGACAGTCCCAACATTGCACGCAATTAAGCCAGCTGTGTACATTCATCTCTTTAATAAATAGCCATGATATCTTAAGTGGTGTCTTCTCCCCAGGGCTTAAAGTGGTCATGGAGAGGTGGTGGAACTCCGTTCCCCTAACACCGACACCCCCCCCCCCCGCCCCCTCCATTAGGCAGAGCCTAGACCAGTGCCAGGGAGTTTGTGCCCTACCACCCATAAAGGGATGATGGTCCCACAATACTTATTAGCACACTCGTATACACATTACACCGCATGTAGTGCCCTTGATTCATATTAAATCACACAGTGATGCCTCATACACATAATGTCCACAATTGTTCATCTTAACTTTACATTACATATGCCAAGTCAGAAGACGGAACCCCCGGGACAGGCTTTCTGTTGGAATTACTGTTTAGGGCTGTGGTAGAGGTGGAACTCAGTTCCCCCTACCATTAGAGGTGGTGGAACTCAGTTCCCCCCAGTTCCCCCTCACTTTAACCCCTGCTTCTCCCCATACCAGTTCATGGCCCTAGGGTATTTTTCCTAACAAAACTGATAATTCATGTGATGTGTAACTCATTTAAAAAATTACTTTCCCATAACAAATTTCTCTTTAAATAATATATTAAGATTAACAATCAAGAGATCATCTACTAAATTATTAAATCATAGTATAATAGATCAATATATTTACATGTGCATCTGCCAAAGAATAACTTCAATTAGTTGGGTCTGTGTTAATAGTGTGATTAAGTTTCAAATTGTTGTTGTTGTTATTCATTTACTGAAGTGCTTTGTATTAGTGTCTGATTATTTTTAAATCAACTGACTTCATAACAAGCATCTCACATGAGGGTGTCTATATATCTGCAGAGCAATAAGAAAGCATCTTAACGTTTAGAATGAAAAAGAATGCTGACACTGTGATAAATCCCTAATGTACTCTAATGACGAGGCCTCATAAAACCCACTGCTCATTCTAATTGCTACCATCTGACATCATCGAGATCCGGCAGGTCAAAAGACTCTGCTTTGAATTCAAAGTTGGAATAGAGAAGGGAATACATTCATTATTAACAACATTTTACATATGTTTGCTCTGAAATGAACATTGTAATAAATCTCCACTAGAGGTCTAGAGTCATTAAAATAAACATTTAACATTTAATTTGAAGTCTAATGATTATACTGTAACATATTCTCTGTGTAACACTGGAAAAAAAACTAATTTACAGTTTGCAGTTTTGAAAGTTCTTTTAGTTCCTGAGCTGGAAATGGCTAGGCTCCAAGGGATTTGTTCATCCATAAGGAAAATGCACCTTGTTTTGTCTGGCTGTTTCTTCAGTCTATCAAGTAGAAGCACATCGCTATATTAGTTGACTCGATTTTTGTATAATAAGATGTGTATAACATTTGTTTTGTCATGACTCTGTAATTAACCTAGATCTGTTTTGGAAACAAAATTCTGGAGAAAATATTGATATTTCAAAACAGTGTTTAATGTTGGCCTAAAAATATATCAAAATGGCTGACCTCCTTAGGTGACCGAATTTCTGTGCTTAATAAGTGCTTATGGGGAGAGTGTAGTTTACAACCCCTGGTATCATGCTCAACACAGACAAGGGGAGTGAGATAATGATCTAAGACTAGTCGTACATGTTGGTGTGCATAGGAAATCTACCACAAAACCCCTCTATTTTGCGACCCTTGAACTCAGAGAGACCTGGATTGCAAACCCACATATCAGACTTGCTTTAGGGGCCACATCCCCCCTTGATACATCTGGAAATAGATAAGGCTTTTCTGAGAGTTTGGGAAAATTACTAATGGAAGTCTTGTGTCAATCTGTGCTGTGGCTAACATGCCCTCTCTATAGAAATTCTATAGAAACCTGAGCTAGGAACGGCAAATGAAATGTGTGTACCCAGAAGTAATTTGCATGGACATTAGAAGGTGGGATCTAGAAGCCTTCCTGAGGGCGGTAAGAATCAGATGCTGACAGCACACATGGTCCATTTCTATTTATAACAGACCAGGGTATACCAAATGTTTTGCATGTGACTTGTTTAACAGCAGAATACTAGACCTATTGCATACATTTGTTCTTCTGAATTTATTCCCTTTTATTCTCATCATAGTAGCTATTTGAATATATATATATATATATATATATATATCGCGTCCAGATTTTGTTTGAATTCAGGAAACTGCAGCCAAGTTAATTAGTAGCATACAGTGTGTTAACTGCATTTAAGAATTGGATCTGATGACAGGTCAATGACTCCTGATGCGGGACAAGCTGGCCAGGCCATAGGCTGGGGGTCTGGGGTTATGATAGGAGTCATTGGACTCTTAACCAGGATTTTTAGTTAGACCATGAAATACAATGCTGTAACCCGTTACTTACTGTAAATTGTGGTTGATCCATATGACAGTCCCAAATGCTGAAGAAGAAATAATGGTGCAGTTTGAAATTTGACCTGGTCTACAGTATGTGAATCTAGCCACTAGATTCTTTCTTTCTAGTTATTTCTGCTGGCACTCCAAATAACTGGCTACAAAGCACAGGTTCACAACAACATTTTGAGGATCTTTATTTCATCGTCATCAGGTATCTGATGACGGGGAAATAAAGATCCTCGAAACGTTGTTGTGAACCTGTGCCTTGTGGCCAGTTATTTGGAATACACCAGACCGTCTGTTTATTGCGGACCAGTATCTGCTGGATCCAGGTTGGGCACCCAATTGTAATTTCAGCTCCAGCATTTTATCGGCTACCATTTGTGAGGGCACCGGCCGCAGAAATACAAGTCTTTGGGAGTGCCTAACCCCCCCCTCTCTCTCTCTCTCTCTCTCTCTCTCTCTCTCTCTATATATATATATATAACAGGAATAAATGGAGTCACTCACCAGTCTTGTAATAAATCAAAGTGGGATTTAATCAGGCAGCATGGCAACAGTGGTGGGCATCGACGTTTCGGTCCGCCTCTGGGACCTTTTTCAAGATAAAAAAATATATATGTTTAAATATATATATATATATATATATATATATATATATATATATATAAACATTTTGTAAAGCAGTAGAGATAATTTGTTCTCAGATTAAGAAGTCATTAATCCTGGCATGATTTCTAAAGTTATTTCCGTAACCCAATACACCTTCAAGATTTGGTAAGGTCTGTGCTGCATATGTGTAACATATTGTTTGAATAATCAGAATTTTGGTACAGTAATTGGCCATAAGTGGCTACAGATTCCTCTCTTTGTAGTGGCAGAGAAGATGTGTACTTACCGTAAGTGCTGACATAACCAAATATATAACCCAGTCATTTCAGAATGAAATACAGTATCTTGGGACCGACTGGATTTATGAAAAGTTCTAGAGGCATTAAAATAAACATTTAATATTTCAATACAAATACTAATGATTCAATTGTAACACATTATCTGTGTAACACTGAAAAAAACTAATCTAAGCAGGTTTGGAGTTCTGCAAGTTCTTTTAGTTTCTGAGCTGGAAATGGCTAGGCTCCAAGGGATTTGCTCATCCATAAGGAAAATGTACCTTGTTTTGTCTGGATGTTTCTTCAGTCTGTCAAGTAGAAGCACACTGCTATATTAGTTCACTAGATTATTTTAGTAAGACACATATACAGTAACATGGTGGTTTTTTTAGCCTTAGGTTTCCAAGGGTAGAGGAAACTTGTAGAATAACAACACTCAATCTGTCAATTAAGGTTAAATCACATGTTAAATATATAAGTTCAAGTTGAAAGTTTTCAGAAGCTAAAAATATGAAAGATGGCTTAAAGCTTTCTCCACTTTTAATTAGTATCTTTCAAAAATACTGTTTACTAATGTATTTCTGATATCCCTATGGGCTTGTGGTCTTTGCTTCTGGGTCACAGTCCAGGGCTCCTGCAACACTGCATGCATGTACAGTATACATGGGCTTAAACAGAATTTTGTATGCATCATTTTGTAGTAATCCCTGCCCCAATGCTTCATGGGAAATGCCTATTTCTACCACATTTGTTAATTATATGCCATAGTATACTATTGTAATACCTTGATTACTTTTATGCCACATAATAGTGATCTATTCACTTTATAACATAATAGAGCCATAGTTCATATTACAGTATGTCTAATAGCAGTGCTTTACATTAGATGTTATGTATACATTTCCACAGTTCATGTTGTCCTATAATGTAATGTCACTCGTTCAGATTATGCCAAACTGCAGTGTCCCCAGTGTAACTAGAACTGTGTGGGCCCCATAGCAAAATCTTGAAAGGAGCCCCCCACCCACTGTCACTAAAATGCTTTTTAGGTGGGCCCAAGAAAGATTGAGGGAAAGCAGGTGTCAAGAAATACTGTGAAAAAGAGAGAGGAGTGAGAGATAGAGCAGTCAGAGAGAGAGGAAAAAGAGGGTATAAGATAGAGAGAGGAGTGAGAAAGAATGTCAGGGAGGGAGGAATAGAAAAAGAGGGAAGAAAGAAAATGAGAGTTTCAGGGAGAGAAAGGAGGAAAGGGTTAAGTGGGCGAGACTTTCAAAGAGGGCAAGCGTGGGGAGGAAAGAGATAGAGTACAAAGAGAGAGACTAGGGGCAGAGATAAATAAAGAGTAAGGTGAGATGGAGGGGGAGTGCGAGTGTTGAAAGAATGAGGAGGCAGATGGAAGAGCGAGCAAGGGAGAGAAAAGGGAGGTAAAGGTGGAGAGAAAAAGAGTAGAGGCAGCAGGGGAGAGAGGGTAAGAGACACGGGTGAAGGGGAGAACATAGAAGGATAAAAAGAGATGGGGTGGGGAGATAGAAATCAAGAGAGATGGTGTGGGGGATGAAAGGTGAAAGGAAAGAGATGGGGTGATGGAGTGAGGGTGGGTAGGGAGTGAGGGGAGGGAGAGCAGGGTGTGAAAAGATTCTGACAGGAATTACTTTTGTTCCTACTAATCCCCTCCCCCATCCCAGTACAAAGGTGACAGTGTGTACCATGTCCTGTCCCCTCCAGTGCACTCACCAGCACCCGTTTCCTTTCTTCAGCACCTGATCTCCTGGTCCAGCAGCTCTGGGCGGGTGCCGGGTCTGCTGCTCAGTGGCTCAGGATGGCTGCCAGGTTCTCCTGCTCCACAATGTCGCCTGCACTGTCTGCAACTGAGCATAGCCAGCAGCCGGGTCTCCTGCTTATGGCTCCAGCCGCTCGCTTGTTCTTCTTCTCCGCGATGCCGCCTGCATTGTCTGCAGCTCAGCCATAGCCAGGCCAGCAGCCGTGTCTCCTGCTTGCCAGCTCCGGCTGCCCGCTCAGTATCTCCTCCTCCGCAGCTCCGGACGGCCACTAGGGTCTTATGCTTAGCTTTGCGACCTGCAAATTCTCCAGGTTGGCAGGCGCCACCCGAGTGCCTCTCACTATCACCAGTGGCTGGGTCTCCTGCTCAGCGCAGCCACTTCCCAGATGGCAACATTTTTTTAAAATATCAAAAGGGTGCAGGAGATTGCCTTGGGGCCCCCAAGCCGCCGGGCCCCATAGCAGTTGCACCCTCTGTAGTTACGCAACTGAGTTCACATATACCATATTGTAGTATATCCATTTCACATTATGTCATATAGTGTTTCCAGTTTATAGTATATTACATGGTGGCACAGTTCATATTACTGTGTGTGACAAAGTCCTGCTACCAGTTCACCATATGCTACATTTTAATACTCTAGTTCACATGATGCCATATTTTAGTACCTCACAGTTCACATTAGACCACATTGTAGTACCCCACAGCCCAGCACACATCATGCCTCCTATGCCACATTGTTGTCCTCCTCTTTGATATTATGCCACAGTGCCTCCAGTTCCCATTTCTGCAATCCTGTGCATAGAACAAATAAAAACCATGGCCCACCTTGTATTTAAAGGGCTCTTGGAGAAGTTAAATGACCAAGGTGTTTAGGGTAGTGGAGTATTTTGGCACTCTGCTAGTAATAAGGTGCAAATTCAATAATATAATCACATGTATACAATGTCCCTCTTCCCTGTTTCATGCTGTGCATGTCTTATTTCCTGACTTTACTGAGAAGGGATTCAGTCAATAGGTCAACACTGTCGAGGCCGACAATCAAAAGGTCAACAACTATTGGTCAACAATCACACAATCGACACATGCATTAGGTCAATGTGGTAAAAATGTTGACACAAGCAAAATGTCCACATGAAAAAAGGCAACATTAAAAAGGTCAACATGAGTTTTTCCCTAAAAAAAAAAAGGACTTGTTCATCATACATTACCATCCTCGTGGGCATGAATGGGGAATATAATAGTGCGCCAAGCACAATGAGGCATAGTACCTGAACCATGGCAAGCACAGTTAGCCATGCCAGGGGACGCATTACAGCTATATGATTTCCATATTGACCTACGTCAACATAAACACCCAAAAAAATCTTAAAACCTCAAGTCAACCTTTTTCATGTGGACCTTTTTAAAGCCGGCTTGTGTTGAACTTTTGACAATGTTGACTGAATGCAAGTTGACCTTTTTCATGTGTCAACCTTTTGACTGTTGACCAACAGTTGTCGACCTTTTGACTTAACCTAGACACTGTCGACCTAGCTTGCAGGCTGTTATCTTCCCAGATCCTCAGGATATGACTGTGGTAAGTGGTGGGGTAATGACAATGTGTAGTGGGCTGACTTTGTTCTGTGTGATGGTGGGTGGGTATTTATGCAGTGTGGAACACAGATGGCTAATCTTACAGGCTTGGTTTGCCATCACCCCTAAATGTATTTATATTTTATTTATTTAGTTTCTTATATAGTGCACACATTCCACAGTGCTTTACAAGACTATTTGTACATTCACATCAGTCCCTGCCCCAGTGGAGCTTACAATCTATATTCCCACATATGTACCACATGTACATGCACACACAGACATTCTAGGGTAATTTTTATTGGAATCCAATTAATTTACCAGTATACTTTTGGATTTTGGGAGGAAACCAGAGTACCCGGAGTAAACCCACGCAAGCACAGGGTTCTCCCTGTGCTTGCGTGGATTTACTCCGGGTACTCTGGTTTCCTCCCAAAATCCAGGAATATAATAGTGCGCCAAGCACAATGAGGCATAGTGCCTGAACCATGGCAAGCACTGTTAGCCATGCCAGGGGACGCATTACAGCTATATGATTTCCATATTGACCTACGTCAACATAAACACCCAAAAAATCTTATACAAACTCTGCACAGTTAGGGTTATGGTGGGAATAGAACCCATGACCTCAGTGCTGTGAGGTAGTAATGCTAACCATTATACCTCCCGTGCTAAACCCAGATCTGTGTCAATATGTGCAATATACAGGGGAGATGCTGGTTGTATTTTCTGTCCATCTATCTTCTGGACCCCATTGCCATGGACAGCTTGCATCTACTATATGTACGTCCCTGTATGTAGCTTGTGTTTTTGTACAGTACTTCTCCTTTCGCCATGCCACTTAAGTTATGATCTGTCAGTAGTATTAAGGGTTGGAACAGTCGTTTGGATTAGAATGCAGATTGAATGTAGACATACAGTAGTTCTCCAGGAGACTCACTTCACTGCTATACACCCATCCCTATACGGAAACACTTTTTTTATTATATGTTATGACTCTGCCAGATCTAAGCACTGTGCAGTACTGTACATATTCTTGTTTTAAAAATGTCCCATTTACTGTTGAATGCACACTTTTAGACCTAAATGACTAACTCCTCATGATTGCTGGTACCATTTGTCATTTATCCACTACCTTGGTCTATTATTTTGTCAGATGGCCTTTCCCTGTCATCTTTTTCAGGCAAGTCCAGTCATATTCTCCAGCCATCCTAAATAACAGATTATAGTGACTTTTGTAAATTCTATAAATAGTACTACTGTATACTGAGTGTACAGTTTCATGCTCTCCAAGGAACCAGGGTGTAGGTAGATATGGAGTCATCGGCAGTTGTCTTTCTTTAGCAGCTCAGCCTATACAAAGGTCATTTGGAGCTTGGTCACATAACTACATGTAAGTTCACCAATTCTCGGCAAAATGTACACTGTAACAAGATGTCCAACCTCTCTCTCTCTCTCTCTCTCGCTCTCTTTTTTTCATGCCTGTTATTATATCTCTGGAGAAATCTCTACTCACAAGGAGGGGGGGTATGCAATGTGCTGCCAGTATTTCCGACGTGGGAAATAGCGGCGGCTCCCTATTCAATGATGTCTTTAATGACAGCATTGATGTGGGATCACGGCAGAACGGGCCCGACTTCAGAAGCTGTTGGGCCCATTCTGCCGATAACGGCCGTGGATTGTCGTAATCCCGGCCGCAGATCGACATTCCCATCTGTCGTTATGTGGTCAATCTGACCGCAAAAGGGCCAAGATCACGGCTGTCGGCGGGGATCGACAGCCGTGATCCCAGATTGCTTACCCCCCAGAATGTCCTCTATGTGGACCTTTCAAAATCAGTGATTCTTTTTCAAATCCCTGACTTGATAGACTATGCAAAACATCCATTCACAAAGCAGCTGGGATGTGCGGACTGTGGTGAGGGGTGGGAATTCAGGCGGGTGGCGTCAGAAGGCTCTCTAAACAGGGAATTTTCATTGCTTAGTGAATCAATCAGAATCACCCCCAAAGTTTGATGTACATCAAATGTTGTTGCCTAAATATACACTTTTTCTTGCTGTCACAACAGTGACCCCGGATAGCAGTAAGCCGATACTGTATTACATAGTGCAATAGATAATCTTGACTTTGTTTTAAAATTTTAATCCAGGATCCTTTTTGAAGCTATCTACACATGTAGCGATCCCGCTGTTTGAGCCAAACAGCAGAACCACAGGATCCCTGTCCAATTTGCTCAATTGCAAATCTGATACCATCTACAATATAACAGCTTGTGTGGTTGGCTAAAGTTTGTAAATAATATATTTCTTATTCTGCATTTACACTATATATATATATATATATAAATATATATATATATATATATATTATATATATATATATTATTGATAAATATAAACATTAAAGAAAAACACAAACATTTTTCATTTGATGAGGTGAATCATAACACTATAAAACACCGAGAGAAAGAATTGAAGGCTCCAACTACTGATGAGTACAGAGCAAATGCAGTAGGGTTAAATTAAATAAATGTTATATACTTTGCTTAAGGGGCTTGATAAAAGCAGAAGTAACTGGTATGGGATGTTTGAAGCAGAAACCAAAATCCCTATGGGCATCAGCTAGCTGCAGATGACATATCTTACAAGGAACTAAAGAATCAGAGATTTTCTGAGTACATAAGGATGATTTTCAATGTAAGGGTTTATAATATGTACTGTAAGTGCTGCTAATATCTGTATAAATGCCTGTAAATAATACTGTACTTTGTCTGTGTAAACAGATGTTATTTCTAAAAGCAAGCTCTAGTGTTATAACTGCAGGGTTAAAATAGGAAAACTGCTGTATTATAAGAAATAATGCACCACTTCTGAATATGATTGGGTATAGTAGAAGTCACCTTAAAGACCTGAGACCTGTATGAAAGTGCGCTCTCTGCATTGTTTGGTAACAGAACATGATGTACATATGATTGCCAAGATGCCTGTATTGTAGCACATTTCAAAATTCAAGTCACAACAATTGCCCCCAGACTTAGATTCTGTCTATCATTTTCTATGATCTGCGAATCTGATTGGTTGCTATGGACAACATCACCACTGTTCATTTTTAGAAGACGTATTAAATTGACAAATAAATGCCTAACCCTCCCTGCAGTATAACCCTAAACTTCCCCCTACCCGCTCCCTAACACTGTCTTACTGCAGCCTAGCCCTACTCCCCTCCTGCAGCCTAACCCACTTGGTGCCTAGATTTTTTTTAAAGCTAATGAGGTATTTAGCAAAGGGAGAGTGATAAAATGCCAGCCAATCATCTACATTACAATAAACAGGCTGTATTGAAAAAATGGTAGTTATGAGCTGATTGGTCAGTATTTTATCACACATTTTATCTCTGCAAGTATTGATAACTAGCTCTCTTATGCTGCTTTCAGACCGCATAACTGGCTTTGACCCTGTATTTGAAAACGTTTCCAAAAACGGGTCTGCCAGATAAAACCCCTTTCACACCGCAGCTCTTAAACGGTATATTACCGTTTAGGTGCCGATTTTTTGACACTGGCAGACCCGTTTTTGGAAACTTTCCAAATACAGGGTCAAAGCCAGTGCAGCCTTCAGCCCTCCCCTCCGTGCAGCTCCCCCCTCCCCCCCCGCGCGCGTGTCGACCGCGCGCACGTCGACCGCGCGCGCGCCGACCACGCACGTGTCGACACCCCCCCGCGCGCGTGTCTACGCGCCCCCCCGTGTCGCCCTACCCCGTGCAGCCGGTACCTCCGTTGTGGATCCCGGCACTGCAGTTCAGTATGGTCGGAAGCACTTATGAAAAAAAGTGTCTTTCAGAAAATGGCTGCCCCATAGAAAAACCTGTTTAAAAAAACTGTCTTTCGTATGGGGGCAGCCATTTTCCAAAAGTCACTCCTCGCTCAACCAGATATATGTGCCCGGGTGCCTTCCCAAATGACCTTGCAGCCACTGATACAACCTCCGATATAGCAGGCGTCACTCCAGGTCTTAGGTGAAAAAAACGTGATATTTATTTATCCTTCTAACGGTCAACGCCGTTTCGGGCAGTCGCCCTTCGTCAGGACCAGAAGAAACAAAATTCAACAGTGCAACAACCACTGTTGAATTTTGTTTCTTCTGGTCCTGACGAAGGGCGACTGCCCGAAACGGCGTTGACCGTTAGAAGGATAAATAAATATCACGTTTTTTTCACCTAAGACCTGGAGTGACGCCTGCTATATCGGAGGTTATATATATATATATATATATATATATATATATATTGGGATGACTATGCTAAGCGACATAAGTGGGTGGCACAAACACATGGCCCATCTAGGAGTGGCACTGCAGTGGCAGACAGGATGTCAGTGAGAAAAAAAAGGCCCCAATGAGCACATAATGCCAAAAAAAGAGGAACAAGATGGAATTGTCCTTGGGCACTCCCATTCACCCTTATGTTGTGTAAATAGGACATGCACACTGTCTTTAACAAACCAAACATTTCAGCGACAGGGTCTGCCACACGACTGTGGCTGAAATGATTGGTTTGTGTGTGCCCCTATAAAAAAAGAAGCAATTCATCTCTCACTGTACAAACTGGCTCTATTGAGGCAAGATGTCATCCTCATCCTCCAATTCCTTACATCCTTCAGTACATAGTTACATAGTTACATAGTAGGTAAGGTTGAAAAAAGACCTGCGTCCATCTAGTTCAACCTGGTATAGATATCCATTGCTGATTTGGTAGGTTCTGGTATTTTACAGACAAATTATATTTCTTATTTGTACCCATGGATGTTTTTCTCCAGTAAATGTTTGTCCAACTTTGCCTTGAACGCATTTAATGAGCCAGCCGTTACCACCTCTCTGGGAAGAGAGTTCCAGAGTTTGACTGTTCTGACCGTAAAGAAATTCTTTCTACTAGCTGAATGAAATCTTTTTTCTTCTAATCTATACTCATGCCCTCGCGTCCTAGATTCCTTTCTAGTAGAAAATAGGGTGTGTGACAGTTCCTTATATTGGCCCTTGATATACTTGTACATGTTGAGCATGTCCCCCCTTAAACGTCTCTTTTCTAATGTAAATAGTCCCAAATTGCTTAATCTCTCCCCGTAGCTTAAATTCTCCATTCCCCTAATAAGCTTTGTTGCTCGCCTTTGGACTTTTTCTAATTCTATGATGTCCTTTTTATAGTGTGGGGCCCAGAACTGTACTCCGTACTCTAGGTGAGGTCTCACCAATGCTTTATATAGTGGCATAATTACCCTTGAGTTCCTAGTTTCCATTCCCCTCTTAATACATGCCAGAATTTTGTTGGCCTTTTTTGTAGCTACATTACAATGGGCACTACATCCTAGATTGCTGTCTATTTGGACTCCTAGATCCTTTTCAAGTATGGAATTACCCAGTTCCTCTCCGCTAAGGTTGTAACTTGCACACTGGTTGTGTCTCCCAAGGTGCATAACCTTACATTTATCTACATTGAACCTCATCTTCCATTTTTTTGCCCACTCATCTAGAATTGCAAGATCATTTTGAAGCATGGTGACATCTTCTGGTGATTTGATGACTTTGCTAAGTTTTGTATCGTCCGCAAAGATGGATACATTGCTGAGTAACCCTATCCCAATATCATTAATAAAAATGTTAAACAAAATGGGCCCCAAAACCGAACCCTGGGGCACTCCACTTAGTACCGGTATCATATCTGATACGGCACCATTCACAACCACTCTTTGTTCTCTATTACATAGCCAATTCCCTACCCATCTGCAGATATTTTCACCCAATCCTAGGTTCTCCATTTTATTAATCAATCTCTTGTGTGGGACAGTATCAAATGCTTTAGCGAAATCTAGGAAAATCACATCTACAGCATTTCCATTATCGAGGTTTTTGCTAACCTCTTCATAGAACCCTAGTAGATTAGTTTGGCATGAACGATTTTTCACGAACCCATGTTGGTTAGTACTGAGTAAACGGTGATGATCTAAATATTCCTGGATACCATCCCTTAAAAATCCTTCAAATAGTTTACCCACAATTGATGTTAAACTAACGGGTCTGTAATTAGCGGGATCTTCCTTTTTTCCTTTTTTGAATATTGGCACTACCTCTGCTATTCTCCAATCTTTTGGTACTATACCTGACGATAGTGACTTGCTAAAGATATAATGTAGGGGGGTAGCTAGTTCATCCCTTAATTCCATTAATACCCTCGGATGAATCCCATCTGGCCCTGGTGACTTATTTGTTTTGAGTTTGCTTAGCCTCAGTATTATTTCCTTTGGCGTGAAATCCACAATGAGATCTGGCTTATTTGTCCCGTTTGTGGTAAATGTTCGTTCCACAGTCTGCTCTCCCTTAGTAAATACTGATGAGAAGAACTCATTTAACAGTTTTGCTTTTCCCTTGTCCTCAGTAACACTTTTTCCACTAGTATCAGTTAGTGGGCCTATGTTTTCCTTAATTAAACGTTTACTATTTATGTATTTAAAAAACTTCTTTGGGTTGGTTTTGCTTTCAGTGGCTATGCACTCTTCATATAATATTTTAGCTGCTTTGATTACCCCTTTACAAGTTTTGTTTGATTCTTTGTATTTTGCGAACGCCTCCTCATTCAAGTTATTTTTATAGAATTTAAAGGCTCTGGTTTTATTGTTGATAGCTGACCTTACTTCTTTGTCCAACCATGGTGGCTTTTTTTTGTTGAATTTACCTTTAGTTACTTTAGGAATGTATTCAATAGTTAGTGAATCAAGCACCTTTTTTAGAGTATCCCACATTTCCTCTGCATTTTTCCCCTCCATAACCGTTTCCCACCCAATTCCTGTTAGGGCTTCCCTGAATAATTCAAAGTTCGCTTTTCTGAAGTTTAGTATTTTTGCAGATCCTTTTTGATGTAATTTACTGAAGTTGATTTCCAGTGAAACCATATTGTGATCACTATTCCCTAATTGTTCAATTACTTTCGTGTTTGAAACTAAGTCTGTGTTATTTGTTAATACTAAGTCCAAGAGCGCCTCATCACGAGTTGGAGTTTCTACCGTTTGTGTAATAAACTGGTCTTTAAGTAAGCTTAAGAACCCATTGCTTCTTGCTGATTTACCTGTTTCGTTTTCCCAATCAATGTCGGGTAAATTAAAATCCCCCATAATTAATACCTGACCCTGATTTGATGCTTGTTTGATTTGGTTTAAAAGAAGAGACTCTTCCCTTTCATTTATATTTGGTGGTCTATAGCACGTACATCCTCATCCTCTCAGATGATCAATTTGGTACCGGGGACACAATACAACCATCAATCGTCTAAATCCCACTCCACTGATGGCGGACACTGGATGCACGTCTAACACCAACATAGCTGCCAAGGCTGCAATTATCCACTTTACCATAGGATGACCAATGTTGTACTTCATACTCATGGCAAACAAGGTTTTAGTAAAAGAGGTAGCGGTGAGCAAATATTTTCAGACATATCTTTTGCGACAATTATCGGATGAGTATTTAAGATGATGATGTTGGCCATTAATACACATAGCAAAATTTGGATATTAGCAAATATGCTAATTATTTTCCATACATACAGTATACTGTATCGCTACTGTAGATAGTAGCACTGCATCCGTAGATAAAGATATAATTATATTCTTCACTAATGTTAATCATTGTGCATGTTTCCCTATATACTTTTTATAGGATAGTAATAGCTGTTTCTCTGTTTCATATTTAAACCTTAACAGAAGAGAGGAAACATAGACTAAAAACAAGCCCCTGAAATACAGTACTTTTGAGAAACAGCAAGATATTTTGCTTTGGATCAGGGAGATAGATTGTAAGGCATTCTGCAAACTTCCGTTAGTATAAAACAGAATAAGAATGGATAGTTTGATATGACTCTTTATATAGAATATTTCAGAGTAAAAAAGAGGTTAGCAGGGTAAAGATGTTTTTCCTACGCATAAGAAGAAAGAATAATATTATTGGAAATAGCAATAAGTTGCAAAGAATATGTCCTTGTCAGCAGTTATGTTATGGTTCTCCAACCTTTATCTTGACTCTGACAGTGAATGCTGCAGTAGTTAGATTAAGCAAGGCATCCTGTTGAAGATGTAATATGCTTCAGAGACCCATTAGACAAAAGAATGGAAATGGGTATATGACCTCCGTGATGAAGGAGTTGACTATATATACTGACAATCTGGAGAACACTCATAATGAGAGTTTTGGGAAATTGTTGGAGAAATTGTAACTAAAATTGACCACTCGGTTTATATCAGAGGTAGCAATGTATACTGCATGACAAGGCTGGTGGCAAGATCCATGGCAGATTTTACATCCAACAATAAGACGCTCTTCAAAATGAAATGATAGGAAGAAATGTGCAGGATATTTGGGGGTAGATGTTTTCAGATCCTTTTCCACAAAATAGGTGAAGTAGATCCTAGAACCCACAAAGAAACATATGTTTGGTCTATCTTATATGGGCAAAAGCAGGATTTACTCAGGGAGGTTCCATTTTGTGCATTTGTGTGAGTATATAGGTGTCTGGCACTCCAAAGTAAAATAAGTCAGAGTCCAAGAGTTCTTTTGAACCATCAGGACAACATTTCCAAATATCTTAAACAGTATTGGATTTTGAATGCTCAACAAAGTTATTTGCATCCTCCAAACTAGCTGCCTATTTCAACACGGCCAAACTTTCAAAGGAAAGTTTGCAATATGGAGAATGCAGTGATCTTTTTCATCATTCCAAGAGACTGGGAGCAGAATTTAATATTTTCCTTATACTGTAGCTTAAAAAACAATTTCATACTGGAGTTGCAAGTTGTTTCACAACAACATATGGCAAAAGTCCCGCAGTTGCAGGCCGTTGATCTGTGAATAAGAACAGATAACAGTTCAGCAACGATTTGTCTTTTTTCCAAGAAAACTGAAGAACTGTAAAGGTGAATTGAATCTAGATCTTTTGAAAGATAAATTTCATGCATCTTCTCAGTAAACAAATTTTTCACATAAATGCCGATAGAAAGAATATGGAGATTTCCACTATATATCATGGCATGGCTTGGAAGATGTAGAATAGACAGCTAAAATAACTGCCTTTGAAAAAGTCACTGCTTTTTGCAGGACTATGGGGCCCAATGCTGCCAAGACTAGCAAAGAGTTATATCCTCAGAGACCATTTTAATGTTGTTCTACACAGCAGCCAGTGGCAAGGCAAGGAAGTACAGGAACAGAGCATTTTGCATCTAATGGAATGAGTCCTGTTTCAGGGTATGAGACAGCTGAACATTGTGTTTGATTCTTTGCTGTCTGTGAATTAACACTTTGTAGCTATCACTGTCAGAGTCTGCCTGACTGCCAAACTGAGAGACAGAGCATAGGCTACTGTGTTCCTACCCCCATTATTGTACATGCCCCTTATTCTCTGAACCACACAGGACATTGTGCATGTACTCCTGTCACCCACTGTCTCTCCCTGTCATCCACTGACTTCCCTTGTCGCCATCTGCCTCCCCCTGCCTCCTGTTGCCTTGCATTGTCACTTTCTGCCTCTCTATGTCATCCTCTGCCTTCCCTTCCTGATGATGTCACCTTCTTCTGTCTCTTCATTTCACCCTCTGTCATGTGGCATACAATATTGTGAACTTGGGTTGGGGTGAAGGAAAATTTTTTTTTTTTTTGCCCACCACTGGCTTTATGCTAGAAGGATTGAAAAAAAGCTTTACAACCATTGTTTGAAAGTACATGTCTTCTCTGCTATTGCAGGGGCCCAGTGGGCAAAGCACACCATGGTCAAACATAGTTTCAATTGCAAACTTGATATTGAGACCTCTTATTAAAATGTTCTTAACTCCTGGGCATTTAGTAATAATGGCATTATGTAAGTATATTTACAAAATAATAATTATTATTATTATAACATAGCTGCATCCGCAGACAACACTGAAATAAGTACAGTACATATGGAGCCAGCCTTATCTAGACTATGTTATTTCTAGAGATGTGCAGGCTCTGATTTACTCTGATTTCATACAGTAGCAGGATCTTATTGGCTATTAACTGTCAACAAATGTCATGTGATTTTGGATAGCCAATAAGATACTGCTTTGAAATCAGAGTAAATCAGAGTAATCAGTAATCAGAACCTGCACATCTCTAGTTATTTCACAGGTTCAACGTGCATGGTATAACGTGTGCACCATAGGTATGCATGTGCGCCAATTAGCGTGAATACTGTACATCTGTATATGGGTGACAGAAAACAGCAGGATTTGGTGCCATCAAAGATCAGAATCCGCTTTATTGGGCAGATATACTTGCGTACACTAGGAATTTGGTTTGGATTGCTGTGCAACTGCCATTTAGGTAACAGTTAAACAGTGACAGTACAGATATACATAACACATACAGGTGTACGCTCGATGTGCCCTGGGGATTGTAGACACAGGGAACATATATTTGCTGCACAGCGCATAGGCAGCCAACAGCGGTGCCACTGAACATTGCAGCAGCCAGGTAGGTAATAGTTAAGCAGGGACAGTACAGTTTTAGGTTGCTATGCAGTGTGCGAGACAGGGGAGACACAGGGGTACATATGGCTGAGTGGCACTGTTCCTAGGCAGCCACTTGCGGCACCATCTTGATCATAGCTGGCACACCCTGCCAGCTTGTTGCTGGCAGGGTGTGCAACCAGTGATGGTACAGCATACAGGCTTTGCATACAGTGGGGGTGGAGGTACATGGTGCAAATCATGGTAAAGAAACAGTAAACAAAAAAGTAATACATAGCTTTTATCAACTGAGACGCTCTGAGAGATGATAATTGGTGCAAAATAAAAATGAAATGATGCAATGTGTGGGTGTACAGTAAGTCCAAATCCAGTCTAAACTCCAATCACACTCATGCTTCAGATGACATGCTTATGATGCAGGCTTAGCTGGCAGGCAAGCAAGATGGTTTAGGTAAGAGAAGGAAAAGCACATGAGGGAAGAGGACCATGCTTGTAAGAACTTCCATTATAAAGGGGAAGAAAAACAGACAGGAGTGACACAGATGGGGCAGAAGGTAGTTACACTCTCCCCCTAGCCCCTGTTGACCTTTTGGGATTGACCTAATACAGTATACTGTATCACACCCAGAGAAAATTTGTACTCACATAGGATAAGCCTTCATTCATCATAAATAACCAGTCATTTTATTAATTAAATAATATCCCAGTTATATTATTAATGAAGTAACATTAGCAAAACAACAACAATCAAAAGACTATACAATATATAGTTGAAAGATATACAGATGGAGCACCTCTCATTTTTGCTGGCGTTGCGCCAGAATCTGGCGGAGAGGCGCCCCATCTAACTGAGATGCGCGTGCGTCTCACACGCGTCTCAGTTTCCCGTTGGTGGGGGGACGGGAACCCTGTCCGTCTCCGCTTCAGGGAGACAGACAGGGTTGGGGGGGGGGGGGGGGGGCGGCAAGGCGGCGGGGACCCCGGGCGAACCTTGGTGAGGCGGTGGGGACCCGGGGGGAGCCCCGTTGTAAGGCGACGCGTGCGCATCTCGTGTGCGCGCGTCCCCTTACGGTGGCTGGCGGGGGATGGCGGCTGGCAAATCTTCCGCCATCCCCTGCAAGAGCGAGACCCGCTCCATCTGTATTTAGTGTAAAAAAGATATATCAATACAGCCATAAATTAAACATGTAATATATTGTGGGTTTACAATGTCCACAAATATAATTATTGTGTTGCTTAAAACAGGGCGAAAAAAATTCTAGTGGTATAAGATCAAAATTATATTCCAATTATTTATAATACCTATTGCAGAATTAATGAAAAGTCTGAAAGCAGAAGCTTATAAGAAAGGCCATTCTGGCCCTGTAACAATACATTGTAGTAGAGAAAATAAATCTGCAGCATGGACTGTATTCGAGCCTCTGCAATCATTTTTATGGTAAAAATGGTATTTGAAAGTAAAGAAGGACAGCAAGTTTAAATGAAAAACCCAAAACTTGTTTAAATGTTAAATTATATTAGCTGAATACCCATGCTTCGTTATGGAAGATATATATATATATATATATATATATATATATATTCACAAAGTCCTGATTTGTAAACCAGAGAGGGCACTCACCAATTTGCAGATAAAATAGATGCTTTTTATTAGGAACGTTAAATCATGGTCGACGTTTCGACCCCCGAAGGGTCTTTGTCAAGACAGGATATGCTTTTCAATGTATCACCCAGGTAAGCCAAGCATACACTGAGTCTACCAAGGTGCCCCATATATACCATAGCCAATCAGGGAACAACACTCCCACTAATTACTTATCCATCAGGTGCGTATGGCAATTCTAATGGGCTACAGTCATCAGACTGCGCCCGTGTTGTGAATCAGCAACCAAACAACCTTCTAGCCATAAGATAATAAAAGCAGCCAATCATCGTGTATACAACAAACCACTGGGAAGGCAAAGTATGCAGGTAAACTACCTGGACCGCCGAGATCATGCGGAGACGCACTAAGCCGCGATACCATCGGTGTCCAGGGCCGCACGCTGTCACATACGGCACCCGGACCCGGAAGTATGCGTGTCAGCTGCGTTCCACCTGTCCCGGACGGCGGATTGGGTAGTGAACTCAGCTGGCTTCAGTCACATGACTGCCATCCATCCAATGTAAGTGCTTGCGGTCCAAATAGCGTGTCAAGCTACGACCTTACACAGCACTATTACAATTTGGACGTACTTGTAAAGAGAACATATGCATATGTAGTATTAACTACAATATGTCTGGGTTTGAACCAATAGCGGTGGATATATCAAATCACCATGTCAGTACTACCGACATGACAACAGCAAATCATCATCCAATATGAGTAAAGACAAAACATACTTATAAAGTAAAAACGAACAACATATAACAAATAATCAGGAGTGAGTGCATCGCTCACTAACCCATATCAGGGCATCGCTGGATCTAATAGAACATAGCCAGCACGCATACTGAGAAGAGGAAGGGTTACATAAAATCACCCATGCATACTACAAAAGTTGGCACAGGAAGGGTTGCATAGATTCACACATGTGTTATGGAATGGGGCATATGATATAGGGACAACTATAATGATTAGGCTACGCCAGGTAAAGATGGGTGCACCAAGGCAGTATATACAGATATCACACCAATAACAGGAGTGTTATACAAAATATTGCATCACATATATATTAAAAATCACACATGACACCCCTCACGCCACTAAAAGAACTATGGCAAATGATAGGAGGTCATGTGTGCTGTGTCTACAGACCAGCTGCCAACCAGGTAAACCACCTATTGCAAAAACACATTAAGGGGGTTATTCTCATTCAACCCATTGGGGTCGATGGTATTTAGTGTGAAGATCCATCGTGCTTCTTTCTTTTTGAGAATTAGTTCTCTGTTGCCACCTCTGAGAGGTTTAGGCACATGATCTATTAACATACACCGAAGAGATGATGTCTGGTGCTTGAGTTTGAGAAAATGGCGGGCAACCGGTTTGTCAGAGTTACCGGTTTCGATGGCAGATCTTATAGACAATCGATGGTTCGCCATCCGATCACGAAAATTGCGGGTCGTAAGTCCAATATAATACAGTCCACAGGGACATGTGAGCATATAGATCACATGATCCATCGTGCATGTGAGTTTATGTTTAATTTTAATTTTCTTGCCTGAATGCGGGTGGGCAAAGAATGATCCAGTAAGCATCGCTCTACATGTGGTACATGATGTGCATTTAAAACATCCAATCTTATTGCTTCGGAGCCAAGTATCAACAGTGGGAGATGGTTGTATAAGAGGGCGCATTAATAGTTGTCGCAAGTTGGGTCCCCTCCTGTATGCACTCATAGGTGGTGGTGTCCGCTCCAATTTGAGTGCTGGGTCCGTGGTCAATAGGGGCCAATATTTCTTGATGACTTTATTTGCAGTATTGGAAGTATGGTCATACGTGCTCACATATGTCATCCTTTCCATCTTTCGCTGGTGTTGTTCAGGTCGATAACTCTCTGCATGTCGAGTGTATGCCTTTCTTATACATCTATCGACAGTAGTGGTGGTGTACCCTCTCTGGAGGAATCGGTCCCTCATTTCATTTATTTGTGTTGAGGCTTGTTCTTGAGAGGAGTTAATCCTAAGGACCCTTAGGAATTGGGACACTGGGAGGCTCTCCTTAAGAGTCGTGGGGTGCTGGCTAGTTGCTCTGAGGAGGGTGTTACGATCAGTCTCTTTTTTATATAGAGTTGTCCCCAACCTATCTCCATCACGGTATAGGGTCACATCGAGGAAGTTAATCCTTGTTCTGTCGATATTGAACGTAAATTTGACTGGTTCATTTAGGGAATTAAGACATCCTATCATAGACTCAAATTCTGCCTTGGTGCCTGACCACACAATAAATATGTCATCTATATACCTGAAAAATTTCTGTATTTTGTCACCATAGGTAGTATAGATAAATTTATTCTCAAAGGCCGCCATATAAATATTGGCGTATGCCGGCGCGATATTGCTACCCATAGCGGTCCCGTTGCATTGACCATAATAATGATTACTGTAAACAAAATAATTTTTTGTCAAAATGATATTAATCAGGGACAATAGGAAATCTATGGGTGGCTGCGTATGTGAAGACGCCATCAGACTTCTACGGACTTCGTCCATCCCAGCTGTGTGAGGGATGATAGTATAAAGGGACTGTACGTCTATATATATATATATATAGATAGATAGATAGATAGATAGATAGATAGATAGATAGTACTTGTGTCGTTTCACGGCGCCAGCTCTGCGCTACGCTATGTTTGAATCCTGGCAGCTGTACGCCCAACGGCTGCCTTACTTCTCTAAGCTACTTTATCAGCGTAGCGCCGGCAGAATTTCTTCCCCATTCCGATGGTGTGCGCATGCACGTATTTGGGCATGTGCAGACCCTCTGTGTGAATGCCTTTGGCGAGTATCATACTAGGTAGGGATGAGGGGGCAAGAGGTGGCTGGAGGGGAACATCCAGTTTTTTATGGGTGTCCCCATGAAAACGCTGGACGTTCCCCTGGGAACGCAGGTGTGGTGTTCCCTGCTTGAGGAAGGCGGCTGACATCACATGGCACCAGTGCCCACCCCATCTTCGGTGGATAGCTAACTTTTATTTCCAAAGGGAATAGTAATCATTCGATGGTCAGTGACCATCAAATGATTTCTCTCCCCTTCGGCTGCATGCGAGGGGATGTGTTTGCATACATCCCCTCACATGGTTCGGAGGGGGTTCAGAGGGGGTTTGCAGGGTGGCGGGGACAGACGTACGTTGCCCTGATGGGTAGTGTTACGCCGCTCGCTAAGCAGCAAATGGCCGCTACTTATAAGTGGTACTGAATTAGGCCCATTGTAATCTATATAATAAGTTGAAGAGTCTGTGTGCGTGCGTGTGTGTGTGCGTGTGTGTGTGTGTGTGTGCGTGTCCGTTGCATTGCGGACACACCGTGGCACTCAGAGCCACCAAATTCTGCAACAAGATACCTCTGTACCCGGTGGTGTGCACCTCGAAGCCGTTTTTGGGAAATTTCACTTAGAAATTTAAAAAACACAAGTTTTAATTTGCCTTAATTGATGATCTGGGAAAAGGATCGACGATCTGGGAAACCGTTGCGAAGGAACAACTCCACACCTGATTTCATTGCTGTCATTGAGTATGAATGACACATTCTAACACTATGGTGGAGACTTTAAACAATTAGGAATAAATGAGGATATACATAGACCACACATCACACACAAATGTACACATTGTACACGTGCACACACACACACACACACACACAGTACACCACATATACGCACACATAGTACACAACACACACATATATACGTAGCGAGCTTCACACACTTACACATTGGACAGATACACACAACAAAACACACACATAACACACCACATGCAGTACATCACAAACCCATATACACTACAACACACACCCAAAAACAGTACAACAAACACACACACACTTAAACATTGTGCAGATACAGAAACACACACAAACATTGCCAGGATAGGCACAGCACACTACACTACACTACACACACATGTATATGTAGCGCACCTCACAAACTTACACATTCGGCAGATACACACAACACACACACACATAACACACCACTCACAGTACAACACACACCCACATTCACTACAACACACAGCCAAAAACAGTACAATACACAGATCACACACACTTAAACATTGCACAGATACACACGGCACACTACACACACACACATTTATACGTAGCACACCTTACGCACTTACACATAGGGCAGATAAACACAGCACACACACACATAACATACCTCTAACAACACAACATACACCCACATTCACTACAACAAACAGCCAAAAATAGTACAATACACAGAACACACACACTTAAACATTGCACAGATACACACGGCACACACATTTATACGTAGCACACCTTACGCACTTACACATAGGGCAGATACACACAGCACACACACACACATAACATACCTCTAACAACACAACACACACCCAAAAAACAGTACAAAATACACAAAACACACACTTAAACATTGCACATATACACAAAGACACAACATACACATACTGTATATACATAGTACACCTCACACACTTACGCATTGGACAGATACATGCAACACACACAACCACATACACTACATCACACAAACAAAAACAGTACAACACACAGAATACATAAAAAATTGACGTTTATTTAACAGTCTGTACCAGCAAATAAAAACTGTACCTAATGTACCGTTTTTTCTTTTTTCCGCATATCCGTCTCTCCAGTCCTCCAGCCTGTCACTGCGCTCCCCAGCCAGTTGCACTGAGAAATCTTTGTCCTGGCCAATGCACCCCTTGATCAATACAAAGTGGGTACACTGCACTCACCCTGTCAGTTGTATGTTAGGCACTGCTCTGCCTTGAGGGTGTCCCAGACTCTTTTGGTTCATAGATAATGTTTGGTCGATGGGCATGAGCGCTGCATGTATTCGTTTGAATGTTATGAGTGTAAGAATTTGAAGAATAATACTGAGATGAAGGTTTGCCATGTTAAAGTGTACAATTTACTCAATAAATCGTGAAAAAAATATATGTACATAGAAGTACAACCAAGAAATAAAAGTAGGTTTAAAAAATAAATTCTAATTCAAACTGATAATTGTTTGGATGGGGTGGGTTGCCAAACAAATCTATAAGTGGAGGGGGGTATGGATATTGTGGGCATAATTGGTGTTTGGTACACCTACAGGGGGTCCCCAGTTGATGAGAAATTTTCACTACAGTGTCACCGTAGGGGGAAATCCAATTGGGGTTCAGGTGGTCTTTTAGGGACCCCTTTACAATCCCGTTGGTCTCTTCTCCTAAAGCCTATGGTCTCCCTCAGTGATTGACTATTATTAAGGGAGACCGTAGGCTCAAGGAGAAGAGACCTACGGGATTGTAAAGGGTTCCTAAAAGACCCGAATTGGGAATCCCCTTATGGTGACACTGTGACCATGACACTGTAGTGAAAATCCCATCAAATGAGTAGCCCCTGTAGGTGTACCAAACACCAATTATGCCCACAATATCCATATCCCCCTCCACCTATAGATTTGTTTGGCAACCCACCCCATCCAAACAATTATGAGTTTGAATCAGAACTTATTTTTTAATCCTACTTTCATTTCTTGATTGTACTTCTATGTACACTTATATCTTTTCATGATTTATTGAGTCAATTGTACACTTTAACATGGAAAATCTTTATCTCAGTCTTATTCTTCAACTTCTTACACTCCAAACCTTATCAATGCACCCATTGATGATTGCGATGGCTGGATCGGTGGATTGGCCCGGCGGGTGTAGGGAAGAATTTGGCCCATTGCACCCATTCCCAGTGGTGCATTGCAGTGTTGTGCTGGTAGCCTGCGTCGCGTTATGACTTCATGTGGCCAGGCCTGCGGACATGCTCCCACACTCAGGGGCTGCCCACTGGTAGAGATGACCGGTGCATGTGCTTTACAGATCTCCAGACCTCAGAGACTGCTGCAGGCTGGATTGGTGAGGGGAGCGGGAGTGGCAGGGAACGTTGAATTTTTTATTAATTATGGCGCGGTAAGTAATGCCCACCCCGGTCTCCACGCACTCAGCACCTGTATTTACACATCCTAGAAACTGTACCATTGAAAGTATAGAAATGGAGGTGTGGCCACATCCCTTTCTGAATTTGTACCGATTTCTGACCCTCAGATGTTGGAGGCTATGTCATAGGTGCTAAATCTCAGGAGTGGATGTAGAATTCATCAACACATACAAGTTATCAACTCAGGATCGTTGTGTTTCAAACAACACCACCACACCTGAATTCATTGCCGTCATTGAGTATCAATGCAAACACATTCTAACATTATGGTGAAATCTACAACAAATTACAATCTTAGGTCTTTGGCACAGCATACTGTAAGATTACATTTTTCAGCAATTTTGGAAATAAAAAAAACCCAAGGTTTTCCCGGGCAACGCCGGGCGGGTCAGCTAGTAGATAATACTCTACATGTCTGTTACATTTTCAGCAACATCATATAAGACTATCTGTTCTGAAATGATGTAACCCAACTGATAATATAACACAGCTCAGTGCGTTTAATATATTCATTTTAACATGTAAGAGTCCCTCCCCTAAATCAAATATACATATGGCATAATGGCTTATCAAATGAATTCGTTTACGCTTGCAATTTGGATTATCCATTAAATAAACAAAGGTCTAACATCTATGTGACAACATAATGCACCATCCAAAGAATGAAATAGTTTTCATGCTTTGTCAATCCATTAAGCTACAGACAACATATTAGCACCCATGAAAATAGCATATCCCAAAACTATTGTTCTTAGTATGATCCTTTTCTCTAACTGTATCCAATCTATTTCTACGCTACATTGTAAGCAGTCAACATTGGTGTTGCATTTTTTTCTGCTTTGCAAAGGGAGAAAGAACAGATTGCCCCAGTATAATTTGTTCCGGCAATTACTGCAAAGCTCCCACTGTGAGGGAAGCCACTGCTTGCTGATGCATAAAACCACCCAGCCATCCAGGACCCAAACAAAAGGAGATCTTCTTTCTGTGTGTGTACTGAAGCATGCATTGACATATTGGCTTGGGTACCAGCCCATTACAATGCTACTGGAGGACAAAAAGAGATACACAAACTAAAAGACATGAAATGGAATCTGACAAGTGATGTGGATGAGCTGTTTTGACTACCTGGTCACATACTGTAATTCATCACTGCATCTTTGGTCTGCTGGGCTTCTCTTCGGCTTTTCTCAAATAAGAAATGATTCACTTTTCTAAGACATTCTCAGTAATGTGAAACTATTTCTTTGAAAAGTCCAAAAAAATGACAGAGCCTCGGAATCAGGAGGATTATTGAAACTGTAGTGAACTGTGTAAAGGTAAAACAAGAAAGAAAAAGCAGGTCTTGAGAGACAACTAACTATTGTACCGGTATATTATTGTAACCATTGAGATGTAATGTTCAATTTCTTGTCTGATATTTAGTGCCCTTAATATTTATTCGTAATATTTTTAAATTTAGCAGAAATATACTGTAGTGAGACTAAAGCTTTGATATCTATCTATCTATCTATCTATTTATCTATAAATACTTTCAAATGTACAAAGTTTGCTTTTTGTCACAATATAAGATGATGCTCCCAGTTTCAGCACCCTCAGCTGCAGCCTGCATGTGTGTACAGAGTTAATTTTCTTTCCCAAATTCAATTATGATTCACTTGACTAACCATCAAGTTACTTTCATTGAATTTAACTTTTGAAGAGCTGAAACACGTTCACAGCACAAACTTCAATATACACTTATTTAAAATCGCAAAGCATATTCCAAACATCCAGTAGTTGGCATTTAAATTTTAATATACATTTTGAAAATGTCACTATAAAATAGAACTATAAAATGCTGGCTGATTAAATTTGATCATGCTTACAAAAGCTTACTGATCATTGCTTGTGCTGATTAGTGTTTGAGTTGGGAGCAAAACAGAAAGAGCAAGTAACTGCACCTTGGCAAAAAAAGATGCTGCTCTGTAGGTGGGGCAGATGTAAAACGTGCAGAAAAATGTAGATTTGGAAGGGGTGTGTCCACACTCAGATGTCAGCATAAAATAAACCCGCCAAAGAATTCATAAGCTGCATGCAAATACAACAGGGTTAAATGTGCAGGATAAACTTGCACCTTCTCACACACAGTCGCTTGTCCCACAACTCAGCAAATATTTTGTCCATACAAGTTTTTTGTAAACTCACACCTTGTAATGCTAGTTTCATTATAGGTGCCAGTTTGCCAGAAGCATGCATAGATCATTGAGATCTGTGCATGGTTCTGTTTGCAAAAGTTTGGAAATAGTTAAAATTTTACAAATAATGTCAAGTTCCCCTCAGAGCATAACCATTGCACTTTGAGTCTGTTCTGCTTCCAAAAGTACCTGGGGAGAAATTGTGTAGGGTTCCCCTGTATCTTAGGCTCCAGGAATGAGCTCTTGGACTGGTCTGGGTTTCAAAAATATGAAAGGAGGGAAGACGTAGAGGTAATCTGCATTTTAAAAAAACAGCCCCAGGCTCCACTTGCCAGGTAGTTAATGCCACCGCCAGGGGACATGTTTATAGTGGTTCCCTGGCCATAGCTTTATGCCCCATAACTAGTCAGCCCTGGATTGTGGGCCTTATTCTAGTTCACTCTTTATAACAAAATCCTTCTTAGATGGACAAAACCATGTGCACTGAAGGGGGCAGATGTAAAATGTGCAGAGAGAATTAGATTTGGGTGAGTTATTTTGTTTCTGTACAGGGTAAATACTGGCTGCTTTATTTTTACACTGCAATATATAGCTCACTTTGAAGTAAAACCCCACCCAAATCTAATTACATCTGCACAAGTAACATCTGCCCCACCTGCAGTGCACATGGTTTTGTCCATCTAAGAAGGATTTTGTCAGAAAGAGTGAACTATAATAACCCCCTATGTTCCCTGGGGAAGTTTCCCACCCCCCAAAAAGAGGTCCCCTCTCCAGACAACAAGAGAGGGGGGGGGGGCAGAATAAATATTCCATTAGTTTAGTTTAGAATTGTAAAAAATATATTGTAGTATGTAAGCTTGCAGCAGGGCCCTCCTACTTCCATGTCTGTCTGTTGTTACCTAGTTTGTTCTATCACTGTCTACAATAGTAAATCACAATGGAATTAGCTGCGCTACATGCTACATGCATGCTGGTATTTTGAAAACCATGAGTAGCATCATGTGTGGAAACAAGAGTCTGCTAGTTCCTTTAGTCCCACTATAATAAATATATTAAAAAAAAAAAAACACTTTAACTTTAATACAAAACTCTTGCACTCACACTTATTATCTACAGTACACTTCATGTAGCCATTCACATCCTCTTATCCAGTAGCAGCCACATAGCATGTATAAAAACATACTCACCTATTCCTAATGTATTGTAGGTCATTTCCGCTTCAGTCCAAGTTGATATCCCAAGGGTTGAAAAGTAAACCTGAAGACCCAAACACTTCTTCTATGCAAATGAGCGGGACTTACAATAGGTGACGCCTGTCATTTTAAGAGCAACAAACCTATCAGCAGGCACATCCATAGGAGCTGCCCACTGAATGGCTGTGAGCAGCAGGCTGTCGATCAAACCATCCTCTATTGACTTCAACTGAGGTAAAGTACCATTAAAGATCATGGTGAGAGCTGCTACATTGTATCTTATAAGGGGAATTACAAAGCTCACGTCTATTAACATTTTGGTTCATGATGGAAAACACAAGGTTAATGGGGGGTTTCCATAACAGGATACAATGGTTCTCATCATAGACTTCAATGGAGGTTTACCACAATTGCAGTCTTGTTTCACAGTCCTGCTACAGCATGCTGCTAAACTCATCATAGTTGAAGAGGGACACATATGTACTGTTATCAAAGGTGTTTCACTTGAAAAACCGGGCGCACTATTGCAGAGGGAAAAATCACTGATTATTTATACCTGCTAAAGTGCTAAAATCAATTTACACTGCCAAACATAACAAAGATTCAACTGTTTCCATTAGCAGCACCAATCTCTAGAACATAGGATCTCTGACACAATAAGGAGGTCAGTTCATAAATAGCTAACTAACTATACCAATATTAAACATAATCTGTTCAGTCCAGTAATGAGATGCACTATCTGTTTAACAAAACCCTCTAAATATCCTATTAACTTGATTGTGGACCAATCCACATTAATGAATAATTAGTCAACATACATACTGGGCCTTATTCTGGTTATTGCGGTCCGTTCCGAATTCTTTCGGAACTGACTGAACTGAACGCCACGACGTGCGGACATTCTAAGAACACACGCCCACAGGTTGCCCGCATCCCTTCGGACGGAGTCTCTAAGAAGAGGGAGTGTCTTCGGACTTCATCCAAACGTGCGTGTGCGGTGGGAACACAAAGATCATTCTGCACAGTCTTACAGCGTCCGAACGGACGGGAAGCTGGCCATACGCACCGATTTGGTGTATTTCCGCAAACCTCACTACTCTATTCGGAACTCATGCATCTGCAACATGACACACTTATGCAATTAGCCAACCTCATAAAAAATTGATTATTTTTAAATGTAATCAATTAATTCCTAATTGATACTTAAACACATTACTAACACTTTAGATTAACCCTTACATCATGTCAAGTGGTATTACTTCATTGTTGCCCCTTTACCTGTCTTAGTGGTTCCAATTGAACCTGTGAAAAGAGTGTAATTAATGTCTAATGAGTAGAGTAGTGGATTGTATTGTGGTCAGCTGAGAGTGCTTCAGGTGCGGGCGTACTAATTGGGCAAACCGAATGCCTAGCGCATGAACAAGTGCTCTCCGCAAACTGAAACTTGCTTATGGACACCGCATATTTCATGCGTGTTGGTTCGCTTGCAGTCGGTGTCCTGTCCCAATGCACGCCTACCATAGTTCGTGCACTCCCACGTGTACGACCCGATTTACGCCCAGTTTTGCCCACTTTGAAACCGCGCCCTTGTGTACGCCCACATGATGCCCATATTACGCCCATATTTCCCGAGCTGCTTCGGTGCACATTTCTGGACGGTATTGGCGAGAACAAGTGCGGAGACACTACGTTGCATGCGCCCTCCGAAAGAATTCGGAATGGTCCGCACCAAGCAGAATAAGGCCCACTGTACCTAACAATCTAATAGCAGACCGCAGCAGGAGAATTAATACATTATCTCAGTGACTGGAATGCATAGGCAATATCTTTAACAGACATAAATTAATTTATAAGAAATAGGTGCCAGGCTATGCACATGTAGACTAGATTGGGCTGGTAGATCCTGTAAATATATATGTCCAAATCCCTTATTCAAACTAGAGGATTGCAAATAGCCATTCTCAATCTCCTCATCCAGTATACAAGTCGCGTTGCCTTATCTCCTACAGGAATAGAGTAAGCTGCTGCAGCATACAGTATATTGGTCAAGATGTGCTTACATATAGACAACTGTTAGAGTATCATGAAAAAAGCCATGAAAAAAATATCAACCAATAATTATATAGGGAAACAGCCAGGGGTGTATAAAGCTTGCAAATAGTAAGAGAATCAATGTCAGAACAAAGTATATTGATGTCAGATAACCCCATCTATGTGATCTAATGGAACCTGATGGGATTTTCTCTGTATACTGTGAGGCTGACAAAATGACAGCTGGTGTTTTGACAAAACCACTACCAAGACCTCAGCTGAAGAAATATGGGACTAGTCATCAAGTGGAGTTGTTATTATAATAATATATGTATTTATTCTTACTGCAACAGCTACTGTAATGTATGCATATTCTAGTCTCTAAATGACAGCGATACCTAAGTAGTCAATAGCAACTTAAATAGACAGAAGACAGAAAACTAGAAACTTACAGTTGATTATGATCTGTGTTGCTGCAGTAAAAGAAACAGATTATGAACATTTAATAATACATCATCTTTTAACTGCGACATGACTGGACAATGCTTTGAATTATACTGTATGTAACTAACGGAACAATTTACATAAAGCTGTAGAATTATGAAAATGCATCAAATATTCCACAGGTTCTCAAACTCAGTCCTCAGGACCCCACACAGTGCATGTTTTGCAGGTCTCCTCATATAATCACAGGTGATATAATTAGCTTCACCTGTGGATCTTGTAAAATGTGTCAATGAGTATTGAATGCACCTGTGCAACTGCCGGGTGACCTGGAAAACGTGAACTGTGTGGGGTCCTGAGGACCGAGTTTGAGAACCCCTGAAATATTCAATACAATCATACACATAATCCATGACTCACCATTGACATCAAATTTCAATGGTTCAATCAGTCAATGCTCGTGTCATGATTGCGTTACCGTTTAATAGTGGCTTACCTATGTCAGATGCCATTGAATCTGGTGGAAGTGAATGCCATTTAATGTTAATTTACACTGAATTCAGCTATTCAAAATCATGAATGGCTACTGGTTCCTATTGCAAATGCACAAATGCAGGGCTGGTGCTAGGGTGTTTGGTGCCAGCTATAAATTTGCACCCTCCGATACTTTTTAAGAAACAGCTGATGGTGCACACTGGGAAAATAGGGTGTGTAATCCCCATAGTTGTAGTGTCTCTTATACAAATAATGTGCCCAGTACCAACTGTGGCGTAAATAGATATTTTGGTGCCCTGTGCCAGAAAAGGAATTGATGTCCACCTTACACTAAACACAGTGATAGTGCATGCCAAAGGCGCATGTCAAAAATGTATGGTGTGGCTTCATAGGAAGGGGTGTGGCCACATAATAGTACCAATTCACATTACACCCCACAGTAGTGTCCATTATTCACATTACACCACACAGTATTGCCACTTATACACATTGTGCCTGCTAGAGTTCCTTAGGCACACTGCTACAGGTAGAGCCTCTTGCAAATACTGCCCCAGGTAGAGCGCCGTAATTCCCATTACACATTATACTGCACACCATAAATGCCCGTTACACATTATACCACACATCCTAATGCCCATTACACATTATGTCATACACAGTAATGCCTATTACACATTATGCCACACACCACAATGCCTATTACATATTATGCCACACACCGTAATGCCTATTACATATGATACCATATGCTGTAATATCTGTTACATATGATAGCACACCATAATCCCTATTTAATATGATACCACATATGGGGGCAGATTTATTAAGCTTGGTGAAGTGATAACTTGTCTGTTTTTTATCACCGGCCAATCGGTTCCTTCCTGTCATTTTTCAAACCAAGCCTGTGACTTCACAGTTAGGAGTTGATTGGCCAGTGATAAAAACCAGACAGTTTATCACTTCACCGAGCTTAATAAATCTGCCCCACAGTACTGTAAAGCCTACTACATATTATAACACATAAGTGCGGCTTACCTACATGCTTGTTGCCAGGGTTTACATGCTCAATGCCAGAGGGTTACATGCTCAATGCCAGCGGGTTACATGATCTTTGCCACAGGGGTTATATGCTCATTGCCAGAGGGAATTAGAGGCTTGTTGTCCATTGGGGTTTACATGCTCTTTGCCCTGGCGGGGGGGGTTGTCCCATGCTCACTGCCCAGGGCTGCAGGCACACATCGTACCAGCACACCCAGAATCTGCACTGCAGTTCTGGGCCCTCTGTGCTCCCCTGTCAGATGCTACAACAGCCCCAACAAGGCAGCCGCCATCATTGGAGGGATACAGGGTCTCTGTCTGTATGAGGGCAGAGGCTCTGAGCTCCTGCTGTGCTGCTCCCTCCCTGTCTGCTTTTTTAAATGGCAGATTCTGTCGACGCAGTGGGAGATAGCTGACGGAAGGGGGCACCTTTCTGGCTTGGTGCCCCATACCCCCCTCCCCCCAAAGCTTACTCCACTTACCAGGTTCCACCAGCTCTGCGCAAACATTACAATATACTTATTGGCTGTGAATAGGGATGCCAATCCCAGGGCAATTTTTCAATCCCGGGAACCGGGATTGAAAAATGCTCAATCCCGGGATTCCCAGGATCCCGGGATTGACATCTCTAAGCAGTTTAGGCAAAAAAGCATACTAAAAAGAAGCCCAGTCCTCCCCCCCCGCTCCGGCCGCCCCGCACATTCATTTACTTACATGAGCGGGTTGCCGGGAGCAGGGCAGACATTCTGCAGACAGGAGTGGGTGGCATCGGTGGCAGTGGCAGCAGCAGCAGAGCTGCCCGGAGGGCGGGCGGCCGACGCTGCAAACAGTTACAGGTCCGGACTCAATGGTGAGAGATGACTCTGGAGCGGGTATGGGCAGTCATGCTGCGCAGGTCTGACTGCCCATACCCGCTCCAGACTGCAGTCTGGGGATCAGGAACTCCTGGGCAGCGTCTGAGCACTCGCTCAGACGCTGCCCGGCATTAGATATGCGCATGGGCATCTAATCCCGGGATTCAAATCCTGGCGTTTTTTAGGACAAATCCTGGGATCCCGCCGATCCCGAGGTTGGCCACCCTAGCTGTGAAGCCTTTATCTGCCTTGAAATATTTAGAAAAGGAATGTTTTGTTGTCATACAGTATACATGTTTGTCTACATGCTGTAAGCGTTTATAAGCATTACAAAAAGCAATATTTGAAAATCTATATTGTTAATTGTCAAGAATACTAGCAAATTTGTAAACGATCAATGAATTGCGATACTATCAGGCGGGTTACATTGTGATGCAGACTTTACAACCTGATGTCTTAATTAGTTACTTAGAATATATGCTATTTTGTAAACAATTACTTATTTTCTTTTTAGCCCTACTAATATACTGTAGCCCACCGTTTCCTGTCATTGCTCATAGACTACTGTCTTGTACAAAGGTATCCGCCTCACTGCTGGAGGGACATGCAGCTCTACAGAGCTCGACTGCTGAAATAAGACAAAATAGCTTCTGACAATGCCCCCATAATGCTATCCCTCTGTGGTCTTTGGCTCTAGGCAACATTATTTTCTTTTAACATAGATTATGATTCTCTGGGATTGTTGTGAAACTTTGAGGACACAGATCAAAAATAAAGCACATACATTAAATTGAAATAAATTAAATTCAAATGTGTAGTGCATTAGTATTTCATTGGCAGACAAAAAAGTATATGTAGGCTTATATAACTATGTCTAAGCAGAAGACGCACAGAAAATTTAAGGAGAGCTGTATGACTACTTCTGTTTTATAGATAGATAGATAGATAGATACAGGGGTGAATTGGCCATTACAGGGTAAGATTTCTGGCTTCTCCTTCTGTCCCCCATGCAAACAGGCTTTGTATGGTTACAGAGCAAAGTACCCAATGCTGCAAATACTCTTCTAAGGCAGGCGCCAATCTATATCCATTGTGATCTGTTAAAGGGATAGGAGTGGTCGCTATATCAGGGTGTAAAAATTTCTGGGGTGTTTCTGGGCTCCACTGGGAAAGGGGTGCGGCTCTTACCTCTCAGGAGGAAGGGGGCAGCCGATATGCAGGCCCCCCCTCTTCGCTGCCGCAGCTGCCACTGCTGCGTTCCTGGACCTCTCCGGCTGCCACACGTTAGCCTAGGCCCTGGCCGCCAGTCCCGGTCCCCGTTGCATGGGCGGCACATGCGCAGTAGCTTCTTCGGTGCTGTGCATGCGCTGGCCCCAGCCTCTATGGTCTGCTTTTGCAGCAGCGCCCGGAGGCATATTCAGGGTCCCAGGTCATGTACAGTATCGTCCTTGTACTGCGCATGTGCGGGACCTGGTTTTATGGACTGCCACTCAGCAGCCCATGTAGAAGCATCCCTGAGGGAGGGAACACCTCCCGATGGGACTGCCTTGGGTGACTGGCAGGTCGGACTTCCAATAGGAAGTCATTGCCAGTCACAGTGAAGCCAGAGCAGTCTTACAGACTGCATCTGGCTTCACTTAGTCAGAGACAGTGGCAGATTTTACCTGAGGGGGGGGGGGGGGCTGCAGCCCTGCAGCTTATATGTAAAAAACCCCACTGGTGGGGATTATTGTGATATTCAGGGGATTTTGGCAATGAGATTTTTGTCTGCTGGATGGAGGTTTGGGGTCTTTGTTCAGTCTTACTGAAGGTGGGGCATTATGTGAAATGCGGAGGTTTGTGGTTTGCCACAGAAGCTTAAAGGTCTGGGGTCTATACTGCCTACATCTTCCACACATGTGTAGTGATGTATCAATTTCTTCCTATATTGGTCTTGGTTCGCCTACATTTGTTTTGGTGCCGCCCACATTAGGGCACTTCTAGACACTGAAAACAGACCTATTCATCAAAGTGTACCCGTCCGCTGCACAAACTAGTCCAGAGGCTGGTTCTCCGACCCTTGCCTGCTTACATCCTGCTATCAAGCCGCCTCCCACTTACTTGCACCTCATGTAATCTGTCTGTATCCCCTTCCTACTAGATTGTAAGCTCCTCAGAGCAGGGCCCTCTTCCCTCCTGTAGTCAAAGCCCTCTTTTCTTCACATTTCACTCATAGCTCTCCTATACTCCAACACTCAGTGACCATCTTTGTCCACATACTCATCTCCATCATTGGCCACAAGCCTCTAGTAGTATGTTAATTGAGTCCTCACTACTTATATTTAAGCTGTAATGTGTATTGAACTGTGGCCCTCTTTACGTCTACTCTATTTTTGTTATTTATTCAATGTAATGCTCAGTTTTGTCTTCCTGTACTGTTCCTTTGTGCGGCGCTGCGAATCACTTGTGGCACCTTATAAATAAAGTTATAATAATAATTTTTCAAAGGCCACTTTTAGTACCCATTCCGCCCCTTGACATGACCCAGGAAGCCCTGACACAACTCTTATTGGCATGCTGCCTGCCTGCTTAGTAATAGTGTAGGGATGACCATCAGTGGGTGAAATCATACAAGGTTCCATTGCTGCTGGTTAATGCCATTATTTTAACCAAGAACAGTAGCATTGATGATAACCATTAATGATTTTCCCACTGATGCCCATCATTACACTGGCCCTTAAAAAAAGTGTTGTTTCTCCCTCCAGCATCCTATTTTCATCTCCATGCTGCACTTCCTGCTCTGAAGCCATTGTGAGTCTTACCTCTCTCAAATCCTCATTGGTTCAGATGTAGAGGGTGAGATTTAATAGGATGAGAGATTCAGAAAGTGAGAGATTTGGGGAGAAATCTCCAGGTTTTTTTAAAGCGGCAATCATTTACACTGCAAAACCAGTTTGATTTTGAAGTGTAAAAGATTGCCACTTTAAAAAACTGGAGATTTCTCCCCAAATCTCTCAGTTTCTGAATCTCTCATCCTATTAAATCTCACCCAGAGTGTGCAGAACAGGCAGTAACATCAGGAAGACTGAGTTTTCTTTCTGGGGCCACAGTGGGGAAACTGGGTGCATGCATGGGGTACAGGTTGTGTATGGTGAATAGTGAAGATGGTATAAAATTGAAAGGGGAAGACAAAAGAGAGTGATACATTAGATGATAAAGGTAAATTGAGATGGTTACATTACATAGGGAGTAATGAGGGAATAAGTTGTGTGTGTGTGTGTGTGTGTGCGCGCGTGCGCGTGCGTGTGTGTGTGTGTGTGTGTGTGCGCGTGTGTGTGTGTGATGTATGCACATATTTTTGTTTAAAGGCTTCACTGGAAAATACAAGTCTTATTCAATTAATGGGTGAGGAGGTCTAAGTGTAGCTTAATACAGGCACAGAAGTTGGATTAGTATGATCAGTAGATGGTTGTGCTTTGCCACAGCAGATGTCACGTATGTCCAGCATTGTTTTATTTATGAAGTTTCTCTTTATATTGGACCTAAAGTTGAGAAAATAAGACATTTCATGTATTGGTATGTAATGGGTAAAAGAGAAGGATTCAACATTTTAAAGTGTGAGACACCATTAGAAGTGAAGTGGGGGACAAGCAGATAATTCTGTGTGTAATGCATAGGACTGGATAGGGAAATACGTAGGAGTAGGAGCAGTAGTACTTCAGTAAGTAGACATCATTTGTAGGGGACCGTAGACTTTATAGAATACCAGCAGAGGACTTGAAATAGAAAATGTATTGGGAATAATTTAAGACTGTAGAAACACAGAAATCTGGGACACAAATGAGGATTGTTAATATTAGGTCCACATGGCAGTGTTCATGGGTGTTAGTGAAATATAAAGCATTGTAGGTTTATGTTGGATTATGAATATGAGCAGGAATAGGGAAGTACAGTATGTCACACCTAGATAACATGCTTTGATGACATGGAAGTAACTTATGGAATCTCTCCCTATGTGTAGCTTTTACCTTGCTTATAAAGTGGTCTGCTAAAACTTGGTGAAAATAAAAGAGATTGTGGTGGTGGATGAAAGAGGTGTGCGTGATAGATAATGTGAAGAAGTAGAATTGAATGGCTAACGTGACAGCAGGGATTTCCAGGTGAGAAGGGGAGTGAGACTTGCATCTGAGGTATACTGAGCACCAGAGGTGTACTGAGCACTAGAAAAGTATTGAGCACAGTGTCGGACTGAGGCATTAAGGGCCCACCAAAGAACTGTCACTGCAGGGGCCCACTAAAGAGGTGTGGTCAACCTCTGGTAGTTGTGGTCATCAAAGTGAGAAGCATGGCCATCCCACAAAGGACACATATTATGTATTCTCCAATTTTAGTACAATACATACATGTAATGCCACTCTCATTCATACATACAAGCACTGCTGCTCCCATTCATACATCCATGCACTACTGCTCTCATTTGTACATACATGCACTAACGCTCTCCTTCATACATACATACATACATACATACATACATACAGTACATGCACTTCCGCTCTCATTCATACATGCCGCTCCCAATCCTACTGTACATACAGTACACTGCCGATCTCATAAATACATACATGCACTGCCACTCCCATTCATACATACTGTACATGCACTGTCACTCTGATTCATACATACATTGACACTCACATTCATACATACATGCACTGATGCACTCATCCATACATATATGCACTGATGCTCTCCTTCATTCATACACTGCTTCCTTACATATATACATTTCACCCCACCTGTGGTGGCAAACTAAGACCACTAGACCACTACCAGATTTATCTTCAGATCTGGCTGGTTGGAACAAAAACATGGCTATGGATGACAGAGGCGTAGCGAGCCCGGAGCCGGCGGAGCACACGCTCCAGGCGCAGGAACATAGCATGGAGCCGGAGCTGTGCCGCCAGCTCACTTGCTCGCTCGCCTGCTCCCCTGCCCGCTGTGTGCGGGAGAGACGTCCGTGCTGCTATGTAAAATTCATTCATAGCTCCCGCTGGACCGCTGGCCAATAGGCGCTCGCGGTCCAGCAGCCACCAGTCCCTATCTTACCCTAAATTCCTGCGTCCTTTCTGGGAGGGCCGGAGATGTTATTCTGATCACTGTAGGCTGAGGTTGTTAAGCACCAGAGAAGTACTGAGCACCAGATGGGCACTGAGCAACAGAAGTGTAGTAAGCACCAGAGGAGTACTGAGCGCCAAAGGTGTACTGGGCAAAAGAGGAGTACTGCGCGCCAGAGGAGTACTGAGCACCAGAGGAGTACTGAGCACCAGATGTTTAATGAGCACCAGAGATGTACTGAGCACCAGATGTGTACTAAGCACCAGAGATGTACTGAGCACCAGAGATGTACTGAGTGCCAGCGGTGTACTGAGCATCAGAGGTGTACTGAGTGCAAGAGAAGTACTGATTCAAAAATATATAGAAGAAGTTCTGCGCCTCTTAGACTGCTGCCAAATAGTGTCCTCCTGGGCAGTGGAGGCTCCTGCTACCTCCGGAGCTCTGGTACTGACTGTCTGTGTCTCTGACACGCTGATAACCTTCTCTCACTAGGCTCCATGAAACGGATGGGCAGACACAGCAACAGCCCAACCCTGTGGGGAGGAGTTCAGTGTGTAGTATATTCCTATTGGAAGCTCCTACTGCTTATCATACACAGAGCTGGAAACTCCTTCCCCTTTTAGGCTGCCAGTACATGGAGTGATGACAGCAATATCTTCCAACAGGACGCCATTCTGTGCACATCACCAGAGCTACAGTGCTTCCATTGGCTGCTGTCTGTGCAGCCCATAAGCAATTCTCTACAGTGTGCATGCCGAGACTTCAGTGAGTCACTCAGGGGTAGATTTCCTAAGCTCGGTGAAGTGATAAACTGTCTACTTTTTATCACTGGACAATCAGCTCTTACCTGTAATTTTTCAAACCAAGCCTGTAACTTCACAGGTAGGAGCTGATTGGACGGTGATAAAAAACAGACAGTTTATCACTTCACCAAACTTAATAAATCTACCCCTCCGTGTGATGTAGCTGAAGGAAGGTATGCATTGCACCAGAGAGGCGCATGGAAGTTTATTTTATTTTAATAATATTTGTGTGTAGATCTTTATTAAGAGTATCATTTTGTGTACTTTAATTAATATTAAAGTTATTAAAAGTGTGTATTTTGCTCTGTACCTGTGTTTGTGTGCATATAATTTATTTACAGTAAATGCATACACTTGTACAGTGCAAATCAAACTAATAACGTGCAAATAATTAATGAATGTTTGAAATGAGCAGTACCCAGGAAATTTCAGCCCCCCTTAAGTCTAAAGGCAGGAGCCGCCACTGCTCCTGGGTTTACCAAACACCACACAACTTCTAACAACACATTGAAGAACACCACACAGAGCGGTCCCCAAATCCCCAAAGATTAAATCACGAACTCTCTGTTGTTTGGGGTAAATATACACGTATCCTCAGAAATGCTAGTGTAGCTCCCTCAGTTGCCATACTAACCTTGTGGCTAAGCCCTATGTTCACATCAAAGGTTTCTTTAATGAATATACATAATTGATTTCACTCTAAATATTTTTCTTATTAATCTAGGATAAGATTAATTTTTATAACAACATGTATTTTGTTTCCAACCATGGAAATATGGCACACCAGGATATGATGCGGAGGACATTATGGTGCCAGCATCGATTCCAATGCAAAACGGGACCAATCAAAATGGGCAACGTTCTATTGGATGCACTCCCAGATTCCAGCTGGGCATATGCAGGTGACCAGCTGGATGTTGCGGTCCACTGAGAAGAAGCCACACATTCCAGCTGAGGGAATTGATGATCACACACTTCTGGTGAATACGAGGGTGATATGCGGCATATAGATAAGCTGTGTGAACATGGAGTGAATACAAAAATGTGGCAGGGAAACCCGGATAGGAGTGGAACATACGATCATCAATTTGAAAGTTTATTCTGATTTCCGCACTAAACGGGAGGACTGGCATTATGTTGATATGGGGGGGGGAGGTGTATGTTAGGTGGATTTTACTGTATTATATGGGATGACGGTATATTTTATTGTTTATAGGTCCGTGGTACTTACCGGGTTTTGGCCAGGAAGCAATACCTGTTCAAGTATAAATGAAAAAGGGCTTTTTAGCTTGAAACATGTTGGTGAGTGGAGAGGCACCTTAGTCTGTTGGGAACCTGCCTTTTTCCATTTGGTACCACTTCTGTCCTGATCTGGATTCAGGATAGAGCTGGAGGATACCGGCTTTCTGGGTGCATTTTTTTTTTTAAAGTACCGTACCATATATACTCGAGTATAAGCCTACTTTTTCAGAGCATTTTCATGCTGAAAAAGCCCCCCTCGGCTTATAGTCGAGTGAGGGTCCAATTTGAGTCAATAAGTTTTCCCAGTTTTTTTGTTGTAAAATTAGGTGCCTCGGCTTATGTTCGGGTCGACTTATACTCGAGTATATACGGTATACATTTTTGCTGATACTCTGTATTTTTGCATGTTACTTGGATTAAATTGTTTTTTATGGATGGACGTCTGGTATGAATTTGTGTGTCCTCATTTAGAGGTGAGTCAATGTTTCATAAGGGTCGCTGTAATCGGGGGATCTGATTCCATAGGAAAAAGATATATGAAAGATATATGAAAATAGGCCCAATTTAGGAAGTCTGTATCTACAAGAAAGAAAAACGTTGTGATGTAGGATTTTGGAGCTAGTGAAAGGGAGAATGTATATCCATTAAAGAAACCTTTGATGTGAACATAGGGCATAGCCACAAGGTCAGTACCTCGACTGAGAGAGCTGCAATGGCATTTCTGAAGATACGTGTTTATTTACCCCAAATGACAGAGTTCGTGACTTAGGAGGTTATTCTGATCGTAGCGGCCAAACGTGCATACGTTCGCTATTAACGTACGCTATCCGTACGCGGCCGTTGGGGTTAAGTCCACCCACAAATCAGCCGCATACGTATGGGCAGAAACAACGTCGAAGGGGAGTGGCGTACAATTGAGCGTACGCCACCGTTTACGGACGTCTCTCGTCCGTCTTCCCACCGACTTCTTGCGGCTATCTGAGCGTACGCCAGCTTGCACGGACGGGTCCCTATTGTTTTCAATAGAAAACTCAGCTTATGTCACCGCTCGTGAGAGTGAGTGTACGTCCGTGTACGCTGGCATACCCTTCACATATATGGACCTGCAAATCTTGCCTTTCAACTATAATTATGAAAATTAATTAATTGATTGAATTAATTAATGTGCAAAATAGTGGGCATGGGCTTAAAACATTGCTGAAACATCCTTTGTAGGTGTTAGATGTGGTTTATGTTATTGTATCATAAATACAAAACCTATGTTTGTATTAGAGTGAACACGTTGACACATGTCGACTTGTGTAGATTGAGTGTGCTACTGTGTAAAGTCTATGAAAGCACGTAGTGAATGTGTATAACTGTTTAACAAATACCTACCTTAGCATATATAAGCAGGTCTTAAAAAGATTCTTACCTTAAATTAAACAAATCTTTAAATGTAGAGAAGTATAGAAAGATAAGCTTCCAATGTGTTTGAGTGCTGTGTGTGGCTTGCAGGTAGTGAAATCATGGTTTGGACTTAGACTGCAGCATTGGTTATTACATTCAGGTGTATGTGTTTGAGTAGTAATCAGCGTAAATTAGCAAACCCAGGCGCACGCTGGCATGCAGTATCTGTAGGGGTGGTCTGAGGTGGCGGTTGGCGGCCGCCTGTTTTGTGTCCGAAATGAACGGTGCTTTAGTCGATCGTGCGGTAGTAGCACCGTTCATTTTTGGTGCACACCCCCGTGTACGCCCATGTTTACGCCCATTTTCCCTCATTATTTCGGCCGCTCCCCTCAACACGCCCCTATGCCGCCCCCAATGCCCGTACTCTCGCGTACAGGGTTTTTCGCACGGAGAGACCCCGTCCGTAAGCGTTGTGGAGTGTTCGCGCCTGCGCTTTAGCGAATGTACGCATGCGCAGATCATGAAAAACCCCGGAACGTACGCGTACGGCCCGGCCGCTCCAACCAGAATAAGGCCCTCAATCTTTGGGGACTTGGGGACAGTGCTGTGAGGTGTTCTTCAATGTGTTGTTAGAGAAGTACTGAGCACCAGAGGAAGATTGAGCGCTAGAGGTCTCAGCAGAAACTGCATGTTCATTCATTTAAAAATAGCATGGGTTTGATGGGCGTAAGTACTTAAGGTGTGAGCAGAAATACTGATCAAGTATAAAAACCATAGCTGAGTTTTTCACCTTGACCAACATGCCAGGTGCACAAATACTTTAGATATATTTTAGGCATTCAATGTTCATTTTATTAGGAGAAAAGATAGCTGCGTTTAGAAAACAATTGCCTCATTACAGAGTTGCCATCATGTGTGCATAAAATTATTTTTATGTACTTGAAATGAATATTAAAATGCCTCTTGTTTAAGGAAAGCTGCTAATTAAGAAATATAATTAGTCAGAGAAACTGTATATTAAATACTGCATAGCAAACAAAACCATGGTGTTGTTGTTCCCAGGAGCTCTGATTTCCAAAAAGGACACCACCGAAATGTATCCCTATGTCCTTGTGACTCATCAGAATAAAAGACCCATTAAGTTTCACACATAAAACATGCTGCTTATATGGCATGCATGCGACCAGACTATAATATATCGGCAATTAGTAATCTGTCAGCAGCTTCAAGCAAGCAAAAAATGGAACGAGCAGCTACTGTTAATGACAGCATTCTCTAGGAGTACTGTAATTCCTAATTAATAATGATTTTAAAAGGACAGCCCAGAAGCATTGTTTATTTGCATAAAAGGATATACAACATTAAAGGACTGCTGCTTAATTAGATACAGAGAGCATCCAATTAGGGACAACATTTAACGGGGGGTTACAAAGTTCTTTTATATTAGAGATTATATACATGCTGCTTGTCAGCTTAATTATACACAGTACCTGTAGCAAGTTATTATATACAGAATAAAAAAAAAAAAAAATCTTGTCTGATTTTATTTGAGTTTATATTGAATGATGGTAAATGTATAAGTCATTTTTCTGTATTAGAATAATGAGTATCTTTTTTTTTATTATTGTTACATCCTCAGACTTACTTATGAATGACTTGTTATGTAAGTCTCCGAGGGCTTGTTCAATGAATCAGCAGAGAGGGGGTGGGATGTAAAAGGACAGAATAGCAGACTGAGGCACAGATGCTGATTGGTGTGTCTTTTTAAAACTCTGTTCTCCACTACTCACTAAAACAGCTTGCCTCAGAAGTGCAAATTCAACTTTTGTTATTTTAAGAAACGGTTAATTCAAATAGCGACTTCAATGCTCCACTTCTTGCCTTACAGCATCTGATAGACAAGCAGCCGAGGTATCCTAAATGGACTAGAATTCCTGCTTCAACAAATAATCTTTGACAAAGGAGAACAAAGGTAAAATCCTGTTATAATGTCAGTGTTTATAGTTTGCATGTACTGTTACTAAAATTAAAAATGTGGATTGAGAACTGCAAAGAATTAATCCTATGAGTGCCAAGTGAATTTGTCAAAATAAGTGTGAAAATTTCCAAGCAAACATTTGTATTCTTCATATTGACCTGTAATGTTTACCCTATATAGGAAATATAATCTTTTTTTACACACAGTTTTTATTTGAATGTATATAACAAATGTGAGTGACACTGGCATTTTTAGTTATTTTGAACATCTCTCACAGAGTTGTTAGCACTCAAAGGGTTAAACTTTGAAATGCATAGCATCTTAACTATTAAGTAATTAAAGTAAGTAAAAATGTGTGAGGCTGATGTATGTTTATTTATTTAATGTCAAATCCAGTGCAACATAGCAACCTACGGACAAGGTGTATGTACATTATGAACATATCGTAAAATGTATCTCCGAAAATATTACTGTATGTTATGTTTTAACAAACACAAACAGTTCTTATAATGTACTCTACACATTGGTATTCATACACTCTTGTTACATATACAGTAGCAATGATGGCAATGCAGTATGTCCATTACTGGTGTCAAGTAGTAACTTTTGTGCAAGAGTTTATGAAACATTTTAAGCCGTTATCTGTTTTAAAAATTTAAATTGCAACAGTGACTTAAATATGCAAATATGTTGTGAAAACTGATGTTTCAGTTTTTAAAGTGAAGCTAAACTGACTATTGGGGTCAAATGTAATAGGGTGAGAGTTTCAGAAAGTGAGAGAATTTGGGAGCGTTTTCCCTTTTTTTTTAAAGCGGCAATCCTTTACACTGCAAAACTAGGTTGATTTTGCCATGTAATTGAATGCTGCTTTATAAAAAAAAGGGAAAACTCTCCCAAAATCTCTCACTTTCTGAAACTCTCACCCTATTACATTTGGCCCCTGATGTCTATATTACTATGCAACCCTGCTATACTGTATGTCCTAAGAAGTTTAAAAGCTTTCTCAACACATTTCCTTCCTGCGTTTAATTTCCTTCTCACCTTTTGTGACAGTGTGATGGAAAAGGTTGATCCGGCTATCTTTACTAAGTCTGAATATTAACAAGGCTGCTTGTTTTCCATTCAAGTACACATAATGTCGATTTACTACCCTGGGAAGGAGAAAACACTTTCCCTGAAATGCTAATTGGGATTAAAAATGTTTCTTTGCTGGAGGGGATGTTACAGAGCAGACATCCCACTAACATTACATCCTATTACATTGGAGATTCAAATATTTCAAAACGGAATTACTCGTTATGTGTGCACTGTACTTAACTCAAATAAGCACTTCATTACTTTCTTTTATGTATATATGTGCTTTTGACTATGAACCCAAGCTCCAAGGCAGAAATTAATGAGAAACCGTTTCTTCACTTCTATGCTGAAATCCAGTTTATTAATTGGATTCATTTCAAATAGCTTCAGGGAAATTGCAATGAGGATCTGTTTTGTATTTTCCACACACCCTCTAACTAGGTATCCATGAGGTTGTCCCTTTTCATTTGCAAGGCAGAAAACCCATGTGAATGCTTTACAAAGCAGCAAGGCTGTTAGTCCTGTGAATAGAGGAGGACTGGATGCTTACTCCGGGTGATCATGTCACAGCATCTCTTTGAAGCAGATTCACTGTTCCAAATGAGTCTCCTTGCATAGAGAGGGGAGCACATCACGCACCCTGTGCTAAGTTCCTATTCACACACTGCTGCCTCTGCTGAGCTTTCACACACAACTAAGTCATTTCTCCTCACACAACAAAGAATTGTAGAGGCTGATGTTTTGAAAAAGGTAAAATAAACTCTTCCTTGTGTTGCTATAGTGGAACAAGAAACAGGTTTTCACTTTTGCTCTGAATTTCAAATCAGGTAATGTAAAAATGCTAATGTGATAAACCTTTCATCTAGTTTAAATTTAATTTCTTCCTACAGCACATTTTTTTCAAGATTACACCAATCTTTCCTAACAGTAATTATGCATAGAAGGTATTGGTAAGGCTTTCATATGCTGCATTGTGATACGTAGTATTGGCTATCCCAAACGCTAGTGGGTAATTGAAACATCTTGCTGATTCTGTACACAGGACAATTTGTAAAACAACAGTGGTTCATTTCTACATGAAATCATGTTCGTTGCGCAATGTGCCATCTCCATGCAGCTTTGTGTGCACACACGTGTTAGATAACATGTGTTCGGCTTAAGAGCAGTGTTTTCCCTTCTTGACTTGGGAAGGCAACATGTGGGCTCTAAAGATGTTTCTGCATTGACATTCCCAGCATGACCTGCACTGGCTTCCAAGCTGTTGTTGACTTGCAACTCTCAGCATGTCCAACTTGATAGTAGTTTGTTCCACAGACATTATTGAGCCTCAACTCCCAGCAAGCATAGTGGACTAGTGTGGTTGTACTTCAATGTCTAGAGAGGTTGTAGTTTAATAACCTTTCATATCATTTCTACTTGTTCATTAGCAGTCAAATCAGATAATGAAATGTACAACACCATAGCTGTGTGGATGAACTGAGAATGACATACAGAACATATCATGGAATTCTTACTTTACAATGCAAAACGTTCTGCATTCTCAGTTTGCAACATAGTCAGCATGCTGATGGCAAAGTCATAATCCCAATGCTGGTTATTCATCTCAGAAGCCATAAATCCCTTTAAACCACTTTATGCTCTTTTATTTGAGGATTAACACTCTGTCGTTCTTACATTAGCATGGTTAAAACACTGTTAATTGTCACAGTTTAACACTTATCTTGGTTTTATTAACAGTAATCCTCTTATCAAAACACTTAAAAACATAATATAATTCAAACACATCATGTAGACAATTTTGGTAATATAAATGTGGTATTTGTGACAAAAAGGGCCCTTGCTTAATAAATACCACCACTTAGTTAAATAAACACACTAAAAATTAGAGATGTGCAGACTCGGATTCCAGAGATCCGAGCCCCCACGGATGTCATCATTCCGAGCCCGGTTCCGAGCAGCGCTCGAGATTCCCGCCTGACTCGGGTCCGTCCGTGTGGGCAGAACGTCATTACCCGGCGCTGGATTTCACGAGGCTTTAAATAGCGTCTGCCGCGCCCGCCATCTTCACTCCAGTCTAGTAGTGGGTTGGGAGAGGGTGTGTTGGTGCTGCTGCTGGGGCTTAAACTGGAGCTTGACCTTGAACGCAATATTTTATTCGCTGGGGCTGTCTCTCAGTGCTGCTGTGTACTCTGTTCTCCTCTCTGCTTAGGGTGGGATCACCCTAGCAAGGAGGACAGTCTAACTGTGTACTTTTAGTACTACTGTCTCCTCTGTGCTGGGGCCTACCTCTGGTGCTGTGCTGTAATATTATATATATTATATTAATAATTATATTATATATAGTCCACTGGTGCTGCCTGCACTGAATCTGCCGTATTATTTACTCAGTCCACTGTTGCCACTGGCAGTGCTACTGCCTAAGTGTACCTACCTAGTACATACTAGGCTGCTATATATAGTTTAATAACAAAAATAATACCTGTGCTGCGTGTGACTGTAAAAAATAATTCCATGCTGCTGGTGCACTGACGTGTGCCACTGAGTGCCAAGCAGTACCTAGTAATAAAATTAATTATTATAAATTCTGCTGGTGCACATATACTAGTATTGCTGACGTATCTACCTGTCTTGTGCCTAGTACTGCTTTATCTACCTGTCTGGTGCCTAGTACTGCCGTATCTACCGCTGCAGTGCCACTCTTACACGAGCCACGTGTTTGTGCCGCACACATAGTTATCCAGCTACCTCGGTGAGACCTTTTGCCCTAAAAACAATATTGTGAGGTGTTCAGAATAGACTGGAAATGAGTGGAAATGAATGTTATTGAGGTTAATATAGCGTAGGAGCAAAAAAAAAAAAACAAATTCTGCAATTTTAGCAGTTTTTATGCTTTAAAAAAAAAAAAATCAGAACCCAAAACCAAAAAAATCCAAACACAAAACTTTTAGGGGGTGTTTTGGCAAAACCCATTAGAAGCCAAAACCTTAATCAGAACACAAAACACTTCCCTACTAAAAATGCAATCGATATTTTGCTATTTTAAGCACAGGTGCTGAAATGGGATTATCCCATACAGTATGTTCCTTTATTTCAAAATATTACCATTTTAAGATATCCCACTTGTTATTAAAATGTTATTGTCTTGTTACACAACTCTCATAGAATGGTAATTGTAATAATGTTGTACAGATTAATAGTGCCAGTGTGTGTGGTATGTAAATACACATCACATGCTTTATGAGACCACCAGCTTAATGGAGTTCAAAAGGGTCTCCATGCTGCCTACAGAGCCAAAAGCTACATTTGTGCTGTTGAAATGTTTTCATTCGATTCTAAAGGTTTACCATTAGATGTGGGGTGTTTTCAGCTAATCAATCTGAAAATATTTGTCACAAAACAAATGGTGTGGCAGTGCTTTTTGTTCACTATGGGAGAAACAGCCATTGTGCAGAAATTGTGGGGCCTGGGACTGACAAAATAGGCAGCTCCCCCGTGCCCCCTTTAAAAAAAACCAGTGTGCGTGACAAAGCCTCCTAAGTTCACAGCACTTGTCTGAATACTCTACTTCAATTCATTTTTCCAACAGATCCTGCCTAACCTACATTATTTCATTGGTTAGAGACTGTATCTATCACTCTAAAGCTGTGTACACATGGTGCAATTTGGTCGCTGAGTGATTTTGGCTTAATATATTAATATATATTGCTCAGTGTACTTGCAATATCTCTCAGCAATATATTGCTCAGTGTACAGGCAATATCTCTCAGCTATATATTGCTCAGTGAACTGTTTTCATCAGCGACCAGCGATTTTGGCTGAAAATTGCAAGCTATTCTGTCTCATTCTGTCTCTACTGTACCTCATTTTGACTAGAAATTGCTGGTTGCTCCCGACAATTTATCTCCCACAGCACATGAAATCAATGGCAATATGGTCGCTCAGTGACCATATTGCCAACTTAACAGGTAGAAACAATTTGAAGATTTCCTGTAGCCATCTTTTAAGCACCAATTGAGGTTATGTGTATACTTTTGGCAGGACAGTATATTAAAGTTTGCAACCAGATATGCAGTATCTTTATCAAAGACATCCAGAGATAGATTTTGAACCCCTGGCCCCTAACCAGCACCCCCACCCAGACACACACACACAGATACAGTACTAACACAGGGAATTTACAGTATTAGCCAAAGCATGCTTTACATCTGCTGCACGCACAAACACAAACACACACACACACACACACAAAAGCGCACACACACACACCCACACAACTCACCTTTCTTCACTTGGAATGGCCGGCCGGGAAACTGTGGTAAATACCCCATTTTGCAAGATTCTACCTCTCATATGTACCAGGCCCTGGATGCTGGGTTTTACGCAGTGGCGGCTCCAGCCTTTAGACTTAAGGGGGGCTGCAATTTCCTGGGTACTGCTCGTTGCAAACAGTCATTAATTATTTGCAAGTTATTAGCGCTGTACTAGTGTTTGTATGCACGTACTATAAATACATGATGTACTCATACGCACACAAACACAGGTACAGAGCAAAATACACACTTTTAATAACTTTAATATTAATTAAAGTACACAAAATTATACTCTTTATAAAGATCTGTACACAAATATTATTAAAATAAAATAAACTTCCATGCACCTCTCTGGTGCAATGCATACCTTCCTTCAGCTGCATCACACTGAGTGACTCACTGAAGTCTGGGCATGCTCACTGCAGAGAATTGCTTCTGGGCTGCAAAGACAGCAGCCCATAGAAGCACTGTAGCTCTGGTGATTTGCACAGAATGGCTTCCTTTTGGAAGCTATTGCTGTCATTACTCCATGTACTGGCAGCCCAAGAGGTGGAGGAGTTTCCAGCTCTGTGTATGATAGGAAGCTACTACATGCTGAACTCCACCCCACATGGTTGGGCTGTTGCTGTGTCTGGCCTGCTGCTTTATGGAGCCTGGAGAAGGTTACGAGACAGTCAGCACCAGAGCTGCAGAGGTGGGGGGGGGGGGGGGGGGGGGAGCATTGGAGCTCTGGTGCTGTCTGTCTGTGTCACTGGTGTTGTGATTTTAACTGGAGGGGCTGCAGTCCTATGGCAGGAGCCACCACTGGTTTGATGATGGACGGCAGCGGGCAGCACTCCAGCTGGACGGTACAATGGGCAGCTCCCTCTCTCCTGGCTCTCTCTCCTCTCCGGGCAGCTCCCTCTCTCCTGGTCCTGGACGATGGCACCCGATGGGGCTCTGTAAGTTGCTGGGGGCAGTGGGGGCGCTGCAGGTATCCCTCAGACCTCGCGGACCCCCCATGCTGCATATAACCCACCCCGCCGGATAGCGTCGCAGGGACTCCTCTGACGGACCCCCCTGCTGCATATACAGTAGCGGGGGGAGTTCATCTCCGCTCACCTCCGCTCACCTCCATCGGGGGGGGGGGCTGCTCCGAACTTCCTCCCTCCAGTGGTGGCCGGCGCCCTAGGCAAATGCCTAAAGCTGCCTAGTGGTGGCGCCGGCCCTGTCCCAAACATGTGTGTCCAAATGTAATAGCCTCTGAGTTTGTCAACCATGCAGGATGTCAGCCGAAATCAGAGGTTGTGTTAAAGGGGCAATTATTTACAAGGCAAACCCATACCTTGTAAATGACTCCGAGTTTGGTGGCCAGCATCCCGCACAGTCGCCTGTTACATTAGGCCACTAAATATTTTTTCTAAAACTATACCTTGAAATATGAGTTTGGACAGGTGAAATTTAATAATTTGATCTGGAAACTGTTCATGGCGAATTGTAAGAAAGGATGACAGGAAATGGTAATAAATATAAATTACACCGATATGAAAAGAAGTATAATAGAAACACAATAAATAAAATCTTGCACAGCAATATTTATATACGTGCAGATGCTCAATCACTTTAGTGATACCACAGGTGCATGAGATGAAGGGGCAATCTTAAGTAAAAAAAAAAGCACATTGTTTCTCCAGCACACTGAGGTGCAGATGCACTAAGCTTCAAAAGTGATAAAATAGAGAGTGATAACCAACCAATCAGCTCCAGTCTGACATATTTCAAACACAGTCACATGGCAGGTAGGAGCTGATTGGCTGGATGTTTCTCACTCTCCATTTTAACACTTTTGAAGCTTAGTGCATCTGGGCCAGCATACCTCCCAACTGTCCCGGTTACTGTGGGAATGTCACGGTATTTGGGTACATTCCCCCAGCCGGCCACTCCCCCCAAACTTCAGGAGGAAGTGCCTGATGTTATAAATTGGCACATGTGTCCAAGACACACTTTGCATGCTTTCCAATGGTGGGGGAACACAGATTGGAACTGCATGGAGATCCTGGGAGGTTTCATCAGCTGGTTTTTGGGGTGTACATGTATCATGGCAAGTGTCAAAAGATGCATTTAAATTTCACGAGCTCCAGCGGCCATGTACCTGATTCATACAGTAGGCTCACTCAGGAGGCTTAATATACAGCAGGATATGAGTGCAAACACAAATGCTGCAGGAGTCTGTTGCAAAAAGATGACCACCTTCCTCTTCCTTATAGGGTGCATACTATGAAGAACTAACAATTTCCATTGACCTGAACAATTCAGTTGTCTTTAGCAAGGCAGTCTGCTTCTCATTGCTATATGGGTCTTTAGATTCACATCTCGGTGACAAAAAGTGACCTACCAAATATGGATAATATATCTTACAACAATATAAGCATGTGCTTCCATTTGTTGTATTTCGTGTGATCATTCATGTATGCAAACAGCTGCAAGTAAAATTAAACCCTAGACTGCTACATCAGACCGTGAGTAATACATGGCTATGGCGCTGCTTCAGCACCTGTGATTACCTTTTGGTTGATCTGCTTCCTGAAACTCCATGTTATCCCAAATATGATTATTGATTTACTTATATAGAAAAGTACTCACAACACTCAAACATATCATATGATTTGACCAAAAATACAATGTACTGTAATCTAAAATTAAAACAAACCTTAAATCCACAAACAGCCATTCTTGGAGCAGCCTTATTTTCACTCTGCACATTAAAAGACAAGTTAATAAAATCTCATTAAAGGACCTTGTTTTGTATCTGTAAATCACATTTTTATGTCATACACATTTTTAGAACCTCTCATCTCCATCATTTGCTATTGTCATGTTTAGAAAAATCTGAAGTTTAAGTTCCTTCAGTGCAACTCTAGTATTGTTTTGTACAGTATAGTTGTTTCAGCAGTTCATCCTCTAACTTCAGCATTTGATCTTCCTTCCGTTTGATCAATGCAGCTTTAGAACCTCTTCATTTGATCTTAAAATAATGAATGATGATAAAAGAAAAAGTGTCTCAAGCAAAAAGTATAAAGTTGGAATTTCAGCACTGGAAGAGCATAGCCCATTTGGTTTTTGATTAACCTTTATAACCGCTCTCCTTTTTGCTGTGCTAGCCATGTCAGTTGCTAGTCATGTCTACACTTTTCTATGGCCCTGGTTCAGACCTTATTGCTGGGATTATACTTTTCATTGCCCAGCTATCAGTTGTTTCACTAGTTAAGTTATTTGTGATCTGTGTGGGCATCTCCATATATCTTGTCTCAATTTTTCCATTTGCCTTGATTAGTAGATTGGCAACGCACTATCTGAATCATTTATTTAAGAGAAAAACAGCAAGAATCCCTTGAGCGGGACAGATTCAGTTCTAAAAATTTGGAAACATTTCTAACAGTTTTCATATAAGTAAAAAAAATAAATCAAACTACTGTACCATAGAGCAAAGCAATCAGATTCAAGCTTGGTGAATGTTAACTTGTTAGATTTTCTAGTATTAATGCATCTCCCTTTATTTTGCCAAGTCAACTCTAACTTTTTACTTTGAAACTAATTTGCACCAGCTCCCTACGAGCAGGGGAGGGGGTGGACAGGGAGCTGGTGCAAGGGATGACCAGCATTTTATAGGCGTCCCCATGAAAATCCTGAGCGCACCCCTGGGAACGAGGCAGGTCAATGCTTGCTCAGGGTGGGCAGCTGACATCGCATAACGTTAGCGCCCACTCGCTTTTTCAGCCATCGCCGTCGGAATTCAAAGTCAGTCTAAGCGTACACATCCCCTCGCATACAAATGCTGGGATTCACGTGGCGGAGGTGCGGTGACAAGTTGATGCAACACTGAACCCGATCAAACCAATCGCCTGCTCAGGACCTATTGGTGGTAATGTCACCAGCTTGGTAATAAGCAAGGTGAGCCAGCCAGAAAAGTGTCTCAGCCAGGTTACACCCGGTATGTTCCTGAGTGTAAAATCCACCATATGGATGTTGTTAGGCGCTGGGGTAGGCGTCGCTGTGCCCCTGCTGTCCTGACAGTTCCGGCGCTGCGGGAGCAGGGACAGCAGCGTCATCAAGCTGTGCTGGGTGGAAATGTCGGGACGTTGCTAGGCAACGACTTGAACGCCCACCGCTCTGGGTGCAGCAGCACAGGGAAGCGTCGGAGACGTTGCTAAGCAACGGCCCGAGCTTCCATTCAGATCACGGGCTACAAAGCTGCGGGCAATTTACGTCACCCATGCCTGTAGACAGGGATACTGCTTTTTAAGGGGCTTGCTCCATTACCATGGTGCCGGTTTAGTTCTGTATGCAGCCTTGTCTCAGAGTGTTCCCGGTTCCTGGTTCGGATCCCTGCTACCAGAGTGCCAGTTTGTATCCTGTATCCAGCATTACAGTGTCACCGTGCCAGCGTGGCTGTGCCTTGTCAGGAGCCCTGCCTGTCAGCACTGCTGATCTCTGACTTTCCTCTGTGGCTACCATCTCACAGATAAGTCTGGGGTTCTCCCGCAGTTTATTCTGTATTGCTGTTACATTTACTTATATTCCACCATTGTGTATTGTTACATTTACATTTACTTATATTCCACCGTTGGGTATTGTTACCTTTGCATTTAACTTATATACCACCGTTGTGGATTGTTGCATTTGGGTACACACATAACGTTAGCTCCCACTCGCTTTTTCGGCCATCTCCGTCGGAATTCAAAGTCAGTCTAAGCGTACACATCCCCTCACATACAAATGCTGGGATTCACGTGACGGAGGTGCGGGCGTTTGGTTAGCCGGCAGGTAGGCGGCATTTACCTGTTCTCTAAGCTGCCAACATATGCCGCCTAGCAAACAGGTCTGAATCAGGCCCTTTGTGTGTGCACATTTTACTGTAACTATGTAAGACAGCCAACCCCAAGGATAAAACCAACTCAAAGGAGCAATGTTGTTGCAGGACTCACAGAGGAGCACAAGTATGGTAAACATCAGTGTACTGTATCTACATTCTGTGCCACTGCAATAAGTTATTGACTATCTACTATTAATAACTATAACCCTTTGCTGCTAGTGATTAGGCTGTGGTAACAGAATATACTATATCTTTAACAATCTCAAAGCACTCTACAGAGAATATTTTAGTCCACTACAGAGTATAATACTGTTTTGAACATTTCATTGTACAGTAGATTGTTTTACCATAGTCAGCATTAGCAAGGGATGCACCACACTGAGATTTCCGAATGGGTATCAGCAGGTAATCCTGAGCAAAAAAGATATTCAAAAGAGTTGAAGTGACAAAAAAAGTTGCAGAATATTTTTGATCAGCATATTGCCCGGCTCCTCTGTACTTGCCAGCTTTGTGTCAAGTGACACACACAGAAGATATGAGAACACTTCTATAGCATTTTAATAATATATTCTCTTACAAGCAAGGACTTTGTAACGATCTGGTGCTTTTTGTTGTCGGTGCTGATTCTGCACAATGTTGTCAGTACAATTTTTATGAATGTTAACATTGTGAACAATCTCTGCAATTCATAATGCATACATTGTGATTACAGCTTTAGTTCATGTATTTCATAGATACTTATTTCACTTTTTTAAGTTATTTTATGGATAAATAAAGCAGAAGTAGTAGTGACAAAGCAAATATTAACCCCTTTGTTGCGGGGATGAGTGGGATTCATACCCCATATAACTGTTATACTTTAGAAGATAGGCCAATTTATACTCCACAGTGGTAGGTTTTTCACCCCCCCCCCCCCCCCCAAAAAAAAAAAAAACACTTACATTCTCCCCAGGAGACCAGTGGGGACTCCATGCAGCAGCATCTGGTAAATGTGTACCTGCTGTATGTGCACCAGCAACAATGCTTAAACAAAACAAAAAAAGATGAAAAGATTGGGGAAAGGAAATTTGAAACCTTCTATCACTCCCACCGTATAACATAGAAACATGGGGGTACTCTCATTTCTAAGAGATGAGTCCCTATTTATTGGGTTGGCACAATCATTTGGCAGCGAGGGGGCACTACTGAGTCAACCAAACAAAAAGAAGTATGTCTCTTTCAGTCAAAGCAAGGATTACTGATGGCCAGGGTCGACGCTACCAAAACGGAAAGCTTCTAGAACTGGGGTAGCCAACTCCAGTCCTCCAGAGCTACCAACAGTTCGTTTTCCATATCTCCTCACAGAATCACAAGTGAAGTAATTAGCTCCACCTGTGGATCTTTGAAAATGTTTCAGCTAGTAATGAGTGCACCTTTGCAGCAGCTAGGTTGTCTGGAAAATGTGAACTGTTGGTAGCTCTCGAGGACCGTAGTTGGCTACCACTGTTCTAGAACATACCAAAGACTACACTCTCGCCTATCTATGCAGTGCAGTCATCAGCTGTGGTGGCCACCAGTCTCCTCTAATCCATTCCATTCCTGCAGTTGCCATTACGTCACTCACATAAGAAACTATGCCCCCAAGACAACATTAGGAGCAGCTGGTGCTAAATGGAACCTGGTAATGAAGGTACATTTTGGTGAGGAGAAGAGATGAATATATAGGTGAGTGTCTGGGCATGAGGGGCCTCTGTGTGGTAGGGACTAGAGGTGTGTGTGTAGCCGTGGGGACTTGCGTGTTTTTTAATAAGTGCTGAGAAGGTTAGTGTGCGTATGGTTGGGGAGGGGGGTGTTAATGAGTGCTGGCAAGGTGAATTTGTGTGCTTAATGAGAACTGGTAACATGTGTGTGTGTGTGTGTGTGTGTGTGTGTGTGTGTGTATGTATGTGTGTGTGTGTGTGTGTGTGTGTGTGTGTGTGTGTGTGTGTGTGTTAATGTGTTTGTGCATGGGGTAGTTATACCCCTTTTAGACATACTACCCGGGATTTTGGCCAGGTTTACCCGGGATTTTCAGCCAAGGTCACTCCCGGGATTTTAGTAACAGACCCCCTTTCACACTACACCTCAGACCCGGGAAAAACCCGGGTATACCCCTTTCACACATAAGCCAGGCTTTTTCAAGCATTTCAGTGTGTCATCATTAAAATGGGACACTTTGCTGGCTCACAAGAATGACATCATGCAAAGGTGGGGGCTGACTACAAAAGGGCCTGTGGGGAGTTCCCACAATACATTGCTGTTATGGCTGCTGAGAACATGTGGAGGATGGAGAGTTTGTCTGCTCTTGTGGATTTGGTGTGTTTTGCAGGCTGTGATGCTTGGATTAAGCTACACATGCTGTTCATTGTTGCACAGTGTGAGATGCAGAGAAGGAGGTATCATTTTTTGGTGGAGAGGGAGGCCAATCGCCGGCATTACTTACGCCGGAGGAGAACCTTGATCATGTCCAGCATCGCATCCATACTACGTGTGACTGGTGCGTCAGCTCGTACACTGTGGGCTAGAGATCAGCAACATGGGCAGGTTTTCTGGGCTACGGTGGAGGCATTTGAGGATAATCAATGGCTGGCACATTTCAGGATGTCGCATGGAACCTTTAATTATCTTTTGGAACTCCTTTCCCCGGCACTTACCAGGCAAACAACACGTTGGAGACAGCCTATTTCCCCCAGCAATAGACTGGCAATTGTCTTGTGGTGGTATGCTACCCCTGGCGAGTACCGCACAATAGCCTGCTTGTTTGGTGTAGGCATTTCCACGGTGTGTGTGTTGGTGCGGGAAGTGACAAAGGCAATCCAGGGTTGCATAAAGCTGTATGGCCAAAAACAACATTGCAAAGGTCGTACAAGGGCCACTCTGTGCGTCCAGCCCCACTGCGATTGCGATTCTGGTCATTGACCTTTAGGTACTGCTTTTTCAGGGACTTAAGCTTGTTCAATACCTGCTGCTGGGTCTTCCTCACACCTCTGCTAGCAAGGACCTTTGCAATATTTCCATACACTATGGCATCCTTCACAGTGCCTGTGATTTGAGATTTGATCTCCTCTTCTCCACGGACATGTAACAGCTCCCTGACCTCCTCATCCTTCCAATGCTGTGCCATAGCACCTGTCTGGCCACAGGAATCTGCACCCTTTTGCTGGAAAGGGAGCACAGGAGCAACATGCAGCCACTGCCTCTGCTTGCTCCACCGCACGTGTGCCTGGGGCGTCTTCCGCGGCTGCAGCTGATGACCTCATCAGAAGACGCCGGGGCAGCAAAAAAAAGCGTTGTCGTATGTGTAAAACAGAAAAACCCGGGTAAACCCGTTCAGACATAACCCGGGTATTATACCCGGGAGTTAAATACCGGGAAAAACCCTGGTCAATTGCAGGTGCTCAGCACCCGGGAGTATAATCCCGGGTATACCCTTTCAGACATACGCTACTCCCGGGTTTGGGCGCGTTCATGTGAAAAAACCCGGGATTTTCGCGTATGTCTGAAAGGGGTATTAATGAGTGTTGGCGATATGTGTGGTGTTTAATGAGTGCTGGCCCTGTGATTTTGTGTTTTAATAAGTGACATAATTATGAGTTGAAGTCACAGCTATGTAGTAAACACTAAATAAGGGGCACAGCTGTGTGGCATATTATATTTTGGGACACAAATGTGTAGAAAATTATTTACTGGAGGCACAAATGTGTGTCAGTAATAGTTAACAAACAGCAAAGAAATAAACCCTACAAAATGGGTGATATAGGAGAGCGATATAATATCTCTGGTAATAGATCCTGATGTCTATTTTTATCTCTCATAAGTCCTTGCTATTGCAGAATGAAACTGAAATATACATTTATATATCTAAACTCATTCCACATCAAGGACTTTATTCTGGTTGACTCGCAAGGCTGCAAATTTGCAGACTTGCGAGTCCCCCAGGCGCTGCCCGTTGAATGCCATACCGCCCACCCTCCCTCGCACACCGCATACGTTCAGACGGCCTGCAAATGGATGTTTAACATTTGCAGGCTATGTGGAAACACCCACACCATTCAATGGTCGCCAACCATCAAATGATACAATGTGTGCACGCATATCTAAAGTGACTCACGGGTCAGTTTAGATATGCATGGAAATTCAACAGGAACTGATCTGGCAGCTGATATCCGGTGATGTCAGCTGTCTGAGCCCGCCACCCATGGCCGATTATCATGCCCATGGTCTGCATGGGAATGCCCATTAAATGCTGGGGGTTCCCATGGGTGCGACTACCTACCGCTGCCCCACACTACCCACCCGCAGTGTTGGGTACGTGCATCCGGCAAACACCCTGTTCGCCATGGCCACATGCACCCTGCATCTGCACATGCACAGAAATGCCAACGCATGGGGGGATGTGAATCAATCAGATTAACCCCCTAAATCTGACATTGCCTCAAACAGTTCTTGTTAAAATAATGGTGATTATACCAGCTACATATCATAAAATGTCAATAATGAATAAATAGTACCTGCTGTTTGACCTCTATTAGATAATGAACCAGTAGTAACTAAGGCTAGTTAGCTATTATGAGCAGTACCTACTTTGCTTTTTGTTCCTCCCTTTTTTTTGTCTCCAATTCAAGCCATCCACTGTATACTCATCATCACCTTTTGTTTAGGTTCATTAACCTCATCCTGTAACTTACCACCACTGTTTCCCTGAGAAGATAGGCAATGCTTGGAAGTGCTACAATACAGTCACTTCATGGAAAGCAGTGTAATTTTCCATTTACAAAGCCTCATGAGGGCCAGATGTATCAAGCTTCATAAAGCGATAAAGTGTACAGTGATAAACAGCCAGCCAATCAGCTCCTACCTGTTATTTTTCAAACCCAGCCTGTGACATGGCAGGTAGAAGCTGATTGGCTGGCTGGTTATCACTCTCCATTTTATCACTTTTGAAGCTTGATAAATCTGGCTCTGACACTTTCTGACTACCCTACCACCACCCCCCCCCCCCCCCTACAGCCTTAGGTTCCATCCTGTTGTGTGCTGTAAAGATGACCTGTTGAGCCTAGGGTGACCAACTCATCCCTTTAATCTGGGACACATATTAATTACACAGGTTCTGCTGCTGGCTTTCACCTGGTTTTAAACTGCCACACCCAAGACTCCATTTCACCTGGTTTTAAACTGCCACAGAACCTGTGTAATTAATATGTGTCCCGGATTAAAGGGATGAGTTGGTCACCCTAGTTGAGCCCTTCTGTTGCTGTGAGCAGCATGATCAAGATGGCGCTGCAAATGGTTGCCTAGCAACTGTGCAGTTAGCCATATGTAACCCCATGTCTCCCTTGTCTCGCACATTGCACAGCAATCTATATCTGTACTGTCTTCACTTATATTGTTACCTACCTGGCTGCTGCAATGATAAGTGGTGCCTCTGGTGGCTGCCTAGGCACTGTGTTGCCCAGCAAATATATGTTCCCTGTGTCTCCCCTGTACATGTATATACACCTCCCCAGGGTACATCTAGCATATACCTGTATGTGTTATGTATATCTGTACTGTCACTGTTTAACTGTTACCTAACTGGCTGTTGCACAGCATTCCAAATCTAATTTCTAGTATATGCAAGTATACCTGGCCAATAAATTTGATTCTGATTCTGATTTCTTATACAGATACATCTGCAGTCATGCAGAGAATATCGGCATGCTGCATATCATTGTAATCAACAAAAGCTGTGTCATATTCACCTTGTTTTGTGAATGAGATGCATTTTAATAGAGAAAGTCCCAGGCAAAGACACTCAGCAGCATAGGCGAATCTAAGGGGTGGTCTGGGGATGCACCGGACCACCCATTAGACCGCCAGCCAAATAAAATTTAAGAAATGACAGCCTGGCAGAGAGAGTTGTGTGCTGCCCGGCTGTAGTCTAAGCCAATTTGTGGCCTGCAGTATGCTGAGGAGGGAGATAGGACGCAGCGGCGTGTCCCAGCTCCTGCCTGCTTAAGCCACCTCCCCCCCCCCCTCCTCCTGTGCCGGCGGATGCTGAGCTGCCTCATAGAGCTGTAGCTCTGTGCGCGGCTTCCGTGCTCCCAGGTCTCAACAGTGAGACTGGACACTGCAGTGCAGCCTCGTGAGGTAAGCCCATCTACTTGCCGCTTCCTCCCTTCCTGCACCTGCCAGAGATTCCCTGCTCTACCCGGCGGTGGGGCGGCAGTTATAGCGCTGCTCCGCTATTTTCTGCAGCTGTGTGCCCTTTTTTTGTGTAGGGATCTCCTGCATATCGGCGGCTGCTGGCTCTGGGTGTGGAGGTGAGGGGGATACAGGTGGCTGGAGGGGAAGCCCGGGCCACATGTAACATAATTGTAGTGCCCACTGGTGATATGCTACACACCACTGCTGCTGATGTCATTATAATGGCAAGCTATATTACCAAGGAGATAGAGGGGGGGGAAAGTTGGTTCTTTGGAGCTTTATAAGACCTCCCTAGGGGCTGTTCAGTCTTCTTTTCAGCAAACTTTTAGGCTTTAATTTGATAAATATTTTATATTGATGCTCCTGCTTAGATTAGGTGCGTCCAACGGCTGTTTCGCTCCCCCTTGGCAATGAGCAATCCCCCCCCCCCTCCCTTGGCAACAAGCATGTGAGCAAGAGTTTGGGATTATAGTGCAGACAATGATGGAATATTATGGAGACCAATGAGAGGTTTATGTATGAGAAACCCTCAGCATGAGGGTGGGAATGCTAGTTCAGCTGTCCACAGAAAATTTGCACTTGACAAAATATAAGCAAACTGTCAATTGGCTTTTGTGTTTTACTTCCACTTTTGCATGTAAATACAATGTGATTTATTATTACAGATGTCTGCAGACCTCTGTGTTTTGGTTTTGCAAAACTACAAGTGTTTTGGGTTTAGTTTTGGATTTGCTTTTGATACGGGTTACTTTAAAATTGTTAAAAAATAAATAAAACCAGCTCAACTATGCCCCCCTTCTCCCCTGCCAGGGGACACTGCTGGTCCTGGATAAACGGGACTGTCTCGTGAAAACTTTAATGGGACAGTTTGGAGGTATGTTACATGCAACCCAAAACACAAGTTCTGGACTTAAAAGAAGTGTCGACTTGGGACATTGGGCCTGATTCTTGAGACTTGGTAGCAGTTTTTCAAAACTTCGTAAAACTGCAACCCCGTGGTAGTCTGCAGGGGGGTGCCCAGCACAGAGCAAGGTTTCCCTGCATGCAAGCAATTCACTATACAGTGAGGCACTCGCACATGACTGGTTGCTTCTGAAAATGCTTTATCTTGTCCATGCAATTGCGCAACGTCGCCCCTGTCATCACCTCCCCATCATCAATGCCCCTCTCATGTCTGAACTAAAACTGCGATCACAAGTCGATCACATAGGAGGTTATTCTGGTTGGTGCGGTCTGTTCCGAATTCTTTCGGAGCTGACTGAACGCCACGCTGTGCAGACATTGTAAGAACAACGCCCACAGGTCCTCCGCATTCGGACAGACTCACTCTCTAAGAAGAGGGTGTGTTTTCGGACTACATCCAAACCGTGCGTGTGCGGTGACCACACAAAGATTCTGCACGGTCTTACAGCGTCAGAACAGACGGGAAGCTGCCCGTACGCACTGATGCAGGGTATGTCCGCAAAACTCACGACTGCTATCTGAAGTCATACATTTGACACATGACACACTTATGCAATTTTTTTTCTTTGCTACTTATTTGTATGTTACCTTTCCTAACATGCAAGAAAAATCATATGTTTTCCACCAATTTAATAAATGTTATTTTTACCCCCAAATGTGTGGTGTTATTGCTGAATGTAAAAGTGACATGTAAAATTATATTATTGGTAGCAATTTCTGACCATTGCTTGCAGTGTAAATGTGGGTAAAATAGCAAACATGCAGTGGTGTTTTAGGTTATCTTTGTGTATTTAGTAATGGTCCATTTAGGCAGCAATTCTTCCAATTGAAGCAATGAAAAGAGTGTAATTAATGAGTAATGAGTGGATTGTATTGTGTTCAGCTGACATTGTTTCAGGTGCGGGTGTACTAATTGGGCGAACCGAATGCCTAGCACAAGAACAAGTGGTCTCCGCAAAGTGAAACTTGCTTATGAAGACCGCATATTTCATGCGTGTTGGTTCGTTTGCAGACGGTGTGCTGTCCTAATGCACGCCTACCACAGTTCGTGCACTCCCTCGTGTACGCCCATATTTACGCCCAGTTTTTCCCACTCTGAAACCACGCCCTTGTGTAAGTCCGAATGACGCCCATATTACGCCCATATTTCCCGATTCAATTCGGTGGACATTTCTGGACGGTATTAGTGAGAACGAGTACGGAGACCATGCGTGGCACATGCGCATAGCGTTGCCTACGCATGCGCAGACGGCTAAAAAGCGCACTCCGAAAGAATGCGGAACGGACCGCATCGACCAGAATAAGGCCCATAGTCCACTGTTAGTATCTGAATGATTAAATCTAAATCTTCTTGATTTTTGAATCTTCATCGATGTCTTCAATAAAAAATGAGAGTACAGAGGGAATAGTGGTTCTTCCTTTAGCCTGTATGCGGTACTTTTTCATCTTAATATTCAAAAGATTTGCTTTATGATTGCATAAAGATAAGTTTCCTATGTACACAAATGAGCCAAATAATTATGACTTCTCACTTATGGAGTGACTATCTCATAACAATGGCACATGCCAGGGATGTTAATCTAACATTAGGAACATAGAGTTGTGTTGACTAGAGACTAGAGAAGATGTTTAAAAACCTGAATGATTTTGATAAGGGTCAAGATTTTCTGACCAGATGACCAGTTCATAGCATTTCAGAGCACAAGCAAGGTTTATGAGATGCTCAAATTCAGCTGTGGGGAGGACAGGGAATCAGTATGATATTCCTACAGCTAAATTAGCGACAATAATATGACTGACACTATTATACCGACACGGTGTAAATACCTATTTATTTACAGTTTCTTATATAATGCAGCATATTCCGTTACGTTTTACAATTGGAAATAACAGTGATTAAACAAACTGGGTAGAAACAAACCTACAAAGAGGTAGGAGGGCCCTGCTCACAAGCTTACAATCAAAATCCCAATGCACACATGATACCGACTGTTCAAATGCCTACATTTAATATATCGTCATGACCATAATGCTAAACATGTTAAAATACCAACAGTTATAATGTCTACATGGACACCATATTACCGCGCCATGCTTGGGATGCACTAATACAAAAATGCGGTAAAACCCCCATTATCTGGGATTTTACTTCATTTTTGTATGATCTTACCCCCCTCCACCGGATCAGCGCTGGGGAGGGTATTGCCAACAAAAGCTGGCGATACCCTGTAGAAGCTTAGGGGTTTCTCTACGCATCGCTGTATGAGGAATCCATCATGGATCCCTCCCAACATGCCCCACGGTCGGCTTTGTCACTCTATACATGCGAAGTCCAGGGACGGCGCCGCATCGCAAGGGACGGCTCTTATCACAAGAGCTGTCCCTTACATTACTAAAACAGAATGCAGTAGCTGGCGGAGACGTTCGGCGGATGTTAGAACATCCAGCCCTCTGTGACCACTGGGATGGTAAAGTACAGTATAAGCAAGTCGGTTTTTTTTTTTGAGAAAAAAAATAGGGAAAAACTCTATTTGGTATTATCTGTGTATTATTTTGGCTGGCAGATTGCGTTTACTTGTCGGTATTTTGATGTTGTCAGTATTTCGATTGTCGTGGTGTGTATATGTTGGTATATTGTCCATTGGCATTTGGTTGTGTAAATTCTATCAATCAATATTCTGTCTGCAACTTAACTACATACTGAGTATGGATGGTGTCATGGTTAGCATTACATCCTCACAACACTGAGTTCATGGGATCGATTCCTATTATGGCCATAACTGTGTGGAGTTTTAACCCCTTCCTGACAGAGCTAGTTTTTGCGTTCCTGACAGAGCCATTTTTTTCAAATCTGACATGTCTCACTTAAGTGGGGATAACTTTTTTTTGCTTTTACTTATCCCAGTGATTTTGAGATTGTTTTTTCGTGACACATTGTACTTCAAATTAGTGGTAAATTTGGGTCGCTACAGTCTGTGTTTTTTTGTGAAAAATACCAAAATGTCGTGAAAAAATGGAAAATTTAGCGATTTGCAAAATGTTAAATTTTCTGCTTGTGAGACAAATAATCATACCACTCAAAATAGTTAATAACTAACATAGACCATATGTCTACTTTATGTTTCCATCATTATTTCAACTTCCTTTTAATTTTTTTGGACACTAGGAGGCTTACAATATGAATAGCAAATTCTCAAATTTTCAAGAAAATTTCAAACACTGATTTTTTTAGGGACCAGTTCAGTTCTGATATGACTTTGAGGGACTTGTATGTGAGACACCCCCATAAATGATGCCATTTCAAAAACTGCACCCCTCACAGTATTCAAAACAGCATTTTGGAAGTTTGTTAACCCTTTAGGTGTTTCACAGGAATTAAAACAAAGTGTAGGTGAAATTTCAAAATTTCATTTTTTTTGCAGATTTGCAATTTTAATACATTTTTCTAAGGAACACAGTACATTTTACTAGAGAAATGTGACTAAAAATTGATTCCCCCAATTCTTTTGTTTTCAAAAATATCCTATATGTGGCCCTAGTGTGCACGTTGACCAAACCACAGGCTTCATAATAGAAGGAGCACCTACTTGATTTTGGAGCCTCCTTTTTATGAGATTATTTTTTAGGCACCATGTAGGTTTCTAGGCACCATAAGATGCTAAAATTTAGGAACCCCCCCACAAGTTACCCCATTTTGCAAACTACACCCCTCAGGGAATTCATCTAGGGGTATAGTGTACATTTCAAACCCCCAGGGGTTTCACCAATTTTGATACAACTGGGCAGTGAAAATGAAAAATTAAAGTTTTTACACAAAAATGCAGTTCTGGCTCAAAATTTTTCATTTTCACAAGGAATGAAGGAGACAAAGCACCCCAAAATCTGTGCCCCAATTTCTCCCGAGTACCGCAATGCCTCACATGTGACCAAAAAATACCAGTTGGGTGCATGGCAGGACTCAGAAGGGAAGGAGTGATTTTTGGATTTTGCAGCTCAGATTCTGGTGGAATTTTGGTGGGTGCTATGTCGCATTAGCAAGACCCCCCAAGCACCAATACAGTGGAACCCCCCCACAAGTGACCCCATTTTGCAAACTACACCCCTCAGGGAATTCATCTAGGGGTATAGTGTACATTTCAAACCCCCAGGGGTTTCACCAATTTTGATACAAGTGGGCAGTGAAAATGAAAAATTACATTTTTTTACACAAAAATGCAGTTCTGGCTCAAAATTTTTCATTTTCAGAAGGTATGAAGGAGAAAAAGCACCCCAAAATCTGTGCCCCAATTTCTCCCGAGTACGGCAATGCCTCACATGTGAACAAAAAATACCAGTTGGGTGCATGGCAGGACTCAGAAGGGAAGGAGTGATTTTTGGATTTTGCAGCACAGATTTTGGTGGAATGAATGGTGGGTGCTATGTTGCACCAATACAGTGGAACCCCCCCACAAGTCACCCCATTTTGCAAAGTACACCCCTCAGGGAATTCATCTAGGGGTATAGTGTACATTTCAAACCCCCAGGGGTTTCACCAATTTTGATACAAGTGGGCAGTGAAAATGAAAAATTACATTTTTTTACACAAAAATGCAGTTCTGGCTCAAAATTTTTCATTTTCAGAAGGTATGAAGGAGAAAAAGCACCCCAAAATCTGTGCCCCAATTTCTCCCGAGTACGGCAATGCCTCACATGTGACCAAAAAATACCAGTTGGGTGCATGGCAGGACTCAGAAGGGAAGGAGTGATTTTTGGATTTTGCAGCTCAGATTCTGGTGGAATTTTGGTGGGTGCTATGTCGCATTAGCAAGACCCCCAAAGCACCAATACAGTGGAACCCCCCCACAAGTGACCCCATTTTGCAAACTACACCCCTCAGGGAATTCATCTAGGGGTATAGTGTACATTTCAAACCCCCAGGGGTTTCACCAATTTTGATAAAACTGGGCAGTGAACATGAAAAATTACATTTTTTTACACAAAAATGCAGTTCTGGCTCAAAATTTTTCATTTTCACAAGGAATGAAGGAGAAAAAGCACCCCAAAATCTGTGCCCCAATATCTCCCAAGTACGGCAATGCCTCACATGTGACCAAAAAATACCAGTTGGGTGCATGGCAGGACTCAGAAGGGAAGGAGTGATTTTTGGATTTTGCGGCTCAGATTCTGGTGGAATGAATGGTGGGTGCTATGTGGCATTAGCAAGACCCCCGAAGCACGATGAAATTATGAACCTAATATTCCATAGATGTGTGGTATATTTTAAAACACTCCTTTATACATAGGCCGGGTTTGTCGGGGCAAGTGTCACACTGGAAAATAGTTTGCTTTTTTATTCCCTTTTTATAGCAAACTTTGCACCTTTTTTGTGTCCTGCCCTTTTTTCCAGTGGAGGGGATTTCATCAGGAAAATGCTGCCCTGGTACAATACGGGGGCCAGTACTAGAAGTACTGGGGCCCTCTGCCTGCTGGTTCCCAAATATTAGGCCCTTTATGACTTCCTCTTGAAAGTGCATAAATGTCCCCCTCTGGCCGGTAGAACGGAATAGCACGTAAGCGTTATACAGTGCCATCTGGATGATATACACGGCCACCTTCTTGTACCAGATTTTTGTTTTCCGCAGGGCACTGTACGGCTTCAGTACCTGATCTGAAGGATCCACTCCGCCCATGTACCTATTGTAATCCAGGATACAATTAGGTTTTGAGGTGTGGGTACTGGTACCTCGTACAGGGACGGAGGTGGTACTGTCTCCGTGAATTGTTGTCAGTATAAGGACATCCCTCTTGTCCTTATATTTGACCAACAACATATTTTCGTTGCATATTCCCCTGCTTTCACCCCTTCTCATTACTTGGGCAATGTGCGTTTTTGGGAGGCCTCTTTGGTTCTTGCGCACAGTACCGCAAGCTGCTGTACCTCTTGAACCAAGGGCCTTAAACAGGGGGATGCTAGTGTAAAAGTTATCCACATAGAGGTGATAACCTTTATCCAGGAAGGGGTGCACTAAATCCCAGACAATTTTCCCACTAACACCTACGAGGGAGGGGGGGCATTCTGGCGGTTCAATTCTTGAATCCTTCCCTTCATAAACCCTAAACCTGTGGGTGTACCCTGAGGTGCTTTCACACAGTTTATACATTTTTATGCCATACCTTGCCCTCTTACTGGGAAGGTACTGGCGGAATTTAACCCTTCCTTTAAAATGTATAAGGGACTCGTCGATACAAATAAATTTTTCAGGGATGTACACCTCTTCAAATTTGGCACTGAAATGATCAATGACCGGCCTGACTTTGAATAGCCGGTCAAAGGTGGGATCATCTCTGGGTGGGCACTGTGCATTATCGGTGTAATGTATAAATTTAAGAATTGTCTCAAATCGAGTCCGGGTCATGGCCATACGGTAAAATGGAGTACTGTACAGAACATCTGTACTCCAATATTGCCTAATTTCTGGCTTTTTTACTATGCCCATATGAAACACCAGACCCCAAAACGTCATCATCTCTACTGCATCTACAGGGGTCCACCTAGCAAATGATGACGTGGGGTTTTGAGCAATAAACTGCTGGGCATATAAATTAGTTTGGTCCACCATTAAATTTATAAAATCATCAGAGAAAAATAATTTGAAAAAGTCAATTTCTCTGAGACCTGTGGAATCAAATTGGATTCCTGGCATGGCCAAAAATTCAGGAACCTGGGGCTCAAAATTGTCTGGTGGTGGGGTCCATACGAGATCAATTGTTGGGGGGGGGGTCTCAGCTGCTCTACGGGGGCGTCTTTGAGGGGGTCCCTCATCACCAGAGGAGGAAGAGGAGCTTAAGACGAATCCTTCAAATTCCCCGCTTGCATCACTGGCTGTGTCAGAGTCAGAGGCAAGCATGGCATATGCCTCCTCCACTGAATACATTCTCCTGGATGACTGGGAGGACATTTGGGAGGACATTTGGGAGGACATTTGGGATGCCATTTTTATTTTTGTGTTACTGGTAGTGAAATGCTTCAACACGTGTATAGTGTAGGGGGGGGTACAAACTTTATTTCAACCCGGGGGGTATGTAGTGTGTAGTGTGTATGTAGTGCAGAAAAAAAAAAAATACTTTATACCAATAAAAAAAAAAAAAATGAAGGGGTTAAAAATAAAAAATTGAAGGGGTTAAAAATAAAAAATTGAAGGGGTTAAAAAAAAAAAAAAAGGTCCTGCGCCAAAAATTGAGCACAGATGTTGGTCAGTAACGTCCGTCACTGAACAGCTCTCAAAGGCAACAGGAATTTGATCAAAAAAAAAAAAAAATAGATCAACCCTGTGCCGAAAAAGCTGATCAGTGATGTACGTCACTGATCGGCGCACAGTGGCCACAGGACACCCACAAAATCACAGTGTGTGTAAAAAAAAAATTAAAAAAAGACCCCACAGCACTCACAAAAAAAAAAAGGTGATCAGTGATGCGACACTGATTACCAGTGAGTGACAGCAGGTGCACAACCTTTGGTGCAACTGACAGTGCAACTGGCAGCAACTGACAGGTATATATAAAAAAAAAAAACCTCTGCGCCCCCAAAAAGTTGCTGATCAGCACAGTTATACTGATCAGCGCAAAAGGGGGGGTAGCAGACACAGAATATACACTCTCTATCACTCTCTGTCACTATCTCTCTCTATCTCTCACTATCTCTCACTATCTATCACTCTAGGACACTGCAGCAGCAGCACTGACAGTTATATGTATAAAAAAAAACTGCACCCCCAAAAAGGGGGGGTAGCAGACACAAAATATACACTCTCTATCACTCTCTGTCACTATCTCTCTCTATCTCTCTATCTCTCACTATCTATCACTATCTATCACTCTATGACACTGCAGCAGCAGCACTGACAGTTATATATATAAAATAAAACCCCTGCACCCCCAAAAAGGGGGGGTAGCAGACACAAATCTCTCTATCTCTCTACCTCTCACTATCTATCACTATCTATCACTATCTATCACTGTATGACACTGCAGCAGCAGCACTGACAGTTATTTATATATAGAAAACCCCTGCACCCCCAAAAAGGGGGGGTAGCAGACACAAAATATAGCTCTCTCTGTCACTATCTCTCTATCTCTCTCTATCTCTCTCTATCTCTCTCTATATCTCTCTATCTCTCTATCACACTGCAGCAGCAGCAGGAAGTCACAAGAAGTCAGATCCAGGAAGCATCCAGCACGCTACAAGCAGTGAGCAGGTGATCAGGTAAGGTATTTGCAAGGATCAGGTAAGTATTAGCAAGGATCAGGTCGGTATTCACGGCAGACAGGCACGGTGACCGTTCTGCACGCTATTCCAGACCGGAATGGCGTCTGCAGCGCAGTCACCGTTAGTTTAAATGTCGCGCCTTGGCTGTGATTGGTCCGTGGGTCCCACGGACCAATCACAGCCTTGGGGGCAGGTGGGGTGAGGGTGGGGTGAGGTGTCATCGTCACCGATGACCCCCTCATGCCCCCTGACGCCCGGCGGTGATTGACACCTGTGTTACCGAGCGTCTGATTCGCTGGTAACACAGGAAAACGCTGTGAATGGCTGTTCACACTGAACAGCCAATCACAGCGATCGCCGACGGGGGGGCGGCATCGCAGCCCCCCCTGGGCATGCAGGGACATGTCTGCTGTCAGGGACAGCAGACATCGTCCCTCTGTCACTGCGTCTCGAGACGCAGTGACAGTTTAAAGTCATGACGTACATTTATGCCATGTGTCGGGAAGTACCTCCCGGCCATGACGTAAATGTACGTCAAATGTCGGGAAGGGGTTAATATTCTCCCTGTGCTAACATGGGGTTCCTCAGGGTACCCCAATTTAATCCCATTCTGTGTGTGTAAGGGTATGTGTGCACATGGGCAGATAGGCCAAGTGGTTCTTAACTGCTGTCAAATTCAATTTTTCTATTATTATGGAATACCTGCCAAAAGTAGGAGAATACTATTTTCAAGGCCAAGTCTCATTGATGCTAGAGGTCAATAAAGGCTTTTCCTTCTGGTATGAATCAATATAAAAGCTAATGTGTCACAATTTGTAGCAAATTCTAATAAGGGTGGCAAGATTAATATTTCACAACACACAGAACAGTATATCAAGCCCTGCAAAAGGGGTTGTGTAGTTACAGGGCAGTCAGAGTCCTAATGTTAACCCTTTTCTTTTGTCAAAGAGTCGGCAATGAGTGTGCAAGCATTAGAACTGTACCTTTATTAGTACAAAAAGGTTGCCTGGTCCAATGAATCACATTTTCTGTTGGATCATGTTTATGGCCAGGTCATTTATCTAGAGAAGAAATTGCAACATATTGAAATAAACAAGCATGGGTTTGTTTAGTTGTGAATGCTAATTTGATGTTCACCACCTACCTAAGTATTGTCGTGGAACAGGTACATTGTTTAATGGAAATGGTTATTCTCCTATGGAAGTGGCCTGTTTCAGCAGGATGATGTGCTCACTCCACAGATCAATCTAGAGTGGCTTGAGGAACATGATGAAGAGTTCAAGTCATTGCCCTAAAACCTCCAAATCCATGAGCTTTTAATCCTATTGAGTGTATTTGGGACATGCTGGAACTATAGCCTTGTGCTGTATACCACAGCAAAACTTCAGCCATCTTGTTTATGGGCCAAATGTAATAGGGTGTGAGAGTCAGAATGTGAGAGATTTGGGGATTTTAAAGCAGCAATCATTTACACTAAAAATCAGGTTGATTTTGCCAGGTAATTAACTGCTGCTTTAAAAAATGGGAAAACTCTTTCTACATTTGGCCCTATATATCAATGGGCTAGAGCTGTTTTTAACAGCACAAGGAAGAGCAACAGCATACATACACTCCAACATGACCCATTCCATTAGGTACAACATGTTCTGCTCCTGGACTTCCCTCTTAATGTATGATTGCCATCACCTGTGTTGAACTAGTTAATTGATGAGGAGGGTGTTGTGCCTTATGGAATGGGTCATGTTGGATGTATATTAGGCAAGTGGTTATAATGTTTTTTCATCTAGAGTGCAAATTAGGCTTACATGGTCTAACAATGATCTTTTTGAAATGAGGTATTAAAAATCAGGTCATTTTTCCTATCCAATGAGCAAGTAGCCTTACCGTATGTAAAATGACAGCTTCATTCCTTTAAGTCTATTATATTATATGTGTTATGTAAAATGATGTAAAATTTATAGGACTGACCCTAAAGAGGGGCAGAACTGGGGGCGCTTACTGTGAGTAGCGTCTCCTGCAGCTGCTTAAAAACAGGGTAGTTACCTCAGTAAATGTAAACAATGGACAAAAAAAGGGGGTTAGCAGCGCACTCAATAATTTTAATTAAGATGAATAAGTAATAAGTAGATTGGATGATCTTTTTACACAAAGTTTAATTAAACATATTAAGAAACATTTATTAAAAACTACAATAAAATATACGTAAAAATAAAGACACCCACAAAAGTTATTGAATGTTCCAGAGAGTCCATTCCTATGGTACCCTTGTGTACTAAAGGGAATATGAATATAGAAATAGTTACCACCCTTGATAGGGTATGTGCAATGTCCGCTTGTATCCGTGTGGTTAGCCCAATGCTGGTATAATTAACCGTAAGTCCACCGGAGATGAATTGGCAACAATGGTCTGCAGATGGAGCTAAGTGTTCGCCATTTCCAAACTAGGCGTTATATCTGGAGGTGGTAGCTGGTATTAGGTCCTATAGCAGGATACAGTAGATATGAGTCTCAAGGGGTTGGTTTGGACTGCAATCCGGGGTTCTGTGCAAATGATTCGTGTCCAAGCAGCTCCCTGATGCGTTTTGCTATGCTAGGATGCTTTATTAAGATAATTGCATATAGCCGCAAGCCTCGCTGTTTTGGCGGCCGCACACACCGTTTCCACCTTGCTTTTTATAAATAGCGAGGTGGAAATGGCGAATGCAGGGGGGTCAGTTGAATATTGACCCGCAAGCTATGAGGGCGAGCAATAGCCACTGCTCGCCATTATAGCTCTCCCTTTAGCATTGAATATACCCCTATATATGCCTAGTTCGGGCCGGCTCCTTCAGGTGACAATTTATTCCCCTGGCACAGATGCCATACTGAATGATCATACAGTATGTGAACACTTATACGGGCATGTTTATCAATATTTTTTATGCTAAAATAATGTGAGCCCTTTTCCATTTATCAATTTAATGTATCAAAGGGCTTTAAGGAGGTGTTTTCATAAAAATAAATGCATTTGTTCTCTCTCTTTAAACAATAAGTAGGGGCCTTGAGATAGTAATGCCATCTTTCCCCTACTCCTGCCCTGCCCCTCCTGTCAGTGCAGTCATGGACTGCAGCTGTCTCCCTGACACTGAGCAGCTTGTACATGCACAGACTTTCATGGAAAGTTTTCGGAAAGGGCTTGCCGGCTCTGTCTCTATATGCAATATTTTTTACTTTCTTGCTTTGTATTCAAATATCTCATTGCAATATTTGGCAAATTTATCACATCGGCATGTTAGATGTGGATTATGATAAATATGCCCCATAACATCAATACGGAGGACAAATGATTACATGTCCACATGTCCCCCTCTTTGCCTTTGTAGCAGTAGGCAGAGGCAGAACTCTGGGAGGCAATGGAGTCATCTGCAGCCGGGCTCCTGCTCTCAAGGGGCACCTCTCCACCACTGTCAGTTTAAAACCATTAATTGAAAGCCATCAAAATCGCTTCTGTGGCTGAGTTCTGAAATATATATTCTCTCTCTCTCTCTCTCTCTCTCTCTCTCTCTCTCTCTCTCTCTCTCTGTATACATATACAGTACATAATATATATTTCATAACAGACTATATATACTTTGAATAACATTGTGTGTGTGTGTGTGGGGGGGGCACCAATATTCATCTTGCCTCCGGGCAACTGGGACAAACTTACGCCACTGGCAGTAGGTGCAGTATGTATGCAATACAGTGCCTCAATCTCTAAAGTTTCATGTATGAATGATGTAACCACAAATGCTGTGAAATACTTTTCTGGCGTTAATACATTTCCCGCATGACTGTGTTGAATATTAAGAAGCGGTAAGTGAAAGGAAATTGTATACATTAAGGCTTTCTTGCAGACATGCAGCTGTTCAGTAGCAATCAATAAACGAAAGTTAAAAAATAAGTTGTAAAATGTATTGTCACTGTGTTTCCAAATCATAAATAAACATTGCTTTAATTGCTTATCTGAGCCAGATGGAGACAGAACAAGAGAAAGGCAGAGGGAGAAAGAGACTGAAGGGTCCTTAGACTGAGCAGCTCAATACTACTGCTATAAAAGATGTTCTGGGTATTTTGACAGAGTAACTTAAGCGTAATGCCACCTCATTAAGTCTCACAAAATAGTGAAAAAGAAACTTTCTTTGCTCAATAGCATAGAGTGAGGTCACCAGCTAATCTGACTTCATGACAACAAAAGACCCTTGACTGATGAGAGAGCTTCCTCCAATGGAGGTTGGCATTCCTTTGCCTGAACCAGCCTTTCACTTTGAAGAAAGAAAATCTGTTCGTCTGACTTGCACAAATATCACACAATGGCATGTGACTATCAAGCCCCCAATCTCCCATGTGGATTACATAATGATTAACTGACCATTGAAATCGGTGCTGTGTTACATTAGCATCGCTGCCATTGTTCTCCGTACACTGCAAAAATAAGTGTGACAGCTGAATGCCACTGCAAGCGTAAAATAATAATTAAGGTCAGCGATGATACAGATTCACCTTAAAAATAACTCTTATGCTTTTGTGTTTCAACAAAATATATATTTAGAAGAAAGCATCTGTCCTTGGAAATTGCTTGGTAGGTATTCTATTTTCTGGATGGGAATGCTTATATTCAGCAGTTTCAAAGGACTTCTCAGATCATAAATACTGTATTCTGAAAGCATGCTGTTAACTTCAGCAAATCAATAATACAGTGGAACCCTGTAGTAATCAAAGTAGCTAAAGTGAAGTAATCCTCCCAACTAACTACAACCCCCAGAGTGCCTTCATCCAAAGGTACCTTGTTGTACATATGAAGATAACAGACCTTTTTGTTCCTGTACATACTGTTCACCTTCTATTATCAAGCTTCCCATGCAAAAGACTTCACGTTTTGTGGTATAATATAATTATTTCGGCTGAAGGTTTAATTTTATTTATATTTCTTTTTTCTTTTTTTATTCTGCCTAGGTATCTGAAGCTAGGACTACCTTCAAAGCTGATCAAGATCAAATATCCTTTTACTGCGCGTTATATTTATTTTACTTCAATACTGCATTTCTTCTTCTGCCAATTAAAAATAAATAAGAACAAAGTTCAAAAGGATGCGGCATATGAAGAATCTTCATATACAAGGATTTTACATTTATTACATGGTGCTCCTGGACTTGACCAATGGAGTTTTGGGAATTTCAAGCCAGTTTATCAGAGAAGGGGATGATAGATCTGAGAACAAACAGTTTCTACATAATCGACTGAAAAGAAGCTGGGTATGGAACCAATTCTTTGTTTTAGAAGAGTACACCGGAACAGATCCCCTGTATGTTGGCAAGGTAAGGTGCTCGAAATTCGAGTGAATCATGTGGTATCTGCAAAATTAGACTGTTCAGATATTTATATACTGTAATAGTACTGTGCACATTTAATTGACTGCATCTATGTAGGATTACAATTGGTGTCACTTTGAGATATCAACTGATTCTTACATTTGCTTTTTATGTCCAGTGATTCGAACAGAGAGTCTTGTGTTAATTATACAGTTTCAAGTTTTAATATGCCAAACCTGTCTAGTACTCCAGTGATTTGAAACACCTATTTCTGGTTCTTTGTTTAAAAGAACCATCAGCTGGCAGCCTGTTTTCATAGATAAAAATAAACTTTATTCCCTTAGGGAAATGAATAGCATCAGCAAAATTTTCTATGGACAACACATACAGTTCCGAATATAATTTTTATGTGCATTAAACATTTTTTTTTTATTTCTTGCCAACATTCAAATAAAATAAAGTAGAAAATGTAAAAACATTGCAACCCAGTGTAGGATTTTACCTATGGCCTGCAGGATTACAGCCCAACCAGTAAAATCATCCACCCCACTCAGTAGTCAGCCAGCTGCTGTCCATGACTGCACTGGCTTTCCTGTGACTAGAAGTTACTTTCTATTGGAAGTTCTACCTGTCAGTCCCAGACACTACAGGCAGTCCCATTGGAAGATATTTTCTCCCTCTGAGACTGCCAGAATAGGCTGCAATAAGCATAGAGCAAGCACCTAGGAGGAAGCCACTCCCTGTCTTTTGTACAGCCCTAGCTGGCTTCTCTGGGCTACAGCAGATGCAGTCCATAGAAGCTAGTGTTTTGTACATACGCAGTTGTACTGCATCTTCTGCGTACATGCCGCTCTGGCTGGCTGTCTCCTCTCCATGATTAGGTGTAGTGGCAGCCCCCTCCTAAATTAAGGAGCTGCTTCTTCTTCAAACCCCCAAAAATGGCCAGTAACAGCTACACAAAAACATGTATATGGACATGCAGATGTGTAAAGTTAAGCACAGAGGGGTAGATGTATTATAGCAGTGCAATAACACTTCCTGCTTTGCCTCATTAATGTGGCGATACAGGAAGGGACATCACCCGGCAGCTGTCAATGACTTCATCCATGGGCAAAAGTAGTATCAGCGCACATGCACTGATACCCCTTCTCCCCTATAATGCTGTATCATACATCTGCCCCAGAGTGAGATAGAGCATTTAGCTCCAGAAGAATTGCAAGACATTTATAGACAGTTTCAGACTGGGGTGTGAAGGGAACACTGGGAGGGGGGTAGTGGGTTGTGAAGTGATGGGGCCCTTGTATAGGAGTGTGGCAAGTCTCCATAAGGAGTGTAGCCAGCCACCACATTGTTTTTTGTAACCATTAAAGAGTGCATGGTTTCAGTCTATTGATAAATATACAGATGGAGCTGGTCTCTTCATTGCTGGCGCTGCGCCAGCAACAAAATCTGGCAAAGAGACGTCCCATCTGACTGAGACGTGCGTGCGTCTCAGTTTCCCATCGACGGGGGATGGGAACCCTGTCCGTCTCCGCTTCAGGGAGACGGACAGGGTTAAGAGGGGGGGTGGCGAGGCGGCGGGGACCCGGGGCAACCCTCGGCGAGGTAGCGGGGACCCGGGGGAGCCCCGTTGTAAGGTTACGTGCGCGCATCTCGTGCGCGCACGTCCCCTTACGGCGCTGGCAGGGATGGCGGATGGCAAATCTTCCGCCATCCCCTGCAAGAGCGAGGCTCGCTCCATCTGTGTATATATATATATATATATATATATATATATATATATATATATATATATATATATATATATATATATATAAAATAACTACTGCTATTGCATGATGCATGATAATGTACCACATTAATAACTGCAATGCACTGTAAAAAAAAAAAAAAACATATTCCTGTGTAGAATAGGGCACAGTCCTGAACCTGATCCCTAGAGCAGGAGGTGGGCCCCCAGGCAGTGACCCTGTGCCCCTATGGTCAAGTGCAACTCTGTCTATAGAAATAATTGATGAATAAACTCAGGAGGAAGACATATAAACAACAGTAGAATCATCACAATGTGGTTGGAGAATTAAAACATGCATGAGATAAACATTGGGCTATTTTTCGACCTGAATACATTTGAAAACGTCGTAAAAAAATGCATATTTTACAGTGCAACGATTACATTGTCACAAATAATATACAGGTTTATAATACAAATTCTTGAGGCCCCAAGCATTCTGGATATGGAAGATATAATGCTTGGGATCAGAAGTCATTTTTTAGGGGGATTTTTCTGTATTTCGGAATATTTGCATAACATAATGAGAATGCATTTATGTTTCATATACACCATATACAAATAGCTTGAAGGTCATTTTATACAATATATTCAATAATTTTGTGCATGAAAAAAAAGTTTTTATACAGAATGCAAAGGTGCTCTAAAGTTTGGATTTCAGAATATTTCCGATAACAGATTTTCGGGACTCAACTTGTAGTTTGTTATTTTCTCATGTAAATTGTGTATGTTAGCATGGAAGTAAAGTAAGCAGGAGACTAATGTCTCATCAGGCAATACATGGTAGCAGGGGCATAGCGAGGGCAGAGACGGCGGAGCACAAGCTCCGGGCTCTGAAAGATCACAGGGGGCCAGAGCTGTGCACCACAAACTCTGCCGCCGGCTCCCACGCCCTGTTCACCCACTCTCCTGTTCCCCTGCCCACCCAGCTTGCCCCCTCCCACTGTGCCTGGTTGTCTGCTGCTATTTTCAATTCAAGTCTCCCGCTGAATTCCTAGCCAATAGGTGCTTGCGGTCCGGCAGCCAATTGGAAGCAGCATTGGTGGCTGTCTGGACTGCAAGCACCTATTGGCTAGGGGTCCAGCGGGAGACTTGAGAATTGAAAATAGCGGCGGAAACTCAGGCTTAGTCGGGCACAGCAGGGAGCAATGAGCGGGCGGGGAGCGAGCTGCAGTCCCCATTGGCAACAAGTATTTTAGTCTACCTTGGCAACGAGCAATTTCAGTCCCCCTTGGCAACGAGCAATTTCAGTCCCCTTTGGCAATAAGCTATTTTAGTTCCCCTTGGCAATGTGCAATTTCAGTCCCCCTTGGCGAGCAAGCATCATCGAGCATGAAGCTCCTAGCAAAGAGAATGTAGGTAAGTGGCACTTATGTGTCAAATATGTAATGGGCATTAAGGTTTGTTATATAGTATGTAATGGGCATTACAGTTTGTTATATAGTATGTAATGAGCATCATGTGTGGCCTTATGGGTAAATGGCCTTACGGCATGTGGCTTTATGTGTAATGGGTATTACAAAGTTCACTAAAATGTGCAATGGGCATTACGGTGTGTGGTATAATGTTAGGTCGTGCCCCCTTTTTGCCACACAAGAGCCCCGCCTACTACAAATTGGGGGAGGGGGCGTGAAACATTCCCTTGCTCTGGGCACAGTGGCACCTAGCTACACCACTGCATGGGTGGTTCCTGCTGTTTGGCATAAGCAACATGTGTCCTGTTTGGCCATGCATGTAGAGACACCCCTAACTGTGGGAGGCATGGTCAGTCGCTCTTAGACTAAAATACAGAAAGTTGTTACTTTAAGCACCTCACTGGCATCACTGCAGCCCAGCACACAGCAGCATGCTTCTGCAGCTGCTGCCAAGTAACAGGGGCCCCACCTTGCCCCTTTATCAGACCTGGGCCCTGGTAATTGGTACACCTCCTCTCTCTGCACCACTGGACCCCTTTATCAGACCTGGGCCCTGTTAAATAGTGTCCGTCCCCCCCCCCCCCCCCCCCCCCTCTCTCTGCTTCACTGATCAGAGCTATGACTAAACATTTTGGTGTCCTGTGACAGAAAAAGTATTGGTGGCCACCATCCCAATATTTTAAATAGGGACAGTACATGCCCAAAAATGGGCATAACTTTGAGGGCAAGGGTCGTGTTGACACAATCGTACCCACAATTTTTGTTACACCACCCAGCAGTAGTAGTGCTCCATACATTTTGCGCCTCACTGCTATAATCGTGCCCCTTATACTGAATGTTATGCCGCACAGTAGTAGTAGCAGTGTCCCTTACACATTACCAATAGTTTGACATGCACATGGTTGACATGAGGAAAAGCCAACACAAAAAAAAGGTCAACACAGAAATTGTCACCACATGAAAGGGTCAAAATTTATTTTTGCATTTTCTGGTGTTTGGTGTACCGCGTTCCCTTGCATGGCTAAATTTGCAATTAGCTGTTCTCGGCACACTTTACCATTTCAAATCATAGTCCACACGGATGGTAAGGTATGAAAAAGTATTTAAAAATGTAAAAAATTATGTAGACCTTTTCAGGTGTTGATCCATACTGTGTCAACATTTTGCTTGTGTCGACCTATTGTTCATGTTGACCTAATGCATGTCAACCAATAGTGGTCAACCTATTGACTGTCGACCTAATGCATGTTGACCTGAAGTCCAGATACCATAGTAGTAATGCCACTCGGTCCCTATCTCCCTCCCTATAGGCAATGCAGTACTCATCCAGTTGGAACCGGATGAGGCCATGGTGGATCTCAGTCAGGATGCTGAGGCAGGACTTCACTGTAGGAGATGGGGGAGGGAGGGGTGGAACAACATGGGACATGCAGATGGTGCCAGCAGATGGTGCCAGCTTTTATTTATATCAGTAGCTACTATTATTTAGTGCAGTGGTCAGTAGGCAGTAGTCAGAGAATGTTAGTGGAGCATACACAGATTGGCAATTGGGGGTTGGAGGTATTTGGTTTCTCCCCACAGGGCATATGCGCTCTATGCAAGTACAACAATCCCACTTTTTGGGACATATAGGGGGAAATTTACTAAGCCAAATTCGTAAAAAATAGGTGTATTGTATCCAGAAATACACCTATTTTTTACACATTTGTATTTTCAGGATTTATTATCTCGAAAATACGACTATTCGTATTGATGGGACATTAGTATTTGTATTTACAAATACAAATGAATACACCATCGAAAGAATAGGACAGGAATAACCATTCCCCCCCCCCCCCCCCCCCCCCGGCATAATCAGCAACAGGCTGAAAGAGCCGGGACTGGTTTTAAAAAAATCAGGAAACTGGCCACATAGGGCTTCGCTAGGCGGCCAAATCATTCGGAGGAGAGGCGCTAAAGATGAAACTTCAGAGTCTCTCCTGTCAGTGCGAGGGTACCGGGACACTTGCGTTTTTTTTTTTTTTTTTTTGAAGACCCAGACTACTGCGGACAGAAGAGGACGTGAACTTTGCCGGAGGACATTGGTGAGTAGGATTTTCTTCCATAGGTCCCTAAATGGATTTCTATGGATCCTGGAGCCACAGACCCCGGACCCAGGGCAACCTACAGGCTCAAGAAAGGTAAGTATCAGTATGTAAGTGTTATGTATGTATTAAACTTTTATTTTTCATGGGTGTCAGTGTGGTTATTTAACTATTTATTTTACTGTGGAACTACAAGTGCCAGCGGGCCCTTTAATGCCCCGCATGCTGGGACTTGTGGTTCTCCAAGTCCCAGCACATGGGGGAGGCTTGCTGGGTCTCATAGTTCCACAGTATAAGACAATAGTATTTAATTCTATTTTTTACACCATTTTATCAGCTCGATGACCACCGCCCAGGAGCATTGAGGACAGCACTGGGCTTCAGCCTGGCCAGGTAAGTCCTGGGGGGGGGGACCCCTTTATTGGGGGGTCCCCACTCCCCCAGGACCCCTGGCCAGGCTGACCGGTCAGGGGGTGAATGCTTTGGCCGGGGGGACTTGTATAAAAAGTCTCCCCCCCGGCTGTGGCATTACCCTGCTGGCTGGTTGGGCCTGGGGCTGGTCCTTAAAATAAGGAGGACCTCTAGTCATTTTGTCCCCCATATTTTAGGAACCAGCCCCGGCCCTGGAGCTGGTTTTAAAAAATACAGCAAAGCCCTATTTGGTCGGTTTCCTGATTTTTTAGAACCAGCCCGGCTCTTTCAGCCTGGTGCAGCCTGCACGGATCTGACTGATCCATGTAGACTGCCTATACGAATTCGTATTAGCGGCCGTATACACGAATGGATACGCCATCAGGGATTACAAAGCAGTCGTATTTGACTGCTTTGTAAATTCCCCTCCGGAACACGAATTTGCATACGGCTAAAACAGCCGTGTGCATTCATATTCATTCGTACTAAGAATACGAAAAATTGGATTCGTATTCTTATTAAATTAATAGTTTTCATATAGTGAAAAGGAAATAAAGAATTTAATTGTAATATTATATAATTCACCATAAAATTCAAATAAGGAAGCTTTTAAAAAAATAGAAAAGCAGAATGCTGGGTGAGGAACAGATTTCCTTAAGAAATTGAAACATATTCAGTATTCTGAGAGATGATGGATTGTCTACTGGTCCCCAGTAGACAATATTACAAATAAATAGTTAATTGTGCTGAACAGGGAATGCACACCATCCATACAACTGACTTGACCACTGAAATATGGTTTAAATATTGGCACAGTGGTCATTATTATATGACAATAAGTAATGACTACATAATTACTACAGTGAAAAGCAAACAGAAGAGTGTGCAGAGGTTGCAAAGGAAAAAGAATTGTTGACAGCACCCTGTAATTCCTTGACTTTCTCACAAGCGGATGCAACAACTATAGCGCAACATTCTGAATGCAACATTTTGAATTTCCTAATCGGCTTATACTGAGAATGTTATAAATATGAAAAGTGAAAAGTTTACAAAAATCCAAGGCAACTGCAAGTTACAGTATTTATATAGCATTTCACAATTGGACAGATATCATGGGTATAATGCATCAGGGACATCTTGTCTATTTTGCAGTTGTACAGTAGCTCACAATCTTTTTGCAACAAAATTTTTATTAAAGTTGTTGGCACTTTCATTGATCATATGTAACCCAGACCTTGTTAGAGCATATTCAGGTTACGAGCAATTGAGGAATTGACCCCCTCCAGATGGAATGGTTCTTTTCAAATTACTATGAGGCTTCACAAGTAAAAAAAAAAAAAACACCAAGATCTATGTAATAAAACATTTCTGACTTATTCTCATGAGGTTTCCAGCGCAGTCATTTTATTATTATTATTATTATTATCCTTTATTTATATGGCTCCACAAGGGTTCCGCAGCGCCCAGTTACAGAGTACAGATAATCAAACTGAAAAACAGTAACTTACAGTTGAAGACTTGAAGGAACAGAAGGTTAGAAGGACAGTTTGCTGGGTTTGGTGAAGAAGTGGGTCTTAAGAGCCCGTTTGAAGTTCTGTATAGAAATGGAGAGTCTGAGGGGGAGAGGTAGAGAATTCCAGAGTAAGGGAGCAGCATGTGAAAAATCTTGGAGGTAGGAGTGGGAGGAGTAATAAGTTGGCAGGAGAGCCAACGGGTGTTAGCTGAGTGAAGGGGACGAGTGTGTAAAGGGATATAAGGTCAGAAATGTAAATGGGAGAGGAGTGGGTGATGGCTTTGTAAGCAAGTGTGAGAAGTTTGAATTGAATTCTAAAAGGGAAGGGAAGCCAGTGAAGGGCTTGTAGAAGAGGGGAGCTGGAGGTAGTGCATTTGTGAGGAAGATGAGCTGGGCTGCAGCATTGAGGATAGATTGGAGTGGAGACAGGCATTTGTCAGGGATACCAGTTAGAAGGAGATTGCAAAAGTCCAGCCTTAATATGATCAAATGTCTAAATCTGGAAATATTTTTGAGATGAAAATGGCAGGTTTGTGAGAGGTGCTGACTATGTGGTTTGAAGGAGAGAGAGGAGTCAAGGATTACTCCAAGACAGCATACTTGGAAGCTAGAGGTGATAGTCGTACCATCAATAGATAATGAGATTATGGGATGTGAGGTTGTGCGGGAGGGTGGGAAGATGATCATCTCAATCTTGGACATGTTCATTTTGAGAAAGCGCTGGGACATCCAGGAAGAGATAGCAGAGAGACAGTTGGAAATACGAGTGAGGAGAGTGGGAGAAAGGTCAGGGGATGAAAGGTAGATTTGAGTATCATCAGCATAGAGATGATATTGAAAGTCAAAAGAACTAATGAGCTCACCTAATGAGGATGTATAGAGAGAGAAAAGGAGAGGACCAAGAACAGAACCTTGTGGGACTCCAACGGTTAGTGGAAGTGGAGAGAGGTAGTGTTATGAGAGGATACAGAGAAGGAACGATCAGAGAGGTAGGATGACAGCCAGGAGAGAGCAGTATCATGCAGACCAAGGGAGTGAAGGATTAGGAGAAGGAGAGGGTGGTCCGCAGTGTCAGCAGACAGGTCAAGAAGAATAAGCAGAGAGTAGTGGCCCTTAGATTTGGCAGCATGAAGATAATTGAAGACTTTTGTGAGGGCAGTTTCAATTGAGTGAAGAGAATGGAAGCTAGATTGTAATGGGTCAAGCAGAGAGTGGGAGGAAAGAAAGTCAGTGAGGCGGTTGTAGAAAATATGCTCAAGGAGTTTGAAGGTAAAATGGAGGAGAGAGATGGGTTGGTAGTTGGAGAGGGTGTTAGGATCAAGGGTATATTTTTTAAGAATAGGGGAGACAATAGCATGCTTGAAGTCAGAGTAGACAGTGCCTGATTAGAGGGAGAGATTGAGAAGGTGGACAATATGGGAACAGGCAGAAGGAGAGAGGTGGGAGAGGAGGTGGGAGGGGATAGGGTCAAGTGGGGAGGTGGTGGTGGGGGAGGAATGGATGAGGGCCATAACTTCCTTACCAGATACATGGGAGAAAGATGTTAGAGTTGGTGAGAGGGAAAGGGAGGTGTGGTAAGGGATAGGAGGTGGCTGGTTGCTGGCGATCTGGTGGGATAAAATTTCTTGACGTATGGAGTCAATCATGGATGTGAAATAAGTGGCAAAGTCAAGAGCAGACAGTGAGGAAGGGAGAGGAGGTTGTGGTGGGCAGAGGAGGGAGTTGACAGTGGCAAAGAGGTATAGGGGGTTGGAAGACTGGGAGGAGATGAGAATTTTGAAGTAAGATTCTTTAGTAAGAGACAGGGCAGCACCAAAGGATGAGAGCATAAGTTTAAAGTGGAGGAAGTCATTTTTGAAGATATCTGGTGCATTTGGTATGCCATGGTTGAAGTGTTGATTTGCAAGGGTGATTTGTGGTTGGTGGGGCGACAATGTCAAGTGCAGAGGTAAGGGATGAATTGTTTAGTTCAGGACATGAGAGAGAGAATAGGAAAGAGAAGTGAGTCAAATAGGGAGGACAAGGATGAGGTGTCATTTGGATGATGTTACCATGACTCTGATAATCTCTCACATTGTTGCCTGTGAAATCTTTAATCACTATACAGTACATAAACAGTATGGCAATGAGGGTGATGCAATGGTGATAATGGAAAAGCTGCAATGGGTAACAATTTTTGAAACAAGATACTTCAATCACATCAGTTGGTAAACTTGATGATTCATGTAATAGAATGGGCTTACTCCATCACCCAAATTTATGGGGTATCAAATGTATCTATCAACATTTTGTCAAAGCCTACTACAGCTGATGCTGCTTGGCCAAACTAGCTATTCTCTGACTGTAAGCAGAAATCCAAATGTTGTGTTCCAGATCTTGGAGATATAATGCATCCTGCTTGATCCTCTGTCTGAATCCTTGTTTTTTTTTATTATTATTATTATTATTATTATTATTATTGTTATTATTATCATCATTATTATTTGTTACGAGTCCCCACTGGATGGTCTGTGTAACTGCAGCTTGACTCTGGTATGCGTGGTCTGTGAAGACTCACCTGTCACATAATTAGTTCATTACCTTGTGTCTGGCTGCCCAGCTGCAGTAAATCTGTATACAAGGATGCTTGTCCATTCTTGGCTGTCCTGACTGGGTATTACATCATATATTACCCAGCCTGCCATAGATTAATTGCTGGTTATACTTGTGTTATGTGTATCAGTGCACCGGCTGAATTCTGATCACTGTGTTTGATCCAGACTCAGCCGTTTAATCCCTTTAGAATATACAAGCTGCCGCCTTTATATTTTTATAAAATTGTGTATTTTTTAATTGATTTAAGATGATTGTAAATACATCAGCATGCCGCCTTTATCTTTGCATAAGTGCTTCAAAATGTGTATTTGCAATATGAATAACTGATAATATCTTCTGTATTTCCTAAGGATGTATATGTGCATTAAGCTTCCAGGGTGCATAGTACCCTCAGAGTCTGGACTGGATTATGTAATTTTTCTGCCTTCTCCAGGCCTTAGTTATGTGTCATCTATGTGGTTTTGTGTCAGACTCTGAAGCCCAAACTTAGCAGTGTAACGTTCGCGGAACTCAGCTTCAATAATTGGAGCTACAGTATTTGAGGGTTTATAAGAAACTTTCTGTAGCAGTGGTCTTCTGGGTTGGGTGACATTCTATCCAAAATCTTTTGGGGCCTCAAATGTCACAGAAAAGGTGTCAGACAGGGGGGTCTTCTTTATCTTTTTTTTTCTTATTTGTATCCAGTTGTATTGCCTTTGGCTGCATCCCCATATGACAGATCAGATATTGAGATTAACAAATCAATTGGGACATCACAAAGTACTCAGAGTACATACATGTGCAGAACTCCCAATTTCCCTTTCCCTATTTTTTGACAAGGGGATCTCTGGTACTGGCACTCTTCAGTACTTTGGAGGAAGCTTAAACCTATATACTGTAGTATATACAGTATGCATAATACATAAAAGATATATGAAACCCATCCATACTTCTTAATAAAGGCCATTTGTGCCACAGCGTGATACAACCCTGCAGTCTTTGGTGTCTGAAGTGCCAGGGTCCAAACCTGCAACTGGGTTATGATCAAAATCCAAAGGGAAGAGCAGGAAGATTACTGGACAATATGTATAAAGGTGACCAGCGCTGGGAGATTATCAGTGTAAAACCTCCAAAGGATTGGACAAAGAAACCATTATAGGAACGCGGGGCAGAACTATAAAGTAAGTTAACTTCCTTCTGGCAGCAACACACAAGGAGATCTCTAACATATTCAGAAGATTTGAGGAAAATCCCAATCCTTTGGAGGTTTTACACTGATTATCTCCCAGCGCTGGTCACCTTTGTACATATTGTCTAGAATTTCTTCTCAGGTTGGGCTTAACCTTTTTTTGAGGAGACCAGCAGCTTTTCGTTCTCATTAGCGCAAGGCTTAAATAATCTCTTTGTATTAGGAAGATTACTGGCTAGGAAGTTAAGGGGGAATATTGCGAGAGATCGTATATGTACAATTGCTAATATGCAGGGCATCAAAGTGTACGATCCCTCAGATATAGCAAATGCATTTGCTACATACTGTATTACTCCAATCTCGCAGATGATCCCATGACTCCACAACCGACAGCCTCTGAGATTGGTAAATTTCTAGCGGCAATAGATTTGCCATCGCTTGATTTGGAGGCTCTCTCTGCACTTGAATGCCCCTGGTCTCAGGAGGAGATAAACAGGATTATTTGCTCTCTTCCACTAGATAAGGCCCCAGGCCCTAATGGCTATGTTAACAAATTTTATTCTTGTTTTAGAGACTCTCTTTCCCCTATTTTAGTCAAGATGTTTAATGAAGCCTCCAACCAGAGTAGTTTTCCGATTCCATTAACATTAACCATTAACATGGTCAACTACCTCCCCATAGCATTACTCAACATGGATGTTAAAATCTATGCTAAATTACTTGGAAATAGACTCAATCCCTACTTTCTACTCTTATTCATCAGGGCTAACCTAGATTAGCGAGAAAAAAACATCTCTCTTTCAAAACTGGATGGAGGGGTTGCATATCCAGACTTAGGCAGTTACCAGCTTGCGAGTATTTTGTCTCAGGTTGGTGCCTGGTTTGACAGGGTTAACCCTAAAATATGGGTAGTTTTAGAACGTAGTATGGTCTTCCCCTTCCCTATACCTGATTGCTTATGGCTCCCCCCATCGATTGACCTGCTCTCCCTTATACCTGTTACATCGGTCCTGGCCACGCATTGGACATGGATGGAATTTGTAAGTATTACAAATTAGGTTTCTCTTCATGCGGGGATGTCTCACTGGACAGTGTAGAGCTACTGATACCAAACCTATGTTTTGTATCCTGGTCATGCCAGGTAATAATCTCCTTAGCGGAGGCATCTTCATCTGATGCCTTGCTCTCCTTTACCCAGATTCAATCCCAATACTCTCTCTCTCAAAGGGATTTCTTTAAATACCTTCAACTTAGACACTCTTTGGCCAGTATCAATACACTCCCACATAAGATATCCACACTCCCCAAATATCTTCGGGCTAGATTATCACATGCAGATAGTAGAGGTGGAATCACTTGGTGGTACTTCCTATTGATAAAACCCTTTGGATTAACTAAATTCCCATCCTTATTGAAATGGGAACATGATCTATCTACCTCCATACCTGAAAATAATTGGCATCTAATATTTAGGACAAGTTTCCAATTATCTAGGTGAATTTCCCACATAGAACACTTTTTAAATTATTGCATTGTGTGTACTTAACTCTGATCTTGCTCCACATGACTTGGCCTTGTCTCAAATCTATGTTGGCACAATTGTGGTTATGTTGGCTCTCTTTTACATATCTTTGGGAGTGCCCAGCTATAGATAAACTGCAGACTTCAGTATTTGCTCGTATATACTGTATAAGGTTTTGAATTTGCCGATCCCTCTGACTCCATTGTTAGCAATGCTTTATCTGTTCCTGTGAGAGTTATCCCAAAGGGATAGGTAAATAATGGGCCATATTGTGATAACTACAAAAGTCCTGATTGCACAAAATTGGAGCTCCTCAATTGTCCCCCCTATTACCCAAGTCCATCCCTATAGGGAAATAGAGGCCAAACGAGTTTTTACCATTATACAGTAATCATGGTACTCATATAGCAGCTATAAATCTTGTACTCTTACTATTGTACTTAACGCTAATTCTTATCCATTTCTCAATATACTGTAGCTTCATTCAGATATGGATGAAGGTGAAGGATCAATAAGATACATTCTCTCTGGTGATGGAGCAGGAACTACATTTACAATTGATGATACTACAGGTGATATTCATGCAATACAAAGACTGGATAGGGAAGAAAGGTCTCAATATACCCTTAGAGCCCAAGCTCTGGACAGAAGGACTAACAGGCCCATGGAGCCAGAGTCGGAATTTATCATAAAAATCCAAGATATAAATGACAATGAACCCAAGTTCCTTGATGGACCTTATACAACATCGATACCAGAGATGTCACCAGTTGGTAAGCATTACAGTATATCTATGTTGTGATTATATCCATAGACTGATTGTATTTATCGGTAGATTTATCAAGCTCGGTGAAGTGATAAAGTGTCTGGTTTTTATTGCAAACAAAGGAATGAATCTTCAAAGCGCTATTTCCAGGATAGGCCCAATTAATCCTTTTCTAAAGGGAGAGTATTTTCCTCCAAAGTCTCCGGTTTTTATCACTGGCCAATCAGCTCCTAACTGTGAAGTTGCAGGCTTGGTTTGAAAAATGACAGGTAGGAGCTGATTGGCCAGTTATAAAAACCAAACACTTTATCACTTCACCGAGCTTGATAAATCTCTTTTACAGAATAAAATTGTGCAAATTCATCTAAGGAGTGATTACAAGACCACCCAGAAAGAATATACTTAGTGGTAAATTTACTAAAGCATCTAAAAAATGAAAAGATGTAGTGTTGTCTATAGTAACCAATTAGATGTTGTCTTTCATTTTTCTATTGTATCCTAAAAATGATAGACATAATCTGATTAGTTGCTATGGGCAGCATCCCCTCTTTTCATTGTTAAAAGCTTTAGTAAAATTACCCCTTAGAGTTTAGATTAGAGATGTATGCAGACTCCATGTTTTATTTTTATGTTTTAATTTATTAACCTGTTTTGGCATTTGGCAAAACCACCCGCTAGTATTTTGGTTTGGATTTGTTTTTTGGATTCTTAAAAATCTATAAACATTGATTTAAATTATTTTTTTTGCTAAAAATAGCTAAAATCATGTTTGGACCTATTTACATGTAATTTATATCCCGACTTCACTATTTAAATCAGCATTTTGAATTGACAACAGACTTGAGCAGGGATATAGGGTACCACTAGTAACTCTATATTGGTTCCGAACTGGAACTTTGTGTGTTATTCCAGAACAGCACATCGCATGTAGTTTAGAATGACTAATAACATTGTGTTTTATTAAGCATTTGTTATCAATTTAAATAGCCTGACTCTCCCTGTAGCCTAATTCTCAACCTTGCAGCCTAACCGAGCCCTTCCGCAGTCTGACTGTGCTTTCCAGCAGTCTAATCCCACCTAACCCTTGGCACTCAAACCGCCCACAGACTGACGCCTCCACACAGACAAACTGTATTCCAAGGCGGAACCAATCCTTTCTACAGTCTAGCCCTGCCCTCTGCAGCATTTAAAAATGAGTAACTACACCTTGGAATAACCATGTTGCATTGGAGGTGGGCAGACGTGAAATGATCAGATATATTTAGCATTGGAAAGGGAGTGTCCTAGTTAAAATCAAAATTGCAGTGTCAAAATGAGCCATTAGTATATGCCCTACATGAGAAACAAATGTGTTGGCATCCCTTGTATTGTAGCAGCAATCTTTTTTGCTTTGCTCCAACTAATCCTGTGCTCTCTTTTTGCAAGTAAGGGTGTACATCACATCATCAATTCCAATATCAGTACCTGATTCCTTGCTGTCCTACAGTAACACATCTGAGTTTATAACAATGACTGATGACTTGCTTTGCTGTCCGTCCCTAGTAGCGTGGATGCCTGATTTCTAAAGCATCATGTTTCAGTATTAAGGAAGCGGCAGAGTGTCAGAGTGTATAAATATGAAGTAGTATAGACTGAATATACTGTGGGCCTTAATCTTTGCAGCCCAGCAATCAGGAAAATGTTACCCCGCTTGAGTGTCTCCCCGCCCCTGTGCATGGCTGCGAATGTGTTCACTACCGTGCAAATAGGGGGAAATATATTCACAATCAATTACTATCGAAAGGATATCCCCCTGTTCACAGCCGCCAAGTAAAATGGTCGTGGGGAGATGGGGGCTGCGGCTGACGTCAGTGGCCCTTCCTCCCAACGGACAGACGCCACCTGCGTTTTCCGGGGTAGTCCCAGAAACGGCAAGGTTGTTGCCCATAAACAGCCACTGACTGTCAATCATCTTGCGAACGAACAGCCATCGATGGCTAGCCATTGCTGACTTTGTTAACAGGGAGAACAGTCAGCACTGGCTGCTGTGCATGCCTGTATGGAGCAACACTTGAATTGCTGTGTCAGACTCCATCTAGTGGCCTATGACAAAACACCTGAATTCACCCAATAGAGGCGAGGAACAGTGTTAGCCTTTTATTACAAGGGATGAAAATATCAAAGTCAAGATGGGCGCATTTAAAAAAGATTAAATATAGATGTTCCCATCTAACCAAAAATATTATAGTATGTGTTTATTGAGAAGTGGGGGAATTGATGGTTAGCACAATCACTTGCCTCATATTCACAACACCTCGGCCCAGATGCACTAAGCTTCAAAAAGTGATAAAATGGAGAGTGATAAACAGCCAGCCAATCAGCTCCTACCTGCCATGACAAAGACTGTGTTTGAAAAATGACAGATAGGAGCTGATTGGTTGGTTGTTTATCACTCTCCATTTGATCACTTTTGAAATTTAGTGCAGCTGGCCCATAATATGCTGGCTTATATATGTCATATTTTTAAAGTAGTGAGCAGAAAGTTATAATGTTGTTAAAAGTATCTTAAAGATGTATGTGTCTGCAAACATTCGTTAGAATAACAATAGCCTAGTTACTATTAGAACACAATCATGCATGGAGAGAGGTAATGAAATGAATTCTTAGCCCAGGAACAGGTGGCTAAAACATTGCTCATCTTACTATGAATGGTAAATCCAATATGCGAGAAGACAGAAAGACATTAATAGCCGTCTGCAGCTTATCTCTAAAAAATGGTTTCTTCATTATATTGTTAGGATACATTAGTGGAATAGAAGATGAATGTGGCAATTAATCTTCCACTGACAGGTGGTTAAATAGTTAGTGTGGCTGTCATTATGCAAACTTTGCATGTTTTTTATTTATTTTTTTATTGAAGAGGCTAAATTAGATTTTCAGCTCTTAATTTAAAAAGGTCAATGTTTTCTATTTTGTCAGGTACCTCTATTATCCAGGTGTCAGCAACAGATGCAGACGATCCTACTTATGGAAGCAGTGCAAGGGTTCTGTACAGTATTGTGCAAGGACAGCCATATTTTTCCGTGGACTCTAAAACAGGTATTAACTGAATTTGCACATTTTCAAGACAAAGCAAAAGGGCACCATGTGTTAAATCAACATATGATATAATATTATTGACTCAGGGACGCAGATAAGTGTTTACCTCTACATTCATAATATAATATTGCTTAGTCAAGTGTTAATCTGTTAAATTATTTCAGGGATGCAAAATAATTGTTTCACAATGCCATTGACCTCAATTACTGTATGATGCCTTAGATTTATTCATTAAGATTTCTGACAGTGCTCACGCTCTTCATAATAAGCAGGATAACAGAATATTGCTGTTTTAGATCAGCACCCTACCTTAAATGGACAGATAATAATGGAAAGATGCCTATTTGGAGTAACCTTTGCAGGTCATTGCTTGACGTGGCTTAATACAGTCTGTGTCATGCAACTTGTTAGAATTCAACGTTCCCTAGACCAGATAAAGATTTCAGTGGAGACACATAACACATAACATATAATAGTGCACGTGTCGCCACATAATTAGGTGTAACATGAATGACAGAAAATCAATGCCTCATATTATCGAAACTCAAAAGCTGTTTCCCATTCCAACATATAATGGTTATGCAATGCAATAAGTCATTAATAGTGGAAGCTAATGGTTTATAATTATATATCACATAACGCTGAGGATGGAGATCAGACTGATTCTATATTGTACAGGTTTGCCAACATTGCGAAATAAAATGAATGGTACTCCCTCGTGAGATCCTATAAATTCAAGTATTGCAATAACTGCAGGAACACACACACATATAAACATCCTAGCATCTGATGTGTGTGACCTCTAGCATGTATATACATCACATTTCAAAACTTACAAACTAAACCTGAAATAAAGACTCGGAGACTTAGGTTTGGCAGAATTTGTTAGCTGATTTATTTTAGCACTTTTAAGCTAGATTCATTTATTAATAATTAATTAATTAATGGTGGCCCAGAAAGAACGGCTAATTAACTAAGCTCCACCCACACAATCTGCATACGTAATCAAGCCTACCCTAACAAGCGGTTTCCGCTCGACCTACTGCATTGACTACCCACCCATCTGATGGGTTCGCTGCCCCCCGAGCGGGAGATCGAGCGAAGGCCTAAGCCAATGAGAGGCGAGCGCACCGAAAAGCAAACATATACGTAGCATCATCATTTGAATAAGAACTAATTCTATTCACCTGCCGTTCTTTCCCGCCTATCAGCCAACGCAATTAACACCCACCCAACCATAATAACACAAGGGAGGGAGGGCGGGAAAACTTTCAGGAAAGAGAGAAATACTCCTCCCTTTCCTGCCCTGATATCCCAGCTAACACTGCTCTTCCCTAAGTCCTTATTGGACCACCGAGTCACATGCTTCCCTAGGTCACACAACAGTCTTGGATGTTTAACCCACTCCATGCCTATTGCAGACATTACGTTATTCTAAACATCCTAGCATCTGATGTGTGTGACCTCTAGCATGTATATACATCACATTTCAAAACTTACAAACTAAACCTGAAATAAAGACTCGGAGACTTAGGTTTGGCAGAATTTGTTAGCTGATTTATTTTAGCACTTTTAAGCTAGATTCATTTATTAATAATTAATTAATTAATGGTGGCCCAGAAAGAACGGCTAATTAACTAAGCTCCACCCACACAATCTGCATACGTAATCAAGCCTACCCTAACAAGCGGTATCCGCTCGACCTACTGCATTGACTACCCACCCATCTGATGGGTTCGCTGCCCCCCGAGCGGGAGATCGAGCGAAGGCCTAAGCCAATGAGAGGCGAGCGCACCGAAAAGCAAACATATACGTAGCATCATCATTTGAATAAGAACTAATTCTATTCACCTGCCGTTCTTTCCCGCCAAAGCGGGGACTCTGAGCCCAGAATCCCCGCCCGGCCACCAACCTAACACACTGAGCTACAACCAGAGATAGATCCTCCAAAATTAATGAACCATCCCTAACCAAATGCACCCCGTTAGGCAGGAAGACCTGATGGCAGCAAAACCTAATCCTCTCCTGTGGGTCAACAGCACCTCTGGCAGCTAGAACCCACTGTGCCACCGCCGATATAGCTGCTTCCGAGCCTCATTTGAAGCCTTACCATTTCTAACATCTCTTAAAACGGAGTCGGGGAAACAATTGGAGACCAACCAAGGTGCAGAAAAACCAAGCTGTATTAATGGCTGCAAGATCACTCAAGATCAAGGCCGACAGCTTCAATCGGGACATTTTCCCAAATTGTTGCCTCCAGCTGAAGTACCAAAGACCTCAGACACTGGCGGACGTTCACCTCAAGGAACGCTTCTAAACTCAAGCCAGTACGGCCCTCGAACTCCAAGCCACCAGACTAACAGAGAATTCGCAACCGGCCTACCCCCAGATGAGGCCCAGCCGGCTGCCCAATACACAAATGAATGTTCAACTATGCACACTCTGAGCCTATCCTTCATACCTCTAAAGGAGAAGCTATAAGAGGAGACTAGTAGTATTTATATTAAAGGGTTGACCTAAGTATAATAGGAGGATCTGCCAAAAAGAAAATAAATTTGTTCTGTTGAAGCACAATTTTAGGTGCTTAAGACATGCTCCAATACCAATTGAAGCCATACCAGGAAACAAAGATGGAAAGAGACAAACAGGGGGAGGGCAAGGTAATGGAAGGGTATAAGGAAAAAACGGGTGTACTCGGCCGGAGAAAAAACGAAGGGACTCTTAATTGAGACTATAGCCGAATCAGAGTGATCAAATTCAGTCCGTCAGTTCAGGCAAAAAGCGAGAAAACTCCGGACGCTGGCCCAACAGCAGAGCGTAGCTAATCCCCGAGTTGGATGGACAAGGATGGGGGAATAAACAAATGACCTCAATCAAACACATACATACAAAGCTCAAGGACCTACAGCGCAGTAGGTGAGGCCTAATGTACTATTTAAATTGCGGAGCGCCATCTTCCTAGCGATTTAAAGCTCGACAAGGCCAATTGAGCGGCTATAGCCGATGTGGCAGCCCCAAGGCAGTGGGAATGGATTCCAAATTCCCAATGGAAACTCGCTGGACAACGCCACCTCGACCCAGCAAACTGACATCAGGTCATCAGAGAGCCACCAAACTGCAGGAGCCAGAGCCTGCAAAGGAAAGCCTGACCAGTGTATAAATGTTTGCCAAGGCCACTGGGAGGATGACCTAGGGCACCACAGGAACCAAGGACACACTTCCGCCCCCAGCCGTCAGATCCATCTCGGCCGGCTAATCTTAAACCCCCGAACCCCGGGGACTAGTCGGATATCTTATGCCAGCAAAAAACGCAGCGCGGGTCCTAGAAAGCACTACCAGATAAGGCACCCGAGGGGCACCATGCAGCTGTAGCAAAACAGCAAGGATAGACTCCTCCCGGACAATAGCGTATCGTAAGCAGTGTCTGCGCAACCCTAAACCAGCAGCAAGCAAAAGGTGATGGGGTGGTGGGGAGGGCATTTTTTGGAAAAATCAAAAGAAAAAAGAAAATACCCATTAGGTAATGCGCCAGTACCACCCTGAAGTTCCCGGCACTAAACATCTCCTAGAATAGACAACATTAACCCCAACCCCCGCCAACCTGACTGCGCAGATCAGCCAACCCAACGCCCGGAACATACGTTCCCTAAATAGAATTGGGAGGTGAAAACATTGCAGGGCGAGCTGCCCCTAGCCCACGCAACCAAGAAGACCCGGCCTACTGGGTAGATGGCTGCAGCCCTGCATTGACAACTACTAGAGCCAGCTGGATACCATCCTGCCCAATTATGGTAGACAAGCGAACCAGATGATGGGATCTGGCCACGCCCGCAGCGGCCCTTATTAGTGAGTGGCAGACAAGTGACCCATGGGTACAAATGACTTCAGGTAACAGAGGTCATACACAGCGGCAATCTGGATTCCCAGAAAGGACAGGTAAGTAACCGCTCCTCCATTCCAACCTCAGCAATTAGCACACCAAAATGTCCGAATAGCGAACGGAAACCACCCAGGAGCCTAGCGCAGCGTTCAGAATAAGCAGGGCCAACAAAAAGCAATTCCTAAAGGTAGTGAGAGATACAGCCCTGACACGGGGACACTTCAACGCCCCAGTGTAAAGGTGTGTAACCCCTTAAATTATGCATGATAAATGGAACACCCCATCGGCAACACTTGACGATGAAGTATTCCTCGCCTCTACACAGCAGATCCGTTCGCTAAGGCTAGTGAATAACAGGCTAAAGGTGTTATAATCCTGATTTATTTATTCATGGCATTGCTGCTATTTAATTGGTAGTGGTGATGTACATTGTTCCCATACTACGTAGTGTGTTACAGGGGATCTATGCACCTATAGATTGCTGCCTTGAACTTAAAGTCTATATTTTAATTCACCTGGACACGTATGCCCACCAAAACTCATTTCGTTCTTGGCATCCAATACATTTTAGAAGTATTATTGTGGAATATTATTATCGAAAATAATGATTATTACTGCAATGCTAGAGATTTTGCCTTTTTTTTATTTTGCTGCTTGTCACACATTTGAGAAGCAAATATTTTGATTTGAACGACCCCTAATCCAGATATGCGTCCGTAGCATAGCCTGGAGCGCTGGAAATTTTTAGAAGGGAATATTACTGTGCGAGAACACAGCGTTGCCCATGCGCTTACCTGATGTGTTCTACCGCCAATCATGTCACCTTTCCCTCACTCATCGTAATTTTAGCATTGCAAAGCAAATGACAGGTCTTGTACCTTAGAATACAGCTAATCCAAGCTTTAGAGGCTGATGCTCCTAAATAACTCATTCGCTGGTACTGCGTTTCCACCGCCATGTTATGTAATCTATTTATTCTGCAGTAATAATCACACCGTTCTGGAGAAATGCCCTGGAGAAGGATGGTCCCTGAGCTGAACTACTTTATTAGGAACGCTGTATCTGGGGCAGGGGTTCCCAATCTTTTTCTAATTGCGACACCCTAGAGTATCAGAATTTTTCCAAGGCACCCCCAGGCCCCAAAAATATATCAAATCAAGTAGATTCTGTTGATATATTTCTCTTAGGGTCAGTTATGTGGTAAAGGGCAGGATTTGCTTCCGATTGTAAACATTTTATGATTGGCAGCCACCAGCACTGGTTTTGTCCAGAAATAATTGAACGTAAATAGTTTGAATTGGTCCCGGACCACCAACCCGAGGCACCCCTGCCAGTATCCTGAGGCACCCCAGGGAGCCTAGGCCCATAGTTTGGGAACCACTGATCTAGGGGTTGAGGCTGATCTAATTGAGACATAGGAACACCGAGCCTGGGAGGCTTACTTGGACTCGTCGGTTAGGCTGAACAAGTACATAAAGTCATCCTTCTAAATTTACCCCCTACGGCTCTCACTTAATGCCTCGATACCTGAAGGACTGCTGTGCATTCGCAGCGCCCAACCAATGTCAACCCCATGGGGGGGAGGGACGAGTGAGAAATGCCAGATAAGCCGCCCGACACAGGCTCAGCCCCCTCACCTGAAAATCCAGGCCGCGCCGCACATGTACCAACATCAGCATCACTATCCATGCCCGCTTCCATAGCCGACTCCACTGCCCGAAAATCCGTGGGGACTTGACGTCTGAAGATTCAGGCTGAGCAGCCCATGTGTCATCATCTGCATCGTCCTCCCCGACTTCGCCAGCAGTGAACGAATCCTCTTCGCTGTAGTCCAGCTGTGCCTCAACATCTGTGGGAACATGCAAAAAGGGGGGGGGGGGACCCCGAGGACTGTAGGCCTCGGTCACGTATGCGGCTCTGTGCCGAACCATCACCTCAGAGTGTCTCCCTCTCCATCATGGCAACAGCTGACCCCATATCCCTGAAAACCTGCAAGAATTCTGAGCACCCTGGAATGGGCCTCCTTTGTGCCCCCTGAGACCAATCCTCTAACTGTCTGGGACCCCACCGTCTCCCGGGGCAGAGTATTCACAATGGGCACCAGAGCCCCAGCAATGGAGGACACTGCTGCGGACAGCAGAGAGGGGTCAAAGGAGGTAGTGGAGACTCTAGCCGTGGTTGCACCCCCAGACCCTGCCTTGGATCCAGAGCACCCCACCGGTGGAAGCCTGCCAATTCCCCTGACTCCACCCCCCAGAAGCCCGTGCAGTAGTATGTCCCCTAGGTGGCAGCGCCTCACAGTTGGCCGATGAGGGCATGTAAATGCTGCCCGCACTAACCTGGCCCACGCTGCCCGAACCCTAATGTTCGCAGCTACTGTAGCGCTCACCTACAACACCGGGCCTTGCTGCCCCACGGCGTCCCACCCCTTGGCTCTAGCCGCCCCGGGGCCTGAGGCCGGAAGCAGGCCGCAGCGCAGGAGCCTCCAAGGCTTCACCTGCAGCCGGGCGTCTACCACAAGCCCATCCGTGAACGGGGACCAGAGACAGGGATGATGCCACAGCGTCTGTTCAGGCCTCCTTGACTTCGCACAGCATCTACTCAGCATCGCAGAGGGGTGGGGGGGCCTAATCGCGGCTAATTAGCATATGCCGCAACCTAATTAGCATATACCGCAACCTAATTAGCATATGCCGCGACCTAATTAGCATATACCGCGGCCTAATTAGCATATGCCGCGACCTAATTAGCATACATCGCGACCTAATTAGCATAGGCCATGCCCCTTGCGGGCGCTGTGAGAGTCCCTATTTGCAATCTTCAGAAATTGGGAGGTATGCATGGCATGGTAATAGTCAGGGAAAGCACTACTGAGACAGCAAAGCAATGTATCAGCACTCAACTGAATACAGTTATACACTAACTGGGGAGCTCAGGGGCACAGATCCACTCACCAGAAAACTTTCAGGAAAGAGAGAAATACTCCTCCCTTTCCTGCCCTGATATCCCAGCTAACACTGCTCTTCCCTAAGTCCTTATTGGACCACCGAGTCACATGCTTCCCTAGGTCACACAACAGTCTTGGATGTTTAACCCACTCCATGCCTATTGCAGACATTACGTTATTCTATGTACTGTATGTATATATATATATAGAGAGAGAGAGAGAGAGAGAGAGAGAGAGAGAGAGAGAGAGAGAGAGAGAGAGAGAGAGAGAGAGAGAGAGAGAGAGAGAGAGAGAGAGAGAGAGAGAGAGAGAGAGAGAGAGAGAGAGATGAACAAAGATGCAGCACTCCGGCCACGTAGAATAGTGAATTTAATAATGTAGCTCTTAGAGCTACATTATTAAATTCACTATCCTACGAGGCCGGAGTGCTGCATCTTTGTTCAACTATATTTTCTGATCCAGTACCGATGCGGGCACCCACCGAGGATATAGCTGCAGCCGTGGAAGTGCCGGACATCAGTGTTCAATATATATACAGTATATATATATATATATATATATATATATATATACATGTGTGAGATTGTAACCACTATCACACTTCATATAGCAGTTCACTGTTGTTTTTCCGAAATAAAATGTAAGCTTCGTTTGAATAAAAAGTTATTTATTGAAACCGGCATCTTAATGTCAGAGAGATCAGGTCTCAGTAATAGTGATGACTTAACAATCGTAGGCCATAAATGGTCCACAGAGGTAGGAAGTGTACAGCTGGGGTCCACCAGGTAGATGTGGACCCCTGCTGTACACTTCCTATCTCTGTGGACCATTTATGGCCTACGATTGTTAAGTCATCACTATTACTGTGACCTGATCTCTCTGACATTAAGATGCCAGCTATGCTACCGTCTGTGGTTTACTAATTCTGCCTATGATTAGCCACTGATTATTGAATTGCTAGCTAATTTGTGACCTGGATTTCTCTGACATTAAGAGGTATTTGTAACCCTGAAATCTGAAGCCTGTTAGAACAACTTGGTGATTTACTGCATCTTTTTTAAATCTTTGTTATGATTTCCCTCATTTGGAAGGAGACCAGTCCTAATTAACTCTGATGTATGAATTATAAACCTCCATCGCCCCTGAGGAAGTTGGCCATTCTCTTCGGCTTTGGAAGTCTCTACTTTAATGAGAATATTCATTTGTTTTATGAAGTGAATGACTTTGTGATGTCTATTGTTGCCCAAAGGGCATTTTTTATTATTATTTAATCAATTGTTATTTATTCAGTGGTTGTGATCATATCCATTAGCCCACCCTGCTCTCCCTTTCCTTTATATATATATATATATATATATATATATATATATATATATATATATATATATATATATATATATCACAGTACTATAAAACAGAATAAATACTTACCATGCAAAATAATTGACAGACAAATTCCTTTTTGACAGGGTATTATTATTTATATCAGATTATGTTCCTGATTCAGACCTAATAGCTGCTGTGCAGATTTGTATAGGGGCTGATTATTGGTAGACTGTGCATGTGTATGGCCTGTAGTATGCATGCGTGAGGCATCCTGCAATGAAAGCCTGCTACTTTTTAATCACTGACCATTGGCGAGGTGATTGGCAGGAAGCTGGCATTTGGGGGTGGTAACCGTCCGTTCTATAGGAATGCCAGAAAAAAAACACAGATGTGCCTAGGTGTTTGGAAGGAGAGTGTATGACATCAGTTCCGGCCTCGATCAGGCTGATTTTATCACAGCCAGCAAGTGAGTCCAGAGCTACGCACAGGCTGCACACAGTAGGGAAATCTTTAGATGGTGAGTGAGCTGTGCTGCAACATCTTTTCTACCTCTTCCCTGGCTTTCAAAGCAGGGGCATAACTATAGCACCGCAGCCCCCGTGGGGGGGCGCTGTGCATGTGGGGTCGCCGGGGGCTGCGGTGCTATAGTTACCCCCCCAATCCCCCGCAGACTTACGTATCTCGCTGGTCCCGGCAGCTCCGTTTTTCTGATGAGAACCACCACAAAATGGCCGCCCCCATATAGCACACTGTTCTCTGAAACTGTCTGCTGTATGGGGGCGGCAATTTTGTGGTGGTCCTCAGCAGAAGAACGGAGCCGCCTGGACCAGCGCGATAGGTAAGACTGCGGGGGAGGGGGTTAGCATAGGCGGCGGGGCGACGGGGCGGCCGGGGGGGGTGCTTGACGGGGCGGCGGCGGGGGGTGGGTATGGGCGCCCCCCCCCTAACGGCGGGGGGGTGCCCAAAACGTAGCTACGCCACTGTTTCAAAGGGAGGTATTAAACTCTGGCTAACTATTCGCACAGTGATCACATAGTGCTGCTAATTTGCTGCCTAGCAATAAGGTATGAATCAGGCCCTATATAACGGTGAGGTGTTTAGAGAGGGCAAGTACTTTACTATGGTAGATCTGTAGCAGAGTAACAGCAAGGGTGAATGGTGCATCTTTGGGTATTAAAAGCTTTATCAGATTATATCAGGTGACATGTAAAGAGAGGGCATGTACTGTATTATGGTCATCTATGGCAAAGTAACAGAAAGGATGTATGGTACTTGACTGGTGTAAGTGGCATATATTCACTGTTACTATTTTATCTAAGTCAGTTTTACCCATACCAATCTTTAGCACAACTTACACTCTTATTTTGTGTTATGTATACACTCCTACAATTATAGCTTGACCAAACCATTTCATTTCTTGGATTTGCTCAGATAGCTTGCTTTTTTCACTCTTGATCACTCTTATTTTGATAGTATATATTGTCATTTTAATGAATCTAACAAATCCCAATGACCCCGTATGGTGAAAGGTTGCTCATCCCCTTTTTTAAATACTGGAATCTTGGCCACAAAAACACATGAAAACGGACGTGAATTTGCCAAAACCATGTGAATTTGCTGGAATTTTGCTGATTCATGTGATGGTTGCAGATTCTGGGTTTTTCGCCCTGGCCTAGATGTCGTAGCCCAGCGAAAAGCTCACTCACATTCTAATTTCCCCACTGCATGTAGCCTGTGCGAAGCCCTGGCAAAAAGTCAGCACTTTTTTTTTTACAGTCAATTTTTTTTGTTGTGTTTCTCTATAGAAGTCCCTATGCAATGCTAAACAGGCACAGTGACAGTACCCTTACACAAACAACCATATCTGTTTAGCTTAAAATAATAATAATATTTAATACTAGATATAATGGGCAGTATTTAATGAGGATAATTCGCCCTGTTTCACTGCGAATTTGTGCTATTTGTGCTATATATTGGAAGGTGATTTTCTGGGTCAGAAAGTGAATCACCCTATTCAACATGCACCGTGTGTCGTCGTGTAGCAAATCGCCATCTTTTCATGGTGAAGTGGAAAGTGAACTTTTAAAATAAAGTTGTTGTTGTTTTACATTTGGTGTAAAAAAATCAGGAATTTTATTCTGAGAAGGGGCATGCTATTTTTATTCATGTGCTTATAGCTCATTAGATATTCTTATATTCACTGCTCCCGATCATTACATATGCACGATCGGGTGCAGTGAATACCCAATCCCCGGCAGAGCTCACCCGGGGGGCAGCCTGTGCTGCCTGGTTACCGGGGAGCCCACCTCCCCCCCACATACGTTTTGGGGCAGGCAAGGAGACTTCCATCTCCCTGCCTGCCGCTGTCCTCCTGCGACGTTAAATAGGGGGATAGCAGGGGGACAGCGAGGCTCCGGAATATGGCGACAGTGCAGCGAATCCTAAACAGGATTTGCTGCACGCCGCGATTGTGTACATTGAATACTGCCCAATGATGCTGTCACATTTACATTACAGGATAATTAAATGTTCTTTCTCTTTGGAATGATTATAAGAATATTTGAATTTGAAGAGTAATCCCCCGTACTGCTGGAAGAGTCGGATGCAGGCAAGTCATCTGCATCCTAGTGAAGTGGGCAGAATTGTAGTAAAGTGGGCAGGACTGCAGTGCTGTATTGAAGAAGGCGCGGCTTAATTACATAATAGTGGCATTTTAGCCCCACCCCATCCCTGCAGACCCATGGATATTGGCAAATTGTCATGGTGGGAGGGGCTTAATGATGCATATTTCTGGTTCCACCCCCTGAACTGTCCTGCTTCTTCCAGGTTGGAGACAAATATTATTTGTAAGTATGTTTATAAGGGAACTACGTAATGATTCCTGTTGTTTTAATGGTGTAATGGGGAAGAGGCTGCTGAACTAACAAGCAGTCTGTTTTTACACCATTACTCATATACACAATTATCTGATATATTAGCCTGTCGCACCCTGTTTTTTTCTCAGCTTGCCTGTGTCACTCTATCAATCTTTCTGCCTCACTACCATCTTGACTGTCACTTAGCTTTGCTGAACTACATTCATTGCTGTAACAGGGCTTTACACTGCCTGTTTTGCCAGTTTGTGCATGAAATAATGAAGTCACAGATATGGGTTGGGGGTCATCAGAACTTTAAATTGCAATAGTGTAACTGTGAATGCCTACTTGTAGCATCTAAAGTGCGCTACAACTGGCACTGCTATGCCAGTTACCAGCTTCAGGGGCAGATTTATTAAGCTTGGAGAAGAGATAAACTGGAGATAAAGCGGAGAAAAGGTAAAAGGAGATAAAGCACCAGCCATTCAACTCCCAACTGTCTTTTTCAAACACAGCTGATTGGCTGTGTTTTTTCTCCTTTTACCTTTTCTCCGCTTTATTTCCAGTTTATCTCTTCTCCAGGCTTAATAAATCTGCCCCTCAGTGTAGTTACCAGAAGGGCCCAACTGTAGATCCACCGATTTAGAAGACACAGTGTACTGATTTTTGCTGATTTAAAATGCTAGCAGAGATGGCGATGGAGTGGTTTATATACCATCCAAAACAAGCAAGATCCAAGCTTTCCATGCAAATGATGTGGGTTGCCTGATTTTGAGATAGGATTTTAAAACTCCTACAAAATAGCACGGAGTCAGCTAATATTTCTGTTCTGTTGGATTGCTTCAAGTCTAAACCATTCACCTCTGCTTTTAATTACTTTTAAAAACTGCTTTATTTAGAAGCACAATTGCATAGGCATATATTTTCTTACATTGTTTACCATGTTTAATTGCTTATCAGTAAATTGCTTGTTAAAGGTTGCATATTAAATGTTTCTGCAGATTATTGTTCATTTCCTTTTTAAGTCTTGATAACTATGATGTGCAGATTATGATTTAATTCTAAACTATTATGCACTTGATATCTTCTTGTTTACTGCATTTTCTCTGCACAACAATGAGATACACAACCCACACATACAGTAATATCTCTTCTCCCATTATCATCAAAGACTTCCATATCATTTGTTCTGCTCTGCTCTATTGTCTTTTCCTTCTTCTCTCCTCTAATTACTTTCCTGGCAATACATCCTACTGGCAGTCCTGTCCCTGTAATTATCTAAGTCCCACTATCCCTTTTGCAATCCATCTCCAAGTCTATATTGTCATTCTATAAAGAAACACAGACACATAGTCATTCACATGAAAATGCCATAAGTACATCAAATTCAATGATTCTCTTTTTTATAAGCCCCAAATTTGGCTGCAATACATCATTGAAGCTTTTACCAATTATTTTTCACATAGTGTAGAGTTGACAAACTACTAACCAATCAGTTCCTGTCATATTTCAAACACAGCCTGTAACATGACAGTTAGGAGCTGATTGGCTGGTGATTTATCAGTCTCCATGGTATCGCTTTTTATGCTTAGCACATCTCATTGTGTATTGCAGTAATCAAAAGAAATATTTTCAACAACTCTTCAGTTGCAGTCATTAATTGATAACAGTCAATAAGGATAGTTTGTTGTTGTTTTCTTTCCATCCAACGATGTTTTTTTGATAGGATCAACTTTGTCTCCACAATATAATATGGTACTGTAGTCTCACTTCCAATATAACCAGGTTCCACTTGATGTTGAGCCTTCTTAATCCCATGTCCTGGATCTCCTTAAAGAACTTTCTGGTTGAAGAAGCCTGAGATGTGAATTCTGACCGACAATGGCTGAGGATATTCTTTCAGTGACTGCAACTGTTATAAATGTGGGGTGGTCTTGTAGAGTCCACAAAAGAGCATTACAATCAAGAATGCACTAGTTTGGAAAATACCCTACTTGCTAAAAATACATACTTTATAATCTCTAATAGTGAAGGAAGTGCATACAACTTCTTATTACTTTCAAACATACAAGGGAGGTTCAATACATAAGATAACAAAGCCTCTCATTGTGTAAATTTACTTGTACATATACATATAATCAGTAGTATGGACTCGGAACAGATTATGTTTCCACATAGCCCCGTGTCTAAGCATTTATTCCAACACATCACAAAGGCATCTATTCTGGCATAGAAAAGATCAGTGTCAGGAACCTCAAGCAAGGATCTGATGGCTTGCTGACCTTCACTGTTGTACACAGTACCCAATAAGATGTTCAGTTCGGCAGCAATACCACTAACTCAAATGCATCGGTCCTCCTTCAATGTCATCTGGGGTGCACATGCTTGTCAGATCAGTCCGCTGCTCAGCTGGGTGCTCGTCAATTCCTAGCCGTTCTCGGCAGAACGTGTTTGACTGCTTTTGAAGTCGGGCAAGTTCTTGCCGAGATCCCTGTTTAACTGTCAGGAATGGCGGCGGAAGATTGAATATCCCCCTAAAAGTACTTAACAGAAGAAATTGTAATGTACAAAATGCAAATTTGTGAAAGTGGCAAGTTAGTGACTTATTTTTGTACAATACATACATATAGGGTGACATTCTATGGATTGAGATAAATCCGCATTTTTTTTATCGCACCACTTCGCACTTTTGAAAATCGCAAGATTGGCCCGTTTTTCGCATATTTAATGAGATGCGAAAAACGGGCCAAATAGTGCGAATAGGTGCGAGTTGGTGCGATGTCTTTAGTCCTGAAAATGTGCGATTTTCATGTCTGAAAATCGCACGTTTGCAGGAAATCGCAAGTGAAAATTTAAAAAAAACTGGCGCGGGGTCCCCCGCCAGAGCATAACCAGCCCCAGGCTCATTGAGCTGGTGCTAGTGACATAAAATCAGGGTCCCCGACAAATAGGGGTCCCCTTGATTTAATGAAACCAGCACCAGGCTCAAGGTCCGGCGCTGGTTCCCAAAATACGGGGGACAAAATGACTAGGGGTCCCCCGTATTTTAAGAACCAGCACCAGGCCCAACCAGCCAGCAGGGTAATGCCACAGCCGGGGGACACTTATTATATAAGATCCCGCGGTCAAAGCATTATCCCCCTGGCTGGTCAGCATGAGCAGGGGTCCTGGGGAAGTGGGGACCCCCCCAATGAAGGGGTCCCCCCCCTCCAGGACTTACCAGCCCATGCTGAAAGTCCGGGGCTGTCCCCGATGCCCCTGGGCGGTGGGCATCGGGCTGATGGAAAGTGTAAAAAATTTAAGAAAAACTATTGTTTTCTACTGTAGAACTATGAATCCCAGCAAGCCTACCCCGCATGCTGGGACTTGGAGAACCACAAGTCCCAGCATGCGGGGCATTAAAGGGCCCGCTGGCATTTGTAGTTCTACAGTACAAAAAATTGTTAAATAAAACACACTGACACCCTGAAAAATAAAAGTTTAATACACACATAACACACACACTGATACTTACCTACCTTGAGCCCGTAGGTCGGTCCCTGGATCCGGGGTCCGGGGCTCCTGGACAGAAGAGTCCGGTTCCGGGGCCTTGGTCCTGGTTCCGGGGCTGGTCCGGGGTCCTGGGCTCCAGGGCTGATGTCTCCGGGGTCCAGGATCCGAAGTAGTCCAAAAGGGGTGCCTAAGGAAGGAAATCCTACTCACCTGGTCCCCGGCGACGACCTTGGCATCCGCTCCGGCAGACGCGCTGCTCCCGGCTGGTACCCGCTCACGGACTGGAGAGGCGCAGAGATGTTTCATCTTCCGCGCCTTTCCTCAGAATGATTCTATTGGCCGCCTAGCGGCCAATCAAGAGCCGAGAAAGTCGGCTCCTGATTGGCCGCTGGGCGGCCAATAGAAACATCCGGGGGGTTAACTATAGCACCGCAGCCCCCGGCGCCCCCACATGCACAGCGCCCCCCCGCGCGGTGGCGGGGGCTGCGGTGCTATAGTTATGCCGCTGAGCCCGGGGTTGGTTATGCTCTGACGGGGGACCCCGCGCTGGTTTTTTTTTATTTTAACTGTTTAAACTTTTTTTTACACCAGATCTGTGCAGGGTTCTGGCTAATTCGCCCATCAGAACCTGGTCTGATTTCTGGGCGAATTATAGACACACCTTATACAAATCGCATACCATTAAATATGCGATTTGTATACTTTTTCATGTGAAAACATCTGGATGCGATGTGCTGCGAAAAGCAGCCATCGCATTTCCAGTGTGTCCAACTTGTTGGCAAAATCACACTTTTTTCACATTTTCGCAGCTCATTAAATATGCGAAAATGGAAAAAATGCGATTTCGAAAAAAATCGCAAAAGTCTAATTATCTCAACCCATAGAATGTCACCCTTCATGTATAGTTTCTAAGAGAAAAGTTCTGAGCAGAAAGGTAGCAGAACTGGAGAATTCTTCCTCATTTGTTAAAAAAAATTTGCTAAATTATTTTCAAGAAATTGTTTTGTTAGTTTTTAGTTATTTACCAGATGTATCAAGCCAATCAGCTCCCTGTCATTTTTCAAACCTAGACTGTGATAAGGCAGATAGGAGCTGATTGGCTGATTGTTTATCACTGTCCATTTTATCACTTTTTGAAGCTTGATACATATGGCCCTATAAATGCTACTTTTAAATCCTACTGCAAAGCCCATAAAGTTAAATGCAAGTTATCTGAAATCAGATTTATTTCACATTAACAAATATGTACAGATAGTTATGCTTATCAAGTATCCTCCATGTTACACAGGTGACATTTGCGGCTCCTTGAAAAGCTTTAGCCAGCGCGTGGCACAGCTTGGGCACAGCGCTAAGCAGTGGGCACTAGCATCCATATCTCAGCACCGATGAGTGAGGTTATATCTGTATACTATAACTATGTACATCATCACAAAACTGTGAGGTGTAACCTTATTTTACTGAGCCCCGGCAATGCTAGACTTGGTCCTGCTTTAATAGAGGAAGTCGGCTTCGAACAGAAAAAAATTGTTCAAAGTTCTGTCATTGAAAAAAACATTTTACAATTCTGAAAACATTTGAACATTGTTGTTGTTGTATGGGGTTTCCAGAATGATATTTTATTTAAATGGTTTCCGGACGATTGTAGACGCTTTACAATGACATTAAGTATCTGTTGAGATTTTGATGTAACACTGTAACATGTATGCTACCTCTCACTAGCTCATTATTATTACTTGCCCTTCTCTCTATCTTGACAGCAGAAAATGCTACTTGACGTTGGTTAAATAGATGTGAAGAGTTCTATTGCTAAGTACAATACTAAGTATTATCTCTTCGCATTGAGATGACACATTTTTCATAAAGTCTGTACAATCTGCTCATTTTGACATAAAAGTTATCAAAATCATCTCATTCTAAATGAAACTTCAGTCTTGTCAGGTATTCAGCGATAAGATTGCATTAATCTTCATATACATATAGTGTTTGATTTTCAATTGTACCCGAGGCTCACAAATCTCAGGTGATCTCTTACAGTTTGAAACACTTCAGTCGATTTCTTTTGGTATAGCGCCTTCTACCTGCAATACCTAGAACTGCAGCTTTTCTGTATTTTTAAAAGCAGTACATTAAGCAAGTGTAAAGCTGAAATAGTTCTTGATAATACCAACTGATATGCTGTATATGTTATGTATATGTCCATGGATGAGTTTGCTTGCCCATAATTCTGACAATGATGCTAAAAATTCTGCATGCACTATACAATTGTTGTACCATTGCTGCTGCTATTACTTTATTGTGTTATATGGGTAATCGCACTGAAATACTGGAAAAGGGGAGACATCTCTCCAGAAGCTTTATGTGTCAGTGCTGTTTTGTGTACAGAAAAAGCATGAACAATCTTGGTTCCTAGGTGCCATGGAAACTAAGCTCCATCTCAAGTAAATTATTGTGATGAAAGTGAAAGGCTGCTTAATTAAACAACCCAATCAATCAGGTTTAAATGTTCTTAGTCATATAGGGAACATGATTTTCCTATTGTTCTGGTACTAAGAAACTAATTTACAGTTATGAGTAATATCAGAAAGTACAATTTTACACATTGGCAAAACCATGTAGCACTCTGTGTAAGAGAGAATTTTAAATCTACGGGCAGATTTAAGTTTGAGGGGGGGGGGGGGCACAACTTAGCTTCCCTTTAGCCTGCAGTGGTGAAATAAAGCTGAATATAATTTGTGTGCTACATTCAGCCAGTAATTTCACTGCATGCAGAGTTAAAAGATGTTGAGCCTTTTTTAAACACATTTTTGCAATGCTGCAAGAGCTAGGAGCCATGGTGCCTGGAGCAAGGGTATGTTTCAGTGTCCCTCTCCACTATACAGAATTGGGGTTGTAGCCAAGCATGTTACCTTCGAATAGAAAAATAATATGTATAAATTCTAAACTGGTGAATCAATTATGTATTATCATAAATACTTTACTTAAAGATGGTGAGGTGCTGTAGTCCACCCCAACCCCATAAACACACACCTCTCAACATTTTTGCAGTCAGGACTTCTGCCAGCACCAGAAAGGTTATGTAACTATAAACAAAGGGCGTGGCTTAGTTGGAATGATGCCCCCACAAGCCATGCCTCCTCTTTTTATCACTATGGGGGGCATGGACAGTGCTCTATGAGCTGCTGGCCCTGCCCCTAGCCCCTTTGTCTGCTGTGAATAGATGCTTTGAACATGTGCATAGCATCTATTCCCTGCTGCTTTGCTTAGCAGTGGTTGACAGGGGGACTCCCAAGTGTCCCCTACACCACAACACACGGCTGCCCGTACGTTGGACAGTCCAAAAAACTGGACAAAATTAGGACAATTGGGAGGTACAGTATGCATACACACTGATATGTATTATTAAACCCATCAGTGATGTGTTTGTGATATATGTCAGTGGGTTGATATTTCCTAAAAGTAATCATTCTAGGAAACATCAGGCTTGCTCCAGAAGTGCGAGAAAAAAGAAGCAGTGATTTCTCATTTTCTCTCCTGTAACTGGATAAACATTTTGCCACCATCAGTTGAATTCCCCACTAAGCTTCTGGTAATTCTGCGTGAGCAGTGTGCTAGGAGAACACAAATTTGTTATTAGGATTGTGTATTGCAAGAGAAATAAGTGTATGATAAACTAAAAACTATTAAATCTAACTTAAAAAAGTAATGTGTGACTTGCATGTACGTCCATTACACATTTTTCTTGCTAGTTATTTTATTCACTACAGCACAGACATTTTTTTCCATCAGCAAAATATATCTTAAATAGTTTCCCCTTTTACATGGCAAAATCTGTATTTTATTAAGTGTCTCTCACTGTACCTCATTGTGCCAATGTAAGGTCAGTGTTGGGTTCCCCAATACAGTAGTATTACTTACCAAATCTGTCTTCTTGCTAGACTGAGTCATAGCTACTCCTCCAACATGCAATCTGACATGAGTACAATCCTGCTAGGAGCCAGGAGCAAATGCTATATTCATGTAGAGTTGACTGCTGTCAGTGGGTGTCAGGGGCCGGACTGTGAAGCACCCTCTAACCTTTCTTGGCATCTAAAGCTCACACTCCACTGGAGCCAACGTCCCTACTCCCTGCATGCAAGCAACATTGTTTCCCCCTCCAATCTCTAGGAGGGGCATGCAGGAGATGTCTCAGTAGAAGAGACGCCTCCTGCATGTAACTGCAATCCCATCTCTGCGACTGGTGACGCAAACCTGGATCCAACATGTTCCAGACAAATGTCTAGCTGATAAAGTTCCAGCTTACTCAGCTGGCCCACAAAAGTGTGGGCTGTGAGGCCAGAAAGTCTGTGTGGTAACATGCAGACCCCTAGGTCTCCCCTCCCATAAAATGGGGACAACACTCCCTCATTTCTGGGAATGCATGGCTCCACACCTCCCCACACCCACAACTCTGCAAGAAATGGCAACTATGGTGCTACACAATCTATTGTATGCTGCATTTTTAGAAATTAAAGTTACGACTGGTCGATCATGAGACAGTCACCTCAGTCTCAGTCAGAGGCACATTCTTTCCTGGGTCACCCTTCACTTTTCTCCCTTCATTCTTCCTGATAAAATGTACCAGAAGACCCATCAGATGTAATCAAAAACAAATGTACAACCATTTCATATATCTACTGTGCATTTAAATATGCCCGCTAATATGCACCTGTAGTTTGGGAGATTTTTTTCATATATGACATCACACAGCATTGTTTTCATAATTATCTTTTAAACTAATATTATCTGTATTTGTCATTTAACTTCAGTTATCCGTTTCTATCATACTGTAGAGAAATCTAATTGAAATTCTCCCCATCCAAGGAAGTCATTGTAAAAACTGGTTTCATGTACTTGACAAAACGAAAGCAGATATTCCAAAAACTCTTGCTCTGTGGGGAAATTTTGCATGAAGAGGTCAGACTCGTGATAGTCTTTTCTGCAAAAGCAGCTCAGAAGCTGCAGTGCAAACCAAGCAATTCGGCCAAGCACTAATTATGGCAGATATAGTCATCTACAGCACATATAAGAGACATTGCTGCCACCTATTGGTAGAATTTGGTAAATCTGTTCCACTCTTTCCTTATTCTGTAGTACAGAAATACCTGTTACTTATGACAAAATGGAAGCTACGTTACTGTAAATTGTTTGCGGAACCTAGACTAATTTGCCCGCAGCCTTCAATTACAAAACTGATAATTATTTTTCAACTCATGATGTGTATGTTCTTAATACTATATTGCAATATCCTTAAGTACACGGTACTTTCGGTTGGTTAATTGGACACAACACATGAATTACATTGATGGGATAGTTTTAGCATCTGGACAATTATCTCTGGCTTTGTAAATGACATACTTACTGCCAGATGGAAGGATTTCAATAGCATTTTGCAGGATATGTTTGCAGTATCGCATATTTTTCTATTTTCTTATCCCACTTAAAGAATCTTCTTTGTTCATTTAAAAGTTAAATGAGCTTTTCCTCGTGATATATTGTGCACACAAATTGTGATACCATTTTTCTCTTACAGGCATAATTAGAACTGCTTTAACAAACATGGACAGAGAAGCAAGAGAGTATTATGAAGTGATTATTCAGGCCAAAGACATGGGTGGACAGCTGGGAGGATTATCTGGAACAACCACTGTTAACATCACTCTCAGTGATGTGAATGACAATCCTCCGCGATTTCCTCAGAGTAAGTGACAGTCGCAATCAGTTTGTTTAATGTACTGAATGCTGTTCTCTTCTGCTTTACAACTTTTCTGGATTCCAACTAGTAACTACAAGTGCCAAGAAAACTCACTAACATAAGGCTTCAATAAAGTATATCAAGGAGACAAACTGAACTAGTATATTTTACTTTTCTCTTTTCAGAGCCTGAAAATATGTGAATTTGGAAGTGTTGTACAGTATATCTTTATACAAACAGCTTGTAGAATTCAAATTCATTTGCTACATCTGTGATGAGCTTACATGATCATATGGCAATTATTTTGTTTTTTTGTTAAAGATCAACTTGTACAAATTTTACCTTTCAATACAATTAAAGAGTTATTCAATCCACTAATTTACTTGTTCTAAAAAGTACCAAGCTTCCATCATCATCTCAAGCTGGTTTCAAATTGCAAAAACCTGCTTTCAACTCGTTTTTGTAAACGTTTTTTGAAATGGGTCAAAAGCCAGTTAAACCCCTTTCATATTGCATGTTGTAAAGGTATATTGCAGTTTCAATACCATTTTTGTACCTTCAGATTCAACCCGTTTCACCCATAGGAAGCCATACATTGTCATTTTAAAAGTTTTTTTTCCTGCTTGTGGGCAGGGATCATGTGTGGTTATCATTTGTAGCAAATACCGTTTCTGGCCTGTTCAGACTGCAGGGAAAACGGCTCAGAAACGTGTAGGATCCTGCTTTTAACACGTTTCAAAATACTGGTATTTTGTAACCGGTAAATTGATTTTGGAGCTTTCATATTGCAGCTAGTACCGTTTTAAAGCAGTTAAAAATCGGCAATATGCCGTGTTAAAACTGCAATGTGAAAGGGGCTTCAGATGAGAGAGAAACTACCCACCAATCAGCTCCTGTCATTATTCAGATATAGGGCCAGATGCACTAAGCTTCAAAAGTGATCGAATGGAGAGTGATAAACAGCCAGCTAATCAGCTCCTGCCTGACATTTTTCAAACACAGGGCGAGATTCAACAGAACACAAAATGCCGTAAAAACCTTGTTTTCTGGGTTTTTACAGCATTTTCATATGCAGCAAAGCCCCACCGCCGGGGCTTCACTGCGGGGGGTTACGCCAGTTCTATATGGCGTAACCCCATGGATGCCTATGGGATTCTCTTTGCATCCCCCGCCGCCCCGCCCCCGCTTCTGAGTGCAGGAAGGAGGAAGAGGAGCCTCCTCACAGCCGGCTGAGGGTTCAGGGAGGGAGGGGGGACCCACTGCACATCACCGGCCATCGCCTTTGCTTTAATAATCGCATATGTTACTGCATATGCGATTATTAACAATGCGAGTGCCGGTGATGTGCGGCCGGGATTATTAGAGAATCCCGCCCATTGTCTGTGACATGAGAGGTAGGAGCTGATTCGCTGGCTGTTTATCACTCTCTATTTTATCACTTTTGAAGCTTAGTGCATCTGGTCCATAGCCTGTGACAAGTCAGCTAGCTGGTTGGCTGGTGCTGTAATTTTTTCCACATTATAACTCCAAGCATTGATGCATATGTAATGTAATCCCACTAGGATTAGCTGTCTGCAGATATTGCATTACTTTCAGGTATGTTTTGAGAAAAAATGTTTTGAGAAAAAAAAATGGTCAGAGCAGGCATACAACCAGGAGCACCAAGTATAGACTTGTTAATACTCTTTTAATATAACATTTCTCAATGAAAATACCGACGATTAGGTAATATTCTAAGGAATACTACATGCAAATAACAGCCAGCATTTATCCTGCATAGAAAAAATAGGAATGTATTTGCTCTCCTTGCGTGGCAACATGATTTGTTACAGACACAGAGTTACTCTGGATTTTTTAAGTTACAGTACTGTACAAACATCAGATTAATTGAATTGCTTTTTGTTTTTCATTTACTTTTATTATTATTATTTTATATTTATTTATATATTTGTTTAAGTGGAATTTCACTGGTGAAGGTATGGTACTTGTGATAACTTAAGCCTTTTGCGATTGTGTTGCTCACTCATCTTTTAAAGTTCTGTTTGTCTTCTTCCTTCAGAACACTACCAAATGAATGTGGTAGAATTATCCCCTGTAAATGCCACTGTTGGGAGAGTTCTTGCGATGGATCTGGATGAAGGAGTCAATGCAGAGATGAAGTATACTATTATAGATGGAGATGGACTTGACATGTTTGATGTAACAACAGATCCCACATATCAAGTTGGAGTAATAACAGTAAAAAAGGTAATCTTTATATCTGTTCAACAATTCAGAGACTTTTCCGATACATGCACCTCACAAACAGCAGTACTGTAAACATGTTTCCTAAATGCAGTATATATATATATATATATATATATATATATATATATATATATATATATATATATATATATATATATATATATATATATAGGGTCCTTGAGGCGGCACTCAGACTGGTACGCTGTAATAGTGATGCAAGCTGGGTCAGTGGACCGGGGTGCCTTCCGAGAGCAGTGGATGCTGGCTCTACATACAGTTACCGGCGGCGGCACTCCAACAACAAAAAAAACACACCAGAGGCAATGCAGTTCAAGCCGACGTTTCAAGGCCGTTCAGCCCTTTTACCATGTTGTTGGAGTGCCGCCGCCGGTAACTGTATATATATATATATATATATATATATATATATATATATATATATATATATATATATATATATATATATATGTTGTTTATATGTTGTCAAATTCAACTTGGGTATCAAATGAGTTGCCCAAGAAGTAAGTGACTCAGTTGGTGAGAGGATCTTAGTCACTGCCTGTAACTGTTCAAATCATAATACAGAGGTACTGTATGAGTCATAGGGTTGACTGTATGAAAGTCGACCACTATAGATCAACATTTTACACTTTTTTTTGTCCAGAATTGCTACACAGGGTACCTTGTGCTCGAAAAGCTTCGGGCACGGAACCTCGCTGTGCACCACTCACTATTTTATTCTCCCTTCCCGTGCTAGTGGATGGTAGGGTATGACATACCACCTGATTTGTAAAAAAAACATGAAAATCATGTCGACATTTTGACTGTTGACATTCCCATTGTCGACTGAATGCTTGTGTCGACATTCTGAGCCTGTTGACCTTAACCAAGTTGACCTATTTCATGTGTCGACCTAAGTCAGTTCGACCTTTAGTGGTTGACTTAGTGTATGTCGACATCATAGTGTCAACCTAGCAACCGCATTCCGTAATACAGTTGTTGCTGGAGTTTGCACTTAGCCATGGAACTCATTGTGTGGGTGCTTCTGTATATAAACACTGTGCAAACGAAGGATCCTTTCTGTATCTTTTTGGGTATATAGAAGGATCTGATCTTGTTACTACATAGACAAACTCCATTCCAGAATGTCACCCATAATAATATTGAACAAATGCTTCCTACAAGGCTGGAAGATCTCACTGCTGATACAAGTACCATAAGGCATGTGTAGAAGAGCATATCTGTCCAATGATCTCATTAAAGTGGTCTTTGCGGGCGAGCCCTTGTCCAATGTGATTTGGAAGATGGTGCAAACTTTAACATTGTGCATGCTAGCAATAATTTTTTCAACCATTTCAAAGGATGAGTTGGACACATAAGGGCTTTGTTGAGATGCACACGGTCAAAGAAGAAGTATACTTACCCATTTATATAGGTGCCACCTCAGTGGCATAAGTTCATCCCTGCTGCCCGGAGGCAAGATGTATACTGGTGCCCCCCCCACTCCCCACAGACACACACAACCTTATAGAAAGAGACACATATATATTTCTAAATTCAGCCATAGAAGTGATATCAATGGCTTTCAATTAATAAATTTAAACTTGCAGCTGAGGAGAGGTGCCCCATTGGGAGCAGGAGCCCGGCGGCAGATGACTCCATTGCCTCCCAGAGTTCTGCCTCTGTGCCACCTTCTTAGAAACCCATGGAGTGTCTAGTCTACCATCACAAGTGTGATTACACCTAATGTAGTCATATGATTGAGTTTATAAGTGGCCTTACCCTGCATCGCAAGTAGTCTATGCCTTAAAGCAGGGATGGGGAACCTTTGGCCCTCCAGCTGTTGTTGAACTACAGATCCCAGCATGCCCTGCTACAGTTTTGATATTTGTCCATGCTAAAACTGTTGCAGGGCATGCTGGGATGTGTAGTTCGACAAAGGTTCCCCAGCCCTGCCTTACAGCACAGACTGTTGGAGCTACAGAAAAATTAGCACATATAAAAAGGGGAAGCATATCAAAAGACTGATAGTGTGTACACACAGGGCGATATGGCTTCCAATGTTGCTGATATAGTGAACATCTGAAGCCATATTGCATGCTTTTTTAGGGCTTGCGAACCCGATGCGCTGCCGATGTGCACTCCGGTGTGAGCGCAAATTGGCAGTGAAATAGAGAGGGCAGCCAAGACTATATACTGTAGTGCAGATCTGCACTATATAGTCTAAATTGTCCCTCTGCATGCATGCCTTGAGATGTGATCTGATCGTATTGGGACTCGCATCTCACAGCATATCCTGCCATGTGTACACACCTTAAGCTTGATTCATTTGCTGTAAGCATTACAAATATGCCCATAGGGAGGACATGCTGCACATGGGTCCCTTGGGCATTAATATGCCTGTGCTATTAACAAACAATAAACAAACAGAAATACCTTATAAGAAGCATATTTTGGAATGTGGCCATGACTCATTTGGTGCCAACTCCTCCGAGCATGCTACACTTGCATGGACACACCCTTCTTGTAACCAATAATATTATTACTTACTAATTATAGGATACCGCAAGTTTGACATACATACAAATCAACACATGGACACATTTTGTTACACATATTCAGTTAATACAATGGGCTAGATGCACTAAGCTTCAAAAGTGATAAAATGGAGAGTGATAAACAACCAACCAATCAGCACCTTTCAGACACAGTCTGTAACATGGCAGATAGGAGCTGATTGGCTGGCTGTTTATCACTCTCTCCATTTTATCACTTTTGAAGCTTAGTGCATCTGGCCCTTCTATTGTTGTCCTACAAAGACCCTTTAAACACAGAGAACCTTTAATGTTTCCCTAGACCAGTGCCTACTGTACATAGCCATAACTGGTAAATCCAGCCTTGAGCATAGTCTATAAAGTGGCCTGGGATGATGACATTTACAGTAGTTATGAATAAAGTTCCAGTGCACATGTCAAGGGGTGAGCCGAAATAAGTGAAAAGTGACCCGTTTCAGTGCTCAAACAGGACTTTTTTGCCCATTATTGTGGTCAAGTTTAGCTACTTTATGCATCTAAACCTGACCACTCTGGGTGCGACATGTGTGATCTCCCATCACTTTTATACAATAAATACTGGCCATAATTGTTTATTAAAACCTACATTTGGTAATGAATGAATACACAAATATTTACAATATTTGGCTAAGTATTCAAATAATAGATTTTACATTTTAATTGCAGCAGATGGATGAAGAATGTTTAAAGGGTTTCAGAGTACTATGTTTAAGCAAGATGTGAAATGACACTTTAGAATGTTGACTGGAATTTTTTAAACATCAAAGAAAATATACTGTACCATGGCTTCACAATCTCCCAGCTTCAGCTGCCAACTATCTGGTTTTGCTGAAAGACCTATCCAGTCCTCACTCTTGGATTTCTCACAACATGACTGTATCCATGTCCCAGCAATGTTGTGAATAGTCTAATTTTCAATAGGTTGTTTCTATCACATTGCACTTCAAAAAATATATCATCCCAAATGACCAGCATACAGTATGTAGGATGATAACATTAACATGCTCTAACTTTAGTTGAATAAACCTTTAACAATAAGAACAGCATATATTACATTTGAATCTTTTTGTGCAGGTTCTAAAAAAATGCTGCTAAATGTATTATACCAGAGCGTCTCAAACTAAACCACAACAGTCCAGATTTTTAGGATATCCATGCTTCAAGTTCAAATGGTTAAATCAAATTGAGGTACTAACTGAATCACCATGTGCTATCATGGCTACCTGTAAAACCTATTACAGAGTTTGTGAAACTCTGATTTATAACATATGGTAATGGGAGGTCCCAAATCTGAATACATAAGCAGGGCGGACCTTTGTATGGCAAAGCCGCGTGACAAAAAGGGGGAGTGACCTCATGGGAAGGAGGCGTGGCATCACAAAAATGGGCGTGGTATTACACTTTAGACCACACACCGTAATGCCCATTATATATTTTAGCAAACTCCGCAATACCAGCATGGCACATACAGAAACCTCCTCCTCTCCCCATACTGCATATACCCTGGGCTGAGGGCTGGGAGTATCATTTGGCCCACTCACATAAAACAAGACACACATATACTAGAAAAGCCGTAGTACAGGAACAGTGACAGTGCAGAGAGAGAGGGGGGAGAGACAGAGAGAGAGAGGGGGACAGAGAGAGAGAGAGTGGAGAGAGAGAAAGAGAGGGGGGGAGAGACATAGAGAGAGAGAGGGGGATAGACAGAGAGAGGGGAGAGAGAGAGGGAGAGAGAGGGGGGGAGAGGCAGAGAGAGAGAGTGAAAAAAAAAGAGAGAGAGAGACAGGAGAGTGCAAAGAGAGAGAGAGAGTGGGGGGGGGAGAGGGAGAGAAAGAGAGATAGCAAAGAGTGGGGGAAAGATATATAGAATATAAGAATACAGTATACAAGAGTTGTACCTATGGCAGCAGCCCGATGGTCAGTGTCAGTCAGCAGCGGTCCCGTGGAGGAGGCTAAGGCGGGTCCTGTGGAGGAGGAGGGTGAGGTGGTAGTCCCATGGAAGCTGCGGCTTTCATGGAGGAGGAGGCTGTGGCCGTGGTTCTCAATGTGGCCTTAGAAATGACAGGGGGCACATGCTTCCTCCTCTGAGGAGACAGACACTAGACTTCATATTTCACCTCTAGCATCTGATAGGAAGCACAGCGCTGCAGCGCTTAGCGCTGTGCTCCCTGTCAGACGCTAGAGGTGAAATATGACTTCTAGTGTCTGTCTCTCAGGGGAAGGCTCCAGCAGCGGTGGAAGATTGAGGGGGGCGGCGGCGGGAGACGGAGGGACGGGCAGCCGCCGGTGGGATATGGAGGGACGGGTAGGCACCAACGGATGGAGGGAGGCCGTCATTTCTTTAAAATTTATGCGGCTGGCGGTCTGATGGGTGGTCCGGTGCACCCCCGGACCACCCCTTAGATTCGCCTATGAATACAATCCTTCCAAGTAGTAGAACTACTGCCATGCAATGGAAGGCTTATTCGTATTCGTAATCAGGAATATGAATGCATATGCCATTGAAATAATATGAGTAGTAATCACCATTCTGTCAAATGGTGATTCCTAATTTACTAACCAGCCGTATGTAATATACGGCTGGTAATTCCCACGGAAATATGCCTGGAAAGTACAACAATTTTTCCAGGTGTATTTGGCTTCAGCATGCATGGTTTAATCAGATCCATACAGGCTGCAGTGTAAAAAAAAAACCTCCACGACCGTAACCAGCCCTGGGCTTAAAGAGCCGGTCCAGGTTCTAGAAGTTCATGTGTCCAACTGAGTAGGATATCCCCGGAATTATTAAATCAGCACCAGGCTCAAGGGCTCTTCCTGGTTCCCAAACTACGGGGAATTTTTTTTTACGTAAGTTCTCCCTGTCAAAGCATTCATCCCTGTGGCTGGTCAGCCTGGGCAGGGGCCCTGGGGGAGTGGGGACCCCCCAATTAAGGGGTCCCTCCTCCAGGATTTACTTTGCCCGGGCTGAAGCCTGGTGCCCCAGGCCAGGGGGCACCGAGCTGACTGAATTGTAAAAAATAGAATGAAACTATTATGTATTGTTGTTCAACTATGAGTCTCAGCCTGCATGCAGGGACTTGGAGAACCACAGGTTCTTGTAGTTCCACAACCTTACGAATAGTTAAAGATAACACAGACACATAAAAAAAGTAAAACTTTATGTCACACTACATTCATTGAATCATACATTACATATGGGTTCCCTTGATGGCCTGTCCACTTGTCCATTAAGAATCCAATAAGGGTTCCTGTGGAGAAACGCGTACTCCATAGACATAACCGGAGCTTGTGTTTACATTCTTGGCTCTGCCCACAGACTGGGGGTTAGGCCTACCCACCAGCCAGCCATGAGCAGAGATTTTCCAATACCAACTCATGATTGGCAGTAGGGTGGGCCTATGCTCTGGTCTGTGTTGTTTAATTCTATTTTTTACAACTCAATCAGCCCAGTGCCCACCACCCAGGCAGGGTTAATTTTGGAGGGGGGAACCCCATCATTAAGGGGTCTCAACTCCCAGGGTCCTGGCCATCCGCAGGAATGAATGCTTTTGCTGGGGGGAACTTACCTAAATAGTGTCCCTTGGCTGTTGCATTACCCTGCTGGCTGGTTGGGCCCAGTGTTGGCTCTCAAAATACGGGGGACTGCTAAACATTTTGTCCCCCGTATTTTGGGGAGCAAGACCGGCCCTTGAGCCTGGTGCTGGTTTTAAAAATTCCAGGGGTCCCCTACTCAGTTGGACCTGTGAATTTCTGGAACCAGGATTGGCTTTTTGAACCCTGGGCTGGTTACGGTCATGGGGGGGACCCCACACTGTTTTAAAAAATTATAATTTTTACACTGCGGCCTGCACAGATCCAATTAATGTGTGCAGGCTGCTGACTCATGTTTGTATTTAGTGGCTGTATATATGACCGCCAAATACAAATACGGCAGCATACAGATACCTTTGACATCGGGCTCATACGAATCTGTAAATGCAGCAGATTAGTAAATCTACCCTATTTATTGTATTTTCCTGAAAATTTGGCCAATGCCAGTCATATGAATTCGTACCATCGGCCGTATTTCCGGATCTTAGTAAATTTCCCCCCAGGGTGTTGACATTAAATTGTGGGATTTTCTCCCAAAGTTACCATTATCCCTTCATTTGTGCTGAATTGTGCTGTGAGTCTGGAAATGAAAACTCCTAAATTCCAACTCATAATATCAAAGAGATTTACTTCACAATTCTATGCCTACTGTAATCAAACATGCTCAATGTGTGTAACAAATTGAAGTTAGCAATATGAACTTTTTAATTTATCCATGAATCATGAAATGAATCATTTTGTGTCACTTGGGGCCTTATTCTAGTTCACTCTTAGAGGCAAATGCCTTCTTAGCTGGACAAAACCATGTGCACTGCAGGTGGGGTAGATGTAACATGTGCAGAGAGAATTAGATTTGGGAGGGGTTTTTCTTTAAAGTCAGATCTATATTGCAGTGTAAAAATAAAGCAGTCAGTATTTTCCCTGCACAGAAACAAAATAACTCACCCAAATCTAATTATATCTGTACATGTTACATTTGCCCCCCTGCAGTGCACATGGGCCCTTATTCTGATCGGTGCGGATATATCCGTGTGCGTTCGGCCCGCCGATGTTTTGTGTCTGCGCATGTGCAGAGGCGTCTCTGCGCATGTGCGAGCGGGGCGTACGGCCAAATCCCGCATGATATGTGAACACTCCGAACAGGGGGTGGAGAGGGGCGTGAAGGGCTATTTGGGCTCATTACCAAATGCATACGCCCCGCGTTTCATGGGAGTTCCCATGAAAATGCTGGGCGTACGTATGGTAATGCGGCCGTGACGCACGTGAAGGGGGCGGACATATGACATCGCCGGATGTCAGCTGCCCGCCCAGATCCCTGCTTTTGCACGGAAAAATGTCCGTGTGGTCTGAGGTTGCGGGAGCTGGTGGACCACTCGGTCCTGCATTCGATGGTCTGCGACCATCGAATGATGGGGGAGGTTCCCTTAGATGGAGGAGGCGTATTCCGTGAAAAATACACGTGCGGTCCGTTCGGCCAGCTTCTTACCGCATACGGACGGAGTTGGCGATCCGTATGGAAGGCGGGGTTTCGCACGCACGGTCCTGGCCGCATAATCGGCTCCGGCCACACCGATCAGAATAAGGGCCATGGTTGTGTCCATCTGAGATTAGGAATTTGCCTCTAAGAGTGAACTAGAATAAGGCCCTTGATGCAATGTAGTAACTGGGTTTATAAAATGTTTATACAATTCCAACAAAAGTCTACAACTTGGTTTCCTCTAATACTTTCATAGAAGAAAAGCTCTTAACCATTGAGTAAAATGTCACTGTTTTATCTTCAGTGAATGTGATGTATAAGGCTTTTAATTAACTTGATATTTTATTCATATTTTGTAATCTTTCACATACAAATGTTGTGTTCAGAACCTCAAAGCAGAACCTTGTGTAATTAGAAAGTAAGATACTGTAAACATGTCATTTCCTGTAAGAAGTATTTTACACTGCTGTTTATCTCTTCTGATATAGTTGGATGTATTACCTACTGTTTCACTGAGTCTATTAATAGTTGTATTTGAGCACTACACATTTTTCACTCTAGTCTACCATAAGCAGCCATAAAAAAGTCATGGATTATTTATAAACCAATAAAACCAATGCATTTTTTTAATTGGAGCTTTAAGATCCATAAATGCTAATTATGCTTGGAAGAAGCTGCCTTAGATAAGGCAGATGGAGAATTGCTCGTGCGCAGAGTGTAAAAGTAACTAAAGTATTCTATGTGATAAGACTGTCACTCTACCGATACTAATAAATTGTGCTACATTAGCCAACAGTAAAACCTCAGATGTGTATATTGTTTTGCTAGATCAACTCACAAAGTAGCAAGCAACAACAGCTTGCAGTAGTATATCATGCAGGATGAATCACAAAGAGGATATTTCTAAGGTAAATTATGTTAAAAGTGCTTACATTGCTAGTTCCCAGACAAACAGTCTAATTATAGCTTCTCTATGAAATAACAACTTGTATTTTGGGCCCAATTCAAACCTTTTTGCAGCCAATAGATCAGCACTTTGTGCCTCCTCACGGGTGGCCTTGCCCCCCCCCCCCCCCCCCCCGAGGGGATATGTACTAGAACACATCGCCTCACATGCGGAAGAATTGCATTGAAATCATTCGGTGGTCGACGATTTTAAAAAGTAAAGTAAAAGTTAGTCTGTACTGACTTTTATCACCAACGGAGATGGCTGAAAAGGGGGCGGGTCAGAGGAAAGCCCAGCGTTTATCATGGGGATGCCCAAAAACAGCTGGGCAGTCCCCTGCTCCGGCCCCCTCTCTGCCCCCACCCGCCTCCTCTAGAGCAAATGGCTCAGTGAGTGTGAAACTCACCAAAGCAGTTCGGTTCCAGCGTTTGCACATGCATGTAAACACACATTCGCATACACAAACCCCAAACATCAGGGAAGGGGCCGAATTCAGCCCACTGCGAATCGGCCTCTTTATTTTCTATAGTCCTCATGAAGTTGATTTTCTACATTCTGTCCATTTCTATGACTATGACAAGTTTGTTGAGTGTAACCTTTTTTTTACAGACAATACCATCTTTTAGTATTGCCAGCTGCACAATAATCCCTACTATTCTGCTACTTAGATGAAATTCTTAAATTTCTCGCTAGGTCATTTCATATATATATATATAATATATATTAGCATATTAAGTAAAGATGGCATGATTAGATCTAAGACTCCAAGGTTCTAAGACTCCAAGGTTAAATTTCTTTATATTGTGTATAATGTAGGTAGATTGACTGTCTTAACATCAGATTGCGCCAGGAAATTATATCAATGATAGCAAATTTCAATGGTGTTAGACAGAATTACACGGATGGATTTACCAACATAGAAATGGATATTTACAAATAAATGTTCTTGCAACTACATGTTCTGTGGTTAATAATTGACCTTCATACTGTAGTCGTTAGCAACTATCCATGGCATATTTGATAATAAAAAAATACAACTGGAATGTGTAGGATTGCAGTTGCTTGCTGTGTGCAACTACTGTATAAATGTGTTTCTGGCCCACCACGAATTGTGGTCACTTGGGAGGTGGAGGTTGTGTAACTAGGAATTCATGTCTTAAACTGACCTACCTGGGGCCATTGCACAGGTCTGGCCCTGGGCATAGGTTACCTAGGAAATTGCCTAAGTGACATTTTCAGGGAGATGGGCACCCAGGGAAGGACGGTCCAGATAACATTACATAACATTACATATGCAGCTCTGTAGGGTTGTATCCCACTGGGGACACAACATTGTTTGGCGATGGGAGAGGCATCAGATCGCAGCACATATGGATGAACTGCATCAAATTTGGTCATCATGCTTGACAACATTGACAGGGCACTTTGATTTGGATTTGTTCTCACAGCCTCAGGAACCAAATGGAAAATTTGCATAATAATTATATATAGGTAGACAAAGAATCTTACTTCAAAATTCTCATCTCCTCCCAGTCTTCCAACTCTCAATGCCTCTTTGCCTCTACCCACCACCACCTCATCTCCCTTCGTCACTGTCTGCTCTTGACTTTGCCACTTATTTCACATCCAAGATTGACTCCTTACATCAAGACATTGTATCCCTGTTCCCATATTGCCCACCTTCTCAATCTCTTCCTCTAATCAGGCACTGTCCCCTCTGCCTTCAAGCATGCTATTGTCTCCCCTATTCTTAAAAAAACCTACCCTTGATCCTCTACCCTCTCCAACTACCGACCCATCTCTCTCCTCCCTTTTACCTTCAAACTTCTTGAGTGTATTGTCTACAACCGCATCACTGACTTTCTTTCCTCCCACTCTCTGCTTGACAAATATCAATCTGGCTTCTGTTCTCTCCACTCCAATGAAACTGCCCTCACAAAAGTCTGCAATGATCTTCATGCTGCCAAATCTAAGGGCCACTACTCTCTGCTTATTCTTCTTGACCTCTCTGCTGCATTTGACACTGTGGACCAACCTCTCCTTCTCCGAATCCTTCACTCCCTTGGTCTGTGTGATACTGCTCTCTCCTGGCTGTCCTCCTACCTCTCTAATCGTTCCTTCTCTGTATCCTCTCATAACACTACCTCCCTCCACTTCCACTAACCGTTGGTGTCCCACAAGGTTCTGTTCTTGGTCCTCTCGTTTTCTCTCTCTATACATCCTCAATAGGTGAGCTCATTAGCTCTTCTGACTTACAATATCATCTCTATGCTGATGATACTCAAATCTACCTTTCATCCCCTGACCTTTCTCCCTCTCTCCTCACTCTCTGCTATCTCTTCCTGGATGTCCCAGCACTTTCTCAAAATTAACATGTCCAAGACTGAGATGATCATCTTCCCACCCTCCCGCACAACCTCACATCCCATAATCTCATTATCTATTGATGGTACGACTATCACCTCTAGCTCCCAAGTATGCTGTCTTGGAGTAATCCTTGACTCCTCTCTCTCCTTCAAACCACATATTCAGCACCTCTCACAAACCTGCCATTTTCATCTCAAAAATATTTCCAGAATGCCACTAAGACCATTATCCACTCACTGATCATATTAAGGCTGGACTACTGCAATCTCCTCCTAACTGGTATCCCTGACAAATGCCTGTCTCCACTCCAGTCTATCCTCAATGCTGCAGCCCGGCTCGTCTTCCTTACAAATGCACTACATCAACCTCCCCTCTTCTACAAGCCCTTCACTGGCTTCCCTTCCCTTTCAGAATTCAATTCAAACTTCTCACACTCACTTACAAAGCCGTCACCCACTCCTCTCCCATCTCTGACCTTATATCCCTTTACACTCCCACTCGTCCCCTTCGCTCGGCTAACACTGGCTCTCCTGACGATTTCTTACCTCCTCCCACTCCTACCTCCAAGATTTTTCATGTGCTGCTCCCTTACTCTGGAATTCTCTACCTCTCCCCCTCAGACTCTCCACTTCTATACAGATTTTCAAATGGGCTCTTAAGACCCACTTCTTCACCAAACCCAGCAAACTGCTCTTCTAACCTTCTGTTCCTCGCCCTATCTACCCCTCCAGTGTCACCCCTGTCTGTCTGCCCCTCCGCTTTAGAATGTAAGCTCTCACTAGCACAGACCTCTTACTTCATGTGCTTATCCTTTCTTACTTCAGCAGTCTTCGACTGCACCAAAGCATGCTGTTTGCTGCCACCTGGATACTTATGTTGCAGTAATCTGCTGTTGTTCCTATAATCATTTACCCTGTATTTGTCCTGTGTTGTCTTCAACTGTAAGTTACTGTTTTTGTCCTGTTAGATTATGTGTGCTCTGTAACTGGGCACTGTGGAACCCTTGCAGCTCCATATAAATAAAGGATAATAATAATAATAATAATAATAATAATAATAATAATAATAATAATAATAATAATAATAATAATAGTTCTAAGTGCTAAACCCACAACTTCAGGTAATATAATATCCCCCTTATACTCCAAGTTATTGTCCACCCTTGACATAGGACTACCAGTTTACCAAAAACCTACAAACACAGTCATAGATTAATTTTTAGGAGAACAAAAAAGCTAATGGCAAAGCATAATCAATATTAGTATTGGAAGTCCTAAAATGTCTTATTTAATCCCATGTTGAATTCAGTACAGATCCCATTATGGGATGTATTTGGCATTCTGGTGATCCTATGTCAGTAGACAGGACTGGTGCCAAAATCCAGACACCTGTCAGAATACAGATGGCAGAATTCTGTAATCGTATTGCATAACTGTTGGGATCCTGAGTTTGAAGACATCAGGGTCAGATTAACAGTTATCAGGATATGTTAACTAGCTGAAATAACTAACTACACACAAAAACATACACTATAAAACTAAATTAAAAATTTGTATTGGTGTATGGAGTACATTAGCTCATCAAATAAAATGTGCAAAAGTTGACCAGTGGGTTAGTTGGCTAAAGTTGCATGGCCATTCAGCTCCCAACTGTCATTTTTGAGCATGATTGTTTTGGGAACCATTTATTATCTGCACTGAGTTTTAAATAGCTAAAACTTGATGCAAAATGGGCCCCTAAATTCCATCTGAGAAAATAGAGACATTTTGCATCCAAATCAATGAAGTAAATATTAAGCAGGACCTTTACCCCTTCTAACCCACATTGTCTTTACATTCTAAGTGACTTAAAACTAAATATTAAGCTAATTATTGTAACTAAAACCTATAATCTCATTTTCTATTTTATCAGCCATTGGATTTTGAAAGCAAGAAGAGCTACACACTAAAAATTGAAGGTTCAAATCCACATATTGAAGTGCGATTTTTTAATCTGGGTCCATTTCGTGATACAACCACTGTACATATTAGTGTAGAAGATGCCGATGAACCTCCGGTGTTTGAATCCAGTCAATATTTTGTGGAAGTCTCTGAAAATGTGGACATTGGGACTACAATACAGATTGTTTCTGCCAAGGATCCCGATGCAGCCAACAACTCAGTCAGGTACAGTAAATAACTATGAACACTGTTGCTACAGAGTTTTTCATTTATTTATATACTTTAAGAGCAAAACATTGCTTTTATATGGGGACATTAAATTTGTATTTCTTGTATTACAATGTAAATCACATGAAATGTGCATCATTGTCTTTTTTGCTTTAAAAAAGATAGGAATATTAATAACTAAATGGATAAATAAAATGTTTTTTTTTAATGGTATTATGAAAACGCAGTAAGCATTCTCAGTCTTTTCATAATACTTACAGAAGGGCCCGTGACCTTTTGTAGTGCAAATGTACTGTATATATTCCAGGTAGATTTCACAGCTCTGTAATTTGCTGTGAGTTGGAGTTTCCGAGGGAGTCTGTGCTAAGCTTGCCACACACGCTCCCCGGCAGGTACTGGACAATTAGCCTAATATGCCCACTATGTTATATAAGAATCCCATCAATAAGACCATTATTTTGTATGATAAAAAATACAATTGGTAGAGATGACTGCGTGATTGGTTATATGATCACAAAGGGGCCTTATTCTAGTTCACTATTTCTGACAAAATCCTTCTTAGATGGACAACACCATGTGCACTGCAGGGGGGGAGATGTTACTTGTGCAGAGAGAATTAGATTTGGGTGGGGTTTTACTTCAAAGTCAGATCTATATTGCAGTGTAAAAATAAAGCAGACAGTATATACCCTGCACAGAAACAAAATAACTCACCCCAATCTAATTATCTCTGCACATTTTACATCTGCCCCCCTGCAGTGCACATGGTTTTGTCCATCTAAGAAGGATTTTGTCAGAAAGAGTGAACTAGAATAAGGCCCAAATTGCCTTGAGCCCTTTTGGAGAAAAGCACGATGATGATGATGATGATAATTGATATTATTATTATAATCTATTATTGGTTCAGTGAAGCCTACACATATGACTCTCAGGTTGAGTGGTAGGATTGGCCTTTATAAGTGTGCCCAAGTGAGCAGGCATGCATCTTAATTGGGAGAGGTATGGAATAAAACACATGGCATTTTATAAATGACATCCACATGTATGTTTCATATTTATATAGAATTATATCAGGACACTATTTTTTAGAAGTGACTAACATAAAGACCATTTTTGAAGTGTACTGTTGGAATGGCTAATTAAAGTTTTTAGAATAAACCTTTGTCTCCTGGATTTTAGACTTTACATTCCTGCAGCTAATGGTAAAATTGGTATTTGGCTGGAATATAGACATTTTTTCAGTTGTTAACATATTAAGAATAATACGTCTTGTTATTAAGAGAGAAAATGGGTAATTTAGAACAAAGGTATGGCCTGTGGAGCTTGGCATTGATGGTTAATATAACATAATGAACATAATCGTAATGCTGATTTGACCTTAAAATGTCAAGAAAATGAATATGTGTTGAAAAATCTCTGCAAAAAAATTCTGAACAAGTCAGACTCTGGAAGTCAAACTTCTCCTAATGCATACAGTATATTACAGAGTTCACTCACATGGGGCCGATTGGCTTATTTATAATGAGTGCAATGTGCTCAGTGCACATGGGCCCCTGAGTGCCAGGAGGGCCCATACCGCACACACTGCACCCATTTTTAATACCTACACCTCTGGATTCCCACGATGAAGGTAGCGGCATTGCCTGAATCGCTGAAAAAATGTCTGGGGCAGACATTTTATCGGAGTTCTGTGCATGTGCAGTAGAGTCTAAGCCCTCTCAAGCTAAGTCTCTATTGTGCTATGCACTAGAGTGGTGCTGGCCAGGAGAGAGGAGAAGGCCTGAGCAGAGGAGGCTGCACACAGGCCTCCTCCTATTTTAAAGCACCTCTGACCGAGCATCACCTCCTTTTGAAAACAGTACTTTCTACAGTATGTCATTAGTTCCCAAACAATGCACACAAGAGGAGAGATAACATGGAGACGCTGCCCATAGCAACCAATCTCTTTCTAGCTATCATTTAGCTACTGTAGTATGGTCTGTAAAAGTACAGAAACTGTTTGGATGGTATCAGGCAACTTCTTAACTTTAACCCCTATATGTTTGAAGGCATGTGACAAGGGGCCAGATTCTCTAAGCTTCAAAGGTGATAAAATGGAGAGTGATAAACATCCAGCAAATCAGCTCCTACCTGCCATGTCACAGGCTGTGTTTGAAAAATGTCAGCCAGGAGCTGATTGGATGGCTGTTTATCACTCTCCATTTTATCACTTTTGAAGCTTAGAGAATCTGGCCCAAGAAGTGTCTGCAACATAGCAGATCTTCTCTCTCTCTCTCTCTCTCTCTCTCTCTCTCTCTCTCTCTCTCTCTCTCTCTCTCTCTCTCTCTGCTATTAAGTATTTATGGAGTGGCTTTAAAGTAAGGAGGATAATAGAGGGAATTGGGGGCAGGAGTGTGAGGGAAGGATTTTGGTTATGGAGGAGATGAACAGGTTGAAGTGTGAGAGGAGGATATGGGGTGGTCAGAGTGTGAGGGAAGGAGCAGGGTGATGGATGAAAAAGGGGGCCTGAGTGTGAGGGAAGGAGCAGGGTGATGGAAGAGAGGAGTAGCCTGAGTGTGATGGAAGGAGCAGGGTGATGGAAGAGAGGAGTAGCCTGAGTGTGAGTGAAGGAGCGGGGTGATGGAGGAAAGAAGGGGCCTGAGTGTGAGGGAAGGAGCAGTGTGATGGAGCAGAGGAGTGGCAGTGGCAGGAGTGTGAGTGAAGAAGCAGGGTGATGAAAGAGAGAAGTAGCCTGAGTGTGAGGGGAGGAGCAGGGTGATGGAGGAGAGGAGTGGAAAAAGTGAGAGGGAAGGAGCATTGTGGTGGATGACAGGAGGGGCATGAATATGAAAGTAAGAGCAGGGTAATGGAGGGGACAGAGTATGAGAGAAGGAGCATGGTGAAAAAGAAATGAAGGGACAGGTATGTGAGGGGAGGAGCATGGTGAAAAAGGATTGAAGGGACAGGAATGTTAGGGAAGGAGTAGGCTGACGGTATAGAGGATGTGTGTGGGATGTGAGGAAAGGAGCAGTAAGATGGAGGAGTGGGGTGTAAGGGAAAGAGCAGGGTGATGGAGTACAAAATGAGGCTGGGTATGATGAAAGTGACAGGATGATGAAGGAGAGGAGGAACTGGTGTGTGATATAAGAAACATGGTGATTAAGGAAAATAAATTACCAGAGTATGTGGAAAGGAGAAAGGTAATGGAGCAGAGGATGGAGCTTGGGTGTGAGGATGATATAGGGAAGAGTATGGAGTCTTGATGTGAGGGGAAAAGGAGGGTGATGCAGTGGAGGGCGAGGCCAAGGTGTAAGGGGGGAAGACGCATAGATTCTGCAGTTTATGGGGAATCAGTAATTTTTTTGTGCATGAATCCCAGTTTTCTAGTGGGGTAAAAAGCCTACTTAATGGAAACCCCCTTTCTCGCACCACTGGGATTGTTGCTGGCAATTAGCCATGGGTTAAACTCTGTGGCTAATTGAATACCCTCTAGTTCTAGTATTCACATTTAAACAGTTATAACCTGGGCCTTACCACACTCCAGGAAGTCTATTGACATTGACTACACATAATAAACTTGTGTTTCATAAAATTATATCTTGAAGAAAACTTATGTATGGTGGGTTGGGCATTTTTAATGCAGAGAATATTTTGCAAAGCATCTCTTCATTTGATACAGTTAATACAATGTACTTTACTTTGCTGATACATTTATGCATTTTAAAGGTATTCGATTGATAGAGACAGTGATCCTGGGCGATATTTCTATGTTGACATAACCACAGGAGCATTGATGACAGCTAGGCCTCTGGACAGAGAGGATGTGTCTGGGCATAATATCACTATTTTAGCCATGGAGATGAGTAAGTAAAACATTTTTGCATCTATAGTAGAATTATACTATAAATATACATTTTGTACATTAAGGGGCAGATTCAATTAAGCTGTGCTACTTACCGTTTAGTTGCAACTCTGCCAGGAGCTATTTCATTACTGCTGCTCAGCCATGCAGTAAACCCTAGAGGGCGCACTTAATGCCTATTTTCCTCAAAAGCTATGAGAAAAACAATATGTATAATGTCCACCCTATGGGGCTTTCCATGCGGCATATGGCATAGGTCTGTGAGCTTCATCCAGTATCTATGGGTTAATGCACAATAGCTGAACGATGACTGTGCTAGTAATTGAATCTCTCTACACATTAAACATTGTGCTACAGCTGCTTGGTAAGCTCCACCATTAAATTAATCTCCTTTGTGGGGTCATTTAGAGCTACCGGCACAGTGGAAAGTTGTGTATGTTTAGTGCTCTGCATGCTATAACCAATTATGCTCCATCGTCTTGAACTGTATTACTTTTTTCTTTTCGGAATAAGCATAGAACTCAATGAAGTATACAGATACTGTATTTTAGGTATTTAAATACATGTTTGTACTGTACTTTGGGCCTCATTCAGTAAAGCAAAGAATGTTGTATCTGGAACACACCATGTTGCCATACATGGAGAACAAATCTGTTTATATTGTTTCTATGCAGGGTAAATACTGTCTGCTTTCGCATGTAGCCCACAGCTAGACAGTGTTATTTTTGCACCCAAATCTACCTGCACATGTTTCATCTGCACCACCTGCAGTGCAACATGGTTTTGCCCATTTTTGTGCATTTTTGCTTTGCTTACAAAGTGGAATTAGACCCATTATTCAAATTAGAAGGTGTTGTAGAAAAGGTAATTACACCAAAGTGTGAGGTTCTGGATATAAAAAAATGACCGTTCCTTCTTTGGAATTCACTGACACTGTGCAATTTACATGATATGTAGTCCATGAGCCAAGATCATTAGATCAGTAACAAATGGTGAGAAATTATATTTTGTCATATCTGAATCTTTATTTCCATGTTTAATTGTAATATGTAAATTAAGGTTCAGATTTCTTTCCATAATTGCCAAAAGCTGTCTTAAAAGATTTGGCATTCCAAAAAATACTCCCTCCATCTAATGGAATATATTCATTCACAGGGCCTCATTGCTTTGAGAACAACAATATCTAACATTATAAATTTTGCATTCCTGTAGATAATCCAGCACAGATTGGAAGTGTTCCAGTTACAATCAAAATATTAGATGTCAATGATAATGCTCCAGTATTCACCAAATTCTATGAAACCTTCATGTGTGAAAATGCTAAAGCTGGACAGGTAAGACTGAGCTAAGACTGGAATTATTTTACTATTTACAAGAACATGGTAACTAGCAAATATAATTCAAGGACTATCTAAAGACATTATTGGGAAACTGGAACAAGTGCCATCTTAAGGCATTTTAGACCCTAGGCAAAGCAATTTACTGGTGCCCCTTCTTTAGTAAAAAAAAAAAAAAATCATAACTTCCTGCTATCAGCCATCCAACAATAAGCATGCTTACATTCATTAACTGTTTGGGGGGTATTCAGATGTTTACTTTTGGGCATTACCAATGAATTAACATGTGACCAATATACAGGTTAATTCAGAGGTCCTCCAAACTATTTTGCTCTGGGACCCCAGACAATAAAAATAATTACTGGACCACAGCAAGTTACTGCAGAAGGCCATCACATCAGATGTGTAGTCAGCAGACAGCACATACATGGCAGCATTGTGGAGGCACAAAATGATGGCAGGAATCTAACATAACAGACTCCTTGAATCACTGGCTGAGATTAGAAAAGTTATCAGCCTGATGGTCAGCAACATGGAGTCGCAACCAGAGGTGTTTTTTACCTATGTGCTGTAGGGCTGCGCAGCCTCCCCCCCCCCCCCCCCCCCGGTAAAATCCGCCACTATCTCTGCCTAAAGTGAAGCCAGATGCAATCTTTGAGACTGCACTGGCTTCAATGTGACTGGCAGTGGCTTCCTATTGGAAGTCCGACCTGCCAGTCACTGAAGGCAGTCCCATTGGGAGGTGTTCCCTCCCTCCGGGATGCCTGTATTTTGCAAATTTTCAGCAGCCCCCAAAACAAGTTCTGCACATGCGCAGTACCGCGGACCATACTGCGCATGCGCCAGACCCGGGAATCTGATTAAGCCTCCTGGGGCTGCAAACATGGAGGCTTGAGCCAGCTCATGTGCAGTATGTATGAATTTACTGTGCATGCACTGGCCCCATGCAGGGGACCGGAGGCCGGGACCGGACCTAAGTGGGGATTTGGATCATGGCAGCGGAGGGGAGGGGCATTGCGGCAGCCCCCCTCCTCGTAAAGGGTAAGAGCAGCCACTGGTCGCGACCCCATGTTGAGAAGGTCGGGACCCACTTTGGGGTCAGGACCCATAGTTTAAGAACCACTGGGTTCATTAATACAATTAATTTTATTAATTGCATGAGCCATCAGTCCGAAGGTAGTGAGTAAAGATTAGCCTTCACTTGCTGCTCGCTGGGTCATGCAGGCTTTTGGGCCCATACAGCCAGTGTTTTCTGGCCGTTGGAAGGGAGGGCTGCTGACATCCTTTTCCTCACAGTCCTCACAGTACCAAGTAAGTCTAGATTTACTCACCGCTTGTGTGCGGGGAGAAAATTATTTGATGGTGAATGATTTTCCCCGTGTGCTTGGCTGCAAACATGTTTGCAGCCATGCCCATTGGGTAAAACGATGGTGGCTGTAGACATTTATTTGACCCATTTACCTGCTTCCCAGCTGGACATACAGTGAGGAAGGGGGGTAGACCGTGTTCTGGGGGGGGGGGCTGGTTTTGGAGGGGGAGGGTGGTGGAAGCGAAAGCACTCACAAGCTGCTGGAAAAGTGTGCCCTGGAAGTGAAGCTCTTAGCAAAGTCAAAATCCAAAATGGATGAAAAAACATTACATTTAACATTACTTTTTAAAGAAGAAAACTTAAAAAAGTTCATTATGTTGGTATCCAATTAGAGGCCATTTTTATCTGCCAATAAATGTCCCACAATTGCGCAATAACAAATGGGATCTGGTATAATCTTCCGTACATGAGGCACCCAAACTATAATCCATGATAAGTGCTGGCAACAGTGGGAGAAGCTTGCATTGGGGTTAAATGGATAGACCCAGCGAAGCTATTAGCAGTGGTGAATTACCACTATTAATAGGATACCCACATTGAGCGTAAGGTTCGTTTTCAAACAGCTATTTGGGTGCAGTATTGATTTTACGGCATATGATCACCGGGTTGACTTACTAAGGTTGACATACATTCGGTTGACCAACTGAAGATAGACAGGGCTTAGGTCGACACCTGAAATAGGTCAACATGGCTTAGGTCGACAGGGTCAAAAGGTTATCACACGCATTCGATCACAATATTAAAAAGTCGACATTAGTTTTCCCCCTTTTTTTGGAGCCAACATGTGCCAGCAGGTGGTATTTCATGCCATACCATCCACTATGGCGTGGTAGAAGAATAAAATAGTGTGCCGAACACCGCAGTACACTGTGTCCATATCGACATTTAGGACAAAATAAGTGAAAAATTAATGTCGACCCTCCCATTGTCGATCTAATGTTTGTGCCTATCTTCCGAACCTGTCGAACTTAGACACGTCGACCTATTTCAGGTGTCGGCATTCAGTGGTTGACCTAATGCATGTCGAGCTTAATACAGTCGACCCTTTGGCCCATACCCTGATTTTACCTGCTGATTTTTATATTTGACAATTACAGTATATTTCTGTCTTGAAATATCTGCTCAATGCTCTTTAGGAAATACTGAAACCATTCAGTTACTGTTATTTATTACCTGGAATTATTTACGGTAGAGAATGTACAATTTGACAAATTAAAAACCATGTAATATACCATGAAATGGCTTATGATGTATAAACAGAAGCATGAACAACAAAAAAGTTATTATCATTTGCTGTACTCCTACATAAGTATGGTCAATGACTCTATTGATATTTTGTTTTCCTCCTATAGCAGTGGTTCCCAAACTGTGCGCCTAGGCTCCCTGGGGTGCCTTGGAGCACTTGCAGGGGTGCCTCAGGTTGGTGGTCCAGAATCAATTCTTTTTATTATTTAAAGTTATTTATGGCCAATGAAATAGGCAAAATCAGTGCTTGTGGCTTCCAATTAAGAATATGTGGGTAAACAGAAGTGAATCATGTTTCTCACCACATAAGTGGACCTAAGGAAAACCTTTAAATCACAACTTTTTAAATATTTTTCCTGAAATTAGTAACCAACTTTTGGCCTAGTGGTGCCGTGAAAAATATTCTGATACTTTAGGGTGCCGTGATTCAAAAAGTTTGGGAACCACTGTCCTATAGATATTCTTTCCTGCTTACATTGATTTTTTTCTATGTTACCTAACATGGGTTTTCAGGTTTTTAATACACTGTGACGCCACTGTTTGTGTTTGGAGTAGGGAAGCAGGCAGGTGGGCAAACCGAAAGATATATGGTTCCCAGCAGGACATCCACTGTGCAACAAGGACAAAGACTTACTGTACAACATTAAAACTTAACGGCTGAAAACAGTAGTTACTTTGTGATTTTTGGTTAAAGTGAAATCCATGCAGACCTGAAACATGACTAAGATAGGCAAGAATTAAATATTGATAGGGCCAAATGTAATACAGTATGGCGTGAGAATCCTAAAAGCAAGAGATTTTGGAAGAGTTTTCCCTTTTTTTTTTTAAAGCGGCAATCAATTACATGGCAAAATCAACCAGATTTTGCAGTGTAAATGATTGCCGCTTTCAAAAACCGTGAAACCGCTCCCAAAATCTCTTTCTGATTTTCACACCCTATTACATTTGGCCCTTGGAGTCTAAACCATCTCACCCCAATGACAAAGCTTATTAAAGTACTTATCTGGTTCTTTTGAGCCTGGATATATATAGTAAGTTTTTAACCAATGCTGAGATTGGCAACTTTATTTTTTGGTATAATAAAGAATTTATGAACTTCAGCAAATGCCTAATGCCGTAATTCAGTTAGATTAAAGTTAATAATCATATTTCCATATGACCTTCCCTTCTATTCTTCTAGTAATTCTCTGAAATATGATTGTCCTTTATATGTTTTATAGTCAAGTGGTTTCAACTTTTATAACACAAGACATCTTAAGAGAATACATTCTATCAGTTATTTTACCTTTTTATTCTTTATCTGCATTTTAGCTGATTCAGACTGTAAGCGCAATAGACCAAGACGATCCACCAGAAGGTCATCATATATACTACAGCCTGGCTCCTGAGGCAGCTAATAACCCAAATTTCACATTAAGAGATAACCAAGGTAATCCATGTAACAAAATGACCTTTGAAATGTTTAATGTTCAAATTCATTTAAATATTGTACTGTTGGCTTTAATATTTGAATAGAAAATAAAATATGTACTTGAATGAGATTTGGTTGTATACAGATACTATAAATTGGTTACCGTATGTAAAATATAAATATGTATGTTCTGTACTGTACAGTATGACAGGGCCAGATGTACTAAGCTTCCAAAGGTAATAAAATGGAGAGTGATAAACAGCCAGCCAAGCAGCTCCTGCCTGACATTTTTCAAACACAATCTGTAACATGGCAGGTGGGAGCTGATTGGCTAGTTGTTTATCACTCTCCATTTTATCACTTTTGATGCTTAGTGCATCTAGCCCTTAAATATTTACTTAGGGCCAAATGTATCAAGCTTCAAAAGTGATGAAATGGAGAATGATAAACAACCAGCCAATCAGCTCCAATCTGTCAGTTTTCAAACCCAGCCTGTGACATGGGTTTTCACTGTTTGAAACTTGATATATCTGGCCCTTAAACCCTAAGCAGTCTATTATTTTCCAGAAAGCCTGTTCTGACAGAATGTTTTGATTAATGTTTTTATTTTATTATTCTTGCTGTTTATTGGGAAACGAATTGTCCACTATTTGACCTTGATGTGTGTGGTACATTTCCCAATGTTATCCTCCAACCACTACCCTGGATGGTGAGAGTGGGGGCTGGAAAAGTGAAAAATTCATTAGTAAATCAAGCATTTTTTACTTAATTCAATAAATTAAAAAATAATTGCGGAAAAAGTCCTGTCTCCTCATTGAGAAATACCCAATGGCTACTTCTTCAAGGGAGATAGAATAGCTTTAGTAAAGGAGGACTGGCCGCTGTGGTATGGGAGTGTGTAGTTGTGAGTTGAGGGGATGGGATGGGAGACGGAGCCATGGCATGGGGAGGACAGCAGAGGAAGGCATCCAAAGAGGAGGTTGGAGCCAAGTGGTGGGTAGTGTAGACTACTAGTTTTATACTAGTATTATAATTTAAGTGTAAATCCAAGTCAAGCATACACATTGGGCATATGGACTGGAAGGTAAAGTATCTGCAAAAATCTTTCCTAGAAAATAATTTTCAGGCCATATTGATAAATCACCCACAAAATGGAAGGTGTTAGATGCATGATTTCGTACACAGCCGCTGTGAAAAAATATGTAAATATCTCAGCCACTGGTATATGTATTGAGACGCCTACTGGACATGTCTTGGATTCACCTCTTGTGTATTACAAAGCAACTATTGAACACACATCCATCAATAATAGAGGAACCATATGGTCCTTCAGCATTAACAGCAGAAGTAAGATGCCAGAGCCATTGTAACTGCACATGGGATCGCAGACATAAATGGTCTCTGCACTGTTCCTTTGCGCCCCCACTCCCATGGTACCTACCATAAATGTTCCCTGACTCTCAGTCACTTTGCCCTTAAATCCTCACTGGATTCATGCAAGACCATCATGGCACATTCATAGTGCCACTTATATGCATGCACAGTAGCAAAACTGGCCCCATAGCATACAACATTGACGTCAGGCCCTAACTAAGGGGTAAATCTACTTAGATGGTGGTTGTATTGGAGATTCAATGTTGCCCATAGCAACCAATCAGATATTTATTATTTTCTAGAAGGTGCTAAATACATTTTTGAAAAAATATAATCTAATTGGTTGCTAGGGGCAACATGCCATTTTCAATAGAACTCCCATCTTAGAAAATTTGCCAACACGTGCTTGCATTGCTACTGTGCATGGACCTTGCTGTGCTTGTTTCTGGTTGTAGTGGCTATGTGTGACATCATGCAGCTGCTGCACTCCCCCCCCCAATGGACACACCTGCAATGCCAGCACTGCACCCGCAAAAAGTTCAGTTACCACCCCTGCAACGCTCAGTCACCGCCCCCGTCGTGCCTTAGACTGCATCACATTTCTTGCTATCTGCGGGGCTAGCTAAATTAATCCCAATGTGTGTAATTGCTGTGGGGGCCAGTATGTATAATTGCTTATTGGGCCAATGTATGTTGTTGCCGTGGGAGCCAGGGCCAGATTTGTCACTTGGCCTGTGAGGCATGGGCCTAGGGGTGGGACCTTTCATGGGCTGCCTGTGACCATGGCCGAGCAGGCAGCGGCGAGTGATGAGCGGCTCTGCTGCCAACATGATTCATGTCAGCGGTGGCACCGCTCATCAGAGGGGCAGCGAAGCAGATTACGGCAAGGCGGGGTGACATTATCCGGGGAAGGTGCACAAGGTGGTTGCATCAGGGACATCTGGAGTTACAGTGGCCATATGATCTAGAGCAGGGGTGTCAAACTCAAATTCATCGGGAAGAAAGAAAGTTTGTGGTGTGTGCTGCGCAATTAAAGGCAGCTGACACGGGGTTTAGTCACAAACCCAGAATAATTGCATATGAAAAAAAGAAAATGAGGTTTGTGTCAGCGCCTGCTGTTTAAGTAATTAATATGCACGGTTCTCTTAAAAAATATATATAAATTTAATTAGAATAAAAAATATAAGTATAACAAAATACAATTCATATAATTATACACATATAATAAAAATAATCAAAAAAAAAAAAAAATAATAATTATAAAAAATATCTCGTAATTGTGAATCAATTAGCAGCAATAAACTTTTTTTTCCCCTTTTTAGGAGGTATAATAAGCGACAGTCCTGTAATAAGGTAAATGAATGCTGATATTAATATTACCATCCCATGGCGCAAGTTGTTGTATTGGCCAGTTCGATAACTTGTGACGCTTTGAGGTTCTGTTGCCTTATAATTTCAAAGGCTCAAGGGTCCTGAATCGACAGTCCTGATTTCCTTCTCCTTGGAGCAATTAGGGATAAATGGAAACCCAAGATGTTTTGAAGTGTCCAGGAATAATTTTTGAAGGTGGACGTCACAGGAATAGAAAGATGAACCAGGTCACTTGTGTAGTAAAGGATGGATCAGCAATATGTGGATCGCTCAACGCGTTTCTCCGGAACCTCCGGCTTCCTCAGGAGCAAGTGTGACACTGGCCAATACAACAACTTGCGCCATGGGATGGTAATATTAATATCAGCATTCATTTACCTTATTACAGGACTGTCGCTTATTATACCTCCTAAAAAGGGGAAAAAAAGTTTATTGCTGCTAATTGATTCACAATTACGAGATATTTTTTATAATTAATTTTTTTTTTTTTTTTTTTTTTTTTTATTATATGTGTATAATTATATGAATTGTATTTTGTTATACTTATATTTTTTATTCTAATTAAATTTATATATATTTTTTAAGAGAACCGTGCATATTAATTACTTAAACAGCAGGCGCTGACACAAACCTCATTTCAAATTCATCGGGGGCCGCATCAGCAGTTTGGTCACCCTCAAAGGGCCGGTTGTATCTGTAGGTCCCCCTGTATAATTATAATGCCATGACACCACAGGCTGCTCCCCCTGTATAATATAAAATGAATGCTATGACACTACAGGCTGCTCCCCCTGTATAATAATAATGCCATGACACCACAGACTGCTCCCCCTGTATAATATAATAAAAGTAATGCCATGACACATAAATAATTATACAGGAGGAGCAGCCTGTGGTGTCATGGCATTATTATTATTATACACGGGGACACCTCAGGAAACAGCAGATATATATATTTTTTTATTGTGAGTGTGATCCTCATCCTCACTTACTGTTTCTCCGTCTGTCCTCCAGCTGCTGCGGCTTCCAGCTTTTCTTCACTGCTTGCTGCGGCCACACTGTCCCCGACTCCCGGTCCAGCTTCCCTGCCTGCTCCTACTTCTCTACAGACGCATGGGCGGGCGGCGTCATCGTCATGACGTCCCCACCCAGTGTCTGTCACTGCTGGGCATCAGAGGGAACAGGCGGCCGGGCCCTCCTCCACGTAGCCGTGGAGGCCGGCGGCCATGTTTCTGTAGCCGCATACATATGTGCCTACAGGAACATGGCCGCCGACAGTGGAGGAACAGGTAAGGCGGCCGCAGTGGGGTGGGTGAGAGGAGGTGGCCTAGGCAGGAGCTGGGACACACTGCCCTGCGTGCTATCTCCTCGCGCGGGCCACATGACGAGGTCTGGCGGGCCGGATTTGGCCCGCGGGCCTTGTGTTTGACACCCGTGATCTAGAGCATCACCTGAACAAGTTACACTAGAGCCCAGAGATTCCCTATCCAGGCTAGCAGATGTGACTGTCCAGCTATTTGGACAATGCACATATAGCAGTAATGTTGGAGATAACCCATATACAGCAGCAGCAGTACGTGTGGCTGTGAAAGTGAGTGGCTGGTAAGGGTGCCGTTGCATCTGCAAGGATACCTTAAAATATGTTAAAATGGGGGGGGGGTACAAATGTTGTGCCTATGGGCGTTCTGACCCTTAAATCCTGCCATGTGTGCCAATGTGTTTCATTTTCTGGGGGCCAATGTGTTTAATTAATGTGTTTAATTAAAATAGAGGACAATGAGTTTATTAAATATATATTGATATTTGTGTGTGAGAGAGAGAGAGAGAGAGAGAGAGAGAGAGAGAGAGAGAGTAGGGGCATCAGTAATGTGTTTTGCCCATCAGACTTCTTCAAGGGGTCTGATGGACAAACCACCTAAGGCTTCCCTCCCTGAACTCACATACAAAAAAGATAAGATACTGTACTTTCCTTTTTTTGTCTTGTATATATTTGTCTTTATTTATCTTATTTTACTTGTATTTTTTAAGTCCATATATGTTATAATATTTTATTAAATCATATTATTTAAAAAAAAACATTCTGTCATCTGTTTTTAAATCTGTCTTTCATGACAGCATCAAAGAGGCATCTCGGTAAAATGAGCCCGACTTTAAAAGTAGTCGGGCTCATTTTGGCGAGAACGGCCGTTGATTTTCGAGCTCACGGCCAGATCTCGATGATCCACGGCCGTTTCTTGTGACCACGCCCCTTTCCTGCACTCAGCAGGCAGGACATTAAACCTGCCTGCCGATTATAAGTTGAACAGCCCGAGAACGGGACAGGGTCACGGCTGTCAGGATGTCCCGACAGTTGTGATCCGAGATTGAATATCCCCCTAAAACTTTTGGGAGATCTTAAGTATATTTATCTTGTCATTATATAACATACTAGATGTGACAGCATTGGTCGCTAATGCCTCTATCCACATTCTCTCAAGGTGTGTACAGACGCATCGATTTACATTGCATCGATTGAGTACAGACGCATGGATTTCGATTGGCTTAGCTTTCGATTTCCCCAATTCCACTCCCTTTCCATTTAACCTTTGCTTTCCTTTTGATTTCACATTCAATCTGCACTTCTGCATTCGATATTGATTTTGATATTGATTTCGATGTGCATTCAACGCACAGTGTACACATTCGATTTACTGGATCTATTTTTCTTTTATATATAGAGAAAATGGGAGTGCACATCAAATCAAATGTTTATCGAAAGCATCTTTAAAAAACATTCGATTTCGACTGGATTTTGCTTCTATAAGCAAAATCGGATCAAAAACCTGTCAAAATCGATGTTTGTGTACATCCCTTCACACATTTCTCATTTACCATCAATGATCTCTTAGTAGGGTATATGGTCACTAGGTTGACAAGGGGAAGGTCGACATGCATTGGGTCGACCAGTGAAGGCTGACATGTCTGCCGATCGACATGGGGTTAGGTGGACAGGGTCATTAGGGCAACATATGCATTAGGTCAAGATGGGCTAGGTCAACAGTCAAAAGGTCGACATGGGGTTTTTCATTTTTTTGGGAGCCGACATGTGCCGACAGGCGGTATTTCATGCCCTACCATCCACTAGGGCAGGGATAGGGAACCTTCGGCCCTCCAGCTGTTGTGGAACTACACATCTCAGCTGCCTTGTTACAGTTTTTGTACGTGGCCATGCTACAACTGTTGCAGGGCATGTTGGGATGTGTAGTTCAACAGCAGCTGGAGGGCCAAAGGTTCCCCATCCCTGCACTAGGGCATGGTGGGAGAAAAAAATTGTTTGTCGAGAGTAGCGAGGCTCTGTGCCCGAAGCATGGTGAGATCAGCGAGCCATGCAAGGGGACATGGTGCACGTTTTTAGTGTCCATGTCCAATGTGTTGACATTTGGGATAAAAAAAAGTGAAAAACACCATGTCGACCTTTTGACTATTGACCAATGCTTGTGTCGACTTAATGACCCAGTCGACCTAACCCCATGTCTACCTTCAGACATGTCGGCCTTGATTCATGTCAACCCTATGATCCATACCCCTTAGTGGATACTGTAGCGGACACCCATATATACAATGGAGTGTCCATAAAACTGTATATACCTTGGGTACTGTGGGTCTCTTGCAAGTGGTGCTGCACTCCTTTTCTATACTAATATATTGAATTTTACAGTATGAGTATATATTACATATGATTATAAAAAATGATAGTGTGTCTTGGCAAGTTTAATGTCTTGTTTAGTGAGAAAAAAGTATAAAAAGGTTAAAAATCTTTGATCTATAAATAGCAGAAGTGCAATCAAATAATACAGTAATTGCTATATTTCAAATAATAATAAATCTGTATTTTGTTTCCCCTGTTTAGATAACACTGCTTGGATCTTAACTAGAAAATCTGGCTTCAAACAAGCTGAGCAGAGCACTTTTTATATCCCCATCTTAGTAGCGGACAACGGACAGCCCATGCTGAGTAGCACTGGCACTCTGACAATACAAGTGTGCAGCTGTGATCAAGATGGTGATATTATGTCTTGCAGCGCTGAACCGTATACATTGCCCATAAGCCTCAGCAGAGGTGCACTCATCGCTATTCTTGCCTGCATTTTTGTATTACTAGGTATGTTAAATATAATCTATTTACTAGAACATCTTTTTGCACAACTACTTTCGTTTAAATTGACTGAGGAAATAGTTTTTTCTAAATATTTTGTAGAGACTCAGGAAGAAAGTCTGTTATACTCCTATAGTATACTGTAGCTTGTTGTTGATAATCATTCTACTAACCTAGTTATCACATCCTTCGAAATTCAGTGCTGCGTAGCTTTATCAAATATATATATATATTCATGACAAAGAATTATATATATAATTATAAGAGCTGGGCTGAGGTATATTGTTTAATTCTCTTAATAATCTGCATAAAAAAGAAAACACACACATACAATGTTATAATGTATAATACATTGGGCCAGATGCACTAAGCTTAAAAAGTGATCAAATAGAGAGCGATAAACAACCAGCCAATCAGCTCCTACCTGCCATGTCACAGACTGTGTTTGCAGAATGTCAGGCAGGAGCTGATTGGTTGGCTTTTTATCACTCTCCATTTTATCACTATTGAAGCTTAGTGCATCTGGCCCATAGAATGAAAAGGTACTTGTGTAGTTTCACGGCGCCCGATATATCGGATGCGATATTGGCCAATATATCGGATGCGATATTGGCCGATATATCGATGCGATCCAAAGCGATTTTTTTACCTGTTCATAACCCCACTACCACTACGCATGGAGTTTATTTTATATACTGTGGTGAGTGCAGTAATCTGCGTCCCCTCGCGGAGCTCCCTACGCTCACCACACTTTGGCCTATGAACAGGTAAAATATTGCATAGGATCACATCGATATATCGGGCTATATCGCATCCGATAGTATCAGTTGGAGTACATCAGGACTCAGTCTTTTGGCACCTAAGTGACATCACAATCTGATTGAGCAGCTTGCCAGTCTTAGGTCCTCTGTTCTTCTTAATCTATGCCTCCTCTCTTGGCAAACTAATCATCTGCTTCAGTTTTCAGTATTATCTGTACACTAATGATACTCAAATCTATCTATCCTCCCCTGAATTGACACCATCTGTATTGCTCCGTGTTTTTGAATGCCTTTCTGCCATTTCATCTTGGATGTCATCTCACCACCTCAAAATCAAAATTTCCAATACAGAATTAATTATATTTCCACCAGCAAAGAACAGTTTCAAACCTGATTTCTCTATCACTGTTAAGAACATAACAATTAATCCTACTCCACAAGCTTGCTGCCTAGAGGTCATCCTTTATTCTGAACTGTCCTTTATTCCTCACATTCAATATGTCTCTAAATCCTCTTACATGTATCTAAAAAACATATCCAAAATTAACCATATCTTATGCAAGACACTGCAAAAACTCTAATCCATGCACTCATTATCTCACGCATTGATTATTGCAATAGCCTCCTTACTGGTCTTCCTAAGAAAAGACTCTCACCACAACAATCCATTTTGAATGCAGCTGCGAGGATGATCTTCCTAGCTAGACGTTCAACTTCTGCTGATCCACTCTGTCAGTCCCTCCATTGGTTGCCTGTACTTTACCATATTCAATATAAAATACTTCTACTCACATTCAAGGCCATTAACCTGACTACAACAATGTATATCTCTTCGCTTATCTCAAAATATATCCCCACCAGACCTCTCTGCACAAGATCTGCGTCTCTCATCCACACTCATTACTAGATCCCATTCACAATTGCAGGACTTTCTTCCGGCAGCACCCAACTTATGGAATGCCTTTCCAAGCACATTAACACTCTCCTCTAGAATCCAAAATTTCAAGTATTCCTTGAATACACACCTCTTCAGGCAAGCATATCATATTCCAGAACACCCACACAACCTTCCTTAGCCCTCCTATCTAATTGCATCTAACTCCATAAAGATGCACTGTCTTGCAATCTGGTGGTACTGCCATGCTATGGAATCCTAACCTTTTGTATCCCTCCAGGACCCTTCAGTTTGTTTTTTCACGGTTTCCTATTATAAAGGGCAACGTTATTTGCTGTGCTATATAAGAAACTGTAAATAATAATAAAATATATTATGGAAACCGGCCTGAGCCCTGAAATCAATGAGTTAAATACAGTATAATCCACAACGATACTCCTAACACTAAATGTTGGCAATTAGCACAGTAGATGGCCACAACTTGTAATTTTAGCTTATCCAGGCTTATATCAACCCTGTGTCATTCATAACATCTCAAAACTCGGAATACATACAGATGACCGACATTGGGGATGCCGGGAGTCAGAATACTGATACCGGCATCCTGATGCAGGCAATCCCAACAGAAGTAGGCATCCACCTGCCAACCACTAACCCTCCCTTCGCACAGCCTAACCCTCCCCATTAGTGCCTCTAACTTCTGTTCCCCACAGCCTATACCTAACCTCCCTGCCCCACAGCCTAGCCCCCCTTCTGCATGCCTAACCCTAACCCTACCTCCCCAAAGCCTAACTCTAACCCTCTGAAATCCTAAACCTAAGTCCTGCACTAGTGCCTAAATCTAACCCACCCCAAAAACTATGAGTACTTTATAACACAATGCATTGGATTTTCTGTAAAGTAGGTTTCTGCACCCCTAAAAACACAACATTTCTATGTTATTTATTCTAATATAATGTTTTTTTTTATAATGTAGTATCAGTCATATTTTATTAATCATATTAATAACAATACTTTACTTTGTTTTCTGCAGTACTAGTCCTGCTTATTTTATCAATGAGAAGACACAGAAAGCAGCCGTACACCATTGATGAGGAAGACAACATTCATGAAAACATTGTTAGATATGATGATGAAGGAGGCGGAGAAGAAGATACTGAGGCTTTTGACATTTCAGCCTTATGGAATCCACGGGAGGTACAACATGTTGGAAAAAGCAGGCAGGACATGCAGCCAGAGATTGAAAGCCTATCACGTTATGTACCTCAGTCATGTGTGATGGACAATAATGTTCACAACTACATGTTGGCTAAGCTCTTTGAAGCCGATACAGATGTTTGTGCTCCTCCATTTGACTCTCTTCAGACATATATGTTTGAGGGTGAGGGTTCAGTGGCCCAGTCCTTAAGCTCATTACAGTCATTCAGTACAGACTCAGATCAGAGCTATGACTACCTTACCGACTGGGGACCACGGTTTAAGAAGCTTGCTGAGATGTATGGTACCAAGGATAATAATGCGTCTTTGTGATAGCAAGAAGGATAATCGTGTCATTTTATGCAGGGCAATGAGCCCCACCTAACCTCGATCCATTTTCTTTAGGGATTTCAGCATAAATGTAAAAGAAAAATGGCGTCACCAGAGATTAATGGAACATACGGCAACAGGAAATGACTATGCTATGGATCAGCATTATTTGGTCTAAATGTATAAACAGTATACTATGGTTATTGTTAATGGTATGAGGAAGATACAAATGTTTCTTGAATTCAAAGGACTGTTAAGTCCCAGAGTAATATGACATATATTTTTATACAACACTGGTATCTTTACTTCTCCTTTCAAGCATACAAATGGGGCAATTAACTAATGTAAATAATCTTTGTCTCTTATTTATAAATTCTCACTTCTTTCAGAATTATAAAATTGTAAAAAAAAAATAACACTGTGTTTCATAGATTGCTGTTCCCAATGTTTTATATCATATTTTTTTGTTTGGTCATTATGAGATCTTTAATAGTCAAGAAACAAACCTAATAATAATACTAATATTCTTCCTTTTTATTTAATGATTCTGATTGTTTCTGTTGTAAAATGGTGACATTTCCTGAGATGAAAACTACAAGTGATTGCACAGGAGGTGTCACTGCCATGTGCCAAATGCAAATTCTGGATTGTGTACTCGAAAGCCAAACCGTAATTTAAGGCGTACATTCTGTACCCAAACTTTAACTGGCTCTCCCTGTATATTTTCCATCAAATTAACCCAAGGATTGTTTACATATAGCTGAGAAATTGAGGTAGCCAAAAAAAATGATTTAAGTTAAGTTTTGTACATTTGTCAATAATTTTGGTAATAAATATGATGTACTGAATGTCCAGTACTTTAGCACTTCTTTAATAAAAAGTTAAACCTAAATGATATACTGTATCTTGAGCATTTACTTAATTACATGTTCTTATTATTAGTATAAATTGCCAAATATGTATATGTTTCTACAATGCCCTTTTATATTGAGTGTAAGTATGTATGAGTATGTGTGAGGATATAGGGTCGTTAGGTGGACACATATTAAATTGACATGTATTAAGTTGACCACTGAAGGTTGACATGGCTGGTCGACACATGAAATAGGCCGACATGGCTAATGTTGACAGGGTTGGAAGGTCGACACAAGCATTAGGGCGACAATTGAAAGTCAAAAAGTCGACCAAATATGTATCGACCCAGTGACCTATACCCTGAGTGAGGGGGTTATTTTGGTTAATTTGCTCGGATGCGAATTTGCATCCTTGCAATTGAACCAGATCTCACCTTGCAAATGGTGGTATGCCAGCCCACCATTCGCAAGGCGCGTATGTTCGCACTGGCTTTGAAGGGGTGTTTTACATAAGCATCCATTCGCATGCCACTGGGAACCTCCCATATCTTTCGATGGTCACAGACTATGAAAAGATGTGGAAGGTGCACGCATATGTAAGGTTACTCTGAGTAACCTTAGGTACTTGTTTCCTAGCACGGCGCCCACGATATTCAGTCGTACGGCATTGTATTCAATTTAAAATTGTATACCATTGTATATGGCAGACAATGGCATACAATGCAATGCGATGCGATTTTAAATTGTATAAGCACCCTAATGGGTTTTTTCAATGTTAAATGGTCCCCCTATACGATTCTTAATTGTATAAGCACCTTAATAGGTGCTTACAATGTTAAATGCACCCCCACGCCACCGCCACTATCAACGGCAACCCGAAGTGTGGCGAGCGCTCGCCACACTATCTAAAACCAACTCCACGACGTGGATGGTGGGGGTATGAAAAGGTCGGAGGACGCGCACCGCCGCCGCTCGCCATGCTTCGGGATGGTGTTGATAGTGGGGGTGTCATGGGGTGCTTTTAACATTGTAAGCACTCATTACGGTGCTTATACAATTAATAATCTTATAGGGGGGCCATTTAACATTGAAAGCACCCATTAGGGTGCTAATACAATTTTAAATTGTATAACATCGGGTGCCATTGCATACCATTGTAAACAAGTACCTAACCTTACATATACATGCACATTCAATAGGAAATGGGCGGGCAGCTGATATCAGGTGATGTCAGCTGCCCGCCCCCCGCATTTCCATCATGGGCACATTATTATTAGAACACCCAGCTTTCTCATGGTAATGCCCATGAAATGCTGGGCGTTCAAATATGCTAATGAGTTAGCCCTCCAAAGTTCAGAAGGACAAAGCTGAAAGCTGGCGCCAGGCAGCTATCATATGGCAGTCTCCTCTCCCCTCTGGCTTCCAGGCTTCTGCTGAAGGTGTGCCTTCTGTTCTGGGATCCAATGAAACTCACTCTAGGATGTACTAAAGAAAAAATGCAAAAAAAGCTCTAGCTGGTATAACCCCCTAGAAACAAGGAAGTCTAGACGACTGCGGGGATCGAAAGGGGCAGCTCTTATTGGGAGAGCTGTCCTTTGCGTTGTTCACCACTTATGTTAGTACCGCCCCCGCTTTGTACATCCTGCCCTCTATCACTTATGCTGAAATAGTTTAGGCTATTAAAGAGACTATGGGCCCACTGATGCAAGATCAGGCTAATACCAGAAAAAAGCGGGGGAGTGGTGTTGAGCAGCGCTATTAATTAATGAAAAACAGATTGGTTAGATCTAGTACAGGATTTATTAAACTTCTAAAATGACATGTAGCCAGTGATGTGTATCGATGTACAATAAAAACATTAAAAGTAAGAACTCCAATGTATCTCACCACACCCAACAGGAGGTATTAGATATACCAGAAGAGTCCCGCTTGTACAAGTCCATGTGGATGGAATGGTGCCCAATTGGGCAATCAGGAGGGAGGACACGATGGATTCCAGGAGTGGCCCAAAGATAGCACAAATTACCAGCTCCAACCACTGACTGTGATAAAGTGGGGTGATGTCCTCAACCTCTAGATTCCATAACCGTTGTGTTTGTTTGTATCCAAAGGGGAGTTGAAAGAGAGTCCAAGTGAGTGGGTCTGCAATCCCAGAGTCCTGAGAGGTGGGTGGGTGGTTAGGCAGTTGAGTTCCTGACCGGTTTCGGTACTTCAGGTAGCTTTATCAAAGGATATTTGATGTGTGGGAGTATCTGGCTTAAGTACCCTGTGACATGGGTCATGTGACCAGTTAATTAGAGCAGCCAATCTATAGATAAAAATAATCATATATAGCGCTTAAGTAGGAGGCAAATAACTATCTGATGGTAAAGACCGTGTAACATAATACTGAGGAGGTTACTTTAATTACAAGAATAGATAAAAAACACATAAACAAATAAACAGATGCAGAATACCAATAAAAAAAGACACCTGTCAGGAACTCAACTGCCTAACCACCCACCCACCTCTCAGGACTCTGGGATTGCAGACCCGCTCACTTGGACTCTCTTTTAACTCCCCTTTGGATACATTAGATTGTTTTGACCCTGTGATTGAGAGAGCCCACTGTTTAGGTTCCCTAATTCATCTGACCCAGAGTTGTAATCTTTTGATGCTTAAATGACTTGCATAAGGAGGCCAATTGGGCAGCTTCCCGCCACAAGAGGGACCTGCAATGGAATGAGACCCGAATATATTTATTCTAAGATTACTCCCCAGAAGTTTTTTGTGCTCAAAGGGAATTTTTTACAGGATGCTGATATGGAGGGTTCTATTACAGGTTGATGCGTGTCTTCAAGTATCACTAAGCAGTACATTCCTTTATTTACACCTTTGGTAATTCTCCAGTTGATTATCCCGCCAACTGTATTTTTGCAGTTGCTTTAACTATGTTCTATTTGACTGAGATCGGTCTGAAATGGAATTAACCATTGGAGAAAATTAGTCACCACTACGCAGTTTTTTCTATTGATACATACTGTGAAATGGGAATCATTTGAGGACCTCTCTGCTAATTGAATATATATTGTTTTTCTATAATATATATTAAGGTGTTTGTAATCTATACAATGTAATTTCAAGTGATATTTATACTGTGTGAGGCCAACCTTATTGCCTAATTTTTCTTGTGTTTAGTGTAATGTTTCTGTGTTTCAATGGTGGCCTGCTATTATGACCTCGGATGGTGCTTTGATATTTTCTGTTGTATATCCTATGATATCACACTCTATGCTGCCATTCATGTTTTTTTTTTAAATAATGTACTACATTGGGCTAGGTTCCCTGTCTCGACCTTTGTTTTAATATTCTGATAATTCTCACATGTGAAGTCCACGTTGAGTACTAATATGGTGTGCTTATGCATTTCACCGAGCTGTTGCTACAAAATGAGGAGACTTTGGGTGAAATTTAATAGGATGAGAGATTCAGAAAGTGAGAGATTTGGTAAAAAATCACCAGCTTTTTAAAGCAGCAATCATGTAAACTTCAAAATCAAACTGATTTTGCAGTGTAAATGATTGCCGCTTTAAAAAAAAAAGAGGAAGATTTCTTACCAAATCTCTCTCTCAATCTGTCATCCTATTAAATGACTTTCTTTTTGTTTTTATTTTTGTTTGTATGTTTGTATGTTTGCTTTTTTTCTGCTCCTACATTTATTTTGGGATGGATGTCTGACATCGATTGTTGTATATTTTACTGGCTCAAATGGCTGTGGAAATTAAAATAGGGACTTGGAATAGGCACTTGGAATGTTGGAGGTATCACTTCCCCTATTAAGAGGAAAAAAATATTGGGTAATTAATAAAATGTAAACTGAACATAGTCCTCCTTCAAGAAACTTACTTACTACCCTCTTTTGAGTTGTTCTTCCAAAGCAGTAGGTGTGAAAAGACAACATAGACAGATATAGTGAAATTTAATAGGATGAGAGTTTCAGAACGTGAGAGATTTGGTAAGAAATCACCATTTTTTTTTAAAGTGGCAATCATTTACACTGCTAAACCAGTTTGATTTTGCAATGTAAATGATTGCCGCTTTAAAAAAAAACTGGAAATTTCTTACCAAATCTCTCACTGAATCTCTCTCACTGAATAGTGCGCACAATAATATATCATGCAGTTAACAAGATTCTGAAAGAAGAGTGACATCCAATATACCTCAACACAGATCTAAAGTTACAATAAACCAGAAGCTCATACAGCGCTCTGTTACGCCATATGTGACAAAATAAAATAAAGATAATACTGTCCTTATCTTTCATAATTTTGGTCACTTGCAATATATACCATAGTAGTAGAAAACCTGCAAATATAACCCCTTACCTCACACAGCCATTTAGCATGTATGGTTTGGGGGAAGAAGAAGACAAAAAATAGTAATTGATGTTTTAATGATATATTTGCACTTATATGTAATACCCCACTATACAAGGTGTTACGAATGGCACTGTGCAGTGCGCTACAGCGTACATGTTTACACAGGTGGAAAAATCCCAGCAGCCTCGGCAGCTGCCCAAGCAGGCAGGGGCAGGTCACAAGACTAGTAGCAGCTAGAAAGACTCTGAGGTAACTGAAATGGAGGAAGGGCTGTGCTGTGTCTATGAGACCTGCTGTAACAGACTAGCTAACCCTTGAGTAAGGGGTAAAAGGAACATTGTTGCCATAATCCTCTGACTGTGGTGTGTACGTTGTATGGAGTGCTATAGTGCCAATAACCTGCGAAGCAACCCCTTCATCCCCAGCAAGTTGTTACTGACTGAGGCAGGCTGAGGCCTCCAAATAAGGCAAGACGCCGGGACAGCTGCTTTCAGCCGGGTATCAGGACAGAGTCATCGAGAGAGGTATAACTAGGGTTGCCGCCTCATCCCTTTAAAACTGGAGACATATTAATTACACAGGTTCTGTAGCTGGCTGACTTCAAGACTCAATTTCAACTGTTTTTTTTTTTTAAACAGCTATCAGACTTCATTCCAACTGTGTTTTTTTTTAAATCAGCCACAGAACCTGTGTAATTAACCCCTTGAGTGGTGGGTTTTGCTGGGGCGGGACAAACCTGCCAGGGCAGGTTTGTCCTGCCCCAGCAAAACCCACCACAGGCATTTGGAAGCCCTCCTCCCTCACCTGTGCTCCGGCGTTAGTACGCCGGAGCTTCCTTGTTGCCTCTCTTCCCCCTAAGCTGCGGCGCCTGTCACATTGAGCAGTGACGTCGGCGGCAGGCTGGGGGATGATCTCGGCGGCTCGGAAGGACTCGGGTGCCTGAGCGCTCCCGAGTCCCCCCGAGCCGCGCCGACCATACCCGAGCCTGCCGCCGACGTCACTGTAAAATGAGTGACGGGCGGCTAGGTGACGGGCGGCTAGGTGGCGGGTGGGTCAGTGGAGCTCCGGCGAGCCGATCGCCGGAGCAGAGGTGACGGGGGGGACAAGTTTGTGGCGGGGGGGTGATCACTAGAGGTGCTGCGCCAGTGGTGCACACCTGGACACCACTGGTGCGCACCTATTGTCTATTAGTGGTATGCCCGGAGATTTTCCGGGACAGCCCGCTGCGGCAGCGCAGCTGAGCCCGGAAAATCTCCGGGCATACCACTCAAGTGGTTAATATGTCTGCAGGATTAAAGGGATGAGGTGGCACCCCTAGGTATAACCCAAACCCCTTACACTACACCTCAATGGCAAGACTGTATGTTAATGAAAGCTGGCCCAAGAAAGTAACACAAGCAATAAGTGTACTCAGAACTACCCTTGTAGTTTCTACCCTTCCCTGTGTAACCCTGGACTGCATTACTAGCTACAGTGTAAGGATTTGCTGCACCTATGTCAGATGATGATGTGCAAAGCCGTTACATTACACAAAGGAGTGTAAACTCAGACGTTGTCTGAGTTTAAAGTGAACTTTTACACGAGGAAGCAGTTTCCAGGAGAGACGCTGCTTGACTTTGCCCTCAGTCTACAGGAGGCACTTCGAGAACTACAGGCCATGGATCCAACAGAAGTTTTACCAACCGATGAAATATTAATTCATAATTTTTTAGAGGGGTCCCTTGAGGAAATAGTGAAAATTCGCTTACGCCTCCTTCAACTACAGTTACCAAGCAGCTCATTTTTGTGCTTCAAGGAAGCTGCCATTAAGATGGAAGGAACATTCCAGAGGCAAGAAATATCTGAGATGTTGATGTACCAAGAAAAGACTGAAAATCAGGAAATCATACAGATGTACATAAAATAAAAAGTTGTTATACAGGATGCTCAGGCTCAAAGGAACAATTTATTAATTACAATAGGAATGCAAGTTGCACAACTGACCCTTGGGTTAACAGAAATGTCACAGCAATTGCGTAATATCATGCAGCAACAGGCAAAGAGCAAAGAAGAGACAGACTGAAGCATCAATAAAGGAGAGTTTAGAGGTGTGGACCTTCATTCTACAATCCAAAATCAAATTGAAATGGTTACCATACCAGCTACAAACATAGATCTGAACTCAGTGCAAGAAAAGTTACAGGATAAGTCACTTGGCTTAACATGCAAAATGGCTATGGGTTTATCAATCGTAATGACACCAACAAAGATGTGTTTGTACATGATATGGCCATCCAGAGAAACAACCCCAGTTAATATCTTCAAAGCCTCAGAGAAGGAGAAGTTGTGGAATTTGATGTAGTCAATGGAGAAAAAGGTTTACAGGCAGCAAATATCACAGGCCCTGGTGATGTTCCATTAAAAGGCAGTAGATATACACCAGATCGCAAGTGTTCTTGGCGCTATCAACGTTGCAGAGATTCTCCGCGTAATTATCAGCGATACCACCAATTCTGCATTAAATAAGAGGAGTCTGAAGAAATGGAAAGTGTGCTACAAAGTACAATTCAGTAACAGGCTAATATGATGAGTCATTACCCACCATTCTATTTAAAAAAGCCACATGAACAAAGACAACTATGGGCCTTATTCTGGTCGGTGCGACCGGATCCGATTATGCGTCCAGGACCGTGCGTGCGAAACCCCGCCTTCCATACGGATCGCCAACTCTGTCCGTACGCGGTAAGAAGCTGGCCGAACGGACCGCACGTGTATTTTACACGGAATACGCCTCCTCCATCTAAGGGAACCTCCCCCATCATTCGATGGTCGCAGACCATCGAATGCAGGACCGAGTGCTCCACCAGCTCCCGCAACCTCAGACCACACGGACATTTTTCCGTGCAAAAGCCGGGATCTGGGCGGGCAGCTGACATCCGGCGATGTCATATGTCCGCCCCCTACACGTGCGTCACGGCCGCATTACCATACGTACGCCCAGCGTTTGCATGGGAACGCCCATGAAACGCGGGGCGTATGCATATGGTAATGAGCACAAATAGCCCTTCACGCCCCTCTCCACCCCCTGTTCGGAGTGTTCACATATCATGCGGGATTTGGCCGTACGCCCCGCTCGCACATGCGCAGAGACGCCTCTGCACATGCGCAGACACAAAACATCGCCGCACCAACCAGAATAAGGGCCCATATGCTGAAAGTCAAGTAAAGAGTGAACTTTTGAAAAGAACAGATGACCATAAAGCGGTGGAATTGAATGTATGTATGCAACAAAACCTGCAAGAAATTGATTAGCCTGAACCTCCTAAAGAGTTATTAACTCAATGTGACTAGAATGGATGGCATCAATTTTAGTACAGTCTATCCCAATCAGGCAGGTTCAAGTGCAGCTGATCAGAAAAGAGAATCTGAAGGTGTAATCTATATGGCAACAACAGAAGGACTGGGAATCCCTGAACCCAATTGTTTATATTCAGTTATATAAAATTCCAAAACGAATGTTCTTGCAGAATCCCGTAGTACAGCTAAAGAGGCTGGAAAATATAATTCTCCAGAGTGGCATCACCCACACTGTGATAACGCCATGATAAGCTCAATAGAAGTAGACTCATAATGCAATGGCCATTAAGGAAGTCAGGAAAGAGGAACAAAGGTGACCCACATATTCAGTGTACTGTAGATTATAGACCATGATATAGAGTGTAACTTTTGTATCTAATGTATATATTTACCTCTTGTTCAAACTGTAATATGAAACTGTTAAAGAGCCTGTTCTATACTGAAGATTAAATATTTCCATTTACATGAGGACACGTAAAATTCTAGCAGGAAAGTATGTAATGCCCCACTATACAAGGTGCTATGAAAGGCACTGTGCAGTGCGCTATAGTGTACATGTTTACACAGGTGGAAAAATCCCAGCAGCCTCGGTAGCTGCACAAGCAGGCAAATGACTAGTGGCAGTTAGAGAGACTCTGAGGTAACTGAAATGGAGGAAGGGCTGCGCTGTGTCTATGAGCCCTGCTGTAACAGACTAGCTAACCCTCGAGTTAGGGGTAAAAGGAACATTGTTGCCATAATCATCTGACTCTGGGCAAGTGTAAGCTGTATGGAGTGCTATAGTGCCAATAACCTGCAAAGCAATCCATTCATCCCCAACAAGTTGTTACTGACTTAGGCAGGCTGAGGCCTCCAAATAAGGCAAGACGCCGGGACAGCTGCTTTCAGCCAGGTATCAGGACAAAGTAATCGAGAGAGGTATAACCCAAACCCCTTACACTACACCTCAATGGCGAGACTGTATATTATTGAAAGATGGCCCAAGAAAGTGACACAAGCAATAAGTGTACTCAGTACAAGGGTCGTTCCCTGTGTAACCCTGGACTGCATTACTAGCTACAGTGTAAGGATTTGCTGCAGCTACAGCTGATGTTTGCGGTGCAAAGCCATCATTCATAGTTACATTACACAAAAGAGTGAAATAATTATCAGCTAGAAGTAGATCCTTAGTTTGAGAAAGTTACCTGAAGAAAGTTAAATAGTAGCCACTAATTGGGTGCTGAACTGTGTCATAAGCAATTCAAAGAAAAGAAAACTTTTCCCTTTGGAAAACAGCCGGCCTAGTCCTGCACAATGTCCATACTTCACATAAGACTCTGAGCTTGGTGACCTGTATAAGGAGCTATCAGGATTACAGTTGAGTACTCCAACGTGAATTACTGTACATAATAGACTTAAATGGGGCCCCATAGGTGATGCAAACTTATTTTGGTTATTTGTAAATTGCCTTTATTATTTAATAGGCTGGCTAACTGTTTTAGTGAATTCTAAAAAGGTTTTGGCTGTGATATGTAGTGCATGCAGGTTATTACCATTTGTGATAACCATTTTCAAATTTTACAGTTAAGAAAAGATTACTTAGAAGCATTTCCGCTTAATAAAATACCAAAGAGAAATTTTGTAATGAATCTCCATGTGAATTGTACAGAGATTTGTGTTGGGAATTAGTTGTGTAATGGATCTCAGAAGTCGTGCTTGTTTATAAACTGAATTTTTTCTTGAGTGTCACAAATATATGCGCATGAATCAAATGAAATCCCAGGCCACACTGCTAACATCCACAATCTCTCCTGTTATCCAAACTCGAGTAATCACTGGCCAATTTCCTATAATGGGTAAACAAAAAGGCAGCATTAGTGCAGATCAATAAAATACATATACTTAAAAATTAAAATGCACTCACAATATACATGTATTAAAAAGCATAACAATAAGTCCCCAAGGCAAGGCCAGAACTCAGGAGTAACCATCCCCGGATCGGTGAAAGTAGCAGCAGACAGATCAGCTGGATTCCAGGTAAGTTCTCACACAGTCCACAGCAAGTCCAAGGGTCCAGAAAGATTGTGGCAACCCTAATTGGATAAATCGAATAGTGGTCTCACAGTTAACTATGTTACAATCAAACCTTTGGTACAAATGGAACTGCCATTAAAGTATCTGCCATCTGGTACATTTTTGTATTATACACAGGGCCTATATCGATAAACAGATACAAAACATGCAGGATAAACCTATCTTGCACTTTCTAAACACAATGTTTCCATGTGACGAAAAAAACTGCAGCTGTTCTCTCCAATTAAGCAAGTTGACCATGCAAATTAAAGGAGAGAAAACATAGTTTAATACAACATTTAATAATTAAAATCAAGATAATACATTAAAATCACACATAAAAATATGTTGGACCAGGATAAGTCCAGCAGGTTGGAAGTGGTGAATAATTACCAAGTGGTGTTATAATTGTGGCCAAACATTTCCAAAAATCGCACAATAAGGTGCTTACTGTTTACTCCTCACCACGCTCCTGGATGTTCTCCGTTCAATCACCTACGCATTTCTACACCAACTGGGTTATTTTTCAAGGTAAATACATGGTGCAGATGCAAACTCCATATTATTAAACAATAATAGAGGTTCTTGGTATATCAATTGGCCAAGAAATATTTGCCCACCAACCAGCTTCACGGTGACCTCATTTCTGGTGGGTCCCTAATACTAAGTTTGAATCTGAGGCGCGGAACCCCAAAAAGGTTGGCATAGACCAGTCACCCCAGGGCAGCACACAAGTGAAAAACTAAGCTAAAGGTGTATTAATAAGAAAGAAGCAGAAGCTAGAGGTTAAAAAGTGAAGTGCTAGAAAGTATAATATATTAGTGGAAAATAAATAGTGCTAAATAAATGTTAGGGTGTGCCACCTGGAAAGCAACTCAGCCACACCAACCCAAGGGGAGCCGCACCCCAAATCCATCCCCAACACTAGCAATTAATGTCAATTTTAGATCTTACCTACATTGTGCCTCCAGTTTGCAGTCTGTGGCTACCAGGGACCAAGCTGGTAAAATAATATTCAAATCAGGTGGGTGGGGTGCTACTCTAAGTTGAAGGAATCCCAACCTTCAAGTGTACAGGTGTACACAATATTAGCTTATGGGGGGGATCTTAGAATGCACACTCTATATACATGAGGCGCCATCATTTTCTGCAAAGAAAAATACATGGTGCAGATGTACACTCCATATTATTAAACAATAATAGAGGTTCTATTGGCATATTATTAAACAATAATTGGCCAAGAAATATTTGCCCACCAACCAGCTTCACGGTGACCTCATTTCTGGTGGGTCCCTAATACTAAGTTTGAATCTGGGGCGGGGAACCCCAAAAAGGTGTGCATAGGCCAGTCACCCCAGGGCAGCACACTGTGTCAGTGTAGTGTACAGGGCTGTGTTAGTCAGTGTGTCATATATAAGGGGCTGTGTGTGTCACTGTCAGTGTCAATCAGTGTAGTGTACTCTAAAAAATATATATAGATATTTTTCTCTTCATTATTTACAATGTTTGTGGTGTCTGGTGTGCTGCACTGCATTGCACCCCAGTACACCATAGTGAGAGACTCTGGCAGAACCGTGTGTGATTGTTCTGCCTCCACGCAGTGGCCCTTATTCAGATCTGATCACAGTACAAATTTGTTTGAAAAATAGGCAATACCATATGCACTGCAGGTGTTGCAGACTGCAAAAGGGCAGCTCCTATTGGGAGAGATGCCCTTTGTGTTGCTCACCACATATGTTAGTACATATGTGGTGAGCATTGGTGTGATGGGTGGAGGGATATACCACCGCTGCTTGGTACACCCCACCCAAAGAGATGTAGTTTAACTTGACGCCAACAGATGGCAGTGTTTAGGTGACACACAGACACTAGACATATACAGCATATATATAGATGATCCTGCCAGCTTCAGTAGGATGCAGGATACAGTATATGCCTGCACTTCCGTGGTTTGTTTGGGGCTTTGTGAAAAATTATGAGCCTCCAGCAACTTACGGAAACAATTTACCAGCGCAGCTGTTTTGTTTTGGTTTGTTTGTGACTGTTGCAGATAAATAGTCCTGTGCTCACCTCTTTCAAGGCGTTCCCTCTAAATGCGCATATTTCATTCCTACTCACCATGGTGCTGAGCTACAGGAAAGGCAGCATTTTGTCTCCACAACATCTGATGGCAGCCCTGTATGCAGCTAGTAAAGACGCTCTTCTGCAGCTCCCCAGCATCTCATGTGTTAATTCACACACAGCTCCTTTTGCAGACATAATATAATTTTATCACAAGCCTATCACTATTATGATTGGTGTCACACACATATATAATGACAATAAGAATGTTGGGAAGAACTGTGCTAAAAAGCATCCAGAATATTCTGTTACAAGTATAAAACCACCAGAGGGTGCTAAATGCACATAATGCCAAATAAGCATCTTATATCTTAGAAAATAAGAGACAACGAAATTACTGCTGAAAGCATTGTTGTTTTTCTTAGTTGAAAATCTATTAACCTCTATTAACCTCTTCTGTTAAATTCTATACTGGGTAGACTTTGTCATAGGGAGAAATGCTGAAATGTGGAAACATTGCTTATAAGTATGCAATGTAAATCATGTTAAATTCAACAGAACCTTTATTTAATGTAATTCCATTAAAGCTTTTTTGTCATATTATTCTCAAATGTATATTATTCTAAAATGTATATGTTTTTATCTCATAAACGTTATCTACTGTTTTTATTTCAATTTAATACTGAATATTGTACTTATGTAGCACCCTATTTCAATCTATAGCTTAGCAAGTGGTCAATAATGTAAGTATTTGTTACTAGGCATATCCATTCGCATGCGGCCAAATGGGCGAAAAATTATTTGATGGTCACCTTTTTTTTACCAATTTGCAAATAAGTAGGCTAGACTGTCTTTTATGTGTTTCAAACATTGCTGAATTCAGGGCGGGCGTTGAAGTCATCTGACATCAGCCGCCCGCCCCATGCAAGGTTTGACATGCCTGTGTTCTAATGGGAATGCCGGGCATTTTTCTGGGCACACCCACTGTATTTGTGGGCACACCCAGGAAATACTGGCAATCCTATTGGGGCAGCCCTCTGCCCACCCCGATCTGTGCAAAGGCATTCGCACAGCTGGTCTGCAGAACCATATTTTTGATGATACGCATGCGCAGATCCGCAACACCGTTCTCAGGACCGAGTTCGGAAATCACTGAGCCAACCTGAATCAGGCCCTAAGATAGGACTTCTATTGAAGATGGGATGTTGCCCATAGCAACCAATCAGATTCTTCTTCTTACTTATTAGGCACGTTCTGGAAGGTAATAGATAGAATCTGATTGGTTGCTATGGGCAACATCCCATCTTCAATAGAACTCCCATCTTTGTAAATTTACCCCATAGTGTCTGGTGCAGGGTTACAACTTATTCTGTATCCCATATAATAAAAGGCTTCTGCTTCTGCTCATCTCTATGGGAGGAATAGAGTGTTTTTCTTACCAGTGGCCACTAGATGACACCCAATTAAACAATCAAGTGTTGCTTCATTCGCCGCGGCTGACATTACTGTCATGTTTTTCTGTCATTATGACTGGCTAATTCATGATTGCAAGCAAAGCAAAAGAGCAAGAAATTGGGGGAAACCATGTGCACTGCAGGTGGAGCAGATGCAACATGTGTAGAGATTTAGAAAAAGAGATTTGGGGCCAAATGTAATGAGTGAGGGAATCAGAGAGATTTGTGGAGTTTTCCCAATTTTTTAAAGCAGCAATCTTAAATACTACAAAACCAGGTTGATTTTGGCATTTCATTGATTGCCACTTTAAAAATTGGGAAAACTCTCCCAACATCTCTCACTTTCTGATTCTCACACCCTATTACATTTGGCTCTTGAAATCTAAATTGCATTTTCTCCTGAATAATACTTGTTGGTTTTCATGCTAAATTGCAGCAGCTTCTGAAATACCCTACACCAGGCATGTCCAAACTGTGTCCCTCTAGCTGTTGTGAAACTACACATCCCAGCATGCCTTGCCATAGATTTAGCATTCCCTAATAGAAAACCTGTGGCAAGGCATAATGGGACTTGTAGTTCCACAACAGCTGGAGGGCCATAGTTTGGCCATGCCTGCCCTACACCCTTCTGTATTCATTCACAATTGCAATGAGCATGGTATTGGAGCTCACCAGGATTGAGTAAATTGATCTCCATATACATTGACCTCTTGAGAGCCAAAATTTCTGTGAGAGATGCGCAACATATCCACTAAAAATGGCAGCATCACTCACATTTGTTATATAAATTCAAATAAAAAATGTTATTTAAAATAGATTATATTTCCTGTATAAGGTAAACCTTACAGATCATTATGATGAATACAAATGTTTGCTTGGCAATTTTCAAACCTATTTTGACAAATTCACTTGGCACTCAAAGGTTTAATAGCAGCTGGAATGTATGACAGATTGTGTGTACATTGCAAGTACATTGTGTGTCCAAACACCTCCAATTTTGCCAGGGAGTTGAAGGGAAATTTGGGCACAATGTCCTGAGCTGGCGCAAGCTGGAGGACAGTGAAATGTGGAATTCACACTACTGTATCCACAAGCATGTTTAGGAAGCAGAGAGTGGTAACATGTCTAAATATGGCCATGCATCAGAAAGACCTGCTCACAATCATGATTGTGTTGAAATTTTCCTTCAACTCACTGGCAAAATTTGTGGTTTTTGGACACACAATGAAATCACAATGTGCACGCAATCCATCATACAATCCAGCTGCTGCATACAACCATGGGGTCAGTGCTCATTGCCAGGAGTTAATGCTCTTTGCCAGGGATTAATGCTCATTGCTCATTGCTGGATGTTAATGCTCCTTGCCAGAAGTTAATTGTCCTTGCCAGGTGTTAATGCTCATTGCCAATGGGTCTCAAAGCTTTGATGAAGACAGATGTTAGAGGCCATATAAAGCACATGCAATCTGGTCCCAATCACAACTGATCAGACGTGTATCACATCTGATCAACGGACCAACCATTCCACCCTCTGGACCATGGATTGCACGATTGTGTGCACAAGATGTGCACACAATCTGCATACAATCCGTCTTCCATCAATCCATCTTCCAACCCCTCGAGATTGTGTGCTTGGATACAATCTTGTTCAGGTGTATGGGGGCCATAAATGTGATTCCACAATGAATTTTGCTTACAATTTTGGGGTTTACACCAACTGATAGAGAAAGAGAAAGGATATCTCATGAGGGTAATCCTTGGAGGTGCTTGGCTTGAGCTGTCTGCGCAATAGTAGCAGCTGCTGATAAACAGGATAGTTAGGCCAGTGTTTATACTGAAAAAGGGTTTTTGTGGGAATAGCAATGCTAAAATAAGTTAAAATATAAATCTAATAATTGGATTGATTTCACAAAACTTTAGAAATAAAAACATGATAAACATAACATATGATGCATATATCTGCAGTTAATGAACGGCACCTGATCAAAAAAGGAAAAAGGCATTCAAGATCTTTTTCCCTAAGTGGTGCCCACTTCAATGGATTGTTATATTATTTATTCATACTGTTTAGATGGGGGTACAGCGCCAGTGATCACCTAATTTTTTGTCAATGAACATCACCCAATTGATTGCCAGATAGCTTGTCTGTTCCTATTATACCTCTATGGATACAGCAGTCTCTCAGAGTCACAATGTGCAACTCCAGAACTAGTCACACCAGTTCAACCCTCAGGCGTGACAAACATGTTTCATAATTTATGTTTAACATTCTATGTCAAAAACAGGTATAATTACAGCATGTGTTTGCACATAGGTCTTGGTTTATTTTGTAATATATTATGTAGATTTTTAATACTATTTGGGGATTAAATTATGTAGGTTAATGATGATACATTATATAAGAAAAAGATCATTTTGAAAGCCCCAAGGCGCACTCAAAGTCGTTGCTGCCACGCCGCGAAGAAGGACCACAGAAAATCCTCAGGATGAGGATGAAGGAATGGACATACACAACAAATGGTGGCAAATGGTGCTGGACTCTTTTTCAGGCTTTAAAATCCAGTTCTCATGGATAAAAGTTGGTTACCTGTGAATAAAAGAAATAACACAAATCATGGGAAAATGTACAAATTTCAAGCAGTGGAATGAGGCAGATCCAAGAGTGGGAAGAAGGGTGCATACCCCACTCACTCGAAGAAAGAAGAATCCAGGTGTATAAAGGTTTTTTTAAGGATCACCTTGGTGGTAGGGCGGATGGTAATTACCAAATCACTCTGTTAATTTGAGTAATGTGCGTACCGTACTCACACAGCAACACACCGTGGTCCACTCTTAATGCTATCTTTACTCTCCCATGCCTCCTCTGGTTAGGTCAATGATAGTCCTCCAACTTGATTGGTTGGATTATGGGGAATATGGGGAAATAAATAAATAAATATGTGTGAGGGCACTCAGAGTTAGACGAATATTGTGCTCAGGATTTGGCTAAGTGTAGGAAGAGCGTACCCCACAGAAACAAAAACAGTGTCATTCTTATAAAGGTTTCTTTTTTAAAATTCCTACAGATCACCTCATGAGAAATGCCAGGAGTGAATTACCAAGAGTTGAATTAGATTCCTTCTTTAGGGTGCTTACCATACTCACACAGCCAATCACTGTGGTCCTCTCATAAAGGTATCTTTGGTAATGGTGGTCCTTTTTTCAATTCCACGATATGTCCCCCTCAATTATGGTGGTCATATGGAAAGAACAAGAAGGTCCGCTCAGTAAACCTTTTTAATAGATAAAAGCACATACACAAAAAAATACATAAATACAGTGACAGAAAGACATCTAAGGACAGCAAAAGTGGCCACTTACTACAAACCCAGATGTCTCACAAAAAGAAGGGGTCAGTCATATCGACTCGCAGTACTTTAAAAAATGTTTAAAGTAAAGATGTTCCTGCTTCAGGAGGCACTGTACCCTGGTTCTGCTACAATGCATAGCATGGTCTCCCACAGACTCCAGTTCCCCATTCAAACCTATGGGTAGGGGGGGAGCACACACTACCTGCTACCTCTACAGGCTCCCCTTGTAGTCATGGATAGCGTCAGCATCATTTCACACTTCCAGTGCTGGTGTGACTCCACCCTTGCTGCCCTATGACTCCCTCATATAATACTATGGGTAGTGGGAACTTTGCTTCCTGCTACATCTGCCAACTTCCTACATCTAATGTGTGGGTAGTGACACCCTGGTACCTCACAATGCACCAGAAATTCTACCCATTATGTGAACACATTGTGGACCAAGATGAATGTAGACATGTCTCTACAGTGCCTAAATGTTAATATTCCTAAAACACGGCCCTTCACCGGTGAGTCCTACTATGACACAGTACTATCCCTCTTACATGCCCTTAATCACAGTTACAGTAGCTTTTCTTAATATTTATTTTTTCACAGTTAGTGTACAATCAATCATACTGCTGAATTCGGCTACAAATTCAGCATTATATATGAATCAAAAATACACGTCATTTTCCAAGCATATTTGGCTTCTCTGTGAAAAAAAAAAAAGAAATACCATATATACTCGAGTATAAGCCTACTTTATCAGAACATTTTTTATGCTGAAAAAGCCCCCCTCAGCTTATACTCGAGTGAGGTCCCACTTGAGTCAATAAGTTTTCCCAGTTTTTTGTTGTAAAATTAGGTGCCTCGGCTTATATTCGGGTCGACTTATACTCGAGTATATACGGTAACAAGCCCTGAACTCATTGAGTCGGTCCTAGTGGCAGATATACAGGGGTGGAAATAATTTGGGGTCCACTTGTATTTCTTTAACCAGCACCGGGCTCTGGGCCCGGTCCTGACTCCCAAAAAAGGGAGAAAAAAGGAGAAGCGTCCTCAGTATTTTAAAAGCCAGAGGTGTAATGCCACAAACATGGGATACTTTTTATATAAGGTTCACTGGACAAATTAGGAGCAGTGTGACTGGTCAGCAAGGGCCAGGTCCTGGGCTTTCTTTTTTTTACACAGAGAAGCATCCCACAGATCTGACTGGTCTGTGTGATGCTTCATGCTCATCCATATTTGGCTGCCAGGACGCATGGCAGCCAAATACGAATCACTTCACCATTGGAAAATACTGATCCAGTGTCAGCCGCACTTGCCTGCGGCATCTCCGGCATCATAGCTCCCCTGCTGTGTGGGTCTCCTGGCAGCGGCTCTCCCCCAGCATCAGCCTCCCTGCTGCTGGTTGCTTGGCAACCAGGGATGCTAAGGCGCCTCCATCTGGTAGTGTGACAGCTTCCTCTCGATGGTTGCCGGGATGAGAGGAGATGCCAGGTGGGAGCGCCGTTCTCAGCTGGGCCATTAACCACCGGGCGCCTGGGCAGGTTTCTCTACAGGTGATTCATCACCTAATCCCTTTTAAGGGATTCTAGCCAGCCCCGCCGGTGATAGTTCTTCTGCAGCTATTCACCTGCCTGCCTTCCGCTGCATTCTGTGTCCTGGCTGATCCTCTTGTTGTCTGCTGGTCAGTTCCACGCAGCTCCTGGGATTCCATTTCGTGCCTGGTCCTGGTTCTTTTTCACAGCAAGTGCTCATTTGGGAGCACTGGTGTTTCCTTCCATTTATCATTATTGGCAACTTGGTGGACAATATTGTTATTCCACTGGTCCCCAGTTGCATAGCGTGGATCTGGCCAGTCCAGAGTTCAACACAGCTTGGCGTTGTAAATTGCTATTCAGGGTTTCATCTGTTTTCAGTACCTGTCATACCTTTCGTGTGGTTTGCTGTGTCTTTTGTGTGGTGTATATTATGTTTTTGTGTGGCATTATATCTCATGCTTGTGACTAGATTACTCCTAGTTTTGTAACGAGGTCACGGTTACAAGGGTAAAATCAAATTTCCCCCTGTATTGGCTTAGGAGCCGTGAGCCGGTTTATTTCCATCAGGTCCCATTAGCCACTTTACACTTTTTGACAGTTCCTATAGGATCACTGGTACCTTGTCCCATCTTAAGACCTGATGGCACCGGATTTGGGGTGGAATAAAGTCACCCCTTCAAACATGTCTACTGTAGGTGAAGCATTAGCATCCATAGGTAGAAAGAGAACAAAGTAGCGCTAATATACTAATGAGGAGTTAAAAATGAATATATGCATTTAATGGTGCACATGAACATACATCAGAGAAATAATAGGGGACATTAACAACTACACATTTGATTGCCACACCTCCTAATAGATGATAATGGTATTCGTTCCTATGTATACCACCGTACTTGAATGTAGACATTGGGAAATATTGAACCACATCAGTTGGCACAGTCTCCAGTAAAGTTCTCAAATAGTGGTATAGTTACCAATTGGGTCCACCTGAGGAATTATTCCAATTTAGGATTGCATGGCAGCGATATCCTCTTTCATGGTGAAGGTACAGAGATGGAGTCCACCGTGTGAAGTAAACAGCTGGAAAAAAGTCCCCAATGATGGGTGGTTGGTCCAGATCCAGTAAAGTGCAGTAGTGCAATGGTGGCAATAGGCAGTGAAATGGGCTTGCAGCTCATAATGCGTTTCACTGTCACAGGTACAGCCCCATAGGACCAATCAACAGAGGCAGCGTAGGACTTGCTCTGGCCATTCTAAACAGTGGTCACAGCTGTGGGGTTATATTCAAAACTGTAACATCCAGGGCTCACATGTATTTGGATAATGGAAGTTCGAGTAGTTTAATTTTCCAATGAAACTGAACAGCACAGCATTCTACATGTGTTAAGTAACACCACAAATATGCTAATTGCTGTTAAAATCAAGAACCCAGTTTAATAAAAATGTAATGCAGTGCATAATTTTGTTATAATGATTTTATGTATTTACTTTTTCATGGATTATAGATATTTATATTATTGAGATATTATAATATTATCTCACTAAAGTGTACCTTAGCAGATATTTTGAGGATCTCACAGCGATGTTGACACTCAAAGGGTTGAACATGTCATGCTTATCACAGCACATCTTATTACATAGTTGAAAAATAAATTTATCTGCCATTACATAAAATATATGATAACAAATTGCTATGCTGTCTATTCATGTGGAAGAACCAGGGCCATCAGCAGAGGGAATCCTCGGTCTCAGACCCTGAATTCCAGGGACAGCTCCACATCACAAAAGACAGCCCTTAACGCAAGAGCTGTCCTTTGCGTTATTAATCGCATATGTTAGTGCATAAGGAATTAGTATGGATGTGATAGCCAGCGAAAGGGGGGTGGCGGATGTTAGAATATCCCATCCGAGTTTTGAGAGGGGGGGGAGGTGGAAGAGGGCTGGGAGAGAAGAAAAATGAGAGAAAGCAGGGAGAGAAAAAAGGGGATGGTTTGAGTTTGAAAAAAGGGGGGAGGGAATGAGAGGGAAGCTAGATGAGACAGAGTAGGAGTGAGAGAAATAAAGAGAGAAAGAAAGAGAGAAAGAAGGAAAGAAAGAAAGAAAGTAAGAAAGAAAGAAAGAAAGAAAGAAAGAAAGAAAGAAAAAAAGAGGAGGCATGGGGGTAGAGGGAGTTGGATTGGAGAGGAGAGGCAAGGCAAGGGAGAGGAGCAAGCCAGGGTTTGAAAGGGTTTACATGCATCCCTTTTTGCACCCCCCCCCCCCCCCCCCCCAAGTTCAAGAGGTGCTGTAGCAGGTCTTGCGCTCACCTGCAGTGGCTGGTCTTCTGTGCCGCTGCACCCTTCTTCCACAATGGTGTCTTGGCTATGGCTCCATCTCCTGAAGGGCAGTTGACCACCTGCGCCCCAGGTCCCACAGTGGTGGGTCACACGTATCCTCGCTCCAGCGTCAGCAGGTCTCTGCTCTGCCTCCTATGCCAGGCTGTTAAAGTTCCAGCTTCTGCAGCGGCAGGGCTTCTGCCTCCTGTGCCTGGCTCCCACAGCAGTCGCATGAGCCAGGGGGTTTCCTTGGTCCCGGCATGGCGGCACCTTTTCACCAATGCTGGTGCCGCTAAATGGGATGGGACGGTGGGTAGCCATTGCCAGAGTGGTAGTATTTAAAAAAATGTCAAACGGGTGCACCCTGTATAGTTACTCCACTGGGAAGAACACATATTGTAGTATTTTGCTAGTCACAGAATTACAAACTATTTCTTAATGATCAACAATTATTTTATTGCAGTTTTATAGTCTCTTGTTAATTTAAATATGCCATCTCAAGAATAAAATATTTTGTTTATTATCTTAATTATGAGTTTTAATTTTAATCTCATCAACATCAAAAATGCAGTAAATAGTTTTGATAATGGTAGCAAGTAAGGGGCAAACCATTACTAACCTGAATGTTGCAGTGATCTTTATGGCTTCTCCCTATTATTTAAAATCACTAATTAACTAAGGTCCTACAGTATATGTGACTGAACCCACCACTTTACTGCCTGCTCAGGCAGTGCAAATAAAAAATAATGGAAGTTGTAATTAACCCCTTCACGACATTTGACGTACATGTACGTCATGGTCGGGAAGTACTTCCCGACATTTGACGTACATGTACGTCATGGATTCTAACTGTCACTGCGTCTATAGACGCGGTGACAGTTAGGAGATGTCTGCTGTCCCTGACAGCAGACATCCCCCCTCGTCGCCCAGGGGGGGCAGGGGTGCCCCCCCCGGTCGGCGATCGCTGTGATTGGCTGTTCAAATCTGAACAGTCAATCACAGCGTTTCCTGTGTTACCGGCGGCTAAGCCGCTCGGTAACACAGAAAACGGTGGTGATCGGTGCAGCACCGATCACCACCGAGCGGCAGCACCCCCCTCCCACCCGCCGGGCACTCACCCGGCAGCAGCAGCAGCTCCAGCGGCTCCACCGCTACGTCCGGAGCGCACGCTGCGCTCCCCTCCTCCCCCCTCCCCCCCGCAGCAGCAGCAGCAGCAGCATCATGCTGCTGCTGGAAAAGTGAAAAATAAAATAAAATAAAAAATAATGTGCAAATGTGTGTATATATATATATATATATACACACACATATATATATATATATATATATATATATATATATATGTGTGTGTATATATATGTATATATATATATATATATATATATATATATATATATACACACATATATATATATATATATATGTGTGTGTGTGTGTGTGTGTGTGTGTGTGTGTGTGCGTATACCGCACCGATCACCAACGATCGCCAGCCCCCCCCCCTCCCACCCGGCAGCCCCCCTCCCTCCCACCCACCCGGCTGCCGCAGCGCCAGCACCCCTCCCACCCCCCCGCCAGCCGCAGCGCCAGCCCCCCTCCCAAAGCTGGTGACCAAAATGGGGTCACTTGTGGGGGGGTTCCACTGTATTGGTGCTTCGGGGGTCTTGCTAATGCGACATAGCACCCGCCATTCATTCCACCACCAAAAATCACTCCTTCCCTTCTGAGTCCTGCCATGCACCCAACTGGTATTTTTTGGTCACATGTGAGGCATTGCCATACCCGGGAGAAATTGGGGCACAGATTTTGGGGTGCTTTGTCTCCTTCATTCCTTGTGAAAATTAAAAATTTTGAGCCAGAACTGCATTTTTGTGTAAAAAATTTAATTTTTTTACACAAAAATGCAGATCTGGCTCAAAATTTTTCATTTTCACAAGGAATGAAGGAGACAAAGCACCCCAAAATCTGTGCCCCAATTTCTCCCGGGTACGGCAATGCCTCACATGTGACCAAAAAATACCAGTTGGGTGCATGGCAGGACTCAGAAGGGAAGGAGTGATTTTTGGATTTTGCAGCACAGATTCTGGTTGAATGACCCCCGAAACACCCATACAGTGGAACCCCCCCACAAGTGACCCCATTTTGCAAACTACACCCCTCAGGGAATTCATCTAGGGGTATAGAGTACATTTCAAACCCCCCGGGGTTTCACCAATTTTGATACAACTGAGCTGTGAAAATGAAAAATTATTTTTTTTCATTTTCACTGCCCAGTTGTACCACAATTGGTGAAACCCCTGGGGGTTTGAAATGTACACTATACCCCTAGATGAATTCCCTGAGGGGTGTAGTTTGCAAAATGGGGTCACTTGTGGGGGGGTTCCTAACTTTTAGCATCTTATGGTGCCTAGAAACCTACATGGTGCCTAAAAAATAATCTCATAAAAAGGAGTCTCCAAAATCAAGTAGGTGCTCCTTCTATTATGAAGCCTGTGGTTTGGTCACCGTGCACACTAGGGCCACATATAGGATATTTATGAAAACCAAAGAATTGGGGGAATCAATTTTTAGTCACATTTCTCTAGTAAAATGTACTGTGTTCCTTAGAAAAATGTATTAAAATTGAAAATCCGAAAAAAAAATGAAATTTTGAAATTTCACCTACACTTTGTTTTAATTCCTGTGAAACACCTAAAGGGTTAACAAACTTCCAAAATGCTGTTTTGAATACTGTGAGGGGTGCAGTTTTTGAAATGGCATCATTTATGGGGGTGTCTCACATACAAGTCCCTCAAAGTCACATCAGAACTGAACTGGTCCCTAAAAAAATCAGTGTTTGAAATTTTCTTGAAAATTTTAGAATTTGCTAGTCATATTTGAAGCCTCCTAGTGTCCAAAAAAATTAAAAGGAAGTTGAAATAATGATTGCAACATAAAGTAGACATATGGTCTTTGTTAGTTATTAACTATTTTGAGTGGTATGATTATTTGTCTCACAAGCAGAAAATGTGACATTTTGCATATTGCTAAATTTTCCATTTTTTCACGATATTTTGGTATTTTTCACAAAAAAACACAGACTGTATCGACCCAAATTTACCACTAACTTGAAGTACAATGTGTCACGAGAAAACAATCTCAAAATCACTGGGATAAGTAAAAGCAAAAAAAAGTTATCCCCACTTAAGTGAGACATGTCAGATTTGAAAAAAAGGGCTCTGTCATGAAGGCACAAACTGGCTCTGTCATGAAGGGGTTAAATGTGCTTTGTAACAGCTGATTCTTTGGTGCATGACAGTCAAAGTTTCATTAGGCAAGTTACTCTGAATGGACTTAAAGATCAAATGTGTTACAGTTATTAGGATAGATGTTCAATTAATATACATGATATACAGTATAGTACTGTAAGAACAAAAAGAGACTTTTTTCTGTTTCTAAAGTCAATAAAACAATGATAACTGAGAGATGTTAAAAATACCTGTAAAATATCTAGGTAGATTACAAACTAAGCAATCTATTTGATAAAAAAACTGTAACAACGAAACATATATTTTTTTAACCTTATAATAACCTCAATACCTATATGTCCTTAAGATGGCCATACACCAATGCTATTTGGCCATTTTTCACCCATTTACGACGGATCAGGCCAAGAAATTGGGCGAAAAGTGGGCAATTTCATGTGTTTGAAATCTGAACTGATGAGTGGTCCCTTGCGCATCGGAACGGAGTCAGAGATTGGACGTGCTGCACATCCGACCTGCAATTCGAACAGCCTCTCGGCAGCGCAGAATGTGAACAAATACAATATATCATATGCAAAAGGCTGGCATACAATATAACATGGTTGTCTACCTGACCCTCTCCTTCAGGGAGAAAATGCTCTGCTCCTGGACTTCACTGGTAATGTATGATTGCCATCACCTGTGGTGAAACACCTTTCTTATCAATTACCTAGCTCCCCACAGGTGATGGCAATCATACATTACCAGGGAAGTCCAGGAGCAGAGCATTTTCTCCCTGAAGGAGATGGTCAAGTAGGCAACCCTGCAATATATCGTATGTGATCCTGCTGCCTGGGAAGCTCCCACTCAGTTTAAGGGGCATCACATGTGTCTTCTCCCCTCAGAGAAGTCTTATATAGTATGGGGGGGGGGGCTTAAGCCAATTGTAAGAATATTCTTATGTCTATCCCAAACATGTTTAATTGCTCTATTATATAGCTTCTACCACTGCTGATGGGAGCCTTGGTTATGCCAAGTTGCTCAGTAATTTTTTTAATTACTCAGACCTCAGAATCAGGCCTAATCTTTATATGTTTATAAGTACTATATTCTTCATTATCTAAGTTGAATCAGTATATCCTTCCAATAGAAGGTGTACTTATAGAATAACTTTAAGCCCTGATACTGATTTTATAGATACAATGTAACAAGTAGGTGTCTTTGAAGGGAACTTTACCATTCCAGTGGAATGGTAAATTCCAAGTGGATCAGAAGGTGATGAAACTGCCAACAAAGAAAGTGAAGAAACGTGTGAAGTTGCTCCCCTTTTAGCGGTCCTGCTTCTGGACTAATTCGCTATCCTGAAGATTATCTTTTAAACCAGGTGCCCTCCCTCCATTGTGAATGGATCAACCAAGCAAGCCAGCCTTAATATATTTGCTGTACTCCGGTGCAATTCAGCTTTGGATTCCCTAGGGAGCTGCACCACATCTTTATTAATAACGCCATACATGTATGGCTTTCTCCATAAGGATACAACATAGAGAACATGTGCACTAAAGGTACCTCTATTGTTTATTCCACTTTGCCATGGTTACCATCAGATGCCTAGAAATATACTGAATACGGGTATATCACATTAAGGGGGTTATTCTGGTTGATTCGCAAGTCTGCGAATTCGCAGCCTTGCGAGTCCACCAAACCCCGCCCGGAGAATGACCGCCCCCCCCCCCCCCCCGCCGCCCCCTCAAAGTGCGGCTTTGACCGAACAACTGCGAATGGATGTTTTGCATAAACATCCATTCGCATGGCTTGGGTAACTGCCCACATCTTTCGATGGTCACCGACCATCGAATGATGTTTAGCGTGCACACATATATAAGTGACTTTTCAGTTACTTACATTTGCGTGCACGCTGGCGTGGATATGGGCGGGCAGCTGACATCTGGTGATGTCAGCTACCCACCCCCCCCCCCCCCCCCCCACACACACCCACACCCGCATCACTGTCTCATTACCATGAGAACGCCCAGCGTTCTGATGGGAACGCCCATGGAACGCTGGGCGTTCCCATATGGTAATGGGGCAGCCCGGTGCCCCCGCCCATCTCCGCCCCCCCCCCCACGCCGCCGAACCAAAAGGCCGCCGTGGCTGCACGCACCATACGCCTGCACATGCGCAGATACCCGCCTGCGCATGCGCAGACGCGCAACATCGGTACTGCATGCGAAAGCACGCAGTACCGATGTGATCTGAATAAAGCCCTAAGAGTCAGGGAGAAAGGCTATTTGTATAATCATTCTTACTGTTACTGCTGGCTCTAAGGTTAGGAAATGGGAGAGTGGCAGAGACAGGTGCACAGGCGTAAATAATAAAAGTGTAGGTACAGTAGTAGAAAAAATGTAACTGTCCACAATTAGTTAGAGTAGAAAGATAAAACTTATCTTGTGAGGTAATTGGTATGGAGGTGCACCCTTGAGAGTAAATATATGTCTAGTTTACAAAGGAGAAAGACTCTCTTGTTGTTAATATGAAATAAAGTATTTAGTTGAAAATAAAGATTTTAGTCAGTAGGGTAGTCTGCTGGACTATACACGCATGAGGACTGACATAGAAGAGAATTTTTAGTTATGCCGTGTTCACACTGCGAGTGTGTACAATACAGCTTTTACCCATGAGCTTTTGCCGGGAGCTGCGGCGACGGACCCCCATTCTCACTGCTAGGCAAATTCCCGGGTGAAGCAGTACTACCCGGTAATTTGCCTTTTAATGGGGTTTTTTGCAGTGTGAATGGGTCAACCCATGTCTCCATACAAGGATCTCAAACACGGGTAAAAATAAGGGTTGGAGAATTTTGACACAGAGTGACCTGTTCACACTGCAAAAAAAAACTGTGTTAAAAGGCAAATTACCGGGTCGACATGCTAGACCCGGGAATTTGCCTTGCAGTGGGAATGGGGTATTAATAACTTATGGTGCAAGTACATCAGCAATAGGGATACTCCCTGTAGTTTTGGTATTTTTTAGACTTAACTTTTAATTTTTTCAGTAAAAAATTGGCACACACAAACACACATAAATGACACACAAACACATAAAATATATACAAATATGTACACAGTGTTGGTGGGGGTTTGATTAGGATCAATAGTGTTACCTATCTCCCCAGTAGCTGATGTTAAAATAAATAAATCAGGCTGTCAGTGATAATTCCCAAGGAGATTTAGGGGGAAATGTACAGTACTAAGATGTGTATTCGACTTCACATGTGATGTTGCTATGGGCAACCAATCAGCATATACGTCTTATTTGTTTAGCACCCTCTAGAAGATATTATACAGGATCTGATTGGTTGCCCATAGCAAAATCACATGTGAAGTAGAATACACATCTTAGTAAATTTTCCCCACTGTGTTGTCTCCAATTTTTTTTTTTTAACATCAATATTTTTATTGAAATAGTTGTTTTTCAACCAATTTTAAAGGGGGAGGGGGGATACAGAAAGCAGAGAGGGGAGGTGGGGGGGGGGCATAGTGGGGTATTCAAACTTAGATTCCAAAGACACATGGACAATTTAGTAGAAAAAATATCATAGCAAACACATTACATGAGTCTGTCACCAAAATGAAATCAAGGATCGGTAGGTTGGAGTACATAAGGGGGGATAGTAGCACACCAGAGGAATCATGTAGGATTTGGAGACAATGAGCCATTTCGTTAAGGCTGAATTGGAAAGGGTCCAGGGAGAATTGTAGAACCTGTACCATTTGTGAGATGTTTATGCCATTAAGACCATTGTACAAGTGGGGAAGAGGCTGAATATGAGTATGGTATATAGTCTGTCTTCATAGTGTAGCTAAAGTTGATTTTCTTAATAACCTTTGAGATCTGGGGACGGAGCGGGCTGTTTCCAGGATTGACCTAGGGTAGCCCGGGCTGTCTCCAATTATTTTAACACTTGTAACAAATATGTTGTCTGGTTCTATTTTGGATCTAAATTGGTTTGTCTCTTTAATGAGACACAATTACTGGTTACAGTAACCATTTAGCGTAGATACAATGACTCTATGACAACAAGCACAAGTTTACAATAACATTTCATGGTGACATAGATCTCTTCAAATATCAATTTCTAGGTTACAATGACCAATTAGTAAAGATTAAGTACTGGTGACTGTAAGAAACCACACAAGTTTCTAATAATGTTTCAGGGTGATATAGATCTATTCAAATATATATCTTTGATTTCGTTACCATAGTGACACCCTGAGAAAAGGCTAGGGTAAGTAATGGTAACCAATTAGGGATTGTTATCACTATAGCATTCAATTTAGCTCTGTGGTAGTTTAGTCAAAGATCATACACTAACACACTTTAAGAGACCTATTTTTGCCTCTGTGATAAAGTGTAATTAATCACATTGAGCTGTTAGGTGACTTGGTTTTTCCTTATTTTCAATCTACGTAAACTATTATAGATATAAGTTCCAATTAGTCATGTCATATCATTTGTATTTTTTTTTAAACTCAGTACTAGGATAGCCAGCAAATAAAATCAGAAATTTGTTATGAAAGAAGATAATAGTTATATCATTTAAATGTGCTTATATTGGTTTCACACTCTGCAGCGAAATATCAGTAATAGAATAATTCTATATTAATCATAAAGACAGACATACATAATACATTTTTTGGTATTAACCCTTTGGGTGGTATGCCCAGAAATTTTGCCACAGGGGGCTGTCCCGGAAAATTTCTGGATATACCACTATACAGTAGATGCACGCCAGTGGTGCCTCCAGCTGTTCACCACTGGGGCACCACCTCTAGGCCCCCATCGCTCCCCCCCTTCTGTCACCACATCCGCCCCCATCACCTCCGCTCCAGGAATCGTACGCCGGAGCTCCCCTGCTGCTTCCCCAGTCCTCCGGAGCCGCCACAAACATCCCCAAGCCGGATCAGAGGTGAGGGGGGCTACGTTCTGAGGTGGGTTTTGCTGGGGCAGGGCAAACCTGCCCTGGTAGGTTTGTTCTGCCCCAGCAAAACCCACCACTCGAAGTGTTAATCTCCCCAGGCAACAGCCTGTAAATCAGTAGCCAAGCCAATTCCCACAGTGAATGGATGGAGGTGACTATTGATTGGACCTAAAAAAGGGAAGATCTTGTGCCAGTATGTTGTATGACAGTTGCCTTTTGGAGTGGTGTCAGCTGGTTGGCGTCCAACGTTTTGGTGATGTTCCTCCTATAAATATATCCACATGTCTGGGTTCAAGTGTCCCAAATGCCAAAGGAGATCTAATTGCTGGTGTAGGTAAGGGGTGGTGGCGACTAATGTGTTCCGCAAGGTATTCCCCAGCTTTTACGAAGCTATCCCTCTTCTCACGCCTCACGCTATTCCTCCTCTTACGACTCCCACTTTTCTTCCTTTAATGCCTCCCCCTATTCATCCACTTAAGTTTTCCCCGATTCCTCCTCTCATGTATTTCCCTGTTCCTCCTGAGACTTTTCTCTTCCTATCCCTCCTCTCATGTCTCACCCTATTCCTCCGTTTCACATCTCTTTGTATTCCTCCTCTTAATCTTCTCCTCCCATTCCTCCCTGCACTGTTCTCATTCTATTGCTCCTCTCACATCTCCCTCTATCTCTCCTCTCACGTCTCTCACTATTCTTCATCTGGCGTCTCCCCAAAGAGGAGTCTATGCCAGAAGCCAGATGCTAACGCATGTTGGCCTGTATGCTTTAAATGGTAGGGCCAATTTTTAGTCCCAGTCCAGTCCTGGCCCTCAAAAGACTCCACCCCCTTAATTGACTCTACCCATTTTGTACGGCTGTTTTCCAAGATTTCCCGGGCTGGTTTTCCATCCCATTCCACCCCAATAAGACTGGAGTGTGGGGAGCTAGTTTTGCCACTGGTACATTTGTTTTTACAAACATATACCTTTTCCTTGTTTGAAACTCAGCATGGGTTTACTCTTTGCAAATACTGGTAAATTTGTATCAGTAGCTACAATGGGCCACCATGCAATAATGTCTCTGGGTAACCCTATGCTCATTGTGGAATATTCTGTAATGAAAGGGATTCTGTCCTGAATTTTTTTAAAGGTGCTATCTTCAAGAAGCACGCTGCACTTTGTCATTGCCATGCACCACATTGAGTCCTGGTGAAGGGGCCAGGGAGCCTCGAAACGGCACGTCGCAGGCGAATGTTTATGGTTATGTAATTTTGCACAAATATAAATTATTGAAACATATCTTGGAGTGCCGCCCATTTCTTACCAACCTTCGCAGTATGGAAGTGAGAGGACCTTGTATGTATGTGTGTATATATATATATATATATGCACAATTGACCCAGCACTCCAATCTCAACTGGTGTAACTCACGGGACTCAATACAGACAAGTAGGTGCAATCAGGGCCGGCGCCACCACTAGGCAGCTCTAGGCATTTGCCTAGGGCGCCGGCACCTGGAAGGCGGCAGTTCGCCCCTCACCCCCAGCGAACTGTGTAAAAAAATTGCTGCCCCGGCGTCACTGCAGTGCTGGGGCGGTCAGGGGTGTCCGTGCCATAGGGGTACCTGCGGCGCCGTCATGTGTATAAAGCTGTCTGCGTCCGGGGGGGTCCCTGTAGTGAATAGCAAATAACTAGCGCTTCCCGCGCCACCCCGCGCATAGCGCTAGTTATTTGCTATTCACTACAGGGACCCCGCCGGCCGCAGCCAGCTTTATACACATGACGGCGCCGCAGGAACCCCTACGGCACGGACACCCCTGACCGCCCCAGCACTGCAGGGATGCCGGGGCAGCAATTTTTTTACACAGGTACTACCCCCACACCCCTCCCTCCCCCCGGCACCGGGGCGCCCCCACCCCGACTCGCCTGGGGCGCTCCCGTGCCTTGCACCGGCCCTGGGTGCAATCAACGTTTCAGTTTAATAACCTTTGTCAATATCTGATCTTGACAAAGGTTATTAAACCGAAATGTTGATTGCACCTACTTGTCTGTATTGAGTCCCATGAGTGACACACTCCGCTCCGGCTTCCCGGACACCCCCGCTATTGATAGGCACTTTTCAGGTACCTTGGAGACGGCACCACGGGCACATACCACTTGAGATTGAAAAGTGCCTATCAATAGCGGGGGTGTCCGGGAAGCCGGAGCGAAGTGTAACTCACGGGACTCAATACAGACAAGTATGTGCAATCAACGTTTCAGTTTAACAACCTTTGTCAAGATCTGATCTTGACAAAGGTTATTAAACCGAAATGTTGATTGCACCTACTTGTCTGTATTGAGTCCCATGAGTGACACACTCCGCTCCGGCTTCCCGGACACCCCAGCTATATATATATATATATATATATATATATATATATATATATATATATAGATAGATAGGGGGAGCGATTCGGCACTCTATCCTCCAATAAACACCAGACCCCGGGTGCCGAGACAAATATGTCAAATGATGAAAGAAGACTCGTCACTCCAAGGGGATTTTTCAGCCAATATATTGAGGCAAAGAATGCAAATATCAGGTGCACAAGTACAAATGGCCAACGTTTCAATACATAAGTATTGTTCTCAAGGCGCCATGTGCCCTGTTCAACTAGACAACAACAAATACAAAGCCCGCACGGCGGCGGGACCACATATATACACTCACCAGCTCAGCCCGGGCCAATTCCACACGCCGGCTGCATGACACGTTCCGTCTCCCTCCGGAGAGCGGGGCGTCTCCTGCTGATGTCATCGCGTACCCGCTGCTAGGCAACGCTGCGGGTCAAGACGCGTCACCGACGTGGGACTAGCCCACCAGTGCTGTAGCCAATGGGAACAAAATACATGTGCATAATGATGTATACAAACGAGTGACAAACAACAATGAACATATAACAAATATGAAATGATAGTTGGACTGGACGCAGACCGCTGAGGCTGCTGATTGAACTGAATGAAATCTTAGAGAAAAAAAAAAAATGTTAGAGAAAAATGTTCCAGTTGAGTCTATCATTAAGTCCATGGGGTTTTACAGTATGTAACTTGTGAATCCATTTGGATTCAAGTTTTAAGAGTTGGCCATCACGATCACCACCCCTCAGGGATGCAGGTATATGGTCAATAAGAATGAATTTAATGTCAGACACTTCATGATTTGCCACCAGGCAATGTCTGGCCACAGGTTGGTCAGATTTTTTACTTAGCCTTGCACTGTTAATAGCGGAGCGATGTAGAGCCATACGCTCCCTTGCAGTACGGATGGTCTTTCCTACATAGCATAAATTGCATGGGCAAAAAAGCAGATAAATGACGTGTGTGGTCTGGCATGTTAACACATGACGAATTTTTAACACCTGGTCATTATGAGGGTGCTTAAAGGTTTTACATACAACTAGATTTTTACAAGTGGTGCATTTAATGCACCGATAGCAACCAGGGGCTTTGCGTAGAAAGGTGGTGGTGATGTTGGAATCAAAGCCGGTGATGTCCGTGCGCATGACAAGATCTTTGATGTTGCGCCCCCTGGTGTAGCAAGCCATGGGTATAAGCTGTTGGAGGCGTGGCAGTGACCTGTCAGACTTGACTATGGGCCACAAGGCATTCGTGGCTCTTTGTACCACAGGGCTTGAAGTAGAATATAGTTGTTTCCAAGGGAGTAATTGAGTATGGGGTTTGATGTTGGGTTGCAAGAGAGTTTCTCTTGGTGTAGCCAGGACCTCAGATTGAGTTTGTCTGAGAGTCTTCATATTGTAACCTCTCTGCGCAAACCGCTGCATGACTCGGTTGGTGCTCTCTGTAGCTGCATCCGGAGAGCTGGAGATACGGGCAACCCGCATAAGTTGCGATTTGGGTAAACCCTTTTTGAGGGGTGGGGGTGGTGGCTAGATGACAAAAGAAGCATATTACGATCCGTGGGTTTACAGTAGACTTCAGTGCTGATATGACATCCATCTAATTTCACCAAGACATCCAAAAAGTTAATACACTTTTCCTGCACATTAATGGTGTATTTTATGGGGGAAGGGCTGGAGTTAATATTGGCAACATAATTGGTGAGATACGCAACAGGGCCAGTCCACATAAAGAACACATCGTCGATGAAGCGGACATACGATAATACATGTTGGTTGAAGTCAGGGACGTCCAAGAATTTTGGAAAAAAGGAGGGGAAAGACTCTCTTTTTTGTCGGGGCACTCTTTATCAGACGATTTGTTCAGAAAATGAGAAAGGTTTTTAGTATAATTTGTTTGAAGGGGACTTAATGGGTTTCTCAGGTATGCATAATATATGGCAGTTTAGTAAGACTTCTAGATACCAATTGCTACAAACAGATGATGTTTAACCCTACCAACAATTACAAGATTCTGTATGATCGTATGATCAATGAGGCTTACAAAAATGGCACAATTCTTAAAAGCGAACATTCCTTTCTATCCGTGGAACACCCCAAAACCGCAACCTTTTACATGCTTCCCAAAGTGCACAAGAATTTATCAAATCCACCTGGAAGGCCAATAGTCTCTGGGATAGATGGCTTATCTGAACAAGCAAGTATATTTCTCAGACATCATGTCTTAACTCTACCATCTTATGTACAAGACACAAGGGACATTCTGGCCAGAATCCATGATATCTACCTTGAGGAGGACCAATTGCTGGTGACCCTGGACGTTGAGTCCCTGTATACTAGCATTGCTCACAACCTAGGACTCACAGCCATCAGATTCTTCCTCACTATGGAAGGTATTGATGACTTTGGAGAATTTCTACTAACACTACTGCAATTTGTCCTCGAAAGGAACTGTTTCACCTTTAACGACAAATACTATCTGCAAATCCGAGGGACAGCAATGGGCGCGGCATGTGCGCCCACTTACGCCAATCTGTTCCTCGGATGGTGGGAAAGGGAACACGTCTTCTCAGAAGACAATGAGTCATACACCAGCAAAATCGTCACCTGGGTACGGTATATCGACGACATCATGTTGATATGGCAAGGAGACCATACAAGCCTTCTCCAATTTATAGACAGACTCAATAACAACACCCTCAACCTCAAACTCACCCATTGCATCAGTAGAGATCACCATCTACCGTTCAGACAACCATCAACTCCTAACCAAACTGTGTAGGAAGGAAACAGCTACCAATAGCCTTCTTTTCAAAGACAGTGCCCACTTCCCTCCCACAATTAAGAACATACCTAAGGGAGAATTCCTAAGGCTTAGGAGAAACTGTTCAACCAAGGAGATCTTCCTGGACCAAAGCATTGAACTGTCCAACAGATTGGTCGAACGTGGATACAGCAAGAGATCGGTAAAATGGGCAAAACATCTTGCCTCCAATCAAGAACGGGAAGGCCTTATTTTCCCAACAAACAAAAAAGACAACAAGGAATCAGCAACCAGATTCATCACAAATTTTTGTGATGAATGGAAGGAGCTCCAAAACATCATTAAACAACACTGGCCAATCCTACAAATGGACCCAGACCTGGACACCATCACTGCTACAGGCCCTTAATTCAGTTGGAGGAGGGCGAAAAATTTGAGGGACAAACTAGTGCAAAGCCACTTTCAAAGAATCCCTAAATTCAAACCTAAAATAACCAGAACTTTCCCATGCGGCAAGTGCAAGGGATGCAGCTATATTACCAAGAAAAACACAGTTATCAATCGATTTGGTAAAACTTTGAGAATTGAAAGCTTCATGAGTTGTGAAACACTGGGGGTAGTGTACTGCCTGGTATGTCCATGCGGAATGAACTATGTTGGCATGACAAGCAGGAAATTGAAATTGAGACTCCTTGAACATGTAGGCAACATCCGTAATGCCGAATCAGATACACACAAAATGAAGAAACTGACATCGGTAGCCAGACACTTCCTGACCAAACATGGAGGGTCCCCCCAGGGTTTGAAAATATTTGGCTTGGAGAGTGTAAGACTCGGTATCAGAGGAGGGGATATCACAAAAGAACTCCTCAGGAAGGAATGCAGATGGATCTTTGAACTTAATACCACCAACCCTTGGGGACTAAACGAAAATAATACATTTGGATCCTTTCTCTGAGTGAAAATCACCCATAATGTCTCACTCGAGTAGGGCATAACCCCCACCAACATCTGGCTTGGTATCTCCATCTGTTGCATAATATTAATATATATATTTCCTTTCCTTTCCTCTCTCTCTAGAGAAATATATATATATATATATATATATATATATATATATATATATACTTCTTTAATACCGAATACAATTTTTCAGTACAGCTCGCTATGTTCATTAGCGAAGTACAATTTAATCTTCATTCTTCAGCAATTTAATCTATAGTCTCCTCCTATGCAACCCACCATTCACCCTCTCATTTTTTCTTGAAAACTTAAAAAATTAAAAAATTATAAATTAAAAATTCTCCTGCATACTCCCCCTTATGAGAAGTCCCTCTTCTGTCCCTCCTTTCCTTAACAATAAAATGCATTTACTGTATTAATTGTTATCACCCTGTATTTTCATACTTAAATTTGTTATATTCCCTAAAAACCTTCACCAATATTATGATCACTCCTTTCAGTCCTCTGATATGCTACTATGGTAATTAGAGTTATTTAACAACATTTTCCTCTTACCTATTAGCATGTCATTGAAAGCATCTGGTAAATAGCGTCCCTATATGCAGGCCATTACCATTTATGCATATACTTTATGTTCATTACTTTCCTCTCGCTAGTAAAATGACATATTATTTGTCCAATATTTCCCCCTAACACACCTGGGGATTTTTGTCTTTTGCCCTGTGAACATTCTCAGCGCATCAATCAGATCATGTACATATATTTTTCTGCGTATACTATACAATATATCTCACTCAATAATGTTACGCTATCAGCGCATTATTTTTACTCTCAAATTAATTTACCTTTCCTTTATGAGCATATTCATCTAGGGATATAGAGAATGATTTTCCCTTTATGAGCGTACACACCTGGGACTCAGTCCCAATTTCTTTCTTTCTCCCAACAATCAGGTGGAGGTGAGAGTACTACACTCCCCCTTCACCCGTTAACCAATCAGTACTAGACCATTCAACTTACACGCTATTTAAAGAGCAATAGATACAACTACCCCCCACACACATTGAAAAAGCCTAACGGCGAAACGATCGTTTGTGGTCCCAGATACGCTGACAGCAGCGCTCCGGGACACTTGGATTGCCAAGGACGTCCCTACTGACATCCCCCGGTCAGATCCTACACCGCTGACACTTCCTCACGGCATTTGGCTGAAGGCGGGCAGTAAGACACGCTGCCGAGAGCCAGCGCGACTAGAGAGTGCAGGAACACACGCTGCCGAGTAGCAGCGGTACGCCGGGACACCCCGGGTCCCAGGCACATACTCCCCTCCCAGCAACTGACAGCGGGAGGGAAGACGCGCTCCTGAGAACCGGCTGACAGCGTGTAGGAACTCACGCTACAAAGCAGCAGCGATACGCTGCCATACCACAGGTCCCGGTGGACACACTCCTTCCTGAGCAGCCGACGCATTACATACAAACTATAAAGTTTGACAGCGGCGTTTACAACAGCATACTCGGGCGAGGTCCGGGATCTGACCCCCGGGGTGAACAAGGAGGTACTCACGGTCTCCTCCTTCTTGCTACCTTTTTCTTTCAAACCCGTTTTTTTCTCTTTCCTTTTTTCCTTTTTTCTTTTTCCTTCTTTTCTTCCTTAATTCTCTAATAACAGCAGGGCATTATAGCGTGGTACACCGATATAAATCCTATGACAATTACCCATTATACGCTCCTATAAGACTCCAGCACCTCTTTCTAGCCTAGAGCTACTATACTGTATTTAACTCCACTACTTTGCTTTCTTAAATTCGATACCCACAAGCTAGGGGGTGCGCTCACCCATTATACCTTTAAGCCCCTCAGTGTTAGAAGACACTGACGGAAGCCAACAGAAATTTGGGCCATTTTAGTACACGGAGGGGGTGACCCCTCTGCAGGAAACCCATGGCACCCATAACCCTGTCATAGGTATAAATTTACTGGACAGCAGCCACCCCCATTTCCATCCCTCCCTAACCCCTAGGCGATTTGAGGTCCGCTCACCCGCAATACCTTAAGAAGCCCCTCAGCATACTCTTATGCTGACGGAAGCTGACAAAACCAGGGCCTTTCTAGTACACAGAGGGGGTGACCCCACTGTAGGAAACCATTGAACCCCTAACCTTGTCACAGGTATATAAAGCTGGGCAGCAGCCACCTCAAGGGGAACAGGGATCAAGGTCGACGTCCCACAATACCTCTAAAAGCCCACTGATTACACCCAGTGGAAGCAGGTGTGGCGGAGTATGACCAGGAACAACTAGGGAGACCTAGCTGCGAATAGTCGTATTCACTGCCACACTATAGGTATATAAAGTTGGCGCACTGTCACCAAGGAAACTTGTTGGATCTATTCCCCATCTTTCTTCTTTCTTTCTCTCACTTCTTAAAAACTGAGGGAGGAGACCCCCTTAAATCCCTGTTGCCTTACAGGCAAAAAATATTCACTTCTGTACTAACTACTCTTATTTTCGCTAAAGCTTCATTTAGACTATTCACTGTGAAAATTAATTAACTCAAAGATACTAATTGTGCGTATGATCTTTCTATTGTTGAATTTCTATTTTGACTGCAAATAGACTGTTTAACTTAGATCTATAGGCTGTGTGATATTACCCTTAGGGATACTACAATGCGTAACCAAAAAAACTCTTTATTTATATAGAGAAACTGCAACTTTGTTACAATGACCTAAATGTAACTAAATATCTCTTCATATGTACGGTAAACACTGTAGCCCCTAGGCACAAACTAGCATAGCCTGTAGCCAGTGTTATTATTTTTCTTTCAAAAACACAGTTATCAGGAGGAACGCACTCCCCTTATATTTATCAAAGGTAAACTATCCTACTAATATTCCTAATTTGAGGGGTATATGTATCTTTCTTGTATGTTACTTGTTTGTGTGTCCTTGTCTAGTACTAATTTTAAGGTATTACATTAAAGAATTATTTTTAGTAACTATATTACTCATACCAGGGGCCATTCCCTGGACATTTCAATAAATGTCTTACTAAACTGCCATATATTATGCATACCTGAGAAACCCATTAAGTCCCCTTCAAACAAATTATACTAAAAACCTTTCTCATTTTCTGAACAAATCGTCTGATAAAGAGTGCCCCGACAAAAAAGAGAGTCTTTCCCCTCCTTTTTTCCAAATAACTTATATTTACTCTCTAGGGAGCACCTCCACATCTGTAATTATAAACAAGTCTTTCCTACTTGTATTTATATCTAACTTATTGTGGATCCATACACATATATTTTCTTCATTGTTCTAATCCACACCTGTGCACTGGTCCATTCCCATCCCCCCTTTCCCTCAAAACAAGACGTCCAAGAATTTATCATGTTCTTCTCTGAACATGTAGATGTTAGCTAAGCTAGGGGCCACGGGGCTCCCCATAGCGCACCCACTTGTCTGCTGGTAAAAGTGCCCATCAAATAGAAAGTAGTTACGTTCCAGGGTTAACGTAAGAAGATCAAGAAATAGTTGGTGTTCCAGGTCGCAGATGTTGAGCTTCCTCATGAATTCTGCCACTGCTGCCACCCCTGCTTTTTGGGGGATGGAAGTGTATAGGCTACTCACGTCCATAGTAACCAATACAGTGTTGTTAGGGACAGACTCAATTTCTTGGAGACGATGTAAAAAGGCTGTGGTATCACGAATAAAGGTGGGTTGAACTTGAATATGAGGCTGTAAAATAATATCCAGAAATTTAGAGATGGGTTGGTAAAGTGAATTGTTTGCAGTAATGATGGGACGTCCAGGGGGTTACTCAATGCGTTTATGTATTTTTGGAACGGAATAAATCAAAGGGACTACCGGGTGTTTCTGGGTGAGCACCGTGGCTAACTTAGAGTCCAATTGACCATTCAGTACCGCATGTTGGAGAATGCGGTCTAATTCATCTTTATAGACTACAGTGGGGTCCCTGTCAAGTTTGATGTAGGTGTTGACCTCATTTAACTGAGAGTACAATTCGCTTTTGTAATCTGTCAAATTCTGGATGACGATTGCTCCACCCTTATCCGCCGGGCGGATAATGATATGGCGGTAACTGGCCAGATCTTTCAATGCCTGTCTTTCGAGGGCGGAGAGGTTCTGATGGATGGCTGGTACAGCAGCATTGTACTTTATAACGGCTTCATTGACGAGACGCGTAAAGGTAGGTATAGACCTGTTGATGGAAATGGGGTCAAATGTGGATTTAGTTTTGGACCTGATGAATCTGGTGAAGGGCTCATTTTCACTGTTTAGAGACGGTTGGTCTTGAAAATGTTCTTTGAGCCTCAGGTTTCTTTCAAAGCGGTATTTATCAATCTCCCACTGGGTATCATTATGTACTGTAGTAGGGATGAAGGACAATCCCTTGTTCAGTACAGATTTTTCAGCTGGGGAGAGAGAGTGATCTGAGAGATTGTAGATTAACTCCTCATGAGGGCCCGCAGTTCTCGAGAGCCTCGCGTTTTGGCCGCTGCGGCTGGTGGTCTTCCTCTTCCGCGCCTTTGTGGTGCTTGTGCCTGGTCTAAAGGGCCAACTGCTGATGAGGAGGGGTCGTCAGAGTCTATTAGGCGAAAGTCACTGTCCGAGTTGGAAGTTGGGGCATCACGAGATTGATACTCGCGTCTACGTCGATAATTATTGGGGCCACCCCTGCTATAATTTGGGGGCCTAGTGTCACCGCCCATCAGCCACCGGTAGACCCGGTTATCTTCATAGTCCTTTGTAACAGTGTTGAATTTATTGGACTTGAATTTCACCAGTTCCTTCTTGTATATGTCTATTTTACTAGACAGGTTCTGGTGCCACTCCGGGTTTTCAATGATGACTCTGGGGATGTCCATAGTCGACTCGAATTTAGTGATTTTCTCCTTAACTGCTTTGAGCTCCCAGGCTGACTCTTCAATGACTAGCAGCATGAGATCATTGCTGCACTTATTTAACACCCCGATCCACTTTACACAGAAGTCTGGATTAAAGCGTCCAATAGTGGGTGTATTGCGGACACGAAATCCCCTAGGGATGAGTTTGGCTCTAAAGTATTTGGATAGGGAAATGCCATGTTGTGAGTAGTCAATCTCCCTTTTCCTTAATTGTAGGAGCTGGTGGGCAATGTCCTCCAATGTAACATCAACTGAAGATTCCTCATCGGTTTCATCAAATAAAATGTTGTTAGCCTCAGCGTCACTGAAGCTATGCAACACCCCTTTGGTGGGGGGCATAGTTCTGCAGCCAGTCATTAATGTAGGTTCCATGGTAGCAGCATTCTTTGCCTCAATATATTGGCTGAAAAATCCCCTTGGAGTGACGAGTCTTCTTTCATCATTTTTTTTATATATATATATATATATATATATATATATATAGGTACTTGTGACTTGTGTAGATTCACGGCGGCACTTACGTAGTCAGCATAGTGTCCCTGTCAGCATCGCAGCCAGTATAGTCAGTGTGGCCAGCATATCAGTATCAGCATTGTGTTCCTGCAGCCAGCATAGTCGAGTAGTCAGCTTGTATCTTCAGCATAGGCAAATCTAGGGGGTGGTCCGGGGGTGCACCGGGCCACCCATTAACCCATTTTATAGCTGAGGGATGGGGCTTTCCAACGAGCCCAGCCTTGTGTCTCTAGCCCCCTGGGAACCGGAGATACTGCCAGGCAAAGCTGGAACGTTTTCCCTATAGAATAACATGGGACCCGCTAATTCCGACCCCCATCCAGTTCAATGGCTGCCAGTTCCCCCTTCAGCATCACTGAAGCTCGAGGTTGATCTCAGTGGAACCCAAATCGCTGGGCCTTCTAACTGATACCAGGCTGGATCCATATGGGTTAATTGGTTCCAGGGATATTGAGGTTAAACCGTTTTGTTTTTTTCATTTCTTAAATGTAATTTCATGACTGTTTATGTTCTTTGAGGGCAGATTTCTCTGGAACCAAGCAGCCCAGTTTCACGGGACCAAAATCATTCGAAGCCAACTCAAAAGTTCTTCAATATGATAGTGGTCTCATGTAAATGGGTCAGTTGGTTCCAAAGATATAGCTGGTTGGTTAAAGGGGGGTAGGGAGAGGGGAGTGGTTGTCTCTCCCCCTCACACCAGAAAATGCACTAGGCTGGTGCATAAGGGGTCAGCCTGGGAATGTCCCTGCATGATCCTGGGACCATATTCCCGGGTAAATCCCTGCATTTTCTATTGTGAAAGGGGTATTATTTCAAACAGCCGTGACCTGCAGTGCTCTGAATACAGCCGGGCAGCCCCCTGCTCTCTGCCCAGCTGTCAATGACTGTCACCCCTGCAGCTTCCGCTCCAATTCTTCTCCCAGCTTTCACCTCAGCCTGCCCCCCTTTAATCATGTGGTGCCGGCGCCCATCGTACTCCCCTGATGTCACGCACAACAACAGCGCGCACAATATTTCAAATGTCCACTCGGCTAGAGGGGACACCAGGAGGGGAGTGGGAGCACGCTCTGCGCTGCGCTCTGCTCCTCTCCCCATAGAAGCAGCTGCACTGCTCTCCATCTCTCCCTGCAGCAGCAGCAGAGGCTCATATAAAAGTGTACAGTAAGTGGCACTTTTGGGGGCATTGCTTAAGGGACGCTACAAGTGGCGGTATGTGGGGGCATTACGCATAATGTGTGGCTTAATGTGTAAGGGGCATTACGGTGTGCAGCATCATGTGTAAGGGACATTATGTGTGCAGCATCATGTGTAATGGGTACTATGGTGTGCGGCATCATGTCGTAATGGGTACTATGGTGTGCGGCATCATGTGTAATGGGTACTATGGTGTGCGGCATCATGTGTAATGGGTACTATGGTGTGCACTATCATGTGTAATGGGTACTATGGTGCCATCAAGCAAGAACCCCCTAGCAATGAGCACGCAGCACTTATGTTTCAAATATGTAATAGTACGTAATGGGCATCATGATGTGTGGCACAATGTGTAACGGGCATTATGGTGTGTGACCTTATGTGTAATTGGCATTACGGCGTGTGGCTTTATGTGTAATGGGTATTATGGAGTTTGCTAAAATGTGTAATGGGCATTACTGTGTATGGTCTAAAGTGTAATACCACACCCCTTTTTGTGATGCCACGCCTCCTTCTCATGAGGCCTCGCCCCCTTTGTGCCACGCGGCTACGCAGCAGAAAGGTCCCCCTGATTTAATGTCTGGATCTGGGACCACCCATTACCATAATTCTAGATTCGACTATGATCTTCGGCTGTGTGTACAGTACGTTCGCGGCTAACCGGAGCTTACACAGTTAGCATAGTCAGTGGCATTACGGCGTGTGGCTTTATGTGTAATGGGTATTACGGAGTTTGCTAAAATGTGTAATGGGCATTACTGTGTATGGTCTAAAGTGTAATACCACACCCCTTTTTGTGATGCCACGCCTCCTTCTCATGAGGCCTCGCCCCCTTTGTGCCACGCGGCTACCATAATTCTAGATTCGCCTATGATCTTCGGCTGTGTGTACAGTACGTTCGCGGCTAACCGGAGCTTACACAGTTAGCATAGTCAGTCAGCGTTACACAGTTAGTGTAGTCAGTCAGCATTACGCAGTTAGTATTGTCAGTCAGTGTTACACAGTTAGCATAGTCAGTCTGAATTGTGTCACCGCTTATTACATTGTGTGGGTTATGGCTGCTGAACCATTGACCATTTTCAACCTGCCGGAGTCGGTGGAGTTTTTCCAACGCCACCACATGCTGCCGGAGACACAGACCTGTGTCAACGGGCATCCTAGGAGGCTCAACGTAAAGTAGCGTATGTGGCGCTGCGACATAAGAAGCTGTGGGATGAAGGTCAGTCTCCGGGCCGCACAACGGTTTTGCAGATGTCACCTGACCTTTCTGACCCTTCTGCAGTTCCTATTTTCATGGGCGGAGGAGCTGACAAGCATTCAGTTTTGTTAACACCACCTCAAGATTTCTAACAAAATCGCCATTATATATAACAATCTGATGCAGGAGGTGTGTACCCTCAATCTGATGTCCCAGCCCAATGCCGGATTGGCGGACCTGGCAAAATCGTTGAGGTGGACGAAAGTCTGTCTGTCTGATGTTGGACGCGTCCTACCACAGCAGTGGATCTTTGGTGGGATATTGCGGGAAACCGGTGGATGCTTCATCACACCAGTGGCCAGCTGTGACGCCAGGACCCTGATGTCTGCCATCCAGACACACATCGGGCCAGGCACCACCATCTTTTCGGACTGCTGGCGTGCGTACAATATGAAAGAACTTGAGCAGGCGGGGTACCACCACCTGCGCGTCAACCACCGTTATATCTTCGTGGTCCCAGACACTGGAGTCCATACCCAGAATATCGAGAGGCTCTGGGGCTCCTGCAAGTAGAGGAATAAGAGGCAGAGGGGCACTGCACGCCAATACCTGGACTCATACTTGCAGGAATTGCAGGAATTCAATCCTAGGTGTGGAGGACGCTTTTCTGCACATATGACATGCACTGACTTTTGACCCAACTGCCGACAAAGCAGCCGACACAGAGGATGATGCAGCTACATCGACATCAGCTGCATCAACATCAGCTGCATCTGGAGGGGATTTATTGTTCTACGCTTTTATTTAACATTGATCATTGTTTTTCTTCTTTCTTCTTTATGTCATTAAAATCCATTTGACAATTAACATGTGTCATCATAATTGTTTCAGATGGATGAGATGACAGGTGTGAATGTGTTTCTGAAAAACCCCCACTATCCACGTCAGCCCAAAGTGTGGCGAGCGCAACGTGCCCCGCGAGGAGATGCAGTATGCGTCCTCCCGACCTGTTCATACCCCCACTATCCACGTCAGCTTGGAGTCGATTTTATAAAGTGTGGTGAGCGCAGCGAGCCACTGAGCCCAAAGCGTGGCGATCGCAGCGAACCCCGCTATATATTTTATTTATTTATATACAGTTTCTTATTTAGCGCAGCAGATTCCGTTGCGCTTTACAATAGTAGACAGTGATAAAACAAACTGGGTAACAACAGACAGACTTGGAGGTACAGTAGGAGAGCCCTGCTGCAAGCTTACAATCTATCGGGATAAATATATATATATATATATATATATATATATATATACAGTCCAAAGTCTGCCGGCACTCAAATGATTTAATCATACAGCTGCCCCAGGTGCCAGAAGATGATGTTGAATAGCAATCCAATTTTCCAAGCAATTTTCCCGTCCTCAGCTGTAGGATTGGGCTGAGGACGGGGTTTGTCCCCCGAAACGTCCCCAATACACTTTATCTCTTTGAAATCATTTACCACCGTCTCCTGAGTGCCGTTATTTTTCCTGCTTGAAAAATTGGATTGCTATATATATATATATATATATATATATATATATATATATATATATATATATATATATATATAAACACACACACACCCATGTGCACATACGCACATATTTTTTGTGGTTTGCATTCACAAAAATGTTAGCTCTTCTTGAAATATATTGATGCCCTTATAAGAAGCTGTTGGTGGAGCTAAAGTTCCAGGAATCCCTTTACTATATTATTACACAGAGAATATAGCTGTCATTTGTATGTGTGCAAGCTCACTATTTAATAGCTAGCTAGCAATTGTCTATCGGTGTTGTAGGTAATAAATACTGCAAAGAGACTGATTCATTATTGGCATAAACTCCCATTAATAAGCTCATGCTCAATTTAAGAGTCTAAGCTATATTTATTTATAAAGATGCTGACAAAACACTTTGCTTCCGGCATAAAATAAATAACACATTTTGCTAAAATATGCCTTGGGATATAGACAAATCTAGTACACTTTTGTTTGATGTAGATGGACAGTTTTATGTAGCTTTCACATCACACTTTTCAAAACGGTATATTGCCGTTTTTTTGCCTTTTAAAACGTTTAAGGCTGCAGTGTGAAAGTGTCATAGTTGAAATACCATTTAAAGTTAACTGGTATTTCAACACGTTTAAAAAGCAGAGTCCTACCCGTTTTAAAGCCAATTCAGAGCCGTTTTTTGTGCTGTCTGAATGGCACTGAAATGGTATTTAGTAAAAAATAAAGGTTAGAGCACTGTGATAGGCTGTCCCTTGTCTTGTGTCCCTTCCCTGAACCAGGAAATAAGCTGTGGGTAGAAACGTGTTCAGAGGTTAAACGGCTTGACTGGTGATGTGAATTGTACTTAAACGGTATTTTTAAATGGTAATCTGCTGCAATATGAACACTAGACCCGTTTAAATACCATTTAAAATTACAGTTTTTCAAAACGTTTCAAAATGTTTTATGTGATGTGAAAGCTACATTATATTTTTATTTATATTGTTTCAGCTGTTTGACAGCATGTGTTTATTACATATTTACTGGTAGTGAACAGATTTACATAATATAAAACATTTGATACGGTATCCGAACATTAGGTCAACATTAATTAGGTCAACAGTCAATATGCCAGCACCTATTGGTCAACATGGTCAATAGGTTGACATAGTCAAAAGATCAACAGTGCAATAATCAACATAACATTAAAGTTCCAAAATGGGGTGGCGATGTGGTGTTGTGGGGGTGGTGACATGGCATTGAAGGGGTGCGGTCCGGACAGTGCAGGTGAATCTGGACCATTTGCGGGGCAGGCTGCTGTGACCCAAAACATGGCACCCCAGTGACTAGGTTCGCAGCTGAGCTGCGCAGTAAGGGGGTACCTTTATCATGTGCATAACAGCAGTGGCGTAACTAACTTATTTCCCCCCCCCCCCCCCCCATTTTAAAATTTGTCACCGCACCCCTCCCCTCGGCGCCCTCCTTCCCCTCGGTGTACCTGCAAGACGCATCTGCGGTCCCGTCTCTCCCGGCTGCCCGGCTGTCGGCTCCTGCTGCTATACAGAAAACTGTCTGCAGTATGGGGGCAGCCATTTTCTAAGTGTCAGTTTTCATTATAGCAGCAGGAGCCGGAGCTGGGAGAGACGGGACCGTGACGGCAGGGCACCAGAGGACAGCAGCGGGTAAGTGGTAACTATAGCCACGCAGCCCTTGGCGCCCACATGTTCTCTGCGCCTCCCCGCCACCACGGTGGCTGCGGAGCTATAGCTACGCCACTGCATTACAGAGATGTGATTGCAAGTTTTTTCATAGGGAGGGATCAGGCATTTGGATGGTTTTGCCCAGTGCTTGAAGACCCCATGCATGCTACTGATAGCAGTTGTAGTTTGGCGAATCTTCGCAACACTTCAACTGATACTGAATTAGTATTGCTGAATTGTGTTGCTAGAATGTCCTGGCAACAATCATGATCTAAACCCCATCAAAAACCATTGGAAGTGGTTAAAAAAACTTGTTAGAAGAAACCACAGATTAAAGTACACATAATAGAAGCAATGATAATATAATACCATGATTGTATAACACAGATGAACTAAAATCATTGGATGACTCCGTAGGATGATGTTGTCAAACTGTAATTGCATTATAAGGCTCCCCAACAAAGTACAAATAATTGTGCTGAGTGAGCTGCACCCCAAATAACACCACATCTTACTTAAAAAAAAAAATCTCAAGTCTTTAGATTTTTTTTAGATTTTATGCATACTTACCTTCCTATTCTGCCAAAATGGCCTCCTGGCTAGCCATCAAGCAAAACCACCGCCAACTGCCCCCAACCACCCCCCCCACACACACACACACACACACACACACACACACACACACACTGAGCCAGGGGGGTGATGACATTATTCACTGTGAATCACTTCATTGTGATTCCACCCCCTACCTCACAATGCCTGTAATTTTGGCATTGTGATGATATTATTGCGGACATGTAACCCCCAACCATTCTGCCCCTATCCAGCATCACCCCTCTGCCACGCTCCCAGTATGTCTCACTATGCCCCCCACCATGCCAAGCTGGCTGCATCCTGACAGGGGGGACAGACAGAATATCAGTAAGTATTTATTGCATGGAAAGATTATGTGTGCATAAAATATGGTATCAAATAATAATTAACCGTTTTAAAACAGTAGTTAAACAAATGGCAGGTAACCTACTGTAGGCAAAGGAAATAAAAGCATGAGTTTATCTGTCAATGGGGGAAATCCAAAGTACAGTTTCTGTTCCAACGCATTTCTTCCAAATATATTTTGGTACTTGTTTCCTAGCACGGCCACAATCGCGGGCATCGGGTGTCATTTTTAGTGGTATACGACGCGACCGACGCGATGCCCCCGATTTTCCCATTAAAATGCATTGAAAAAAGTCAAAATCGCGTCGGTCGCGTCGTATGCGGCTAAAAAAGGCTTAAATGGTCCAGACGCGATGCCCACGATTTCCCCATAGGAAACAATGTTAAATGGCTCAATGTACCCGCGATGCCCCCGATTTCTCATAGGGAACAATGTTAAATACCTCAATTTCACCAAATCATCATAGGGAACAATGGTAAATGGGCCAGAAAGCCCCAAAAACAACCCAGAACAGTGAAATGTCCCCCCAAAAGTAGTTTACGCCACCCCACGAAGCGTGGTGAGCGCAGCGAGCCCGCGAGGGGCGGCGGTACGCGTCCTCCGACCTTTTCATACCCCCACTATCCACGTCGGCGTGGAGTTGAGAATAGAAGCCCGAAGCGCGAAGCGTGGCGAGCGCAGCGAGGGGACGCGGATACCTTCACAGGTAAACGCGTCCCTTCGCGGGCTTCACAGGTATCCGCGTCCGCTCACCACGCTTCGGGCTCGGTGGCTCGCTGCGCTCGCCACACTATTCTATTCTCAACTCCACGCCAACGTGGATAGTGGGGGTATGAAAAGGTCGGAGGACGCGTACCGCCGCCCCTCGCGGGCTCGCCACGCTTCGGGTTCGCGTTGATCGTGGGGTGGCGTAAAATACTTTTGGGGGGACATTTCACTGTTCAGGGGTGTTTTGGGAGGTTTATGGCCCATTTAACATTGTTTCCTATGCGAAATCGGGGGCATCGCGACTAAATTGAGCCATTGAACATTGTTCCCTATGGGGAAATCGCGGGCATCGCGTCGCGACCATTGCACCCGATTTTTTAGTGCTTGCGATGGCCGCGATGCCCCCGATTTTTCCTCACGATGCCCACGATCATGATCGTTGTGGCCGTGCTAGGAAACAAGTACCTATATTTTGTTATTGCCCACTATTTATCATAAAGCCCTTTTACTGCATGATATTATAGGCTAATTAAACTCTTATTCCAGGTTACAGTAGATCAAGTGGACAAAATGCCCTTTCTGAATCAGTTGCAGGATTATAATAGATAGATACAATCTTTCATCAAAATATTTACATTCTACGAGGTTCATTGACAGCATTTAATAACTCCTACAGATAAATAACGTAGGCCATAGAGCAAGATAACACAGACTTATACTAGCAAGGGTGTTATCATGTGCTGTAGTTGTTTTACAATTAGCCATGACTGCATATGCAAATATGACTTTCAGGAGGCATACTGTATCTATTGTGAGCATTGAGGAGCTGGTGCATGTTGAAGATGACCATTAGGAGCCCTTTCTATAAGCTTCTGATTGTCTGATTGCATTTTAACAATTCAGTTGGTGATATTTTATTCATTACCATTTCAGCTAAATTATATAAAGTCGTTGCCATCTATTTTCATTAAGTAAATGACATTTCCATTTAAACTACTGTGGATAGAAGATTCCCATTTGATTTCGTAAGGGTAAACAGCATATGTGGATGTGTATACTTAATTAAATTTGAAATAGAAAACAAGATTTTCGTACTTATTAATAACCCTGTCAAGATACCATTGTCTCTTTGATTGCATTTGCTTATTTATATTGTGTAAACATAAAAGGGATTCACTGCTATTTAAAGCCTAAAATTAGTCACTTCAGGGGAAATATATCAAGCCTTGGAAACAGATAAAGTACAGAATTTGCTCAAAGCAGCCAACAAGCTTCTAACTTCTAACTGTTATATAAATGACAGAAGTTGAATGGCCACTCTCTCCATGGCTTGGTACATCTCCCCCAGAGCTTGCTTGTGTGGTGTAAAATATGGCATTGCTTCAGTAATTTAAATGTAAACAGCCATTTGGATCTAGAGCATTCTACCAGATGGGAAACAGACGTGGCAGGTGCAAGGGATGTACCATATACTCTTTTAAAAATATGTTTAAAATAGGGGTATGTCTATAATTAAACAATGCATGTAAATATGCACACAAGTATATAAATAAATATATATATATATATATATTTTTTTTTTTTTTTACCCAATAGTGGTATGGCGCCTAAAACAAAGTCCAAATGCACTTTTGCAAGATCCACATCCAGTGAAGTAAACAGGAGATGTTTTTCCAATAACTTGTTTATTTTTCTTCACAGGATTGTCAAGGTAAAAACGCTTGTAGAAAATCCCAACGCGTTTCGTCTCATAGAGACTTCATCAGGGGAATATAACAGTCTTGTGGTCATGAATTTATGATATCAATAGAACACTTCCTTCTTTATAGAGATGTCTTCCAGATTTTTTTTTATATAAGGACATGGTGTTCCTTGATCCTATATTAGGGATATACACCAATACCGGTTGGTTGGTTTAAAATATGCCAATTTTTGTGGCCTATAGTGTAACAGGTCTTTGTATTCCTGTTAGCCTCCTCTGTATAGGGGTTAAAAAGTTTACCTAAAATGCGGATGACAATCCTTCATCCAATAAAAGGGTGCAAATAAATCTCCAATGAGACTTCTGATTGCTTCAGAGAGGCTAGATATAATTAAAAATATAGATACCTATTTAGAATAAAGGTTTACACAAGATGGTCAAAGAGGTAATTTAATAATAAAACAGAGCTGAGTTAGAAATAATTTCTATATTCTGATACCAGTATACATCATAATATGTATTGGACACTGACAATATAATTTTTGTGTGTGTGTGTGTGTGTGTGTATTGAGGGTACTAGACACACTAACCTCAGCATGGGTAGTGGGAAGTCCACCCTTCAAACCAGTGGTATAAGTTCATCCCAGGCGCCCAGAGGCAAGATGACTGTTGGTGCCCCCCACTTTATTATATATGTAATATGTTACGGTGCCACAAACATCAGCATATATTCATGGTTTAAAGAAGACCCTCGTAGACAATCTGTTATCCAAAATGATCGTGTATACAGAGCCTGTTGTCTAATGTTTTTGAGATTGGTCTTTAAGTGCATTGTCCTGAGGACAGGACAGCTGTCCCGAAAGTGTAAGACAACATGCTCTGAATAACTGTGCACAACACTTTTGAATAAGTAAAAGAGATTGTAACCACTTCCCTGGTGCCTTCTACATAAAAATATGCAAAGTAATTGCTGGGGCTGGCAATTTATTAACTAATATAAATATATATATATTTTTACATGATTTTTTGGGGGCCTTAAGATCTAAAATTAAAATACAAAAATAAATAGGGACAAAATTTATATTGTAATGTCTATTACACATAATTCCACACACTGTAATGCCCATTACACATAATGCTACACACTGTAATGCCCAAACATAATGCCACACACCATATTGCCCATTAAACATAATGCAACACACCATAATGCCCATTATACATAATGCCACACAATGTTATGCCCACCAAACATAATGGCACATACCATAATACCCATTACACATAATGCCACACACCGCGATGCTCATTACACATAATTACACACATTGTAATGTCCATTAAACATAATGCCACATACCATAATGCCCATTACACATAATGCCACACACCATAATGCCTGTTATACATCATGAACACACTGTAATGTCCATTAAACATAATGCCACACACCATGTTGCCCATTAAACATAATGCCACACACCGTAATGCCCATTTCACATTGTACCACACATTATAATGCCCAATACATATTATACCATACACCAATTTCAGATTATACCTATTAAGTGTTGCTAACCCACTTGCTAGTTGTCAGAGGGAGATCACTCAATGCCGGGGAAAACATACTATTTTGCCAGGGGTTACATGCATCTTGCCAGGGGTTTCATTCACATTGCCATGGAGGAGTACATGCTTGTTTCTCAAGGGGATTCACATGGTCATTTCTAGGGGAAAATACATGCTTGTTGCAATGAAGTGCTACATGGTAATTGCCGGGGCAAGGGGGGTGAGGTGTTAGATGCTTGTTGACAAAGAGTGTGATATATTTTTTGCCAGGGGGGGGGGCACATGTTCTTTGCACAGGGGATTTATTTTAAACAGCGCACCAACGCTACCCGAATCCGCACTGGCCATGCTGTTATCCTTTGACAGACACTAGAAGTATAACAGTACCTTTAGCCATTTTTCGTGCAAGCAGGCGGACGGGAAGCTTGAAGTAGGCGGTGGCTGGAGGAGGCTGCGGCATTGTGTGCGTGTGTCGGCCATTATGGGGTGACTAGGTACACCCGGTAACCCTGTGTGCATGCCTATGACTGGAGGCCAGGAGCAGTGTATACATAATCTAATGATCTGGGACCCAGAGCAGTGCATATTGAATGAGCGGGTCCCCGTCTGCGCATATCTAATGAACGGGGACCCACTCATTCAATATGCGCTGCACCAGGTCACCGCTCATTAGATATGCAGGGGGGCAGGGACCCACTCATTCAATATGCACTGCACCGGGCTCCGCTTATTAGATATGCACGAGCAGAGACCTGCTCACTGCTGCCTGAGCGGAATGCCGCTCGTGCATATCTAAAGAGCGGGGACCCGATGCTACATACAGTTAGTCGTCCATTTGTTTACGAACACCGGGAGGCAATGGAGCCAGTGATCCACTGCTCCAAACTTCTCAAACTCATACTGAGTGCAGAGCTGACCACCCCCATTCACATTATCCATGATGATAGACTATTTCCTGGGAGTGCAGGAGAATTGGGCAAATATGGTCTAGAGAGGGCAGACAGCTCTGTGCTTAGTTAAAAATTGTGCATAAAGAAATAATCTGTATATGAAGTATCTCTTTAGTTGATGTTCCTTGCTATCTCTTACATTGAGGCTGTTCCAGCATTATAATAGAGTAAAATCATGCCCAATGTGAATATGCTTCCTTGAACATTAAAGAAGTTAGAAGGGTTTTAATGTGTTGCAAATACATTTTTTAAGCAATGATTATTGCATGCCTCCCAACTGTCCCGCTTTACGCAGGAACGTCCCGGTTTTTGGGGATGTTCCCACATCCGGCCAGTGTCCTGCAGTGGGGGGGGAGGGGCAGTTTCCCCACCCTGTCACCCAGTGAATAATGCTGTGCACATGCACACAGCGTCTATTCCCACAAGCAGATGGGCTGGGGGCTGCCAAGCAGCTTACAGAGCTGCTAGCCATGCCCCCACAGCGGCGAAAAATGGAGGCGTGGCCTCGCAGAATGATGCAGTTTGTAGGCCATGCCCCCTTGCCGCTAGGCCACGTGCTGATGTCCCTCCTTACCTGGATTCAAAGTTGAGAGGTATGTTATTGAATGGTCAAACCTCAGCTGCTAGCAGAGGAATATAATGAGATTTCCCCTCTCTTTGTTGATTCAAATATCAGCACAGGCAGGGCTGGTGCAATGTTTACTTGCACCCTAGGTAAACTGTCAGCTGCCGCACCCCCCCCCCCCAGCAAACTGTCAGCCGCCCATCCCCCCCTACCCCCGCTGCACCCCTCCACTAGATGCAGCGTGGGGGATCATACATGATGTTTGATGTGCGGGCAGGCAGGGAGCGGCAACCGCCAGTGTCTATGCCTGGGAAGGGTGACACTGGCTGAGAGACAGCGGCAGTTGCCTGTGTCAGTGTCCGGGACATTCGGTGGGGGCGGGTGTACAGGCTGGCGGGTGTGCGGGCAGGCAGGGAGCAGTAACCGCCAATGTCCGAGCCTGAGACATTAGACACAGGCGGGCAAGTGTCCGGGCGTCGGGTGGGCCGGTATGCGGGCGGGCAGCAGGCGCGACTGACAGTGTCAGTGTAAGGCAGTACCCACCCGCCCGGAGATTGACAAGTGTGCACAGTGTGGTGTGTCCTGGTGTGGTGTCCAGCAGCGCACTGATGGGGGGAGATGGGGTCGGGACTGTCTGCTGTCAGGCAGCCAGCAAGTTTAACACAACGAGCGGGCTCTAGCGGGGAGGAGGCGGAATAAATACTCACTGAATGCTGCCTGTGGCTCTCTGAAGTTGAATCGCTGGCGCTGCAGCTTCCTCCTTCCAGTTCCTTCCTCCGGCTGGCTCTCCTCTGTGGTAGCTTTCTCTGCAGTTTGCTGCTGTTTCTGGGAAGCTGCAGCTCACTACCGCCCTCCAGTGGCTGATGCCTAAAGCTGCCTAGTGGTGGCGCCGGCCCTGAGCACAGGATCTAAAGCCACAAGATTGTAAAGGGTTTCACAGCACAAAGTGGATGGATTTATGTAATAAGGTATGAAACAGTGGCATATTTATAATGGGTGCAATGTTCGCGGTGCAAACAGGTCCCTGAGTCCCGAGGGGGCCACATCACGTGCATTGCACCCATGTTTAATACCTACTGTACCCCTCTGGAGTCTAACTATGAAGGCAGCTGTGCTGCCAGAATTGCCAACAAAATTACCATGGTAGTCATTTTTGGTAGTCTGAGACCTCTAGTGCTCATGCTCTACTGCACTGTGCACTAGAGTTGCACTGTCTGGAGAAAGGAGGTGGCCCAAACAGTGTAAGCTACATATGAGCATTCACTTCTCTTAAATTGCCTCTGGTATGAAAGCAATGCAGTTTTTATTAATCAAACTTCTAACTGTAAACGTTCCAATGGCATATGACAGGCTTCTCAAATACAAAATATCACCTATAAATTCTGTGCACTAATCTTTTAAGTAGTGAGAATCAGCAATTCATTTGACACAACATACTGAATATATACCCCATGAACTTAAATGTACTGTACATCTCTCTGAGAGCCATGTCCTTATCAAGGAACGTTTTGTGAGATGCCAGTTTGATTTGTTAGGGAGAAGTTACAAACCAATAAAATAAAATATTGAGCTGTAAGTCACCGTCTTCCTCTTTTTGAACTACATAAAAAATAAAAAATGTTGAACTCAGAGTTTGCATGAGAATGTAACTGGCAATGCACACAGTACTTAGTACAATATAATAGTGCACGGAGAAGTGTTAACTATATTTTGGAAATGTCTATGTAGAAAGTGGTCTCTTTCAGGAAACTAATGGGCAGCATGATGAAATACTTATATTGGACCATAGTCAAGCCCACTTGATATTCCTCTTTCCCACTAGGTATTTACCGTTAACTCTTCACAATTACAGTTTCTATTAACACCTTTATTATGTTATGTAAACAAGACCACCACTCAAATTTATAAGAAAGTGTTAATAGAATATTAGCATATTCTTGCAATTGTCAGATTAATAATTTCATTATTAAATTCAAATCATCCGATATTACTTTATGCTGCTCAGGTTGTTAGATACATTTACATAACCAGTTGTAGATTTTATCTATGGGCAGTGGTGTAACTTCCTCACAGTTTCTTCAAAGACAACAAGACAAAATACAGATGGAGCCACCTTTGTTTATCCCGTGGCCGCGCCATGTCTTTCCGTCTTGGTGCACTGTTTGCTGAGAATGGGACACGCATGAGACGCTCGTGCACACCATTCGTGGCAATGGGAAGCGAGTGCATGTGAGATGCTCCCGCATCCCCCGTCTCGACGACGAAAGACATAGTGCACCCACAGGATGAAAGAATAAGTCTCCATCTGTCAGGGCCGTTTCTAGACAATTTAGCTCCCAGGGCAAAGGAATGAAAATGCGTGTGAAGGCCACACAGTGACATAAAAATATAAAGGCCCACACAGTGACCTAGTACGCCTCACAGATCAAGGCCAAACAAAGACAGGCTACTTGAATCATTATACACTATTTATCCGTGATTCCAATTACACATGACACTGCACACCGTCATGACAATTACACATTGTCGCACACCGTGATGACAATTACACACTACGTCGCACACCGTGATGACAATTAAACATTACGCCGCACACCGTGATGACAATTACACATTACGCCGCACACTGTGATTTATTTAAAGTTTCTTATATAGCGCAGCAGATTCCGTTGCGCTTTACAATAGTAGACAGTGATAAGACAAACTGGGTAACAACAGACAGACTTGGAGGTAGGAGGGCCCTGCTGCAAGCTCTGTGATGACAATTACACACTACGTCGCACACCGTGATGACAATTACACATTACGCCGCACACCGTGATGACAATTACACATTACACCGCACACTGTGATGACAATTACACATTACGCCGCACACTGTGATGACAATTACACATTACGCCGCACACCGTGATGACAATTACATATTACGCAGCACACCGTGATGACAATTACACATTACACCGCACACTGTGATGACAATTACACATTATGTCGCACACCGTGATGACAATTACACATTATGTCGCACACCGTGATGACAATTACACATTATGATGCCCGTTACACCCCACACTGTGATGGCAATTACACAATACTCTCCACACCGTAATGCCTATTACACATTATGCCCCACACGCCGCTGCCGCACAACTCATGCCGTTTACTAATATGCCCCCACAGTGCCACACATATGCCCCCACAGTGCCACACATATGCCCCCACAGTGCCACACATATGCCCCCACAGTGCCACACATATGCCCCCACAGTGCCACATATATATGCCCCCAGTGCCAAATATGCCCCTAGTGCCACAGATATGTCCCCAATGCCACACATATGCCCCCACAGTGTCACACATATATGCCCCCACAGTGCCACACATGCCCATACAGTGCCAGATATGCCGCCACAGTGCCACACATATGCCCATACAGTGCCACATATATATGCCCCCACAGTGCCATATATGCCCATAGTGCCACAGATGTGTCCCCAGTGCCACACATATGCCCCCACAGTGCCACATATATATGCCCCCAGTGCCAAATATGCCCCTAGTGCCACAGATATGTCCCCAATGCCACACATATGCCCCCACAGTGTCACACATATATGCCCCCACAGTGCCACACATGCCCATACAGTGCCAGATATGCCGCCACAGTGCCACACATATGCCCATACAGTGCCACATATATATGCCCCCACAGTGCCAAATATGCCCATAGTGCCACAGATGTGTCCCCAGTGCCACACATATGCCCCCACAGTGCCACATATATATGCCCCCACAGTGCCAAATATTCCCATTGTGCCACAGATGTGTCCCCAGTGCCACACATATGCCCCCACAGTGACACATATATGCCCCCACAGTGACACACATGCCCCCAAAGTGCCAGCAGCACAACTTACTGTTTCTCTGGGTCTCCCCCTCCAGTCCCCCGCTGGTGCTGTTGATGCTGCTACTTTCACTGTGTCCCTGAGCCGTCAGCCATTCATATCTCGCGGGCTGGCTCCTGATTGGCTGCCAGCCCGCGAGCTCCTATGATTGGCTGACAGCCTAATGACACAGTGAGCGAGGGGGAAGGAGAGCGTCGCGCGATGCGCTCCCCTCCCCTCGGAAATAACTCACGCTGGCTGTGCCTGCCCTGCTCTGTTCGTTGCGGAGTTGCGGACAGGGAGAGGGGGAGGGAGGCGGAGGCGGGCGGGCGGGCGTCGCCGTCATTGGGGTGAGCTCAGCTGCCGGCCGGGCGCCCCGGCTGTTTAAAAGAGGTGGACAAGCCGTGCGGCGCCCCGGGCTGCTGCACGGCTTGTCCGCCTGTAGAAACGGCCCTGCCATCTGTATATTTTATTCCACCTCCACCAGTTCTGATGGAGCCCTCTGCCGCCTCCCCGCTGCTCCCCACCACTCCCCCATAGCTGCCCGCACTCTGCACTAACCCTGCCTGTGTCCCTGAAGTGGGGACAGGGAATCCATTACCCTCTGCCGTGTAATGGGAACGCGCGTGCATGTGAGAAGCTCGCGTGTCCTCTTCAGATGCAGCGCCTCTCTGCCAGCCTGCACCAGCTCAGGGAATCTGGCAATTCCCTGAGCTGGCTTAGAGATGCTACTTCTGTATGTATATATATATATATATATATATAATATATATATATGGTACTTGTGTAGATTCACAGTGGCAGCTTACGCTACGTTTGAAGCTACGCTAATAGCGTAGCCCAACGGCTTCCTTACTTGTGTAGTTTCACGGCGGCAGCCTAAGCTACGTTTTCAGCGTAGGCCAATGGCTGCCTTACTTCTGTAGTTTCACGGAGCATCTCAGACACTCCAGCAATGAGACGCTCCTGCATCTGAGTAGCTATTGCAGCAGGGTACAGCAACCCTGCCGACAAGGTTAGGGTTGCGCATGTGTCTCCTGTCCAAAGAGGGGGTGTGGACGCAAGTGCGTCTCATTCACAATGAACGAGGCATTTGCCAGTGCTCCATGTTACATACTGGCAAATGCCTCCATTTGAAACCCCCACTATCCACGGCAGCCCAAAGCATGGGAGGCATTTGCCAGTGTTCCATGTTACATACTGACAAATGCCTCCTTTTAAAACCCACACTATCCACGGCAGCCCGAAGCATGGCGAGCACAGCAAGCCCCGCGAGGTGCCACTGTACGCTTCCTCCTGACCTTTTCATACCCTCACTATCCTCACTTGGTGCACGCCATGCTTCGGGCTCGGTGGCTCTCTGTGCTTGCCACACTATATCAAATCAGCTCCATGCCGACGTGGATAGTGGGGGTATGAAAAGGTTGGGAGGACGCGTAATGCATCCCCTCATGGGGCTCTCTGCGCTCACCACGCTTCAGGCTGCCATGTATAGTGGGGTATTTAAGGAACACATTCACACCTGCCATATCATACATCTGAGACAGGAATGATGACATGTGTTAACTTGTAACTGGATTTTAGTTAATAGTAAGAAGAATAAAGCAACTTAAAAAATTACGATACAAACAAAATGATCAAGAATAAAGTGAAAAAACAAGAAACAGTCATTGTTCTGAATCTGCATTGGCAGAAACAGCATCATAAGTGGATGCAGTTTGTCACAATCCTGCCAGAACTCTGTGCATTTGGCTTGTCATACCAGCCTATCAGTCTTGTGTATCTCAGCTTGCTGCAGCAAGACTACCATGTGATCTGAACCTGTGCGAATAATGAGCACCTGGGTGAGTTCTGAATCAGCCATTAACTTTGTAATTACCTGTTGAATGGAATCATGCAAGTCCTCATCCAGGTGTTGCCATTCCTAATCACCCGGCTGCCCAATCAGTGCTGCTCTGAGGGGATATCCTCTCAGCTCTGCATGAACACATTGCTTGTGCATTGTTGCTTCTAAGCTCCATGCCGAAGGAGCTCTCTCTGAACAGGCTCCCTAGTTCTGAACCACCCTGGCTGCAGCACCTGTGATCTCTAGTACCTGCACCAGCGTTCACCTGCACCTGTGTGCACCAGTTCCTGCACCTGTGACCACCTGCACCTGCGTGCTTCAGTTCCTGCACCTGTGACCACCTGCACCTGCGTGCTTCAGTTCCTGCACCTGTGACCACCTTCGTGCTTCAGTTCCTGCACCTGTGACCACCTGCACCTGCGTGCTTCAGTTCCTGCACCTGTGACCACCTGCACCTGCGTGCTTCAGTCCCTGCACCTGTGACCACCTGCACGCTTCAGTTCCTGCACCTGTGACCACCTGCATGCTTCAGTTCCTGCACCTGTGACCACCTGCACGCTTCAGTTCCTGCACCTGTGACCACCTGCACGCTCAGTTCCTGCACCTGTGACCACCTGCACGCTTCAGTTCCTGCACCTGTGACCACCTGCACGCTTCAGTTCCTGCACCTGTGACCACCTGCACGCTTCAGTTCCTGCACCTGTGACCACCTGCACGCTTCAGTTCCTGCACCTGTGACCACCTGCACGCTTCAGTTCCTGCACCTGTGACCACCTGCACGCTTCAGTTCCTGCACCTGGGACCACCTGCACGCTTCAGTTCCTGCACCTGGGACCACCTGCACGCTTCAGTTCCTGCACCTGGGACCACCTGCACGCTTCAGTTCCTGCACCTGGGACCACCTGCACGCTTCAGTTCCTGCACCTGGGACCACCTGCACGCTTCAGTTCCTGCACCTGGGACCACCTGCACGCTTCAGTTCCTGCACCTGGGACCACCTGCACGCTTCAGTTCCTGCACCTGGGACCACCTGCACGCTTCAGTTCCTGCACCTGGGACCACCTGCACGCTTCAGTTCCTGCACCTGGGACCACCTGCACGCTTCAGTTCCTGCACCTGGGACCACCTGCATGCTTCAGTTTCTGCACCTGGGACCACCTGCACCTGCGTGCTTCAGTTTCTGCACCTGGGACCACCTGCACCTGCGTGCTTCAGTTTCTGCACCTGGGACCACCTGCGTGCCTCAGTTCCTGCACCTGTGACCACCTTCACTGCCGCAGATCCCAGCTATCCGCACCTGTGCCCCGGTTGCTGTCATCTCGTGCTTCAAGGCACCAGTGCAAAAGCTGTTCCTGCTCCGTGCTTCAGGAACCTGTGCTCCCATGGTCTCTACTCCGTGTTTCCAGACACCTGTGCTCCCATGGTCTTTACTCCGTTGTTTCACGGTAGCTTTCCCAAAGACTATTACAGACTTTGTGTCATCCTCTGTGCCATTTTCCCATTATACAATAAACTTAACTCCTCTTATCCACACGCCTTCAGCCTCTGTTTCCATTGGTAGTCAGCTAACTAAGGTCACTCCCGGGTCCCAATCCCCAGTCGTGACACAGTTGTTTCTGCATCTGTGTCCTCGCCTTTCTCAGCCTGAGGGAGCAGAGTTAGCGCATGGAGGATACGCTCAAAAGCGTTTTCGGCGCCCACAGTCTTTCGCCATATGAACTCAGGGGCGCAGTACCCCTTTGGCATTTGTTGCGCCACTTGCAGGATCCCTAAAGGTGCTCAATGTTCTGGGTGTGAACCCCGGTCTCCGGATCCACAAAGTTGTACCGGTGGTTCACCTGAGCATGGTGGTACCCTGCCAGCTCCAGCTGCTCTGTGTTGTAGGCACGCCAGCAATCGGAGTAGAGGCTTGTCCAAAAAATGGCTAGTGACTGATTTCAAGAGTCCATATCCGTATTCATGAACCAGCTGGTATTGGTAAGTTGTGATGATATTCCGTTTTTTTTCTGGTGGTATTTTGCCTCACTGATGAATCGCTGTGTAGATGGATACAGAGTACCCCAAGGGGCAGCCTTTATGGAGGATGCAGAACCTCCTGCAATTTTGTGGCCCAGCAGATGGTGGGGGATATGTCTCTGGCCAGGTGGGAGTCCCAGAAATACTTTCCAGCATAAAGAAAAAACTCCCCCTTATCCTGTCCCAGAGGCATCCATCTGCAAGACAAACTGTTTTTTTTTTGTTGTGTTTTTTTTTTTTTTTAAATCAGGAGCATGAAAGACAGGATCTGTACATAAAGCTCATCTTAAATCTTGCCACGCGGTTTACACAGGTCTAGACCAGGTTATTTTGTCTAGAGTTTCTTAAGACCTTCTGTTAATGGAGCAGCTCTAGTGGCAAAATCCCATATGAACCTGCGGTAATACCCCATCAGACCTAGAAATGTCCTAAATTTCAACTTAAATTTGTTTTTTGGGTTTAGTGAGAAATGCTTCCACCTTACTAAAGGGTAATGTATCCTCTGCCCACAATGTACCCAAAATACATGGCTTCCCCCATACCAATGGTATATTTCTTAGGGTAGGTGGTACACCAGTGTGCCTATAGAGATTTTAGGATGCCTCCACCTTTGGTAGATGTGATTCTCAGTGTGAGAGAAAAATAAAAATGTTGTCTAAATATGAAGCTGCAAATTCCCTGTGGGCCCGCAGCAAACGCCTTTGGTGAGTATTACACTCTACAGGGCGTTCACACGGTCAGGGCAGGGAGGGGGTGGGTGGGAGCTGGCATCAGGGGAATGCCCGTGATTTATGGGTGTTCCCATGAAAAGGTTGGGAGTTCCCCTTGGAACACAGGCGTGGCGTTGCACGCTTCAGCAACTTTAGGCTGACTTATTTACAAAGGGAAGAAAAATTATTTGATGGTTGTCGCAGTGTGACTGTAATAGATAACTAGAATTCTAGAACCTTTTTTACTGCTAAAGAGGGCTGACTGGCATTTTGCTTCCAAGGTTTTAACAGGTTTATATGGTAAAATTGTACCTCCCTCCTTCTATCCTCCAGTCAAACCTTGTAAATGGACCGTTCCCACCACCTCTATGATCTCAGGGTATCGCCATTGAGCATACATCTTTTGTTCTGTATTGGGCACAAGCACTAGCAGCTTGTCTCTCAGTTTAAAGGACCGATTGACTGCGGTGACATCTTAACTTTGTTTCTGGTGTTGCTGAGCCCTTTCCATGTGTTCGGTCAGGAGTGGAGCAATCTGCCTTAGATGGCTGTACAATTCAGACACACACCGGATGATGATAGAATCCTGACAAGTTTGTTGTTCCCATCCTTCTTTTAATAAATCCAGGATCTCTCTGGGCTTAGAGGAGCCCAGAGAGATCCCAAAGGGATGAAACTTTGTAGGAATTAGTGTACCTCTTTAACCGCAAACATCAAAAAAGTGTAGGAGTAAGTCCCAGTCTTGGTTTTACAGTATTTTGTTTTTTTGAGACACTCCTTCGGTATTCACAAGCGTGTATACAGGGTTAGTAGCTCTCTGGCAATAGTCCCAGATGTTCTCCTCCGAGTATCTGGTGGCATAATCCACTACCACAAGTATGTATTGGTGCCCTTGAGAATATTTGTCCACTGGCCCTATCAGATCAATACCAATTCACTCAAAAGGCACAGAAATGATAGGGAGGTTTAACAGTGGCTCTCTAAACTCTGGCCGAGGGGCCATCTTCTGGTACACTGGGCATTCCTGGCAATACCTCTTGACTGAGGCTTAGATGTATGACCAAGAGAACCTTACCTGTATGCGTTGGAGTGTTTTCTCCTCCCCCTAAAAGGCCACCACACAATTGCATACTGTATGTGCAGCTTCTAATACCAACCACTCAAGTTTTTGGGTAACTTAGAACTGATCTACTTTTTTTCCCCTGTAAAGTAGTAACACGATATAGTAACACGATATAACAAATCATTTTGCAATATAAAATATGGCAAAGCAGCAATCACCCTACCATTATCCACTTTTATAGTCTCAAAGGTGTGTAACCGATTGCTATCATCACGTTGATCTCGCCCAAATATCTTCTCACAAACAGGGTTCCATTGGGCCTCAGTCTTGGTCTCCAGAGGTGGTTCAGGAGCTGTAGTAGCTCTCCCAGATGCCAAGCTGGCCCCTGAGGCAACTCAGCAGTTGACTGTCTGTTAGTGTCTTTCCATGTAACCAGCTCCTGCAGCAACGGGAAGTCATGGCCCAGGGTTAATGGAAAAATGGTCTGAAGGTCACTGCAGCACCACCTTTAATGGTCAGCCATGGATGACCATGTGTAAGTATACACATGGTCACTTCTCAACATCACCATGGATACACAACACTTTGACATCAGGCAGGACTTTGTCAGCTCCTAGAGAAACCATTTAGGCAGTGACAATAGTGAGCTCACTACCAGTATCCACCAGTGCCCAGATATCCTGACCTCCAGAACAGGATGGACTCTGCATGGGCTACACATGCAGCTGCCATGCTGAACAATGGCTGAGCCACATTTCCCACACTGCAATCCATCAACTCTCCCTGTTTAAGTCGCACCATACATGACCAGGCTCGTCACATTCAAAGCATACCAAAGGAGGCGGAAACTTTAGCTTAACCTCCAGGACCTGAGTTCTGGGATTTGGTACTGGCATGAATCCTGACCTTGCTTTACTCAATTTTCTAACATTTCTAATTAAGAATCTTAATATATATATGTAGATATTTGCTCCTTGAGTTTATGGAATTATGGTTATAGTCTAGCCAGGGTAAGTTTTATAGTAGTATGTTAATGATTCCCAAAATGTTTCAATCTTTTCACTTTTACTCTTGTCGATCAGCCCATCAGAGGATATTGTCCAAGATACCGTATCTGTATTTCTGTCTTGTTCTTTTATGGATTCTTTGGCGCCCGGGGGAAAGACCAATTTGTGTTAGAACAAATTAGCTTTGATGCAAGATTTTGGATGATCAAAATAATCCATAAATAGTGCTTATAGTAAACAAAATAGTTCTGAAAAAAAATATTATCCACACACATAGTTAAATAGGAGGAACTTTTACAGTATTGTAAATTCATTGTGGCTTGTTATACTGGACATAATAACCTTGAACTTATAGCTTACTGTATAAAGCTTCTGTAAATTTATGCCAAGAGAGGAGGAGAAATAAAGAAAACTCTGGGTGGGGGCACCCTTATATCACTGTTGTTAAAGGAGTGTTTAAAAAATCACTTAAAAGGTAATCTTTAATGGATATGCTCGAAAATAATGTTCCTTATAATTTTGCACCTATATGTGTATGCGCCGCAAAAATATATAGTTAATTGGGGGGCAGGTATTGCCCCTGGGGAAAGGAGACAGACGGTTTTTAGTAACTGTTGATCCTCATTTGTCCTATGTTGTCACCATGGTACTGGTATAGGTATATAAGGATTTAAATCATTGGATCATTTTTCTAAAAGTCGTTTGTCACCTTGCAGGCAGAGATTTGCAAAAGACAATAATTGCTCTAGTGCTGAAATTTCAATGAAACTGATAAGGGAGCAGTATGGTGCCACAGATAAATATACACAGGAAGAAATTGTGCTGAAAAAAACGTATATTAGGCAAATGCTCTCCTGATCTGGGCAAGTAAGTACTGAGAAGGGAATCCACTGGGCTGTGCCAGTGGTTACCTGTTAACCTGACCCGCCTTAGGTAGAGGGCTGGTATCAGTGTCAGTCAAACCAGCTGGCCCCATGGGCTCAGGGGAGCTGATAACAATATCAGTGTCATATGGACTATTCCGGAGTTTACTAAGCCCACTTTGTTGAGATTACTCAAGGCAGCTAACAATTGATATATAGTACAGTCTCTACCCACCAGTAGCCCTCTTTGAATAGTAGTACTGCACAAACGCATTATTATTGTGTTCTCCTTACTTTAAGATCCTGGTGCACTCTCTCTCCCTCTCCCTCTCCCTCAAAGCAGGACTATGGGGAAATCTCTCCATGCATCTGCTGCAGCGCAACAGGAATGGTTTGCCAGGACTCCTAATCCTGCAAATATGGCATCTGGGAATGACCCTGCATCTCCGCCTCTCTCCCGTAGGGGCCCACTCTCATACCCCTGACGATGCACCAGACGATGCACTCCTGTGGGTGCTGGATGCGGTGACATCTTGCAAATTCAGACTGTCCAAAAAAATTGGTCAGGTACAATCAGATTTATCTATTATTCACCACAACTTACAAAGAGTCCGCGAAAGAGTGGGCGAGGTGGAGAAACTCCTGTCCTGTCCAGAAGGTAGATTGAGGAGATGTAATATCCAGTTTTCGGGCTTGCCTAAGAGAGAGGAGGGTTCAAACCCAAAGCTCTTTGTGGAAAAATGGCTACAAGATATCTATGGTGCTGACTCATTTTTACCCTTCATCACTGTTGAACGAGCTCACAGAGTCCCTTCAAGTCTATTACCACCAAGGGCACTCTCTCGCACACTGATAGCCAAACTTTTGAATTATAGGGATAGACACACCTTCTTGAGACTTAACCGTACTAAAGGTCCACTACAGTGGAATGGGACAAAGCTATTAGTGTTCCCGGACTTTGCAGTGGAAGTACAAAGGAAAATGAGCACAATAATATTAATTGGCGACTAAGGGAGCTTAACATCGCCTATGCCATGTTATTCCCATCCAGACGACGAGTGATCATGGATGGTGAGACCAAATTCTTCTCCAACCCCAGGGAGGCCTCCGATTGGATTGGGTTGGATTTTGCCAGGCCAGCAAGGAGGGCTATGTTGGAAGACCCTTAAACTGAACTGCTGATCTTTGCCCTTTCAGTGCTTTTAGGGTTCTATGTTATACTCAATTTCTGCTACTGTTGTAATATTAGTGCTATAGTTAATATCATCCCTGAGTAGCCAAAAAATGAGCTGAAGAATGCAGTGTCATGTATCATTTAGTCACTGTATCCTTTGCCCTATTGAGTGATAACAATTGTACATGATGGCTTGTTGCTAGTTAATGGAAGGTTCCAGTTTCCGGGAAGAAGAATGCCAAGGTTCCGGGTGGTATGCAGGGAGGGGGAACAGGGGATAGTTCATAAGCATTTATAGGTTTTTTTTTATTTGCTGTGTATTCTGTGGGGGTGTAGCTGGCCCATGTTTACCACCGACTGTTGCTCTTAGTAATGTGTGTTTGATGGTAATTCTGAAATATACCTGGAGGATGTCCATATTGTACATCATTGCTCCTATCAACGACAAAATTAAGAGTGCTTAATTTAGTGTTTAGACAGCTTAAACGTTATGACGCTGATGTAATCTGTCTAATGGAGACCTCTTATGGGTGCCAAAATTTCATCTCTCAAGAAACCTTGGATTGGATGGTCATCTCATTCAACCTATGCATCCTCTTCTAGAGGAGTGTCGATCACTGTTTGTAAATCTGTGACATATTTTGTGTGGAACAGGTACAGGAAGATAATTGGGGCTGCTATGTTTTCTTAAAATGTACAATGTATTCCATATCTCTGCTGTTATTAGCTTTATATATACCACCCTAGTAGTCAGGGGAAGTACTTAAAAAAGCTGCAGAATTTATTGCTAAACACCCTGATATTCTGGTAATCTGTGTGGGGGATTATAATAACATACTTAATTCTGATTTAGATAGACATTCTGAGCCTCAATCAGGGACTAGACATGGTCACAAACAATTCACGGCCAAATTGGAAGGTATGGGCCTCATGGATGTGTGGCGGCAAAAACATCCCTCCATTAGACAGTTCTCCTGTTTTTTTTCCCACACATTCAGCCTTTTCAAGGATAGACCTGGCATTGGCCACGATAGATGTCCTGCCCAGCATACAATCCATAACTTATGAATCAAGGGGTATTTCTGACCACTCCCCATTAACATTTGGGGTGAATATGGGTGGAGAAAGGGAAACTAAACCAATTCTGGCTTACCTGTATGGGCACTGGTACGGACCTAGAAAAACTGTGGTTGGAATTTAAGGAACTAAATACTAACAGCTCCAGTGCCAGTTGTATGGGATGCCTTTAAATCATTCTTGAGGGGCACTCTGATCCAAAAAGTCACCAATCTTAAATTGTCTTACAAACAGGCCAAAGCAGACCTAGAATGTTTGAAAGATTATATCTGGAAGACGGACTGGGCTCCACTAAAATATTATGGATTGAAGCTCAGGAAGCATGGACAGATTTACTTAATGACAAAGCCAAATTCCATTTAATGTTTATTAAACATTCCCAGTATGTGATGTGAGACAGGCCTACCAGTTATTTAGCCAGACTGGTGAATACTGATAGAACTAGTAACACTGTGTGCAGGGTTAGGGGGTCGGGTGGAGTATTATACACTCAAACACATGAGATTGCCACACAATTATTAGAATATTATAGACAGCTATACAGCTCTAAATTGACCTGTGGTGAGGATGAAATACGTCAAAACTTGAGAGAGATCCTTTATTTGTCACCAAAAGCGAGGGACCTACTAGACTCCCCCTTAAGGATACAGCAAGTCTTTTCCAGATGAAAAGTCTCCAGGCCTGGATGGTATCCCTCTGGAATTATATAAAAAACATATCTCCTTCTATACACCTAAACTACTAGATTTGTATAATAAGCTATTTGAATAGAGTTCCCTGTCCCAGTCCATGTCCGAAGCACTTATTATAGTTTTAATGAAACCAGATTCAAGCCTAGTTGAATCCTATAGGCCTATATCACTGATACCTACCGACATTAAAATCCTTGCCAAAATCCTGTCCATTACATTAAATTCAGTTATTGCACAGATTATCCATGAGGATCAAACTGGCTTCATGCCTGGTAAATCGACGATCTCGGTCAATTGTTATACCTCTGCATCCTTCCCTCTGGCGAGGAGCGTGAGGCAGGGGTGCCCCCTCTCACCCACCTTGTTTGCAGTTGCGATAGAGCCTCTGGCTTGCCTTATACTCACCAATCAAGAAATAACAGGCCTCACTATAGGTCCCACTGTGGATAATATAGCCCTATATGCGGACGTCATCCTATTATTTGTTTCAAAATATGATACATCTGTGCCTAATTGCTGGAACTTATTAATGTATTCGGTAAATACTTGGGACTGTTGATAAATTGGGACAAATCTTGCATACTTCCATTCAGGTGTACGATCCCAAATGTTCCTATCATACCCCTTTTTTAAGTACAGTATTTAGGCATCCATGTGACTAACGATCCATCCAAACAGAACTCTCTTAATGTACAGCCCCAATAAGACTACTTGAAAACTCCCTCTCATGGTTACGGAAATAATTAGCTTAATAAAGATGGTTGCTCAGCCCAAACTACTGTATGTGTTACAACACTCCCTGATATATCTCCCCCTTAGGATATTCAAATGTATTGATGGAATACTGTCCTCTGTTGCTTGGTCTGGCCGGAGAGATTGGATTAAATTGGATACCCTGACCTGTGTGCATGACAATGGAGGCATGACGCTACCATCCTTTAGACTTTACTATTATTTGGCCCATCTGCTCAACTGGGTTAGCGATTATAGCAATTCCAAGCTACCCTCCTTGCTAGTGTCCTAACTACTGCCAGGCCTAACGCCATTAAATCTTCTATTGCGCAGATGTCAAACTGATCACTTTACCCCTCTTTAGACAGGCAGTACAAATCTGGAAACAGGTGAAAAATATTCTACATACAAAGGTGTGGGACCAAGACAATGGCACCTTTGGCTTCCCTGAATTGACTGGTTTACAAATACGTGAGTTCTGGTGTAAATGGGGTATAACATCTATTATCACTTGTACTCCGGGTTTTTATATCACTTCAACAGTTGCAGACTGAATACCCTGTACGTAATGTACACTTTTTCAGGTACTTACAACTTATGCATGCATGTCAGGCACAATTCCCTGTTGATCCCACATTGATATAGAATTCATCACCTAAGCAGTTGCTGTTATCCGGTGGCAATATTTGGTTAATATCTGAGTTCTATCTACATCTACTGACCTTACACCATATAGATAGCCTGTCTCGCCATAGAGAAGTCTGGGAGTTAGAAGTAGGACCCTTATCACAAGAAACGTGAGACACAGCCCAGGGCAGCCCCCGTATCTCTTCCGCATCAACTAGATTTCAGCAAATCCTGCTTTTCATACTAACTCCCATTAGACTACTCAAAATGGGAGGTAGAAATAATTCTAAGTGTCCCAAGTGTGCTTTCCCAAGCGGCACATGATATGGGAATGCTCAGTTGTCTTCAGGTTTTGGCAAGACATTCTACTCAAAATTATAGCAACCACAGGCATCCCCCTTGATATTCTTACTCCAACAGTATGTATCCTAGCAGCATTTGAGGAGGACACTTTAGATAAACCAACCCAATGCTATGATGTTAACTTGTGTACATTGATAAAGGTGTAATATGACAATATTCCAATATGCGCTATTTGCATAGAATGTAGATTAATAAGTGTTTCTAGCAGCCCAGACACTTAGTTTCCCTGAAGGATGGGAAATAGAGAAGACCGTGTATACAACAATAGTGAATCTGCGCTGTTCTTAAGCCCACAAATGGGTAAGTTTGCCCAATGTTTGAATCCAGTGAATGTCTTATTCAAAGAGTTTTATTAAAAAGTTTTTAGATGGGGTCTTAATTCACCTATCAAGCGAAAAAAAAGTACTCACCCATCTTAAGAAGCTACGACCCGATATTACATTTCTACAGGAGACCCACTGGTGTACTGGATATACTGCTACCCTTCATTCACCATGGATAGACTCATGTATCGCAGCAACATTTCACAATAAGTCCAGAGGTGTCGCCATTTTATTAAAAAGAGGCTAACCATTTACTATGCTAAATCAGTTGGTGGATCGGCAAGGTAGATATCTCATACTTAATGTAGAAATCCTACAATCTTGTTTCACACTGGTCAATGTTTACGCACCAAATGCAGACTTATTGATTTTTTTTTTTTGTTATCTCACTAGACTGTTGCAACAAAGAGAGAATTACCCCCTGATCCTGGGAGGAGACCTTAATAGTGTACTAGACACTCAAATTGATAACGTTCCTCCACCCTCCAGAATATCCTCCTCATCATGGAGGTCACTACCATCCTTAATAACCTCTTTACACTTCAGATCCATGGTGCCTTTTAAACCTTACTGAGTGTTCCTATTTACACCTTTCAGCAACACATCGTTCGTTATCGCGTATCGACTGTTTACTACTATCAGATGTCTTAATAACCCACTGCACATTTACATGATATTCTGATATCTGATCATGCCCCTCTTACCTTAACACTAACATTTCCTTCAAAAACTTACCGAGATAATTTATAGCGTTTTTCTACACATCTAGCCACTTCGGCTGATTTCAAATCATTTCTTAAATTCCAGTGGTCTGGTTTTGTAGATGATGATCTAGAACACTGGGATAACTCTGAGCTTATGTGGGAGACCTCTAAGGCTGTTATATGGGGTCACATTATCAGTTATGTGAGTATTAAAAAACGCGAGACAAGAGGCCACTTTTACTGATTATACTTCTGATCCAACCTTTGAGAACCTTTATATAAACAGGCCCGTCGATTACTAGAACATTTTCTTCTCACACAAGCAAAACATAGTCTGGAGATCCCCAAACGCAAATATTATCGTTGGGGCAATAAAGCTGGTCGCTTAATTGCCACTATTGCAAAATCACATAGACATAAAAATCACATTTTAGTAATCCTCAACCCAGACACGCAGTCTCTTACTTCAGATTCACAGGCTATTTTATCCTTATTTAACACTTATTACTCTACACTTTACTCTTCCCAGGCTATTGACACTGAACAACAGAGACTCTTGCTGGAAGAGGCTTGTCTGCCCAAATTAACTCAAGAACAGCGGGATGTTTTGGAATCTGAAATTACAGAACAAGAACTATCTGATACCACCAAGAACTTACCTTCTCATAAAGCTCCTGGCCCAGATGGGTTCTCTAGATAGTATTATTATATAATTCTCCAGAGTGATCTCACTCCACTTCTCTTAGACATATACACCATACTTCCCCATCTCTTCCCTTCTTTAACACCTCTCACACAATACTTTTCCCTAAACCAGAAAAAGACCCCCAACTTCTGTGCTCATACTAAATGCTGATTTTAAAATTTTGGCTAAGATTATGGCCACTCACTTACAACAAATCTTACCCACTCTTTTGACTGAACATCAGTTAGGATTCGTGTCCGGAGACATTCAGTGAAGGGTATACGGTCAGCTCTAGCTGCCATAATTGCTTCCTCTAAAATCTCTCATGCTCATAATATGCTCCTTAGTTTAGACACACATAAAGCATTTGATACAATTCTATGGCCCCACTTTTTTGAAGTTTTAGCCCATAGAGAAGTTGCCCCAGACTTAATCAGACTACAACACATTTTCTACCATTCTCCTTGCACATCCTTTAATTAATTAATGGCACGCATAGAATTGAAACGAGGCACCTGACAGGGCTGTCCTTTATCCCCCCTCCTCTTTAACCTTGACATAGACCCCCCTTCTTCGAATTTGCATCAGTGGCCCATTTTCCAGGGAATCAAGGTGGGAACATGCCACATAACACTTACAGTATATGCAGATGACATTCTCCTTTATTATTGATTATAACCATGCTTCTCTAATGAGATTTCTATCCGACTGGCTACAGGACCGAGAAGTGTGTGCCAATGTATCTCTTGAATCAAAAATTTTACCTACAATGGCTCTCAAATCTTTTTTGACCAAGAGGTCTCAGAAGAGGTTAAAAATAATCCCTTACTGATGACAACTAGATGACTCTGGCACATCCTCTGACATAAATACTGCCTCAATGCAGTATTTATCCAGATTTTCAACAGTGTGGAGGGTGGGAGAGATACAGTATACAACACTTAATTAAGTTTGACGCAAGATGGCCCCTGACATTCCTTAAAGCAAATGCAAAATTTGAGACTATACGGGCCTACCCTCTAGCCTACTTCCAGGCGCAACATTATATTGCTTCTGTAATAAAACTTTTTCGGAAAAAGATTGGGACAGCACATTAGACCATTGTCTCTCTAAACCAACCCCTTCACATAAAGCTTTGTCTACGTATCACAGATTTTTGAGTGAAAATCTGGACCATGACCTTGTCAGTCAAGGGGTGCATCAGTGGTTGACGCAGTTTCCATCTATTTCCATGCACGATCTGTTACAAGGTCTATTAAAATCCTGTACCTTATTGACTGCTAGTACGTATCCTGAGCTCTTTTTAAGCATTTATCACAGGACATAGGTATCCCCTCATAGGCGGTTCAGAATGACTTTATCTGACTGTCATATATGTCCTAGATGTGCTGAGGAAGAGGCAGATCTATATCATTGTCTTTGGGAGTGCCCAGTGGTTCAAGGTTTCAGGATACAAGTTAGAAGGGATGCTGAAACACACCTAATTAATTTCGTACCCTATACTTCAGAGTGGATTGTTTTGGGTATCCTCCCGAAGCGACAGAGAAATTACTTCTCGCAATAAGTGCCGCAGCTAAATAAACTATTTTACAAGATTGGATTCAACAAACCCCTGTAAATTCTCAAGTATATAAAGAAAAACTTTCTTTTCCATATGGATTGGATTGAAACCATATTTGATAAAGAAAATAATGCTGCTTCCTTTTTAATAGATGGGAAAGTTTTATTGCTACCTTACCGGTTTCAATGCAATCCCAGATCCATAATACCATGCGATTGGCTCAGTGGTACGAGAACCGCATCTTAGTTGGTGACCCACCTATTGAGCTGCCCAGTGGGTGAGCGTCAGACAAATATATATATATATATAATTATTTTTCTTTCTTCTCATTGTTCTACTCTTCAATGTAATCTTCCCATAACAATGATTACACATCATTTCTACATTTTATACCTATGTTCTAATGTCATACTCTATTTGTTAAATAGTAATGACTAAATGCAATACTGTAATCAGCTCTATTTAACTGTACTTTAACTGTACTTTATTGATATTTTATGTAATTTTTTAAATGTTTCATGTGTATACTATATGCCTATTTTCAGTGCTTCTGCTTCAATAAATAAATAATAATTTAAAAAAAGCTCTTAGATGTGAGCTTGCACATGTCAGCACATTCTTTAATGTTTTTTTCAGAAGTACCTTAAAAGGGAATCTCAATAAGCCAATCTTGAAGATGATTCGCCATCTTACAGGCAGCTAGTGGAGTGAGTAGAGAATGGATGTTACAGTATGTGGATGTAATGAGGCTGGTCGGTTAGAAGCCTGGTAGCTGCATTCTGTACCAGCTGTAAGCAGTCAAAAATTTTTCTTGAAGGTAGTAATGCATGTATGGCTTTTAGCAGATCATCTGAGGGAATTAAGGGCTCTATTTACTAAACCTTGGACAGAGATAAAGTACCAGCAAAACCGCTCCTAGCAATCATTTAGCATACACAGCCTGTTACATGGGAATGGGTGCTGTTTGGCTGGTACTTTATCTCCATCCACTTTATCTCACTCCAAGGCTTAGTGAATATAATCCTTAGTGCTTGCTTCTGGTTTTGTTTGATTGTGGCTAATATCTGATGTTTAAGTGTTAAGTCACCATCCAGGAGAATGCAGAAATTCCACAAATGATGATGTGGAATCATGTGGGGTATCTCGACCTAGATATAGTGCTATTGACCCAAATATACAGAGAAGCCTTGACCATGGCTCGGGGGCATATCATACACCTGTGCAGGTATATGTAACCAATATCTCTGAATACTATTATCATGTAGTGTTCAAGATTGGTTACTAATATCATTCAGTGAACGGGGGAAACAATGTATTTTTTACTTACTCAGCATTGAATAGAAGCCTTCCCCTATTTCCCCCATTGGAAATAGCGTCAGGGATTGAATATCCCCTTGTTATTACCTACAGATTGAGCGGGTCCCAGCTTTGCAGGGGATGGCAGAAGATTCACCAGCCGCCAACCCCCACCAGCCGCCGTAAGGGGACGTGCGCGTCGCCTTACAACGGGGCTCCTCCCGGGGCTCCGCCGCCTCGCCGAGGGTCACCCCGGGTCCCCGCCGCCTTGCTGCCCCCCCAACCCTGTCAGTCTCCCTGAATCGGAGACGGACAGGGTACCCGTCCCCCCGCCGACGGGAAACTGAGCAGTGCGTCTCAGTCAGATGGGGCGCCTCTCCGCCAGCGTCCAGATTCTGGCGCTGGCGGAGCAATAGTGAGAGGTGCTCAATCTGTAATTTTGTTCTATTTCTGTTTTGTCTAAATGTAAAGTTAAACGGAATACATAAAGAAACTAGTAATATATAAAAAAATAAAGGTGGATATTGTATAAAGCATATTATTATTATTATTATTATTATTATTATTATTATTATTATTGTTAATTTATATGGTGTCACAAGGGTTCAGCAGCCCCTGACAATTCATAAATGAGCAAACAAGAAGATAGTGATTTACAGTATAAATGCAACGGACACTGACGCATGTATAAAAGTAACAGATATAATCTTAGAAAAGCACATGAGAAAGAGCCCTGATCGTAAGAGCTTGCATATCAATCAATGCAGAGTATATTAGAGTATGGCCTCCAAGCGATTAACCATGCCCATAAGAAAGTGGTTCTCCAATCATATTAATAGCCACCTCCCAGTTCGCCATAAACCCCTACTACATTTCCAATGACAGCGTGTCTCAATTGCTTTTGCGTCTCTACATACGCACCATTGGATGAATGCACTGCTAAAAAAAAATCAACCATTTGCATTAATATTGGCATTGCATTTGACTCAGAATCAGTCATTTAGACTTAACCATTCTGCTTTTTTATCAGATACCAGGATGTCTAATAAATCTTACTGTCCATTAATCAGAGATGGGGTTCCATGGGGGCTTCATCATAATTGACAACTTATATTATTTATGTTAATGATTTTTATTAAATCATCACTAATACTACTGCACATACATTATTTATATTTCTGAGTTTATATGAAACTATCACTAATATTACTGCAGATACATCTATTAATACAACTGAATAAGACTTTTCGGTACTTCTGTACATTCACGGCGCCAGCATGGCGCCGCGCGTCAGAGTCCCCTTGCGGGGCTCGCTTCGCTCGCCCACGCTGCGGGCTCGGTGGCTCGCCACGCTAATTAAAATCAACTCCATGCCAACATGGATAGTGGAGGTATGAACTATCCATGTTGGCATGGCGTTAACTTAGTTTATTTTACTTAGTTAGTGGCGAGCGTAACCCGGAAGTACGCGCGGCGCCATGCTGGCGCCGTGAAAGTAAAGAAGTACCGACTTTTCTTTGCAGTGCACAATGCACTGAAATAGTTAATGGTGAAATTGTTTTTAGTGTGAAATAATAAGGAAGGATTGCGTATATGACATCCTACAGTCTTAATGGTTGTGGAGATAACCAATTAGATTTTCAAATACAAGGATGATGAAAGAACCATGAACTTCTGCAAAGTAACACATAGAATCCAGTTTTATAAAGAAGTTCCTTCAACTAAACAGATTACACCAACAAAATATCCTTCTTTTGTTTGCCCTATGTCCTACAATAAACAATGTGAGAGGAAAATATTCCCAGGCAATACTTAAGATAAGATAATAACATTTCACTTTAAGGAGGACGGTCTGTCGTCCAATATTTAAGCAATGTGATTTCTTCTTGTCTTGAATTATAATTCATTTCTATATTGGCAAGAGGAGTGAACAAGCCATGGTTGTTTTTAAATGTATAGTAGTTCATACTGTATGTGGATGTTAATTCCCAAATATTCTGGTTACCTATTTCCAACAATTATTCTTCTATTGTTCATTATGCTCTTTTTGGTAACTGAAATCAAGATGTTATAGAATAGAATAGAATAGAATCAACTTTATTGGCCGTGTATGCTTGCGCACACTAGGATTTTTTTGTTTATTACAGTGTAGCATCAAGCAGGGATGAAATGGGGGGGGGGGGAGACATTACATACATTCCATTGAGACATTATACACATTACATTGGCCCTTATTCTGATCGGTGCGGCCGGAGCCGATTATGCGGCCAGGACCGTGCGTGCGAAACCCCGCCTTCCATACGGATCGCCAACTCCGTCCGTATGCGGTAAGAAGCTGTCCGAACGGACCGCACGTGTATTTTTCACGGAATAAGCCTCCTCCATCTAAGGGAACCTCCCCCATCATTCGATGGTCGCAGACCATCGAATGCAGGACCGTGTGCTCCACCAGCACCCGCAACCTCAGACCACACGGACATTTTTCCGTGCAAAAGCAGGGATCTGGGCGGGCAGCTGACATCCGGCGATGTCATATGTCCGCCCCCTACACGTGCGTCACGGCCGCATTACCATACGTACGCCCAGCGTTTTCATGGGAACTCCCATGAAACGCGGAGTGTTCACATTTCATGCGGGATTTGGCCGTACGCCCCGCTCGCACATGCGCAGAGACGCCTCTGCACATGCGCAGACACAAAACATCGGCGGGCCGAACGCATGCGGATATATCCGCACCGATCAGAATAAGGGCCATTGAGAGCATTAAGACATTTCTTGCGGGGATCACATGCCCGCCAAGCTGCACAGCGCCTGTAGGAGTGGATCCTCCACTGGGGCTGGGATTCCCTCTCTGCTTCGGCGGTGTGGCGTCCGGGGATCCTGCTGGCACAAGGGACTGGCAGCAGGTCCTCATGCTGATGGTATCGCAGCATCCTGGGTGCCGTGGCTGGGGGCACTGTCCATCTCCCCCTCCATACTCTCCAGCCGGGGGACGCGGTGACCAGCTCCGGGGGGAACACAACGCTCCTCCACGCTTTCCATCTCCCCCACCGCTCCCCCTGCCACCCACACCTTCTCCATGGGCAGGGGATGGGAGCTCCATGGATGGAACACTGGAGCTCTCCTGTATGTGACCACCCCGGCCCCACCGGAAGCAACTTCCCTAACTATAATATAGGAATATTTGCAGTTTATTAAATGTGGATGTTCTCCTGCTGCTCACTGAATTAATAGAGAAGTTAAAGGAGTGTATGAAAATTATATTAATAGAATAGTAGGTAACACTTCTAGAACCTGGTATAGCAGCGGCAGTGCCGTATCTATTGGCTGGCGAATCATGCACCAGCCTGTAGCCAGAGATTATGCAAATGTCAGGCCTAATTCAGACCTGATTGCTCATCAGTAAAGTTGCAGATGACTGTGAGTAGTTTGGAACCACCCAGACAGTAAGAAAACCTGCCCTGTGCATATCTGTGAGTGAATTGCAAAAATATAGAAATCCTCTGCACATCGATACTCAGTTCCCAAACTGTCTAAGGATGTTTGCACTTTGTGCAAATATACAGATGGGGCCTTGTCCTTGCTGTGGATGGCGTTTCTACCACTATCCACACCGGCGGCCGGCTCCCACGCGCCCCGTGGCAATGGAGCTCGGCAGGGGTCCCCAATGCCTCCCCCACCATCTCCACCGGTCCCCCTCGCCGCTCCGACCCCCTCCCCTGAACTGGGCTGCGTTCCCCGAAGCGGAGGCGGGCTGGGAGATGCTGCTCAGCCGTCGTGATCCTGGGATGTGCGTGCGTCCCAGTCTCTATCGCTGGCGCCGCCAGCGCAAGGGATCTGGCGAGCGCCGGGGATGGATTAGGCCAGCTCCATCTGTAAGTACATCTGACCCTTCCACAACACTGCGTCAGAGACAGGCTGATTGAAGCCGGAGCCGGCATCACACAACTTCCCTTAAAAAATGTTTGAACAATCCCTAAATTATGGCATGTGTCCACCCCCAAATGCCCGCTGTTAGTCAAATTGTGAGCGGATTGCGATTAGATATTTTTTACACTATTTTGGCGTGCAAGTCTGTGCTACAATCAGTATTCATGAGCAGTCATTCGATAATTAAACAGATTGAATTCCCACATCAGCGATCAACTATGAATTAGACACTTCATGCAGTTTAGCCGTCCACATTATATACTTTATTAGAATCATGTACAACATATTATTATTATTATTATTTATTTCTTAATAGCTATTTATAAAGCACAACCTAAAAATGTCTAAAGGCGCTAAAGTGAGCAGTGATGTAATGTGTATCAGCAGCCACTATGAAGGAGGAATGCCAACCTCCAAAGAATTACTCAAATACTAAACTCATGTGGGACTTAATGGCACATAGGAATTAATTTGAAACATAAACACAATTTATTTCACACAATAATTATTATTATTAATAATAATAATAATAAAAAACCTCTCTGGGGTATCAATTAACATAAATACAAAAACATTATTATGTACAATATCACGGCTTAATAGTAGAAAACTCTGGGATCAGAGATTTGTTGGTATCCTTATGTATTCCTGATGTAAATGTGGTGTTAATTAGTTGATCAAAGAAATATTGCTTTCTCTTATATAAAGATTTTTCCAGAAGGTGGTAATGGCAGGTAGTACCTACGGTGCTCGGTAGGTCCTCCAATGGATAAATGAAATAAAGTACCTGATAAGTATACTGCAGGTGCATTTATATAGCGCACACATATTCCGCAGCGCTTTACAGAGAATATTTGAACATTCATATCAGTCCCTGCCCCAGTGGAGCTTACAATCTATATTCCCTACCACCAGGCTTGGACGGGCCTGGTGGGGCACCGGGGGATTCCCCAGTGGGCCCCGTTGGTTTGTAACCACGTCACCTTGTGCAAGGGGGCGGGGCCTACAGCAGGCTAGCCAGCATAGTAGTTATTGCCGCCGTATAGTCATCAGCTATTGACTGACCCGGCGGCAGCAGGCTGCAGAAATTGCCGTCATTTTTCAGGCTCCATTCCCAGAGGAGCCTTGCGGAGTCACGTCACGTGTATTGACATCTGCCGCATCATGACGTTGCGCAGCGGACCCGCCCGGCGCAGCACTCGGTATTCTGTGCTAGGAGTAGCAGGTTGGTCCAAGAAACAACAACCAGCCTCAGCCCCAGGACCACCCAGGTAGCAACCCGGCACACACACACCCAGCAGCCGCATCAAATAAGAATACAGAAGAGAGATCGAGGAGGAGAGAAGAATACTGATAAAGTAAGAAATGTGAAAAAAGAATGACAGGAATAACAGTGAGAGATGGGGTGACTTTAAAGAAGTATAAGGGTGAATACGAGGAATATGTGGAAAAATTACGGGGAGACAGGAGAAATAGATGGAGAGGAAGAATAGTGGAAAGAAGGAAGAATAGAGGGACATGGGAGGAACTGGTAGATACGGGAGAAATAGAAGAGAGTCTCAACAAAAATTTGAGTAGGGGGACCTATGTAATGTATTATATGGGGGGGGGCTATGTGCTGTACTATTATCTGAGTGGGGGGACCTATGTAATATATTTGATTAAACTCCACACTGTTAGAGCCGTGGGAATCGGACCCATGACCTCAGTGCTGTGAGGAAGTAATGCTAACCATTACACCATCCGTACTGTAAATTATTTTTTTAGAATATGGAATCATTGACCCAAATATTGAAAATTGTCCCACTAACTGAACTGTGGAATTAGTATTTTCCTCTGTAACTGGCAAGTATGATGTATGCTGTAGTTAAACAGCAGTTGTTGTATTACATTTTGACTGCCCTTGGGTGACATCATTTCTATTAGGTGTGTAGCCATATCGGCAGAAAGACAAACTGGGAGAAATCAGATTAGCTTGAAGGTATGTAAAAACACATTAAATTAAAATATTACTCAGCACAGGGATACAGATGTTTCTATCAACATTCTAATTGTGCACATATGTTAATATTATTAAAGTACTAATTTCGGGCACTGTGCTGCTACTCCCATATTTAATCAGAAGAATACAAAGTTGTTTGTTTAGACAAATCGAAAGATACAATCCGTGAAATATATGGCAGATAGTAAATGAGCAATTGTGTTCTGGTTACCTTTGTATGGAGGGTTACATTAAAAAAGAAAAATGTTAAATAATCAGATATGACCCAAATAATTAGAAATATATTGTTCAGTATTATGTAAAGCTGATTTTGTACTGCAGGTCTGTTACGTAGTAAATGATTATTTTGAGCATATTATTCATCAAGTCAATGGGCCTAATTCACACTAGATCGGAGGGCTGTGAATTTGCAGGCCAGGTGATTATTAATAGACTCTTTAAGTGTATGGCCCGTAGTACGCAAGACCATCCTGCGATGAAATCCTGCTACTTTTTGAATTGCTGGCCGTTTGCAAGGAGGATTGACAGAAAGTCAGCGTTTGGGGATGGTAACTGGACGATTTCTGGGAGTGTCAGGGAAAATGCGAGCGTACACAGTTGTACACAATGATATGCGACTTGCCTATATTTTGTGTGTAATTGGGACTGTATCTGCATACTACAGTATACTGTAGGTAATTGTGCACTGCATCAGTATACATTGTATTACAAAGGTAAGTATTATATAAATGATGAACGACTAGCAAACTGGATCGATATCTATATTATCACTAAATTTGGCATCTAAAATAAGAAAAATGCAAAGCCCATGTTTGTCCTTAAATGTATATTATCTGTTATATACTTAGTTTGTTATGCCTATTAAGTAATCCCATACAGACAATATTGTACATCCTACCTGCTAATTTATACATTGGCTTTGTGAGCTCTGTTTAGTTTGTATGAACAAAAAAGGCAGAATTGGAAAAGGTGAATGAATAATCCCTTCAACCAGCGCTTGTAAACAAAGAAGGTTACTTCCCTTCTGGAGTGTTTCAAAAGGTTATCCTCCTCATATGCGAGTCATATCGCAATATCAGATCGATGTTTCATGTGAAAACAAGATTAAAAAATCATCGCATAAAACTGTATTTAATTCACATGAACATATGAAAACAATGCATAAAAAATTCCATACATAATCACTGAGCATACAATAAAGTGACATAGTAATGAACTGTTGTGTGAAGACAGTTCAAACAGGCATGGGATAGTGCAAATATTCATACAGCATTCCAGTCCATAGGTAAGTGCCTCAAAGATATCCGCCAGTCACCTCCACCGACGCGTTTCGGACCCCTTGCTGGGTCCTTTTTCAAGGTGTAACGCCACTTACCTACAGACTGGAATGCTGTATGTGACCCAGGATCCATGTTTGCACTATCCCATGCCTGTTTGAACTGTCTTAACACAACAGTTCATTACCATCTGGTAATTATTCCTCATTGATCTCATGCACTACGTCACTTTATTGTATGCTCAGTGATTATGTATGGAATCTTTTATGCATTGTTTTCATATGTTCATGTGAATTAAATACAGTTTTATGCGATGATTTTTTAATCTTGTTTTCACAAGAAACATCGATCTGATATTGTGATATGACTCGCATATGAGGAGGATAACCTTTTGAAACACTCCAGAAGGGAAGTAACCTTCTTTTGTTTACAAGCGCTGGTTGAAGGGAACATTCATTCACCTTTTCCAATTGTACATTTGTGGGGTATTAAAGAAACACCCTAGAGTATTTCTTTCCTAGCAGCTTGTTCGGTTTGCGCACTGTGGTGAATACCAAACTACCGGTATTCTGTAAAAAAAAAGGCAGAATGTTGCTTTGCGATTTTTGTTTATCCATTGAGTCAAATCTAAATGTATTTAATATCTTCAACTGATTTTGCCACAACTACACTATTGCTAAATGTGGCTGTGTTCTAGTCAGAAATAACTGCTAGAACATGTATTCTTTAAAAATACATATTCTCAGAAAAATGTGCACTGCTCAGTCAATAATTGAATACTATTTGATGATTTATGTTTATTATTATTTATCATTGAATGCTTTAGGTTAATTCTTTTTTTTAGACCTTTACGTGGTGTTTAAATCTTTGTGAATGATAAACAGTTGGAAACAAAGCAAAATAAAATAAGTTATAGGGCCTACACACATGCCGATATTAAGGCATTTTCTAAATGACTTTGCTTAGTTTGGCAAAGTCGCTTAGAAAATGCCCCATACATAGGTGTGTGTGTGTGTGTGTGTGTGTGTGTGTGTGTGTGTGCGCGTAGGGGTGATGGCGACAGCAATACTGTGCTCTCCGTGATTGATGGGCAGTGTCCATAAATCTCGTTGGTTGCCACCGGAGAACACTGGCGCTCTCAGCTCACTCAACACACAGAGCTCTGTGTGTGTGGGATATCAACTCTGTGTGCTGAGTGACGGCGGCGCAGCACTGCCCAACCTAGCCTAGCTAGACCGCACTACACACATTGCTATGTGTGTGTGTAGGGCCCATAACTCAGCAAAAGCATGTTGGACTGAAGGTGGGGGAGGGACACATTTTAAATGTGCAGAGATACAGCTTTGGGAGAGGACTGTCCTAGCTTAAATCTAAATTGCAGTATAAAAATAAAACTACCCAATACTTGGGGCCTACATGCAAAAGCAGCCAAAAGGTATAGTACCTTGCATGAAAATGTATTTGCACAGTGATATGATTAGTCAGGTGCAAATTGTTTCTCTGCTCCCAAGAATCAGCCTCTGTGCATCTTTGAAGTGTCAAGAAAAACTACTACTGCAATATGCTTGTTTAAGCATTTATAATGTTTGTTTATACACAAGCTGTTCTGTACTTGCTGAGAAGATACAGTAGGTTTAGCTATAAAAGGATTACCTTGTCCCTGTTTAATATGTAAAAGATGTACTATTATATGATTAAAATGTTAAAAACATTAGGTAAATGCTATGGTGAAGAATGTTATTGTTACGGCTGAAAACATAGCAAATTAAAACTAGGCAAAAATGCTTGGAATCTTACCAAAAATATTCAGCAAATCTTTTAGAAGTGCACAGGAGAAATCTTCCACAAATCCAGTGCCCTTTTGTAGTGATAACTTAAGGTTGGGATTCCATCATGTTCGGGGGCGGATTGGAACTGGAACTGGAATACAGCCCGGGAAAAATTTTGCAGCAACTCGGGAGGAGAGGGGGGATAGTGGCGGCGGTGTATGTAATCGGGGGGGGTGGGGTGGCGGTGGTGTATGTAATGGGGGGGGCTCATGGTGTATGTAATGCGGGGGGGTCTCGCGGTGTATGTAATGCAGGTGGTGGTGTATGTATTGAGTGCTCTCCCATCACCTGCTTCTTTCTGACCGTGGCTCCAGATGCAAAGCAGAGGGGGCGGGGCTTCTCCAGCCAGGCAAAGGGGGAACGGGGGAACGGGAGCTGCCGCACTTCAAAGGGATTTGCTGTGTGCTGCCGCTCATGCGCAGCAGCCCTACTGTGGCCATTTTTTTATTTGGATTTGGATAACTATCCCAGCGGGGAGCGCGGCCAACCCATTTTTTATGCGTTTTGGGCCGGCCCACTGGGAAATGGCCCGGTTTCCCGATGGGCCAATCCGCCCCTGATCATGTTCTACGATAAAGACTCTAAACACACTATACTGATAGAGCTTTTGTTTGATAACTCATGCAAATTCTCGCTATGTGAAGTTGCTACTCTACATAGATCTGCCTAGTAAAAATGGTTTTGAAGTGACATTAAGTAGCTTAATATAATCAGAATCTGCAGCTTACTATGCAGGGACAAATTGTTCTGTAAGATTTCTGCCTCCAGTGTGATTGGTCAATGGTTCTAATACTGGGTATGACTGAAATATATTATTTAAAATTAATAAAAATGTAACTAAATGTTGTGAAATGTAATGAAGAAAGTTGACAAAAAAATATTTTTTGACCGGTGAGCTGCCATGCATTCTTTAAATTTCCTTTGCGTTTACCCATGTATTAAAGACCGCAGGGGCAAAGGATCTGATAATTACAAAGGAAGAATTACAATTGAGATGATGTCTGATGTATAATTTCTTTACTGTATGAGGGTGGTGAAAAAAAATCACCGGCTAATAAAAACTGCCACATTATGCACCCGCATCTACTACAGCCTATGATATTTGATTGAAGAAAAGTGTATTATTTAGGGTTAAAGTCCAGATACATCAGTCTTAACCAGCCAATCTTTAAGATTCTTGCCACATGAATAGCAAGGAATAAGTTTAGTTTGTGTAAATTTTAATTGGTTATCAGTGGAGACTAATGTTTTTTGTGATGGTATTAATTGTAGGTTATAGAATATTATATCTATTCACCCAGGGTAAACTATAGTCAACTGAGCAGGGATTTTGTTTCTTGATAAATGAATACAGTCTACACAAAGACAATACTATATTTTAGCCTGTTATTATAAAAAATATGAATAGCCTCTAGTTTTTTATTAATGCATCTATTTGCACTATAGCAACCTCACAGCTACTGTTAATGTGCAATATGCAAATAATCTACAAATATGGGAGCCCATATCTGAGACTTTTTGGGTGACAACTGTTGGCTTGCAAAAGAGTATTTCTATCCATGGTTTTAGAGTATACCATTGTGCAAAGCATATTATTCAACATGATTTTGGATTGGCCGCTGTAAAACACTTTCTGGTAAGAAAAAGTGAATTTTCATTGATACATATGGAGATTATTGTCTGTTGGAATTGATTTTGAGTGAATTTTTTGTAAACATCGGGCTTCGCTATGGGTTCTAGTGCAGCCCTGTGTTATGCTTATATTGTCATGTATGCGATGGAAGATAACCTCTTCTATAATAACTCACTGGTGATGGATCAAATGTTACTTTTAGGTTGCTATATAGATGACCTTTTTTGTCATCTGTAAAGGTTCTAATACCAGCCTCATCGACCTAATTGACAACTACAACACTGCTGATAGCCCTATTAAATGTACACTTTATTAATTTTCTAGATGTTAAAGTTATGCTTTTTGATAATATCCTTAGCACAATGGTATACTCTAAACCCACAAATAGAAATCTTATTTTGCTAGCCAACAGTTATCACCCCAAAAGTCTCATACGCGGTCTTTATGACTTCATAGCCTTTATGAATGCAGAACCTTAACAAATGTTATATATCTTTGTTCTCATATTAAATGTTTTGCATGTATGATTCTATGGGGTATATTTACTGAGATGGGAGTTCTATTAAAGTGGGAATGTAATCAGGGTAAAAATTGGTTGCTGGAGAGCTGTAATGGAGTAAGCTGGGACCGGTGACTGGAGAGCTGTAATGGAGTAGGCTGGGACCGGTGACTGGAGAGCTGTAATGGAGTAGGCTGGGATAGGTGACTGGAGAGCTGTAATGAAAGCTAACAGGGATGGGAATTTGGGGAGCTGCTATGGTGGTAGGCCAAAATGGGTACTTGGAGAGCTGAAATAGGAGTAGACCAGGGATGTGCAGTGAGGTAAATGGCTGAGGAGACAAAGTGGCAGATATACACATATAATATATGAACCCAAGTGTTTATGTGGGCATTATACAAAGGTGCAGCAACATACAGTATACTGGGGATGATGTATTGATCTTCCCCTAATGCTTGTTAAATAACAGGTCCCGCTTCTCCTGCATAATATGGAGAAGCTGGCACCCGTAACTCCCTCATGTATTAACCCCCCCATCCCAATCAGGAGAGCCATGATGCCCAGCGTTAACTGCTCTCCTTATCAGCGCCCCCTCAGGCCGATCTCACTTTTATCACAAGATCTCATGCACAACCCAGAGCCCGCAGCAGGGCTAGCGTTGTCAACGCAGTGAGGGATAGGACAAAGCTAGCCATGAGTTGGCGAAGCGGCCAGGGCAATTTGACGCCTAGGCGGCTGTTAATACATTACCCCGGCCACTGATTACTCGGGGGGATTGCAGAGGACAGCCTCACCGAGCATTACTCAGCGGGCTGTCCCTAGCACATGTTAAGTGCGCTAGTAATACATCTGCAAAAATGTAATCCCCCAAAGTTAACTAGAGTTAAGTACAGAAATGCACTTAATACTAGTTCATACACACATACTATACACACACACACACACACACTATACTTTTGGAAATTTGGTGAGTTGTGCAAAAAAGCTGGGAGGGTGAGGCAGTGCTTTTTAATCCTGAATTTTGACTATAAAAATGATTTGAACAATACAATGATATTTATAATATATTCTTTGTATTTTTCATATACTTTATCTATTCAAAACTCTGGCTTATACTGCAAATGACAGGAAAGGATCTACCTTACCACACATCACTGGGGTAGAGTTCCTGGAGAGCTGGAGTGAGAATAAGGCAGGTAGGTACCCAGAGAGCTGGAATGGGGATTAGTAAGAATAATTCCACCAGAAACATTTTGTAATATTACATAGACACTTATAAGTATGGTAACTTGAACAGAGCATAGGCATAGCATAATGACTGGCTAAGATTCATCTTTCAAGATCTCTAAGGTTTTATTCCCTGTAGTTACTTTCCACTCTATTTCCATTATGTTTTGTTGCATTTCATATAGAATCAAAGACAAAACTGGAACGTGCACTCTTTCAGTACTGATCTCGGTTTCCAATACGCACTTGTGAGCAGCTCTCACATTTTCTGCAGGGGGACAATCCTTGAACACAATGGGTCTAACATGGGGAAAACATTGTTGTTATGAAAAATCCTTCTCCTCAGGGTCATTGAGATGCATCACTTGTCCATTTAAAGAATTATATATATATTTGAAAATGTTGGACTTATTAAAACATTCCATCTTTTTTATATATAATCTAATGTAATTTTGACACATATCTGGATTTCACATTCATTTTAAGTTTAGCTTTAGCACTGGGAGTCCCATTGGGAATCATTTGGAGCACAGCTGAAGCCCAGAGGCCGCACTACTTTATTCTGACTACATTTGAGATATGCAGCAGATGGTGCATGCATGACCTGAATTATGAACAATTTTACTTGTTTCAGCTACTAAGTATTAAAAATAAACAAACAAGAAATACTGTACAAGCTAAATTAAATTATTTGTTAACTAATAACAGGTGAGAAAAATGTACAAATGTCCAAGCTCTGAAAGATATACTGCACTCCAGCATGCATAATTAATATGCCAAGATATATTGCTGCACATTTTAAAGTAGTTAGTTAGATCATAGCATAAATTTAAAAATGAATTAATATAATGCAGTGCAAATGGCTAGACAATAAACAATGTGTGTTCATTAACCCTTTCATGTCCAACATCTAGACAAGCCCAACAGCCCTAGCGCCAGTAGCAGATCCAATAGTGAGCCACTTTAAAATAAGAACTTTAACATTGTTCAACATCCAATGTAGACCATTTTTGAATAAAAAAAATGACATTTCATTTAAACATTTAAACCAGACTGTTTGAATTGCAAAACAAAAATGGACTGCAATAGGTTAACAACAAACAGTGAAAAAGATAAGACAAATAGCCCAAAGCAAAAATAATAGCGACTTACTGTCAGATGACAAGCAGTTTATCACATATAATTAAGAGGATGTGACACCTGCTAGACAAGAGCCAAGGAAATATTTAAAAAATTGGGTGGAACGTACAATTTAGAAAATATGTGTCTGTGGCTAAAAAAAATATTCAACGTGCAATTTCTGTATACCAAACAAAATGTTAAATATAATATGCTATATAATATACATAATATAATATAATATGGGCCAGTATGGATGGTGTAATGGTTACCATTATTGCCCCGCAGTACTGAGGTCATGGGTTCAATTCCCACCATGGTCCTAACTGTGCTGAGTTTGTATGTTCTCCCCATACTTGCGTGTGTTTCCTCCGGGTACTCCGGTTTCCTCCCACAATCCAAAAATATACTAGTAGGCTAATTAGCTTCCAACAAATAGAATGTCTCTGTGTGTGTGTACATGTGATAGGGAATATACACTTACATACAGATAGTGGTAGATGCTCAATTAGTTCAGTAATACTATTTAGGTGCATGAGGGTGGGATTAGTACTGAGAAAGTAAAACAAGACATTTTTTCCCCCAGCTCACTGAGTGGTATTAGTAACCACAATCTTGACCACTACAGTACATTATAATAGAATTCAGAGATATTGGTAACATATACCTGCGCAGGTGTATGATATGCCCCCAAGCCACGTCAAGGCTTCTCTGTATATTGGGGGTCCCTAGTGCTATATCTAGGAGCAGGGTGCGGCACCCCAAAAACAATCATAAGCTAGAAAGCCCAGTGTGGCACAACAGTGAGATACTCTAGTGCTAATAAATATTAGTGATAGGAAGCCGAAGCTATATATAAAGAAAAAAAAAAGAAAAAAAAATGAAATGTAATTAAAATAGTAGAGAGATAGTGTTAGTGAGTGAAAAGTGTTAATAGAATGTAAGGCCATGCCGCACCAAAGCAACCCAGCTTAACCAGCCCAGCACCCCACACAACCATTACCCTAAATAGGGAATATAGACTAAGCGCCGCTTGGGCTGAAGTGAATGTTCAAATATTCTCTCTGTAAAGCGCTGCGGAATATGTATGCGCTATATAAGAAACTGTTAATAAATAACAATAAATAAATAATAAATATGTTCAATACAATTGTTTGCCATTTGCAATGACTTGATATGCAATTACCATGGTTACCAGCCATGTCATGTCTTGGCACGTTGTATGCATAGTACCTGGCAGGCCAGAAAAACAACATGCCTGGAAAGCATGGTTAGAGGAAGCCCTGTTGTCCAGTCTTTTTTAAAGAAAATATGTTTAGAAACAGAGAGCACTCAAATTAAGAAGCATATACTGTATGTAAATTGATTAATAAAATAAAAATAACAAAACAGATAAATACATTGATAATAAAATGCCACTTTTACAGCTTCAAATAAAACAAACCCTGTTCCTTTTATAGGCACATAAATGAATTCATTCATTCGTTCTGAGGAAGCCGCTGACATAATTTTTAGGTGGGGAAACGCATCAAAGAGCCTACTGACTGGTGGAGAGCCTGAGAAAAAGCCCCATGAACTACTTCCAGATAAGGCTGCATTCTGGGAGAGCACCAGCAGCTGGGAAAAGGTACAGGAGAGGCTTACAGTTACAGGCTTCACTGGACTGGTTCTAACATTCAAGCAAGTAGGAACAGCAAAGCAGCATAAGCTTTAAATACTAAAGTTAATTATGGATGGATACTAACATGCATCTCATCAATCTTGTTGCTGTGAGAAAGCAACAACGTGCAATTGTTTTACAATACTAATCCAACTCTGTTGTGATATTAATCCAACTCTGCTGTGAGGGAGCAGTGTCTATAAGGGGCAATCCATTCCATTATATCATATTGCTTTGACTGTTTGTGGCATTGTTGTGAGAGAACAACAGCATCACATTTAGCCACTAATTCACATCAGGCTGAAAATGGGGAAATAATCCTGCATGAGGAAATAACATTCTGCTTTCTTTTCTGCTACTAATCCGATCCAGCTGTGAGAGAGCTGTGAATACTATTAACATCTATTAACCCTTGCTTGTATGAATGTTAGAAATTGGCATTTAGGATACATTTTATATGATAAACAATAGGTTTACCCAAATGATAGAATATTTTATGTATTAAGTTTGATGGTTTTCTATCAGCTGCTTTATTAATAGATTAATTAATTGTAAATATGTATATTGTTTATTAAATCTGATTTGATTCAATCTCGAACATGGCAGTCTTTATCTATGTTGGGTTTTTCTAAGGGCTGAGTATGCCTTTAAGACCGCAGCAGATTAAGATTGTAAATGGACCTATCCTCCGTTACCTTTTCTATTTTCTACCTTGCTAGGCTGAGGTTTAACCTGTCCTCTGCCTACTATGTACCTCACATCCTTGGCTTCTACATATTAATGGCACATTTCTCACGGTTGATAGTAAACTTGTGTTTCTGTAGAGACTTTAAAATGGCTTCTACCTTTGGTAGGTGGGACTCCCAGTCAGAGATGAAATAACAACGTTGTCTAAATATGCAGACGCATATTTCCTGTGGGCCCCACATTCCATTAACAGAAGCTGCTAAGGCAAAAAGAGCCTTCTCTACCGTAGAGGCTTATTCCAGTGTAAAGTGCTCCCATTTGGTTTACATGGTGCCCCAGCAACCTTCCAGAGAGCTATGAATAAGTTGCTGCAGCCAACTCTCTCTCTCTCTCCATGGTGCTAGATGTCATATTATGCATGGGTATAGCCGGTGGCATAATCTACTACCACCAATGTATTGGCGCCCTCAAGCAGACCTTTTCACCTATCAAATCCATGCCATTCCGCTCAAAATTATAGGGAGGGGTAAAAGTGGAGTCCTAAACTGTGGTCACGGAGTTGCCTACTGGCACACTGGGAATTCCTGACAATATCTATTAACAGAGGCATAGATGCCAGGCCAAAAGAGCCTTAACTGGATGTGTTGGAGTGTTTTCTCCTCCCCACAATGTCCCCCCCCCCCCTCACCCCCCACCCCCACAAATGCATATGTACAGCTTCTAATACCAACTGCTCCAGTTTTTGGGGAACTAAGAGCTGATCTACCCTAGTCCCTTGTAAAGTAGCAACACAATATAGCAAATCATTTTTCAATACAAAATATGGCACACACCCTGATAGTAAAGCATCAATTACCCTACCCAGGGGCAAATGCAGGATTTGTAAAGGGAAGTGTCCAGATGGAATAAATAATAAAAAATTATATATATATATATATATATATATATATATATATAATTCCCTGTCAATATAACCCGTTAGTAAATGGTATGTATAAACATTTTTTAACTTAATGAGTATAAAAATATAAGACATATAAATGTTAAATATATGTTATAACTTTATTAGGTTCGGAAACAAAATTTACATATAAGGATTCACATCCAAGCTACTAGATTTTAGGAAGGCGTTAAGGAGCTTCCAATAAAAGGTAAAAACATGAAATATAAATAAAAATAATACCCATTAATGGTGGCTGTACAGAATGAGTGAGCACTATATAAATGTATTACTTTTATTAACACACATTTAGTTGGGTGTAGTGTTGAAATTCTGTTCTGATATTAGTAGAAATACTAAAAAGACACCAGAGAATTTACAAATAAACTGAGAAGACGTATCCAGTTTATATCACTTTAAAGATTCTTCCAGGTATTACACCAATCTCCATCGGAGAAATAACAGATATCTATATACTTCAATGTTAAAATGTCTCCATCCCCTAAGAAAAAATCTATTTATCTTTGACCAGTTCCTTTGATAACAATTTGTTCTGAATATGATTGTCCTTGAGCCTCTGTTCCTTATTCCATCTGTCCCTGTTAGTACACATTATTGTTTACTTACAATTGTTATTGTTAATTGTTTGTATATTAATGTTTTTCCCTGTTATGGTATTGTACCTTTTTTAGATTATTTCAAAATATTTGGCACACCCCTGATGAAGTCTCTTGAAGGAGACGAAACGCGTCGGGTTTTTTGATATCATCCATAATCAAAGGATAATACCAAAGACAAGAATTAACTGCAAAAAAGTTTGGTTTTAATGTTTTTATGTTTGTGTCAATAAATGTATTTTACATGAAAGAAAAATCTTAGTGTTTACAAATTGGACAAATAAGGATTGGGAAAAACAGAAATTAGTTCAACTCTAAATTTATGTAAGGGCGCCATATAACACTATTGTAGGGTGATTTGGATTGTGGGGGTTCTACTAGTAGAGGACCAAGTGTTATAGGCGACAGAGAGTCAGCATTTAGCGCAATTCTAGAGATTTTGTGTGATATATATATATATATCGGAGGTATAATTTGTGATTATACAGACTTAAACATTTCGGTGCTTTACTTGCACCTGGCGACGGTGCATTTGTTTGATTAAATAGAAATAAACCAAATACCCATATATTTTACTGTTCAAAAATGTATGTATGTATATATATATATATATATATATATATATATATGTCCAGGGGGCCGGCACTCTGAAAATGCAGATAAGCACCTGGTTGCCCTCCCTCAGCTCCTGTTGTTGCTGTATGATACCAGTTTTGTAGGGCGGTTTTGTAACCTTGGAGTGCCACCCTACAAAACTCTTCCAAAAAAAAATATTCAAGAATTATGGCGCTATCTTGAGATTGTGCAGCTAGGGAACCGATTAAATCTGTGTTTGTCAATCACCAATAGAAGAAACAGTGCAGAGAAAAAGATCACACAGTACCCCTTAGCGCTATCTCTGATACTACATATAGAAAGAGACCATACAATCAAGATGGAATACAATACATAACTTTTTATGAGAATAGGACACTGCGGTTTCATGAATCCCAAAACGAGTAACACTTTCTCCCAAATCTGAAATAGATCATCTCCAAATCCTCCACAATCTGTTTTTTTTAAGAAAAAAACAACAACTTTTTCTCTGCACTGTTTCTTCTATTGGTGATTGACAAACACCGATTTCATCGCTTCCCTAGCTGCACAATCTCAAAATAGCGCCATAATTCTTGAATAGTTTTTTTTTTTGAAGAGTTCATATTGTTTATGGTATTTCTGGAATTAGGCTGCAATCATGTTTACATATAAAGATGTTAGAAAATAATTAATTACTTCAATAGATCCTCACCCCCCATATATTTGAGTGATGAGAGTATTGAAACAATCTTCCCAAAACTGGAATGTTAAAAGAAAACAGGTTGTGGTGGGAGGTGGTCACCTTTGAAAAATATCAGGCTGACCAATTAATTCCGAAGGGTCTAAAAATAGGGAAACAACTTTCCTTCCCCACTGCCGATGATGTATTTAGGAAAGAGTGGGACTCAGTCCTAGATTCATGCTCCTGTGCTTTAATTGCACTTATTATTAAGGAACGACAGGCTGCTCTTTTGAAGTTAGATGAAGAAATTTCTCTCCTGCACACCTTGGTAAAACCATTCAAGGATCAGGAGGACTTCAAAAAAGCAGAAAAAGATTTAGTATGGAAAATTGAAAAAAAATACTAAAAAAAGTTAAGGGACACAAAATATAAAAAATACATAAGAGACACTCAAAGTATATTACAAATACCAACTACTAAGGAAATGGAACTTATTCCAGCAGTAAACACAACAATAGGTCCTAAAACCCCGATTCTAAGTAAAAGTAAAAACAAAACGAGAATCAATTCAGTCACTACTGGGGGTATTGATACAATAAAGATAAATAAGAAAAGGGAGTTTAATGGGAGTCACTTTAAGAGACCAATTAGACCGAATAATTATAGAAACAACTGGAGAAAAAAGAGATATGGGAACTATTCAGACACACCAGATACAAATGACAGATGGAGAAATCAGGGGAGAACAGCGGACCAGTTATATCCCAGTACCAAGGAAAAAAAGGGAAAGAGAAACATTTGTCCTGGCGTGGTGCACCAACAAGAAGTTGTATTCATAAAACATAACTTTTTTTTATTGATTTTTAAAGCAAGCGAAAACTATTAAAAAACACAAATAAACAGACAAGTGACAGGTAGTGTGTGTTAAAAGTTGACACGTGCGGACGTGCCGTGTGTGCTCCACTTAATATAAACAATTTCAAGTGTTACAAGCTCAGTTCAGTCTGTTGCCCAATCTGGGAATCTACAGGATTCCTTGAACAGACACTTTTCTTATGTGATATTTGCTAAACATGCAGATTGTATAACATTGTGTCCTGAAGTTCAAACGGATAATTGGCAACAATTGTATACTAAAGACTGTTTTGGATATGTCAATCACCCAGATTGGTTACACTGCAGTTGGCGCAATGTGTTATTACTGTCGTGAATCCTATGGGCAAATAGTACAAGGATTAGTTGTGAGCTCACAAACAATTATGAGTATTGGAGATATAAATGATATCTTCACCAACTCTTGTGCATGCAGTTACTGATATAATTAAATACATTTGTACATCAGACCCGTGGGAGCTCGAATGAATGGGGTTAAATCAGACTATTGCAGCAAGCTCCAAAGTTTGGAGTCTCTGCTGGTGTATCTCTCTCCACACATAATTATATTGATAATATCCCCACGCCAGTCTAAACAATTCTAATATTATTAGTTAAATACTGGCATTGAGCACGAGTTAAATAACTGAGCGGGCAGAGCCCTGAAAAGGTCTGAAGCCGGAGCGGCTGTCACCGTACAATTATAGAGGGTAGAAGCACGTAGCATGCATTGAGCTGCGTTATATTATTATTCCCACATAGGTTAGACAGTTCTGATATTATAGATTAATGCTGGTATTAAGTACAAGCTAGATAACAGAGCAGGCAGAGACCTGAAAAGGGCTCAAGCCGGAGCGGCTGTCCCTGTATAGATACAGAGAGTGAGAGCACGGAGCACACAGTCAGCTGCGTCCGCACAGCTGAGTTGCCGAGCACACGCTTTCGCTTAACCACTTTGTCAAGGCAAGCCATTCTGATACAGTATGCCCGGAGGGTTTAAATTAAGAAGAACTTGCGGGGAATAACCAATGAGATCCGTCTGGCTGGTAATTCCTCCCGTTGCAGGGATTGTGATTCGTGGAACCTTTTATGACTCCCCTTTGTCATAAGATTGACAGATATGTACTAAGGGAATGTTTATTGCAGATCGATCTATCTTTCACACATATCTGCTTGAACATATGACAGTTAAACATGATTATTAGAGAGATATTAAAATTAAATGTGGATGTATATTTATTTGTACCAAAATCCGCCTCCTACATGTGGTGACAGGGATATCTTGTGGCTTATTATTGCATGGTTTGTGAGATCCAGTTATTAACATCCTACATATAAGGATCCCAGGATCCCAATGTCAAATAAATTTGAGGTGTTTAGAAATGAGGAAGTATACCAATCAACATCTAGGGACTCTTTTTTAGAGAGACGAAAGGGGATTCCATCAAAGGGAGTAAAAAATTCCTGAAAAATCAATCTAAAAACAAAAACTATTAGAGGAACTCGGGGAGGTGTTAAAAAGAGAAAATTGAACTAAAAAAAAAACCCAAAAAAGAAAAACAACCTGTTGCATCCCATATCCGATATATCCTCTCTAAACATTTTCAACTTCAGTAAGAAAATTCTGAATGAACACGAAATAAGTGTACAAAAAAGAGGTTTAAAATATGCTCCATCTAATAAAGCGGATCCGTTTGAACTCTTTTTAGATGTACACAAATTTGTTAAACGGTTTTTCACGAATAAAGGTGATTCTCAGGATATTCCCGAGGAGAATGAACCATCAACAAGTAGATTTAAGGCACCTCAACCTTTTATCCTATACATGCCAGAGGGAGTCATCTGGAATGCTTTAATCGCATTGTCTGTGATGAAATTGAGAAAATAGTGAAATCACAAAAAACAAATAATAAATATAAACCAAATCTTAATTTGACACAGAAATAATTTGCTGCAGTTAAATCACTGTGTGATGACAAAGAACTAATAATAAAACCTGCAGAAAATGAAGGGTGGGGTTGTTTTACTTGATAAAGATATGTACATGGCAGAAATTTACAGCCAACTAAATGATGGGAGCACTTACTAAATTAAAGAGTGACCCGACTTTTAAAATAGAGAAAACTCTAAATACTTTTTTTTCTAAAGCCTTAGATGATGGAATTATTTCAAAAAAGGAATTTAATTTTTTAACCATCAAAAATCCATCAATACCGACTATGTACGTACTGCCCAAGGTGCATAAAAACCCAGTACAACCTCCAGGTTGCCCGATTATTTCCGACTGCAATAGTTTGACTTCCAATCTATCGGCTTTGATAGATTTCTATTTGCAGCCTCTTGTGTAAAAAACAAAAGCATTTCTTAAAGACACAGGCGATGTATTAAGGAAAATAAATAGTCAAAAATGGGAAACCGTATTGTTCATCTGCAGCGCAGATGTTAGCACTTTATACATTATAATTGATATGGAACAAGGGCTGAGAGCAGTCTCCTATTTTTTAGAAAAAAAGTAACCTCCAAGTGACACTACAAGAGTTCATTTTAGATGGTATTAAAATTATTTTAACAAACAATTATTTAATCTTTGATGGTGCCTTTTATTTACAAGTCATTGGTACCAGGTTCGCCCCCAGTTATGCCAACCTATTTATGGCCTATTGGGAAGAACATCAGATATGGCATAGGGGCGGGCCTGGTATCCTGGCAAAGATTAATTGATGATATATTTTTTTTTTTTGGGATGAAGATTCCAATGCACTAGACACTTTCTGTAACAACTTGAATCAGAATGATATGTCAATAAAACTAGCATTCTGTAAAAGTCAAGAAAAGATCTCTTTTCTAGATCTATTGATCTATGTATATGGAAATATGGAAATTTAAAACATTCAGAAAAGAGACTGACTCTAATTGTTTTATTGAGCGTACTAGTATGCATCACCATAACTGGCTGGAGGGGATTCCCTTCAGCCAGTTCACTCGCATTAAAAGGAATTGCAGTACTGTGTCTACATGCGAACAACAGATAGAGGAGGTGTCTGCCAGATTGGAGACTAAAGGATATAAAAGGGTCAATTTAGAAAATGCCAAAACACGGATTGGCACAATTAATAGAAGTGATCTCTTACAAATTAAGGAAAAAAAACCACAAATGAGAAGACCCAGTGGTCGTTCATTTCTCGTTATAGTTCCAATTTTAAAGATATTGAAAAAGTTGGTACTTGTGTACTAGCACAGCGCCCCGATAATTAGTCGCCCGATTTTTTTATCGCATCGCATGCCATACACCCGATGGCATGCGATGCGATTTTAAAGCATATACGATATTAAATTGTATAAGCACCCTAATGTGTGCTTTTAAGCACCCTAATGGGTGCTTACAATGCTTTAATGCACCCCCACGCCCCCCCCCCCCCCCCCAGTATAAACGTGAACCCGAAGCGTTTATACTGGGGGAGTGGCGTGGGGGTACATTTAAGGGTGCTTATACAATTTATAATCGCATCCCATCGAATTGTGTGCCATATACAATGGCATACAATTTTAAAATTGTATGCCATTGTACAACATCGGCCGATATCGCATCGCATGCGATATGGTCTGCGATGCGATGGGCACCGTGATAGTACACAAGTACCAAAAAGTTTTTTAATCCAATTGGAAAATTTTATTGCAAGACCCGATTTTATCCACTGTTTTACCTTCACATCCATCTTTTATATATAAAAAGGCACCATCCCTTAGAGACAAGCTTGTTCACAGCAGCGTGGAACCAGAAATCCGACAAAGTATCCATACCAAGGGATTCCACAGCTGTGGTGCTTGTTTAATTTGTAAAATGGTGAAGAGGACATTGAGTAAAATGAATAATTTTACAGGTAATGGTAATAGTTATCTGATAAACGAAGTCATAACGTGTAATTCTAGAAATAATATCTACTTCCTTGAGTGCTCGTGCCATCTAGTTTATATAGGTAAAACTACAAGGAATGTTAAAACTAGATGGGCCGAGCATATTTATAATATCAGGAAAGTCTTGACACACACTTTGTGTCGGCACATTTGAAGGCCGTTCATAATAAAAATGAATGCTCCATCATTTACTTTGCCGGTATTCAACAAATACTGCCAAAAGTTAGAAGCAGGGATTTGGAAAAACGTTTATCCCAGGCAGAAATTAGATGGATTTATGAAATTAAAACTTTAATTCCAAATGGCATGAATAATGATTTTGAGCTGAAATGCTTTTTAACGTAACTTAATTTATTTATTTGCTCGTATTTTTAACTCTTCACTGTTAATTAGTATGCACTGCTATGTCTAAATGGTCTTATATGGTCTAGTTTTTAAATTGTATTGTTTATACTTGATTGCCTTCTTTGCACATTTTTGTAGTAAATATCCCCATTGGAATGAAGTTCTACATCCAAAAATAAAAACAATCGCCGTAATATGCGGCTCTCGTGGAACTCATATGGAACGCAAGATGTAACTTCCGGAAGAGACGTCAGGTCTACTTCCGCCTCCCGGAGAATGGCGTCTCCGGCAACGCGCATCTGTATTGTTAGCGGGGAACCGCTAGAGTGTTTATTGTTATCAGGTGCGCCTACCATTGGGGGTATAAATATGCTGAACATCTAGTCACACACACTTCTGACGAAAGACGTAAGTCCAAAACGCTTTAAGTGTGTGGGAACTTTTCACCTTGGATCTACTGCTCTGCCACTCCATTGTACTGTGGGATCCTTGTGCCGGCGCCTATACTCCATCCACTTCTCTTACATCCTTGGGTGAGAGACTTTGCGTGGAGTTAGCCCAGCAGTTTTGCCTGGTGAATTGGTCATTTGCTTTTATATTCAGTCTTTTTTTTGTGAGTGCATTTTTTTAAATAAAACACATTGTCACTTTTATGATATACTGCACCAATTGTGTTGTTTTGTTTTATCTCCGGCGCATCCTATTTCAAACATTTGGATGTTGCAGAGATTTATGATTTCAGATTCTTTAGTATATTTGTGGATGCTGAATCTTTAAGGAAAAGCCCAGCTGATTTTTGCCTTGAGGATACCTTGATGTGCTTTTTATTCACCGCACACTTGTGAGTGTACCATTTAAAATAAATACCAATTCATGTGTTAAACATACTACACCAAGTTGTTGTTTTTACTCCAAAAAAAAAAACGATTGTGGGGGATTTGGAGATGATCTATTTCAGATTTGGGAGAAAGTGTTTCTCGTTTTGGGATTCATGAAACTGCAGTGACCTATTCTCATAAAAAGTTATGTATTGTATTCCATCTTGATTGTATGGTATCTTTCTATATGTAGTATCAGAGATAGCGCTAAGGGGTACTGTGTGTTCTTTTTCTCTGCACTACAAAACTGGTATATATATATATATATATATATATATATATATATATATATATATATATATATATATATATATATATATATATATATATATATAGTAGACAGTATGGACGGCACTCGGCAATAAAATGACTCACAGGCAGCGGGTAGAAGCTATTTTATTGTGCTTCGTCTTCAGGACACTGTGTCCTGAAGACAAATTGCCGAGTGCCGTCCATACCGTCTACTACAATTTGGTCTCCAACCCCAGAGAAGCCAAGGAAAGGCACCGCACCAGCTGATGCATGAGAGGTGTGCTCTCCTACTTCAAGTCGTTTATGTATATATATAATGTATATATGTAGTAAAACAACTCTTGGCACTCTAGGACTTTGTAAGACACAATCACTAGACCAACGTTTCAAGCTTTTCTTCAGGCTTACAAAGAAAGAAAGACATTTACGCAAACTGTGGGGTGCACATAAAAGGTACAGGTTTGTTCCTGTGCCCTAAATATAGTCCTGACCTCTTTACAAGGTATGCGCACTCTCCAACATCAAAGATCAATCTATTTGATATATATTAAAAAAGAGTTTTTATTTTTATCAATGTAGTTGAAGATAATGTCAAAACCACAGAGCCCTGACGTTTCGGTCCTCTAATCCAGGACCTTTATAAAGGAGCCTATGAGAGGCAATAAGAATATTAATTTACTATGATCAAAGCGCTCAATGGTTATTAAGTCAATTGGGTTTAATAAATATTGTAAGCTCAATTGAATTTTATGCATATGAATGGGTCGAGTTCAGGACAATTGATGAGTCAGTGACAGAAGAATATGACCAAATATGTCATATCCCATTTTTTATGTTTTATAAATATTAAATGTTGTTAAATATAACTGTGTAGGTCTCAAAAGATTTTCATTGTTTATATAGGTCCTCAGCAATTTGAACAATGGATACCATTTACAGTAATTCCATTATTGTTTTTATTTTTATTTATATATATTTTTTTTTTTTTTATATATTTTTAATTTTAATCATTATAGTTTTGTAATGCGGTATGGTACTGTGCAGGTTTTTTAGGCGTGAGCCCACAGCCGGGACCGCTGTTTAGAATGGCCACGTCGAACCCTTCGCTGACTCTGTTGGTAACCTCCGACAGATGACAGACCCCTGCAAATCTAGCTTTCACCTTTAGTCGCCGCGTCCGAAGGAGTGAGTTAATCCCGCTCCAACCACGATGCAACCAGGTCTTGGGAGATGAACAAAAAGCTTGCGATCGTCAGAGGTAAAACCAAGAGGATGGTCTAAACTACAGGGCCTGACTGAAAAGACACCCTATCTACCGGCACCAGGCCATGGACGGGGAAGCGACCCAGTCGCAAACACAATGAAATCAACCAACCGGGGTGTCTCCAGAAAACAATAAGTAGGGAACCAACCAGCGAACCCTATGGAGGGACAGCAGATGGATGGGCCTCCAACTGCTGAAGGAGGAATGGCTGACTGGAACAGGACAGATGACCAGGGAAAAACCCAGGACCAGATACAACTGAACAAGAGCTATAACCGGCGCCATCTCCCTTGGGCAGATCCCTTAAGAGGGATGGAACAGCCAATCAGCGGCCACCTCCTCTGGATCCAGCCCCCTGATCAAGTTTCATTTCAGGTGGCCGAGCGCGCTTCCCTTGGCGTCCCCTGTTGCTTAGCAACCGCTGAGCGGCTTCAGGGGAACTGCGAGATCCGGAAGCCATGTCACCCGGCCGGGTGGATGTGACTCGTGGACACTCAGCAGCGCTGGGTAGAAGTGCCGTGTGTGTTCTCTGGGCACCGGTCTTCCGCTGCGGAGTGACCGCAGCCCGGGGGCTGACAAGTTTTGTTTCATGTGTAATTTTATCTAATCTTGAGGATCTTATTGGTATTTACTCCGTCATGGTTATCCTCCCTAAATGATGTTATATTTTGTTTACTGTATGGATATTCGTTTGATAAGACATATCCTATCTAATATCAGTAATATTATTAAATTTAGTTTTTGGATATTATGAAAGGAAGGTTCTATGTGACCAATGTGTAAATCGGTAATATATACATCTAGTGATCATGAGTCCATTAATTTATTTTTAAAAGTTGTTGAGTGGATTATTTTCATTCAGTCCTCGTGGGGCCAATGTGCCCAATTGATGAATCCAACGGCTTTCTCGTCTCCTCAGAAGTAGTCCTCGGTCACCTCCTCTAATAAGGGGGGAATCCAGTCTATTATGCGGCATCTAAGTCTCGTAATCTGATGGCCCGCTGTTAAAAAGTGGCGTGGAATCGGTAATTCGGCTTTTCCAGAGTCAATGGCTGCCCTTATGGAGTTTCGATGGTTTGCCGTTCATTCCAGAAATTTACGTGTGGTCATGCCCACGTAAGCTAGACCGCATGGACAGTTTAAGAGGTAGACAACATGGTCCATTAAACAATGAGTCGGGATTGAATCTTTATAGGTTTGCCTGAATGTGGATGGGGAAACGTTGGGCATGGGTCATGCTATTGCAAGTAGTGCAACCTGCACACCGGAAGCAACCAGGGCGTTTGGAAAATAGCCAGGTGGTTTTCTGTTCAGAGTGTGGCTGCACTGTGGGGTGCAGTACAAAAGAAAATACTAGTGCAATAGGCGCTTTCCAGGATAGAACTTACACTGTTTTTTATGTGCAAGTGAAATTTGAGTTCTTTCAGAGATTCAGCTGGTTCTATAGTTATTTCACATAGGTAACCGGAATCAATATATACTGTGAGATGTGCTCTGGAATGAAAACAGAAGAATAGTGCAACACCTTTTGTAAAAAGGGGGAACAATTTATTTGTGCACTCACAATTTCCAGGATAAAAACAGCATAAAATCACCAGCCGGTGATAACAAGTGGGAGGTTACACCCAGGGTCACTCCACCAGAGGGTTCAGGCTCCGGACACCTTTCTTCTCTTGGGGTAGAATTTCCAGGGGTTGTTCCGTCCCGACACAAACACAGTATAACAGCAGTAGAATTCTTCCAGCCACGGGAACACCTGCTTAATGCATTTCGGACTGGTATAGTCCTTCATCAGAAGCAGGGTGCACTGTGGGGTGCATCAGCAATTGTTTTAGATTAGGTTTTAGATTATGTTGTATAAGAGGCCAGTTCTTTTTCAGACTTTTCTGTATTTACATGAAGCATGGTTATACGTATTGAAATATACCATGCGTGAAGGCTTATCAATCTGTGTCGTGGTGTTAGTTTCTTGAGATATTATGTCTAGCTTTGGCCAAACATATCTTCAAGGCTCTAGGGTGGTTCCTCTATTTTGTTGGTATCTATGTTGTGTTATTATGTTGGCTAATAAAAAACAACACAGATACCAACAAAATGGAGGAACAACTATGTGAACTATATCTCTGACCCCCTGCAGTGCACATGGTTCTGTCCATCTAAGAAGGAATTTGTCAGAAAAGGTGAACCAAAATAACCCCCTCAATCATATTTTGCTAGTGAGAGAGATAATGATAGCCAGATAACTGCATGGTCCGAGAATGTGATAGGCTTAATATGGGAAGTGCATATTTTGGGGAATAAAGTGTTAGAAACTAGAATATAATGAATCTTAGGGTGCTTATAGTAACTGAGAGACATGTATAACATTGGTCTGTAGGGTGAAAAATATGCCAACTGTCTAAAAGGTGGAGTTTGGATGCCAGGGCTGGGACGCCAAAGGATGGCAAGTGTCTAGGTACAGGGAATTGTCTGTCCAATTTAGCGTCAGAGCTTAAATTAAAATCTCCACAGAGAATGATTGGTAAATGTAAATGAGCGGTAAGTAACTGAATAAGTTTGTGAAAAAAGGTTTTAGAGTAGGTCTTGGGTTCACAAATATTGAGGATTATGATTTGAATACATTCAAAAGTGAAGCAACATGGATGTATCTACCTTTGGGGTTTGATTGTAATGTTTCAGCTGTTAGCAGGATGTCTCTCCTGCTCAGGACCACCACCCTTTGGGATTTCAAGTTATGGGAGGCCGAGGCCAATACTTGCTATTGAAGCATGTTGTTTGGAAATTTCTGAAGGAATGAGGTGGGTTTTCTGCAAGCAAGGCAGCCGAGAGGAATGCCGGGCCCCAGTAAAAGTTTGGGGGTGTGGTCAAAGTGTGGGAGGTGTGGCCACATCCCGCACTTAGGCCACGCACCCAAAATGTTTAGAGGGGGTGAAAGAAAACTCTAAAACCTCTAAACTCAGCAGCAGCACATACCTACAGCATGTGCTGTGCTGACAGCAGGCTCAGCATGAGTTCTCACACTGTCATTGAGATGCTCATGCTGAGCCTGTTGTCAGCACACCACATGCTGTAGAAGTGTGTGCTGCTGTTGCTGCCCGGGAGGAGGCCGAGGCCAATACATGCTATTGAAGCAGGTTGTTTGGAAATTTCTGAAGGAATGACGTGGGTTTCCTGCAAGCAAGGCAGCTGAGAGGAATGCCGGGCTCCGGTAAAATTTTGGTGTGGCTGCTGTTGCTGCCCGGGAGGGATGGAGGGGCCTGGGTAATCAGTACCCCCCCCCCCCCCCCCGCCCTCTTGGCTGCCCTGCCTGCAAACATACAATGTCAAGACAGAGTGTTTTCAAATACATTAGGATTTTCTTGCGTTTCTGTGGGGAGTTTATCCCACCTACATTCCAACTTCCAACACTAAGCGTAGTCATTGTGGGAAATTGGAAAGAGGCGCAAACGGTAAGCTACCATACACAAAACATACAGTTTGGATGTAGCAATAAATCAACTAAAGGACATGGAAATGCTGCTATAGAAAGGGAGGAGGGGTTATTGGAAGGGGGGGAGAGAAATTGAACAGCAAAACATGAGCTTCCTGAGATATAGCAAGTAGTATGCATCCGTATGGACGTAACATAACAGAATATTGTTCCTGATCCAGGGAGCCCAATCATATGTATTTAAAGACAGCATGACTACAGTATATGACCATCTGAGTAAGGGGGTCAGTATTTTACATGTCTATAATGAAACCATCCTATCATCAATGATAGTAACATACATAGTAACATACTGTAGTAATTGAGTTTGAAATAAGACGTTAGCCCATCGAGTTCAACCTATCTAATTATCTATCAGACTAACGACTAACTATATCATTCCCTTTGTGCCCATAAATGCATCCAGTTTTATTTTAAATTCCTTTACTGTGTTGCTGTTACCGAATTTACTGGCAAAGCATTCCAGAACTTAACCGGGGATGCAGTTAAAATCCCGGCGGTCGGGATCCCGGCGTTCAGAATCCCGACGCCGGAATCCCGACCGCCGAAATGCCGACACATTCTCCCTCCTGGGGTGTCCACGACACCCCTGGAGGGAGAATAAATTAGCGTGCCGAGCGTAGCGAGGCACCGGGCCCGCTGCGTGGCGAGCGCAGCGAGCCCGCAAGGGGGGGCGCTCCACGTCCCCCCCTTGTCGGCATTTCGGCTGTCGGGATTCCGGCGTCGGGATTCTGAACGCCGGGATCCCGACCGCCGGGATTCAATACTGAATCCCTTAACCGCTCTCACGGTCACGGTTCTTAATGCTGTATGAAATTTTGCCTATTTAATTCCTAGTGCATTCCCACGCGTCCTAAGTACAACCCTGTTACTGAATAAGCCATCTCCAAGCTCCTTATGATTTCCCATCCTGTATTTGAACATAACTATTCATATCACCTCTCAATCTTCGTTTTTCAAGTGAATACATATTCAGCCCGGATAGCCTATATTTATATTCTATTGACTCAAGACTCCTTATTAATTTAGTTGCCTTTCTCTGAACCAATTCCAATTCATTTATATCTTTTTTTTAAGGTGAGGTGCCCAGAACTGGACACAGTACTCTAAATGAGGCCTTACCAACGATTTATAAAGTGGAAAAATACAATTGTGTGTAATACCAGGCGCTGCGTAGGACTCTTATTTCTAAATAAAGCAGCAGTTATAAGCTGGGGATAGTCAGTCCCCAAAACTGAGCAAGGAAAAAAGGGGGGTTTAATAACTGCGCTTATTTGAGGAAGAAATTAATTCATAACAATTTTTTTTTTTTTTTTGAGAAAAAAATTTTTATTGAATTTTTCAAATCAAGTAATCAATGAACATTACAATCAATAAAGCAGATACATTGTTAAATATCAATGGGTGCAGATTGTTATTTGAGAGAGGTCTGATAGGATACACTTCTATAAGCAGCTATATAAACTTCTTTGTGTATGAAGACCTAAAGGTTGTTCAGGGATAGGAAGGAGGGGGGGATATACTGTGAGGAACAAGGGAGCTGGGGGAGGAAACCTGAGGAGGCGACAGGGGGAATGAAGATGGGTGAGTGACAGGGGGAGTAAGTGGGGCATGAAAAACGAGGAAAGAACCACTGAGGGGAGGAAGGGTCAGGAGGTAAGGTGGGGAGGTGGGGAGGTGGGGGGGGGGGGGATGCCGACAATCCCCACGCAAGTGTCTAGGAAAGAAAATCCAGTACATTAAAGATTAGAGGTATGTCAACGGGGGTTCAGATTGAAAGTAGGTTGTCCATGGGGACCAGGTTTTAATAAGAGAAGGAGTGGAATCATGTAGAAATGCGGTAATCTTTTCAACCTTGTAGGTAGACCATATGGCACTAATTAGGGTAGATTTGGAGGGAGCTGTAGGGCTTTTCCAGTTTTTAGCGATCAGGCATTTGGTTGTATTAAGAATATGATTGATCAATTTTTGTGACGCAGGTTGGGAGCATGGGATTGGTCTTAGTAAAAGGGAGAAAGAGGGAGAGGTGGGCATTTGTATGTTCAGCACCAGCCTAATTAAGTCATGGGCTTCCCGCCAGAGGGATTGAATGATTGGGCAGTCCCACCAGGTGTGAAGGAAGGAGCCTTCTTGGCCGCATGATCTCCAACACTGGGGCGAGGAGGAAGGGTAGATAGCATGCAGTTTGGTTGGTACCATATACCATCTAAAATAGATCTTATATGCATTTTCTTTAATTCGCGTTGAGATAGAGCTTTTTGCAATAGCCATTCTGATGTTAGCCCACGTGTTTAAGCTGAGCTCTTCACCCATGTCAGCCTCCCAATCAGATTCGTGTTTTTCCTTCTGAGGTTGATTATAAGAAACCAGTATCTGGTAGATGGTTGAAATTAGTTTTTTTGTGTTTTGGGATTGCCTGCAGAGGGATTCGAGGGTAGTTTTTTTCAAGGAGGGCTGAGCCTGGGGAAGAGAATTACAGAAATGGCGAATCTGTAGATATTGATAAAAAATGGAGTGTGGAAACGTGAATTTGGAGCGGAGGGATTCAAAGTCTGGGAAGGGAGATGTAGGGGCGATGTCTGCGGGGAAAAGGATGTTGTGTTTCATCCAGTGTTTGAATGCATTTTTAGTTGTTCCTGGTGGGAAAGCTGGGTTGTTCCATAGTGGGGTTAATGATGGGTGATGAGATCGAAGTTTATAGAGTTTAGTGGATAGATCCCAAACCCTAATTGTGTGGCGTGTAGAGGGCAAAAGGGCAGTAAGGGCGGGGCGGGAGGTGGGGGGGATCCATAGGAGGGAGGATAGCGAGTAATGTGCGATGAAGGAGGCTTCGATGTGTGTCCAAACTCTTTGAGAGGGAGGAGCGTGCCATAAGATTGAAGGGGCTATGTGCACCGCTCTGTAATACTTAAGAATGTCTGGTAGGCCGAGACCACCCGTATTATGGGGTTTTTGTAAGAGGCGTAGTTTAACTCTGGGTTTTTTCACTGCCCAAACGAAAGTACTTATATCTCTTTGGAGGTGCTTAAGTACCCTGACCGGGATGTGTATGGGGAGAGTTTGCCATAGATAAAGCAGCCAGGGTAAAATCATCATTTTAATCGCTGCCATCCGACCCGTCCAAGAGATGAATTGTGAGTTCCAGGCAGAGAGATCAGACCTAATAGAAGCAAATAATCTGGGAAAGTTAACTGAGTAGAGGTTATTGTATGATCTGGATAGATAAATCCCAAGATATTTGATTTTATCAGGCTGCCAACGGAGAGGGAATTTTGCTTGAAGGATGGAGAGGTCGGCAGGAGCGATGTTAATGTCTAAGGCTTCTGATTTAGCAGCGTTTAATTTATAATTGGAGAATGTGCTATATGTTTTGGTTTCCTGAAAGATGGAGGGCAACGAGGTCAGTGGGTTGGTCAGAGTTAATATGACATCGTCAGCATAGAGAGCGTTTTTGTGTTGTGCGCGCCCTATATTGATGCCGTGGATGTTCAGGTTGTTGCGGATCCGGGTGGCAAGGGGTTCCATAATTAAAGCGAATAAGAGAGGTGAGAGTGGACACCCCTGACGTGTGCCATTTTTTATATTAAACTGGGGTGACTTAAGTCCATTCACCATCACAGCGGCCGAGGGATTGTTGTATAGGGCTAATATGCCATCTAAGAATGGACCCCTAAAGCCCATATGAGACAAAGTGCCGCGAATGAAAGGCCACGCCACCCTGTCGAAGGCCTTTTCTGCATCGAGAGCCACCACCAGGGCTGCCATCGAACTTTCGTTGGCGACGTGGATGATCAATTAGACGTCTAGTGTTATCTGAAGCTTGGCGGTTGGGGATGAAACCTACTTGGTCTGGATGGACCAATGTAGGTAGTAATGGGGCTAGGCGATTAGCTAGAACTTTGGCGTAGAGTTTTAAATCAGAATTGAGTAGGGATATAGGGCGATAGTTGCCCATATCCGTCGGGTCCCTATCAGGTTTGGGGATAACTATTATGTTAGCCCTAGTGGTGGCTGCGTCGATCGGGTGGCCCTGAAGGAGGGAGTTAAATAGAAGGGTGAGCATTGGAGCGAGGGGTTGGGCCAGTTTTTTATAATACAGGTTGGTGAATCCGTCGGGGCCAGGGGCAGCTGAGCGTCGTAGGGTTTTGATTGCTTCGAGGATCTCATCGGTGGTGATGGGTGCGTTTAATGTCTCCACCTGAGATGTGGTTAGTTTGGGGAGTTGGCATGAGATCAAGTACTCATCTAAATCCTCCTGGTTGGAGGACATAGAGGGGTCGGAAGAATTCAGGTTGTATAGATTTTCATAAAATGAGCGGAATTGGGCCGCCATAGTGACAGAGTTATAAGTGATGGAACCGTCCATGCATTTTAAAGACATAATTCTGTTTTTGGTCCGTTTGGCCCTAAGCTGACAGGCTAATAAGGAGTCTGCTTTATTAGATTTTTCATAGAATTTTTGCTTTGCCCATAGTAAAGCTTGGGCGGCTCTAGAAGAGAGGAGTTGGTTTAGTTGGCCTTTAAGCGCTATGATTTTCAAGTATGTCTGCTGAGTCGGGTGTAGTTGATGCTCTTGGGTGAGAGAGGTGAGGGTAGTCTCTAGTTCTTGGGTTCTTTTGCGTGTGGCTTTGTTTTGTGCGCTCGTTAAACTGATTAATTTGCCTCTAATTGTGGCCTTGTGGGCTTCCCACAGAATGGAGGGAGGGATGTCAGGGGTGTTATTTATGGAGTAAAATTCCGAGATGGATGAGGTTACGTCTGATAAGATATCCGGTTTGAGAAGTAAGGAATCATTGATACGCCATTGTTTTGTGGGGGGCTGTAGGGAGGATCGGATGTTAAGTTCCAGTGCTAGGTGGTCTGACCAAGTGACTGGGATCGTTTGTGCGTCTACTAGGTTTTGTGCGGAAATAGTATCTACGAAGATATAATCAATTCGGGTGTGAAGATTGTGTGGGGGGGAAAAATGAGTGAAGCCTGGTGATGAAGGGTATAGCACTCTCCAGGAGTCATATAGGTTATGTCTTGTTAGATGAATGAGGAGACGTTTAGAGAGTCTGGCATTGTTGGGTAGTGTTGAGTTAGACTGAGATCTATCAAGAGAAGGTTGTATGGTGGCATTGAAATCTCCTCCTATAATAGTTAGCCATGGAGGAAATTGCGCTAGCTTAGTGAAAAAGACAGAGTAGAGGGAGCTCTGTTGCGTGTTAGGGGCATAGACAGAGGCAAGTAGGACAGGTGACTGATTGATTTTTCCCGATAGTAAGATGAATCTGCCCTTATCATCTGAAATGACCTTTTCGATGCTGATTGGGAGATCGCGGTGGATAAGAATAGCAGTGCCTCTACGTTTGGCGGACATTGAAGAGTAGAAGGTTTGAGGATATTTTCTGGAAGAGATTGACGGATGTGGCGGTTTTAGGTGGGTTTCTTGTAGCATTACAATATCTGGGTTGCGCCTGTTTATAAATTGTATAGCCATAGCTCTTTTCGTGGGTGAGTTGAGGCCGTTGACATTAAGGGAAATAATTTTTAAGTTTATGGGGGATCGAATTGTGTGGAGCTAATACAGTTAGAAGAGAAGGTGTCGGCATTTCCCCCCCAGCCCAGTGAAAGGAGGACAGGAGGGAGGTGGGGGTGGAACAGATGGGAAATGGGGGGTGGGAAGGTTGAGTTCCCTCAAAGATTGGGAGAGACTTTAGGTTTGGAGGGACATCACCATCAAGGCAGGGTCCGTGAGGGGTGGTGTGATGCAGGACAGACAGGAAGTGGAGGAGTATGAGTAGCATCGGAGTATACAGTTTGGAGATGGGAGGGTGGAGTGCTGTTACAGATAGTGAAATAGAGGAGGGCAGATGGCGTGAGAAGGAAGAGTAGTTTTAGTGGATGGGACACCCGAGGGATAGGAGGATGAGTGAGACGAATGGGGGCCGTTAGAGGGTAAGTGAAAAAGTAGTCACCATTATCCAACACAGTTTAGCGATTAAATGATCGTCGCTAATACAAAATAATTGGTAGTAAGATTAGTGCTAGCGGATTTTCTACATACCGCTTATATCATTGTGGGGTCTTTGCCAAAGCGAGAAAGTTATAAACATATTAAATATGAGAACATAACGAAGGCTACTAAACAGACTATAACTGTAGCATACCAATACAATACTAACACATCATGGGGTTATTTCAAAAGTGAAAAACATGTGCAATACATCTTATGTTAAAGGTAACTTGTGATACTTATCGTTGAATGGAGTAGTCTTAGGGCATGGACTACACAGATAACTGAGAGAGGCAGAGTGGAGAGAGTCATTTCTTCTCCCACACTGGGGAGGGAGCTTGAGAGCTGAGTCGATCTTGCGGAGCTGGCGGATGGGTGGAGTTTGGAATGGTTTCAATGATACCAAACTTGTGGAGTAATTCGAAGCCTTGTTGGGGAGTCTTGATCATGTGAGTATTTCCGTCTTTAGAAACTATCAGTTGAAATGGGAATCCCCATCTGTATTTGATTGAGTGATTCCTGAGGGCTTTTGTGACGTTAATCAGATCTCTTCTTTTCTTCAGTGTGACAGGAGACAAATCTTGAAATATTTGTAGTTGGGATTCTGCATAGGTGATCGAGGGCGTGCCCCGAACCGCCGCCATTATTCTTTCTTTGGTGGTGTAATAGTGGAATCTCAGAATTCTGTCTCTAGGAGGTTGTGAAGGTTGGGGTTTTGCTCTTAGGGCCCGGTGCGCGCGGTCAATTAAGAGCTCAGATTTGGGGATACCAGGAACCAGGTGCAGGAAGAGAGCTTCCAGATAGGGGTGTATGTCCTCATTGGAGATTGTCTCGGGGACGTTCCGGATCCGGATATTATTCCTTCTATTCCTGTTCTCGAGATCCTCCAGGTGGTCTTTAAAGGCGTCAAATTCAGATCTGATCTCAGATATCTCATGTTCTACGACAGTTTGATAATTGCAGACCTCGTCGAGTTTTTGTTCAAGAGTGTCGGTGCGGGCGCCCAGATCGGCTATGTCCGTTCTAAACTCGGCGAGAACTGTTCTCATCTCTGCTTGAATTGTCTTGGTGACAATTTCCACAATGTCTTTTGCAGAAAGAGCCATCTCGGGAGACGGAGTATCTTCCGTATCGGATGTTGATTCAGGCCTGGGGGAGTGTTTCGGTAGAGCACCAGCCTTTTCCCAAGCTTTTAAGATGTTTGGTTTTGCGTTATTTGAACTTTTACGGCTCTTCTGTGACATATTGATGACTCAGGAGGGGAAGGCCTCTTTAATATAATAGTGAAGCAGTTAAGTTGGAAAAAATCAGAGGTTGGGTGTCCCTTGGGTTATAGATATAGGTAGTGAAAGCTCTTGCTGGGGAGTTTAATACAAAAAAGTGAGCATCTCCTTATGTGACTGCACCCTCCCTAGTCTCCACTGAGTCACATTTGTTGCATATTTATTTAGGTGCCAGGGGTATCACAAAACAGTGACCACTTGATAGGTTGACAAATGTGTCTTTCGGCTAGTGACTCTGAGTGGGTGGGTTTGGTGGATTCGGTACAATGGTAGTAGGTGTGGAGACCTAGGATAGGGAGCAAAAGGTGCCGGGTGTCACGCTGGTTGTCGGGGTGGGGGAGGTCCCGTGGGGGGTTGTGTTGCCCCTGATGTCTAGGGAGAAAATGACATTGTCTGGTAGATTTGGGGTAGGTACTTGGTGTCACTGCCAGGGCACTTAGGACGTCCCTGTGGTGGAGCGTCCTTTCCAGTCAAAGTTGGAGGGTGAGGGTTGTGTGCCTGGGGGGCAGTGCAAGATCTGCAGTGCACAGGTGACAGACAGTGGGTAGAGGAAAGCTCCCAGCTTGGTACATCACGTCCCCGGGGTGTGTGGGGAGAGATGCTTGCTATGGGCTTGCTGCACTGTCTCTGGCAGGGACAGGAGGTATTAGGAATGCACAGCCCTAGAGCCTAGTTCCTTGTTTCATTCAGAGTAGGCTGCAAGATGGCGGGGGCTGCTGCGGGACGTTCCGATCACTGCAACCTGCAGGAAGGGAACCAGCCCCCTCCCCGGCTTCGCAATCTACTCGGAGGCCTCCCAAAGGGTTCACACAATCAGTGGGGGCACAAGGGTGGGTGGTTAGAGGGGAGAGAGGGGTCTTTTGGGTGTATAGAGCACCACTTGTGGGCAGTGCAGCACACAGGCCGGGCGATTCAGCAGCTCTGAGAGGTTGAAAGCAAGATGGCCGCCGCGTCTGGGTCAGTGCTGTCCCTCAGAGCTGTAGGGAGAGGAGACAGCGGTACTTGCCTTCCCAGTGTGGCGGTGAGGTCAGTCAGGCTTCCGGAGGCTGGATGAAGCAGCAGATATTCCGTGGGAGCCTCAGGGAACGAGCGCCCGCCGAATCGTCCTTCTGGAACTCCACTGCGGGCACCAGCAAAAATTTAGGCCCCGGCTTCGGAGCGCGAGTAGGCCGCAACCTGCAGGGACGTCGGGAGCGTCCCCCGGCTCTGCAGCACCAACTCACAGGCTCCGGACACCGAGGTGAGCTTGGGTGGGTGTATTTGGGCACCGGATAGGGCACAAGGGAACGGTATTTGGGTAGAGCTCTCCACAGGCACGTCCACCTCGCCAGACGTCCTAGCCACGCTAATTCATAACAATTTTAATACACATTTTATGAATTGTGTACACAATACTGTGGTATAATAATATTACTATTTTATTGATTTATATATTAAAAAAGTATGAAAAAGTGTATTAAAATTGTTATGAATTAATTTATAAAGTGGTACCATCATGCCAGCTTCTCTTGATTCCATTCCCCTTTTAATGCATGCCAAGGTCGTGTTAACCTTCACTGCTGCACTAGAGCAGTGTGCACTCTTACCCATTTTATAATTTATGAAAATGCCTAAATCCCTTTCCACTGCAGAGCTCCCAATACTAACCTCATTTAGGGCATTATTCTGGTCGATGCGGTCCGTTCCGAATTCTTTTGGAGGGTGCTTTTTAGCCGTCTGCGCATGCGTAGGCAACGCTATGCACATGTGCCACGCATGGTCTCCGTACTCGTTCTCACTAATACCGTACAGAAATGTCCACCGAATTGACTCGGGAAATATAGGCGTTTTGGGGCGTCATTCGGACTTACACAAGGGCGTGGTTTCAAAGTGGGAAAAACTGGGTGTAAATATGGGCGTACACGAGGGAGTGCACGAACTCTGGTAGGCATGCATTCGGACAGCACACAGACTGCAAACAAACTAACACGCATGAAATATGCGGTCTTCATAAGCAAGTTTCACTTTGCGGAGAGCACTTGTTCATGTGCTAGGCATTCGGTTTGCCCAATTAGTACAGCCGCACCTGAAGCACTCTCAGCTGAACACAATACAATCCACTCCTATACTCATTAGTCATTAATTACACTCTTTTCATTGCTTCAATTGGAAGCATTGCTGCCTAAAGGGACCATTACTTAAAGGGGTAACAATGATTGAATAGCACTTCACATGATGTAAGGGTTAATGTAAAGTGGTAGTAATGTGTTTAAGTATCAAATAGGATTTAATTGATTACAATTACAGACAATCCCTTTTTTATGAGGTAGCCTAATTGCATAAGTGTGTCATGTGACAGATTTATGAGTTCAGATAATAGTCGTGAGTTTTGCGGAAATACACCGCATTGGTGTGTACGGCCAGCTTCCCGTCCGTTCTGACGCTGTAAGACCGTGCAGAATCTTTGTGTGGCCACCGCACACGCACGGTTTGGATGTTGTCTGAAAACACACCCTCTTCTTAGAGAGCGAGTCCGTCCGAATGCGGAGGACCTGTGGGCGTTTGTTCTTACAATGTCCGCACAGCGTGGCGTGCGGTCCGCTTCAAAAGAATTCGGAACAGACCGCACCAACCAGAATAACCTCCACAATTTTTAACTAGTGTGAGCATTTTTGCTCCCAAAAGGAATTACTTTGCATTTATCTACGTTAAATTGCATCTTCCACCTTGCTGCCCACCTTGCAAATTTAACCAAGTCGTTTTGCAGTGCTTCCATGTCCCCTTCTGAGTAAATTTCCTTGCTCAGTTTTGTGTCATCTGCAAATACTGCAATATTACTTTCAGGCTATCACCTATATCGGTATGAATATATTAAACAAAGTGGGGACGAATACTGAACCCTGTGGGACACCACTTTCCATCTTTCTCCAGTATGAAAATTTCCCATTAACCACTACTCTCTTTTCCCAATTCTCTAACCAATTATTTATCCAAGTACAATTTTTCCCCCATCCCTATTTTACCTACTTTCCATAACAGCCTCATATGTGGTACTGTGTCAAATGCCTTTGCAAAATCAAGAAAGATTACATCCACTGATTTCCCTAAATCACATTCCTACTGACCTCTTCATACAAACTAATTAGGTTTGTCTGGCATGATCTATTTTTAACAAATCCATGCTGTGCTTTACATATCACCTTGTTGTATTCTAAGAAATCTTCAGTGCCATCTCTAATTATTCTCTCCAGTATTTTCCCTACAATGGATGTTAGGCTGACCGGTCTATAATTTGGAGGGTTTGTTTACTCCCTTTTTTTTAGTAGGTATGGGGGGGGGGAAACTATGAGGAGGAGAAATTGAATAAGCAAAATAACACAATAAAGCGGCAAAAATAGTAACATTCAAATGTACAATCAAGGACTTTGGAAATCCACAGGTCCTCGGCAAATAAACAGAGTTAAGGGATCACTGGGAGTTATTGAATTAACCTTAAAATTAACATTCAAAATGAGCATGACTGTAAATTGAAATGCAGTATGAGAAAGGTAGGATAATAACATAAGCCCATCAGGGGTCATCAGACCAAATGGAGAAACCATTTTTTCCTTCTTGTGGCAGCTGTAGTGGCGCGGCACTGCGCTATTATAGCGATTCTAGCAGCGGGGGAGGGCTGGAGGATGGTAGAGGCAGCTATGAGTGGGCTGTGTGGGACTTAAAATGGCCACCCTGAGTAACGGTGCTGGGTGCGTCTTCTACCATCCCATGGGCAGCCGGAAGTGGAAGTCCAGAACTAGTGATTTTAATGCTACACATTACCAAGTGCCCTGATTCAAAATTAGGTGCCTTATCTGTGGATGCCAAATGCGAGGAGCCAGAAAATAGCATGCACACAGGTGGTGAGCACATGCTGCTAACTTGTGCTTGTGGTAGTCAACTACCCAGAAACAATATTTTGCATTGTGACTTTAGCCAATAAGGGGTGCATTTACTAAGATGGGAGTTGTATTGAAGATAGGATGTAGCATCTAATCAGATTCTATTCAAGTTTCTAAATAAATAAGAACTAAAATCTGATTGGTTGCTATGGGCAAAATTCCATTTTCACCAGAACTCCCATCTTAGTAAATTTACTCTAAGTACATGGAGTACACAAGCACTATACATGAACTTCATGTACTCAAACAAGTACAAACACATTACTAACTTACATACAGTATTAAGTATTTCAAGACCTCTTAGATTGTAAACTCATTTGGTTAGGACCATATTTAGGGGAGTAGTCAATGCTCTAACGGCGAGCAGCACCAATAGCTTGCCGTCGAGTATTCAAATCCCCTTCTCTCGACGTTTCCACCACGCTGGTTTTTTTCAGTAAGGTGGAAACGGCGAGTGTGCCCATTAAAACGGTGGGGCTCACCACAAAATGCAGCAGGCTTGCTGTATTTGGGGCAAACTTTGCCATATTAGGGAATACTTGCCATCATCTGATGGCAAGGATTTCTGCAAAACATTGAATACGGCGAGGGGGGTTTGGACGGCAAGGATGGCTTTTCCTCAGCAATAAAAGCCATCCTCACCATACAACCCACCCGCATTGAATACACTTCTTACTGTACCTCATGTGTTATTTGTATCATGATACCATTTATATACAGCTCTGAGTACTATATTGCTGCTTTAGGATTGATCATCTGCATAATAATAAAGATAATTACAATAAAACATCTTTTAACAACAACAACCGGCTAGTCAAGGAGTACGTTTTCAGTTGATATGTCCTGTTATATAACATTATCATCACATTTTTTTCCTTGGGAATAAAGAACCAATAGAATTATGTTTATTTGCATTTGAGTTCTCTCAAATTCCTTTAGGAACTGCCTTAGGAAATGCTTAAAATATTTTCAGTCCCACATTTGGCTTAAAATTAAATTAAATAAATGTGCATAGATTGCTCTATAAACAAACTGAAGGTTATTTAATACATACAAAAAGCTAATTATAAAATGTACAAAATAAGTGGATCATTTAATTTTTTTTTTATCATAAGCAAAACATTGTAAAGTGTGCCCCAAAACAGTTGCATGCCAGTGAATTATCTGATGATAATGAATCACATTTTGTTATGTCTGATAATTCAGCCAGCTTGACCAACATCGGCGTCGTATCTCTGTAGTAATCTGATTTGACCAAATTGGCATCCAGTGGGAATGGCCAAATTGGAAATTGATCCTGTCACTTGAGCTGAGTGGCAGGAATAGTGCCCTTCAGCAAAGAAGACATCTTCTCATTTGAGTTAGTCCAAAAAAATAACATGGACAAAAAGGTACTGTAAGTGATGGATTATATTGCAAAAAGTATCATAAAATATTAATATATATGTATTTCAGAAGATCTCTTGTATTTTTTTTATTTTTAACAGCAAGGTTTAGTGCTTTTTGTAACATGCAGACACATACACTACAAGGCCGGAATATTAACATCTGACAACATTAACAATGTTGAAATTTTTTAATGTCAACAAACAGGATGTTAAAAGCTGATATTTCAAATGTCAACACTGACATGTCAACGTTGGCAGAATGTCAAAATTGTGAATGTCGAAAGATGGCATGTCAACATGGGATTTTTCATGAACTGTGAGTTAAATCAAATCACAGCCTAACCCTAATAGCAGTTTAACTGTAACACTAATCGATCTTTAACATTATTTTACCCCTATTTCCATTTACAGCCTAGACCTGACCTTACTCTAAGGGTGCCCCTACACTGAGCAGATTTTGGCTGATTATGACGAATCGGGCCGTCAAATCGGCCCAAATCGGGTCAGTTTGATGTCCCCTCAGGTCTGGTGCCCAGTCCCATGCACAGCAGACCTGAGTCTATGGTCGAACCTGCCGGCTGTCCAACCACCCGACCTGGGATCTCCCTCCTGGCGGTGGGGTAGGCGAGGAGCAGGGATGCATGCAATCCATCACAACAAATTATGATGGATCGCATACGTCCCTGCCGCCTGGGAAGGTTCCGGGTGGCTTACGGGGTATCGCATGGCCGTACACTGCTGCAAGTCATTGCAGAAGTGTATGGGCACCTTAAGTCTAATAGCAGCCTAACCCTGTTCTAACATTTATCTTAGTATTAGCCTAACAGTAACCCTAATCTAACACTAATCACAGACTGCCCCTAACCATACTCTAACCTTAACTTTAATTGCAGCCTAACAATAATCATATACTAAACCTAATCGTATTCTAACACTGAAGAGATCACCAAATTCAAATATGAGATATTTGAAAAATGGCTTCTTTAAAACATAACTTTTTAAAATTTCCGAAATATAAATGTCTGTATATAAATACAAACTGATTAAAAGGTTAGTAACCTAACATTAAGATTTGCATCACTCATCTCTAATAAACACCTGTATATTTAATAATATGGTGTAGACAGAAAATAATTAGTATAAAATAATTATACATCTATACCAAATTATATGCTATTACATTACAGTGTTTAAAAATATGATTCATGCACCCTGAGAGGAAGACCAGGTTGAAACGCTTTGGTGGTTGTAAAGGACCTGGTAGCAATTTGTGGACATAACAATGAGACTTTTGGAAGCTTTGACTTAGGTAATACCCATGTTGACATCAATCTTCCCTATGCTTACAAATATGCCTTTCATTTAAGGCCACATAGGGAGTAAACACAAGGAATATTGAGACCCTGACAACTCATGCGGTTTGCTCTGCCCTCTAACTGCTAATATGTAATGCTGAAAGAGATAAAATTAAGATAAATAAAGCTCCAGGTCCAAATGGCATTCACCCGAGGGTTTGTATGGAGCTAAAAACTCAGAGATAGTGAGACCGTTATACTTAATTTCAATAGATTAAATTTCATCAGGCTCAATACCATGGGATTGTTGAACCGGAAATGTGGTGCCATTATTTAAAAAGGGAATTTAATCACAACAAGGGAATTATAGAACTGTAAGCCTTGCATCAATAGTGGGGAAACTACTGGAAGGTGCATTCTGGGATAGTATTTAGGATTACTTGTGTGCAATAAGATGATTAGTAGGAATCAGCATGGATTTATGAGGTATAGGCCATGTCAAACTAATCAAATTTGCATCTATGAGGAAGTTAGTGGAAATTTAGGGGATTATTCTAGTTCACTTGCAAAGGCACAGTCACTCTCTAATGGACAAAACCATGTGCACTGCAGGTGGGGCTGGTGACATGTGCAGAGAGAATTAGATTTGGGTGTTTTATTGTTTCTGTGCAGGGTAAATACTGGCTGCTTTTATATTTACACTGCAATATAGATTTCAGTTTGAAGTACAAACCCCACCAAAATCTAACTCTCTCTGCACGTTACATCAGCCCCATCTGCAGCACACATGGTTTTGTCCATTAGAGAGTGATTGTGCCTTTGCAAATGGACTAGAATACCCCCCTCAGATCATGGCAGAACAGTAGCTGAGGTCTGTTTAAGTTTTGCAAAGGTCATTGATACTGTGCCTCATACGAGGTTGGTCTACAAAATAAGGGAGTAGGGACTAATTTGTACTTAAGTCAAAAACTTAGAGAATAGAGACAGTTGTTGTAAGTGAAACCTTTCCAAATTGGTCAAAAGTTTTCAAGTGGTGTACCACAAAGTTGTGTGCTCAGGTCACTCCTTTTTAATATATTTATAAATGACCTTGGTGATGATTTAGTGAGCAAATTTTCCATGTTTGCAGATGACACTAAAGTATATAAGGTAATAAAATCAGAGCAGGATGTAGTTTCTCTACAGAGGGACTTTTATAAACTGAAGAATTGGGAGTCCAAATGGAAGATGAGGTTTAATATAGATAAATGTAAAGTTATACATTTATGGACCAAAAACAAGCTTGCAATCTATAAAATAAATGGGTTGGGATTGTTTTGTCTACAAGAAGTTGGTCGACAGTCATTAGGTCGACATGGGGAAAGATCGACATGATTCTAGGTCAACATGTGTTTAGGTTGACAGGTCAATATGTCAACACAAGCATTAGGTCAACATGGGGTTTTTACTGTTTTTTTTACCCGAATGTCAACCCAATCGACCTGGACACAGTTTCCAGTGCACCGCATCCCCTTGCTTTGCTCACTATGCTTCGGGCACGGTTCCTTGCTGCGCTCGGCACACTATTTTATTCTCCCACCACACCCTAGTGGATGGTAGGGCATGAAATACCACCTGTCGGCATGTGTCGGCTCAAAGAACAGTGAAAAACCCAGTGTCAACCTTTTGACTGTCGACCTAGACACTGTTGACGTAATGCTTGTGTCGACCTAATGACCTGTTGACCTAAACCCATATCGACCTAAACTCATGTCGACCTTGAACCATGTCAACCTAGAACCATGTCCACCTAACGGTGTCGACCTAATGACTGTTGATCAACCTCTTGTAGACCCAATGGCCATATACCAATTAAATATGGTAAATATAGGAGAATCTTTAATGGAGGAGAAAGATTTGGGGGATGCTCATTGACTGTAGACAGCAGCTGCGAGGCCCAATAAAGTATAAGCATGCATAAAAAAGGCCATAGATTTGGCATAATTCAAATCAATAGTACAGCCTCATACTTTGAATACAGTGTTCAGTTCTGGGCACCGCTCCATAAAAAAAGATAAAGGGTATTGAGTCATTGAGTTAGGCAAGTTTACTTTAGAAAAGAGGCATCTAAGAAGAGATATGATTACTTTATAAAAACACATTAAGGGTTAATACAGTGAACTTTCAGGGGTAATGTTTACCCAAATGACTGTAAACAGGACACACAGTCACCCCCTAAAGTTAGAGGAGAGGAAGTTTCACAACAGGCAAAAGCAGGGTTTCTTTACCGTACGGGCAGCTAAGATATGGACTATTCTGCCATGGAAGGTTGTGATGGCAGATTCAATTGATAAGTTTAAGAAAGGGTTAGACAAATTTTTAGTGGGAAAGAGTATCCAGGATTAAAACCATTAATCAAATGTATAGTAGTGTACCCAGAGAGAAATAGGACTGCCATCCTGGGTCATCAGGGGTTTCTGGCTTAAAACAGATTGGTGGATTTTTTATCGGGATCATTTACAAATATAAGCTAGAGACTGCAGGACATCTAACGTAGGTTGAACTTAATGGTCTAGTGTTGTTTCAACCACATCAACTATATGTAACATCAACCAGGTCCAGTAGACAGAGACAAGAAGGTTGTTACTCGCACAGGACCCTCATCATACATGAGGAAAAAGAAAAGACCCCCCCGTCAACATTTGATTTTGTAATATATATTGACAGATTATCTGGTGGGAGGTGTGCTACCACTAGACAAAAAGTTGGGACATCATAGGCAAAATAAGAGAAAGAATGTCAATTACAGTTGGAGCCCCTGTCAACTTTGCTCCTTAGGTCGTGGCTCACCATGGCTAGCCATGGCTATCCAATTGTTCTCAGCAGCAATACAATACATAGAACAATACAGTAGGGGATTAGCATAGTAATCATATTACTCACTTAATCCAATTAACAGGCTAAATGAGGAGGGCTCCATCTGTATATGGTACACCTTTGTTTGTGAGAGTCCACAAAGGTGCACCATATAATTGACACTCTCTTTTTCTTGTTCAGTGAAGTGAATAATTCCATGTCCATGTGTAATAAAATACATTTTGTGATAACTGAAGCAAAGGGCATGGCCCTTACTCTTTCTCTGCACCTGCATTATATATTATAGCCACAATTATAATATCTGTTCTGGTATGATAGTCAAGAACAATCAACCAATTACAGGTTGAGTATCCCATATCCGAATATCCGTTATCCGAATTATTCCGAAAACCATACATTCCAGAAAGTGAAAAACTCACCGGGGACATTTGTAACAGCACTTCTGTGGACATATGTAACTGCCACTATATATGTACAAGAAAATGATTGCTTGGCATTCAAAGTCAATATCTCACATAGTACACAAATTTTGTTTCATGTTTTGAAACCTTGTTTTTTGAACAAATAAAACATATTTGTGTGCATTTCATGTGGTTGATGCGTTTATACAGCATAAATGCAAGATACTTCAAAATACATCATTGAAATATTAAAATATTCCGCAATATACGGAATAAAGGGATTTTTGTAAGAACTTACCGTTCGAATCCCTTTCTCTGATATGGTCCTGGTGACACAGCTCAACACTGGGATGTAGGAGGGTCCGAAGGAGCCAGGCACCTATCCTAAAGCTTTAGAGGGTAGGCTCCTCCCCTACTGCATCCCTGGACTCTTCAGTTCATCTTTCAAAGCCACTGGAATACATTAACTCAGTACAAACGCCTGCACATATTATATGCACATTTTATAACAGAAAACTGTTAACTTTTAACCATTTTAACATGAACATCATGAAACTTCTGGCATACTTACTGAGCGTAAGGGAGGGATCGCTGTGTCACCAGGACCATATCAGAGAAAGGGATTCGAACGGTAAGTTCTTACAAAAATCCCTTTTTCTCTTTCAATGGTCCTGGTGACACAGCTCAACACTGGGACGTTCCAGAGCCGGTCCTTTGGGAGGGTACGCTCAGGTCTGCAGCTCTCAGCACTGCTCGCCCGAATGATGCGTCCTCCGACGCGAACTCATGGAATCTATAGAATTTGGCAAATGTGTGAACAGATGACCAAGTGGCAGCTCTGCAAACCTGCTCAGCTGTGGCCCCATGTCGAACCGCCCAAGAGGTGGCAACTGACCTGGTGGTATGCGCATTTATTTTGGCCGGTACTGGTCTACCCCTTTGGTGTATGCAAAGGCTATCACAGACCGCAACCACCTAGCAATAGTCTGCTTAGATGCAGGCCAACCAATCTTGTGTACGTCATACAATACCAACAATGTGTCAGTCTTCCTGACACTCTTCACTCTGTCCACATATATGCGTAAGGCACGCACAACATCCAAAGTTCTCAACTTGTCCCTTTTCTTAGAACCCTCTGGGGGTTGAAACACAGGTAGAACTATCTCCTGATTTAAATGGAAGGTAGATACCACCTTCGGTAAAAACTGAGGCACTGTTCTTAAAACAGCCCTGTCATCATGAAAAATTAAGAAGGGAGATTTACATGACAAAGCTCCCAATTCTGAAACTCTTTTAGCAGATGCTACTGCTAACAAAAACACTAGCTTCCACGTAAGAAACTTAAAGTCAGCCGACCTTAAAGGTTCAAAAGGTGCCTTTTGAAGGCATTCCAAAACCAGTGATAGATCCCAAGGTGCTACTGGTTGCTTGTATGGAGGTTTCAACCTGGATACTCCTTGTAAAAAGGTTTGAATTTTCGGCAAAATGGCTATCTTTTTCTGGAAATAGATGGACAAGGCCGAAATCTGCACCTTCAGTGACTGAAGGCTTAGGCCCGATGAAAAACCATCTTGTAAGAATTCCATCATTCTTGATAGCTTAAAATGAGATGTATGAGCCTTTCTTCTCTCACACCATCGAATGTAAGTCTTCCAGACTCTATAATAATTTGCCGAAGATACAGCTTTTCTGGCTTTTATCATAGTCTGTACTACTGCCTCAGAAAACCCTTTTCTTTTCAAAATGGTGGTTTCAATAGCCAGGCCGTCAAAATCAATCGATCTGAATCCAGGTGATTGAAAGGGCCTTGTCTTAGAAGGTCTGGTCTCAGAGGTAGACGCCATGAGTCCACAGACAACCTCTGAAGCCTCGAATACCAGGATCTCCTTGGCCAATCTGGGGCCACTAAGATCACTGGAACCTTCTGCCCCTGTATTTTCTTCAGAAGTCTCGGTAACATTGGTACTGGTGGGAATGCATAAAGGAGATCTCCCTGCCAGTGAACAGTCATGGCATCCACTGCCTCCGCTAGTGGATCCCTTGTTCTGGCATAGAACCTGGGCACTTGACGGTTGATCCTGGATGCCATCAGGTCCACATCCGGAGTTCCCCACATCGAAGTGATTTGGTGAAACACCTGAGGGTGTAAGCTCCATTCCCCTTCCTTGAGCTCCTCCCTGCTCAGGAAGTCGGCTTCTATATTCTCTATTCCTGGGATGAATATAGCCGATACAGCTGGAACATTCTGTTCCGCCCATAGGAAGATTCTGGATACCTCCCACATGGCCAATCTGCTGCGTGTACCTCCCTGGTGATTCAGATACGCCACAGCTGTGGCATTGTCGGTCTGAATCCTCAAAAGGAGGTTCTGTAACCTGTCTCCTGCCAAGGAAATGACTTTCCAGACAGCTCTCAGCTCCAAGATGTTGATTGGTAACGCTGATTCCTCTGCCGTCCACAGGCCCTGAAGCCTGAGATCCAGGACTATTGCCCCCCAGCCCCTGAGACTGGCGTCGGTAGTTACTATCAACCAGTCCCAGGTCTGTAATGACCGACCCCACTGAAGGGAATCTACTTCTGTCCACCATTTCAAGGATTCTCGGATGTCCGAAGACAGCACTATCATCTCGGATTTCATGGTCAAACTGTTTCCTGACCAAGCTGATAAAATGTTCCATTGGAACCTCCGAGAGTGGAACCTGGCAAATTGAAGCGTCTCGAATGACGCCACCATCTTCCCCAGGAGCTTGAGGCACCTCCATACTGAAATGCTCTGAGCCCTGAGAATCTCCTGGACTAGGGTGACCAGATCCCTGGCCTTTACCTCCGGGAGGAATACCCGATGAAGATGGGTGTCCAGTATGACTCCCAAGAATTGGAGCCTTTGTGACGGTACCAACTGAGATTTTTGCAAATTTAAAATCCAGCCGTGAGCCTGCAAAAAACTGATGGCCTCTGCCAAGTGACTCTGCAGCATGGCTGCTGACTCTGCTTTGAACAGGAGATCGTCCAAATAGGGTATTACTGTGATTCCCCTGAGCCTCAGCACCGCCGCCATTACTGACATTATCTTTGTGAATACCCTTGGCGCGGTTGCTAGCCCAAAGGGTAACGCCCGGAATTGTAAATGCAGGTCTCCTATGGCAAACCTCAACAAGGTCTGATGCTCCGGGTGTATAGGAACGTGCAAATATGCGTCCTGGACATCCATGGACGCCAAAAATTCTCCCTGGTCCCGACTCAGGAGTACTGACCGTAGAGACTCCATTTTGAAATGGTCTACCCATAAATGAACATTTAGAGACTTCAAATTTAGTATTGGTCTGAAAGACCCGTCTGGTTTAGGCACCAGGAACAGCGTGGAGTAAAAGCCTTTCTTCCACTCTGTCTTGGGGACTAGTGTCACCACCCCTTTTTCCAAAAGGGAGTGCGCTGCTCTCACAAGAGCTGTACGCAGCCGTGCCTCCTTTGGTAAGGATGTGGGAATGAACCTCTTCGGAGGTGGCCCTCTGAAAGGGATTTTGTAACCCTGTGTTATGATGTCTAGCACCCAGGCATCCTGGTCTAGAGAAGCCCAAGCGTCCCTGAAGAGCGTGAGACGCCCGCCCACTTTTGTCACTGTCGGGCAAAGCCCCTGACAGTCATGCAGAGGGTTTATCCTCTCCTTTATTGGCAGGCTTCTTGTGAAAAGAGCCAAATTTTGACTTTTGTGTCTTGCCTCTAGAGGGCTGAAACCTTCCCCTGAAAGACTGTCCTCGAAAGGACGCACCACCTCTAGGGGAGGGCCGAAAGGACGGCTTAAAAGCAGAAAATCTGGACGTCTGCTTTGCTGAGGAGGCCGGCAGGAATGTACTTTTGCCGCCTGTGGCCTGTTTTATAATCTCCTCTAATTCGGTACCAAAGAGTACCTTTCCTTTGAAGGCTAATGTTTCCAGAGCCTTCTTGGACTCATTGTCTGCTTCCCAGGCTTTTAGCCAAAGCACTCTCCTGGCATTAATGGAGACTGTGGACACTCTGGTTGCCATTTTAATAGCTTCCTCCTCTGCTTCAACTGCATATTCTGCTGCTGCCTTAATCTTTTCTGCCAGCAGTAATGCACCCGGGTCAGCCTGCAGCATGGTGCATAATTCACCAGCCCACTCTATCATGGCCTTAGAAACCCAGGCTGAAGCAATAAGGGGTCGTAAGGTAAACCCCACCCCTTCAAAGATAGCCTTGAGGTTTCCCTCCAGCTTTTTATCCACAGAATCTTTAAAAGCTGCACCGCCCTGTACTGGTAATACAGTAGCCTTGGACAAACGTGCCACTGAAGCGTCCACAACCGGGACCTTTTCCCAGAGCTCCGCATGAGACTCTGGCATGGGGTACAGACTAAGGAATCGCTTAGGCATCTGAAGCCTCTTATCAGGAGTTTTCCAAGCCCCTTCTAACAATTCCTGTAACCCCTCATCTGAAGGAAAAGTAACAGCCTCCTTCCGCTGTCGCTTAAAAACACCTTTAACAGGAGTCTTATCCTCCACAGTCAGCTTTAAAGCCTGCTTCACAGCTACAATGAGATCCTCTATACCAGCAGCAGAGTTCTCTTCCAAATCATCACCCTGATCCCAGGGGATGTCAGTATACTCTCCTTCCTCTTCATCTACCACAGTAGTTAAGGCATAAGACCTTCTAGGGGTCCCTGCCACATCATCCATTTTGTCCAGTATTTCACTGAACCTGTTAATCCCTTTTGCAGTATCCTGCATCACCTGGATAAGTGCAGGATCTGCCTGGGTAAGAGGCAAGGAGCCAGACGACTGCTGAGATGATGGCATAGGTCTCTGTGATTCTACCAGCCCATCACTCTGCCTGTCCAAAAGCTGCACCAAAGCGTTTACTGACCTGCCTAGGGCCCTGGCCCACGCAGGTTCCATATGCTCTGCCCTATGGGGATCACTGCCCATGGGTCTCACATCAGCGCAAGTAATACATAAGCCCCCCTTGGCCATCTGCTCAGGGACAAATTTTTGTGTGCAAACATTGCACGCGCTCAGTGCATTAAGGGCTCCCTCCCCCAAAACCACAGCCTGATGCTCAGACATAATGCAAGTGATAAATGTATATCTATCAGTATACACAGTGCAAACAATGTACAAGCGTTTATACAGAGGCAATGCACCCAATCACTTATCTGTCTGTTGGTTTCAACTGCGGGGAAGCGATGCCCAGGAAATCCAAGTCACTCTGCCAGGATCAGTAAGCCAGCTCAGCTCCGCTGCAAGCGTTCTGAAAGGCGCCAAAGTCAGAGTGAAGGAAGAGACCACAGGTCCCTGCTGCTGCGGGGTCCGTGACCTTTTGGCGCCAACCACCCCCAGCAAGCCGCTCCTTAGGTAGGATTTCCTAGTTCCAGTGTCTCCCCCTCAAATGGGGATCACTTGGAACATGCCTGTCACAACGCTGCTGTCCTCTCATCTAGGAGCTCAGCGTGTAAGCTCCGCATAAAATGGCCGCCGCCATCACGGAGCGCCTGTCCCCCATGATCCCCACCTAAGCGTGGAGCCGGTTTCAGGGTACTCCGGAGCCCAGGCAGCCTTTTAGAAAAGGCTATAAGCGCTGCACAGGGGGACCAGACAGTGTCTCCCCTGTGCACAGTGAGCTGACAGGACGCGCTTCTGTCAGCTCCTGCTGCGCTAGCAGTGTGAGGATTCACTATGAGAATCCTCACACTGTGCCTACCTAGCTAGGGTAAAAGTTAATAAAATAATAAAAATCCCCTAACTACTCTAATTCTTCGGCTGCTCCTGCAGCCCTTTAGAATAGCACCCACTCCAGTGGGCACCTAACACGAACTGAAGAGTCCAGGGATGCAGTAGGGGAGGAGCCTACCCTCTAAAGCTTTAGGATAGGTGCCTGGCTCCTTCGGACCCTCCTACATCCCAGTGTTGAGCTGTGTCACCAGGACCATTGAAAGAGAAAATCCGTTATCCAAAATTCTCCTGGTCCCGAGCATTTTGGATACGGGATACTCAACCTGTATTTGTTTAAAAGGGGCTCTAGCTTTAATTTTGTCTGATGTCTGGAAACAAGAGTTTTTATTTCTGGTTTCATGTGATGGGCAACATGTGTTTTTCTTCCTTGTTTCTAAGAAAACAGACAGTTAGATACATTACCCTCATATTGAGGTGGCATTACTACCATCAAAGCATATGTAATCCTCTACCATCTAGAAAATACAGAATGTACCTTGTAGGAGATAATCATTAAACTATCAGGACCAGTCAGGAATGGATTAATCATTGAAGAGGCCAGGGGGAATAAAGATATGGGGCCCATCCCTACTTATCAGCACTGACAAGTTGTCTCTAAGGCAGCAGCGCAAGATGCATTTCTGCTGGAAAAGTATCTACTAGTTGGCCACAAAGAATATTTGCAGACAGCAGATTCTGTGCTGCATTATTCTGTGTAGTGAATAGGCATCATGCATTATTTTCAATTACAGTATTTCTAATTAAGATATTGTTGCAACTACAAGGCAGGGCCATTACGCAGCTGCCTAAAAACATCAGATCTGAAGATGGCGGCCTGATGGGGTTGCCTGGGAGAAAAATGAAAGAAATGGAAGTCCCCATATCACCCAAGTTTGAGTCTGTAGCAGCAGGCAGCGGGGATGCTGTAAAACCTCGCAACGGCCCTGATATAGAGTAGCAAAGTAAAAAAGGGAGACAGCTTGCATGCTGAGAGATGAATTTGTTTACTTTAAAGCCAATTTGAAAATGCAATAAAATGGTTTAGAGCATGGGTCCTCAAACTGTGGCCCTCCAGATGTTGTGAAACTACAAATCCCAGCATGCCTTGACACAGTTTTAACACTCCCTTATAGCAAAACTGTGGCAAGGCATGCTGGGATTTGTAGTTTCACAACATCTGGAGGGCCACAGTTTGAGGACCCATGGTTTAGAGGCATATGTTGGGTTATGAATGGAGAGGTCCTGTAGCCATCCACACCTTTTCTATGTCTTCACTCATGTGCCTTTGAACCTGTGCACACCCCTACTCTCATCTGAGTCAGATTATTGCGCTCTCTGTATTGTTGATGCATCTTCAGCCTGGTTTTCATACTATTCCTGTTTGTAGGCTGTCCTCTTTTGCACAGAATCCACCTGCAGTGCTGTTTCCTTATGCCATCAGTGGGCACCGCATCTTATCTATCAATTCATCTGCATTTTTGGTTCATGTACTTTTCTTTCCTTCAGGCTTCCTCTTATCTAGGTCATTTAGATTGTCAATGAGGGGAGAGGTATCTAAGACTAGACACACTATAATGCTGATATACACTCTACGACTTTCCTCAGCACTCAAAATAGCCCACCAACGTCTAGGTGACCGCATCTCTGGTGGTTCAATAATACTAAGCTTAAGTCTGTGGGACGCAGAACCCCAATAAGCTGGTGAAGATCAGTCAGGCCAGGGCAGCACTCTAGTGAGAGGATAAGGTGTTAGTGAATGTTAATAAGAAAGAAACAAAAGCCAAGTCTTAAAAAGCATTCCAGAGCTTGGCCCTGCCAGCTTATGTCATCTTTAGATGGCATTAGTTCATTGTGGCTTCCCTATGCTGCCTGCTAATCGAAAGTAAAGTGATCACAGATTACAATGATGGACTTCTATTGCTGCCCAAGTGATTCAGTAAAAATAAAAGTTAGCCAAATTGGGATTCCTTATTACTGCAAATTATGCCAATAAGGAATACTTATTATTAGGGTCTGTCTGCATCTCTTTATAAATTTGCCCCATAGTGTGAGCCAAATAACACAGAACACAAGAGAAGTAATTACTAAGTGGAAGCATTACCTGGTGTGTTTAAATGGCAAAGCGTTTAATAACAAAACATCCTATGTGTTGTCTTTTTACAAGCTGCCACTTAATAAATAAACCCCTAGACAATGCACAAGGAGGAAGATCTACGAGCACTGGGCAAGTCTTCACATTTCAATATTGATTAACCACATAGTACTGTTGTCAACATTGTGAGACAGGAATGAGGAAACTGCATGTTGAGTAAAAAGTCTTTATTTTGGTGAAAACAATATGGATTGTTACAATGATCATCCCACCAGGCTTTGTTCACTAAGTGATTGAATCTATCTAAAATATTTAGTCTAGACCGTTTCGTGTATTTCACACAACCATTCATCTACCTTCAATATTTATTATCAGTAAGCATTATAATACACAACACCTTCATAAGAAAAATACTTTTATTTTTGCTTTTAAAAAGAATCTAAGGGGGGAATTTACTAAGATAATATGGAGGGAGTGGGGGGGAAGTCAAGGAGTCACCTTTCATTTTCCCCAGTTATCGTTTTCAGTAATGTTTTTAGTGCTACGTACTAATGCACATATGAAGTCTTAGTAATTTCCCCCTAAGACTTCATATGTGCATTAGTACGCAGCACTAAAAAAACATTACTGAAAAGAGAACTATGGAAAATTAAAGTTGACTCCCTCGACCTCCCCCACTTCCTCCGTATAATGGAAAAGAGGACACCCATCAACGCATATGCAAATCTACTTCCCGATGACAAATCTAACTTAGAAATTAAATGTTATCCTTGGTGGGAAAGGAAAAATGCATTTTATTCTACCCATCAATAATACAGATTATAACACATACTGTATAAATACAAAACTTCTTAAAAGTCAAAAGCACAGATGTGTCCTTTTACACTATGGCTTCAGTTGCGCTAAATTGCCTCATGTCTGGACTCGGCCTCACAACTTTTTTGCTTAAATTGTGCATATTATTCACATTAATTAAACAGGTAGTGGCAAAACTCAATTTCTAAATTACAATGATCAATTTGATGTGCGACATTTGTAAATATGTGTAAAGCCGAGTCTGAAGGGCTCAGATGCAAACAACCATGGCTTTATCACGTGCCGAGTTCTGCTGTGCTTCATCTGCAATTCTGATGTCTGTAAAACTAATTTCAAAGTAGTTAACATCACAGTCTAACATCTCTCTAGTAAACTAAGAGAACACATAAGGGTACAGTACTCCTCTTGGAGTGTCTCAGTCACTCATAGTCCCACGCAGCATGGCATAGAGACGTTAGGTGTATGAGGACACATCTGTATATATTAGAATACATGAAAATGTATAACTTGCAGGACATTGTTCTCATGCACTAAAATATATATTTCAGTAAAAATACTACCTGCAAAATATATGAATACACATATCAGACCTACAGTATGTTGCTGTACTCATAATTTTTAACACAGTAGCTCAGTGAAGTACACTATGTAGACTAAGTGACTGGACCTTGACCGCAAATAGATTTTATTGACCTTAGTAGTTTGTTGGGCCACCACGTGGAAAATTGACCACTAGTTCCGGGACAAGGGCAGGCAGTGCAAATGTAGCCACACTAACCATCCCACGATGCATGGATGGCGCAACTTGCGTGCCTGCAAATGAGACACACATGCCGTTTATTCCTATGAATACTTAAGCATGCCATGATTCATATGCACATGAGTAAACATCGCAGCAAAGATAAACGTATGTTTTCCCATTCTGGCATAACTACCACTGAAGTACAGTAGGTCAAATTTTCCATAAAACCAGCTGAAACAGCAACACAACAAAACAACCTCCATGATGTACTTCATCTACTGTATACACTAATATCAGGTGTGCTCCTGCGAATTGCCAAAACCAAAATAAGTAATTTCTGATCTGAAAAGTTTTATACAGTATCTTTACGAACACGCTTGCGCGGGATGTACAATCATTTTTGTCTACATAGTATATATGAAAATTCTGTCTCTCTCTAAGGTAGCAAGTCTCATTTAGGGTCCACTAACATTGCACTTAGGTCACAATTGGACTTGACTACAGAAACCAATAATAATTTAGCTTTGATCTAGAGCAGCAGTTCTCAAACTGTGGGTCCTGACCCCAAAGTGGGTCCCCACCTGCTTAGCATAGGGTCACAACTCCATGTTGCTGACCATCAGGCTGATGACTTTTCTAATCTCAGTCAGTGATTCAAGGAGTCTGAACAATCTGTTGAATTGTCTGTTATATTAGACTTCTCACATCATGTTGTGCCTTCACAATGCTGCCATGTATGTGCTGTCTGCTGCCTACACGTCATGTGATGACCTTCCGCATCAACTTTCTGGGGTCCCGTAAATATTTTTATTGTCTGATGGGATCCCAGAGCAAAATAGTTTGAGGACCCCTGATCTAGAGAATCCTAGACAATGAAAGCAGGTGTACAAGCTGTTGTGGCTAAGTTAAAATGTTGCTGGGTTTTTAAAGGAGTTACTGCAAAATGAAGGTATTAACCAATTATAGGGAACAAATCAGCATGCCTGCCCTCTAGTATTTGTAAATGTATGCACAATTTAGTACAAAATATAAGTACAGAGACAGTGGCAATAGAATGTAGGCTAATTTCACAGTTATGTTCTTACTAAAATTAACTGTAAATTCTCTTAACCAAGGATTCTAAATTGGAAGAACGGACGTCGAGCAAACAAGCTCCTATGCTACAGTATGTAGGCACAAATTCCTGATTCTTTGTGTGAAACAATAAATGAATATTACTTTCTGTACATTACCAATGAATAAGCTAATGATCAATCATGTCATTAAATGATTAACAGTCAAATAGTAATACAAATAATTGATAACATAGCCCTCTGTAATTATACTAATAATCAAGGATAAGTAACTGGTTCTTAAGCTAATTAATAGAAACAATTATGTAAAAATTGACCATGCTGCCAACACAAAATTACAATCTCAAAAATAATTCCTGTATATGTGGAATGTAAGTAGAGAAATGTATGTTCTTGTCTCGCAGATGCCAACAATACTAAAGCTACCAATTGACCCAGGTTCTAAGAGTGGTCATGTTAGACTTAATTCTGTACCCTGGTTTTTAGGAGTTCGTATTTATTGAGCATTAGTGTAAAAGACTACATCAACTACAGTATGTGTGTCATGGTGGAGATTATAGTACTTAAATGCTCTTCTACTCTGATCTAATGCACAGATCAATAGCAAAGGAACCTTGTAAATTATTTAGAAATATGGTCTGCTATGCAATACTTGCAGAGGATTTTCTAAATTGCTCAAGAGTTCCAGTTTGTGGACCCACATGTATTTGGAAAGAAAAAAAAAATTGTATTACAAAACGAGCTAAAAGGACACATGGCACGAAAATAAGACAGTTTTAACAGTCTTAAAAGGAAATGTGGCATCAAATTGTAATCTTAAATAGTACTATGAGTAGTAATATGTTTAAGATTAGATCCATACTCCATACTGTATATAGAAAAAGTGCCATCAAAGTGGCTGTAACCTTAATATATCCTTTGCTTCTACTGGACAGATTTTTCTTATTGCTACAATATATGTTACTATCAGTCATATTACATATCCTTTCCAAACCCCACCACACTGGTTCTTCCAAGCTCTTCAAATCCAAGAGCTTGGTCACGTTCTGACAGGAATGCTTTACACCATACACTGTATTCTTTTTCCATACAGAGTCATTGCTGAAGGCCCCAGTTGTGGTAGTTTTGCACAACATTCAATCTTTATATCGTGAATGTCCAACAAAATCTGTAATCTGGAGGTATACCAATCCCCTAATGATGTATTCCTCTCTCAAAGCCATGCCAACATTCTATTGTACTATGAGAGGAATACCACAACACAATAAAGATTAACAGGAGGAACATAAGTGAAGATAAAAATAAACAATTAAAAATTTACTGAACAGTCCTAGAAGCAATCTTGCTAACAACTGGATATACAGCAAAGTAACCAAAGATCTAAACAAAAATGAGTACTTATGTATTATCACGGCGCCCGATTATTGCACCGGAAAAAAAAATCGCGTCGATCGCATCGCATGCGACCAAATCGCGCATGCGATGAAATCAATGCGATTTTTGCATAGGAATCAATGTTAAATGGTTCCAAATATTACCTGACACCCCATTTCACATTAGGGGCAATGTTAAATGCCCCCCAGGCCCCCCATTAGGTGTATGCCCCCTCATTATTAACGCCACCCCACCATCAACGCCAACCCGAAGCGTGGCGAGCGCAGCGGTACGCGTCCTCCGACCTTTTCATACCCCCACTATCCACGTCGGCGTGGAGTTGATTTTATATAGTGTGGCGAGCGCAGCGAGCCACCGAGCCCGAAGCGCGGCGAGCAGACGCGGAATACGAGCCTGAAGCATGGCGAGCGCACGCGGATTACTTAACATGGATTTTGTGTCCCCTTGCCACGCTTCGGGCTCGTATTCCTCGTCCCCTCACCATGCTTCGGGCTCGGTGGCTCGCTGCACTCGCCACACTATATAATATCAACTCCACGCCGACGTGGATAGTGGGGGTATGAAAAGGTCGGAGGACACGTACCGCCGCCCCTCGTGGGCTCGCTGCACTCGCCACACTTCGGGTTGTCATTGATGGTGTGGTGGCATTAACAATGTGGGGGCATTTGGGCTAATACACCTAATGGGGGGCCCTGGGGGGCATTTAACATTGCCACTAAAGTGAAATCGGGTGTCAGGGACCATTTGTAACCATTTAACATTGATTCCTATGGGGAAATCGCGTCGCATGCGCGATTTGGTCGCATGCGCGATTTGGTCGCATGCGATGCAATCAACGCGATTTTTACCGCAAATTCGCGTCCATCGCATCTGATTGTATGCCTTAAGTTAAGGCATACAATCAATCCAACCGGGCGCCGTGATAATATATAAGTACCAAAAAATGTTTACTATGTCTATGAATGTTAATCACCATAACCTGCTCTTAGTCAGCCTATATGCACAGCGCCACTTTCCTACACTAAGGTGTTTTTGTAATTTCAAAAGTGTTCTTTAGATGCGTAGTTCCTGCTGCCACTAGACATACTATATTTAATACGGTCTTCAGCACAGGTAAAATAAAAATAGTTATCTTATAGAAGAAAGATTCATAGTAAATAATAAAGATAAGGTTTGTTTATATTTGAAATTATATACAGGTTATGAAAGGTTTTAAGATGATGCCCAATACAATATCATATCGGGAATGAAAGTAGATTAAGCTATTGCCTTAATTATTTTCATGTATCAATTTAAATTACAATCCTTACTAAGCTTCACTAAAAGAGTTAATGCATGGATAGCACAAAATAAAATAAATACTAAATTGCTGTTCCATTTAAAACATAAAGGTTTTATACTTTATATTGTAGTGTGCAATGATTTATGGTTTAATGTGGGACTAGTAAATAATAGGAAGCGTTATAGAGAACAAAAAGCATGAAACAGATCATTTCTATTGTTATCTATCTATATGTTAGTTGCATTGAGAAAGGTGTTACTATATACCTCATAATAAAGTCCATACAAATAAATGTGATATGCTGGCTCTCTTTCATTTATCAAGCAGGCCACTAAATAGAACATATTGTCTATAACAACATTTTATCAAATACAAAATAAAGTCTGTTTGCAAAAAAATGATATAGAAGGAACTTAGCTATGAAAACTTATGCAAATTGTATATTTTTCATGGCTTATAAATTGTAATCAAATCTGAAATTTAATACAAAATCAGGCATACAGTATTATACTAAACACATTTAAAATCTACAAACTTGAAAAATATCCAGATTTATTCTTCATAATAATCATCTAACAAGCCTTGTAAGGACAAATAAAGCCTAACATAAATGTAAGCCATGATATGGTTTTCATTTCTAATTATATTACCATTTACCTTTAGATTTTTATACATAAACCCTCTAGTCTGGAAAGAGACAAAATAAATGTATTCGCAGTTTTCTTACAATAAAGAGTTGTTGTTTTGGAATGTGAATTTATTCAAGGATATGCAATTATATTTTCTATAACAGAAAAGTCTAACACCAATGCAAATCCCTTATTAGCGATTATTGCACCTCTTAACACTCTATGTTTGTTAGTACACATTGATCTAATCCACCAAGAATAATACTTTTAATTCAACATGAATATTATCATTTATTGCAAGAAGATAGATATTGCCCACCCAAGTTTGTGTTGTATGAGATGTGCATCACCATGAACAGTTGTGTGACATAGACGACTGCAAATATCAGGATTGTTTACATGTTGCAAAAGATAGAGAACATTCAGTCTCATCTGTTTTGGTAGGCACCTTAATAAACACAAGATATTGATAGACAGAACATCAGACAATCACTTAATATAGTACTTTTTTTTAAAGTACTATAAGAAAACTCCTCTACATATGAAAGCCATGTTATTATTAGAAGACCTGAGATGTCTGCAGATAAATATTATAGATGTGCTGAAAAAGTAACAACTTTTTTTATTCTATATCAGCGTGATGTGTCACTTAAATATAATGGTTTTAAACTCTTATTATATTTTCCCTTCCAACTTAAAAAATATCAATGTTCTCCTGTTCGTATTCCTTTGAAATTGATTTAATTACAAGAAATAGATTACTTGATCAAAATCTGGTGAATATGGCCATAGCACAATGAGCTAATAAGAAAGTCATCTTACTATCCTATATTCAAATGTACCAAACAAGTCCTATTTAAGAAGGAATGATAACTGTGCATGCAATCTTCATTAGTGCTAACCACACTGTTAGAGAGGAATTGGCACAATTCTCTCGTAGGTCTAACTTTACGGAAGGTAACAAGTTCCCACCCTTTTGCAGTTGGATTTTTTTTTCATTATACAATGCTGCAGTGTATATTTTCTTCTAATTTCACATACATGAAGATAGCGAATAAACAGAATCCATTTCAGCCACACGATATCACAGTGAAACGCTTTGAAATGCAAGACATGTTGTGAAGGACAATTCCAAGTAGGAAGACCAAAACACATGCTACTAAAATGACAGTGCAAACTCCAGACCAGGTGGAACTTTTAACAACCCCTCTTCTCTCATGTTCCTCTTCTGCAATATCCTGTGCAATTGCACTTTGTAAGGGCTGTTGTTCCATTGGCATAGTCACTACAGTGACTGGTTTTTGCTGACTTGTAAGTAATCTGCAGCCAATATCGCCAGGCAATAAAGCTCTTTCTTTGCCGACAGGAAGAGGCCACATATAGCATCCATTGCTTGGTAATTTAATAAAGACTGGAGTGTTTTCTGATGTGTGAGGTATTGCAATTACAGCGACAACATCTGGATCATCAGGCAGTTGGGATACAGAGTAACCAGGTGGTAACCGTGTAACCCCTCGACACCAAGGGCATCGAAGGTCTTTCTGACTAGCCCTCATTTGTTGCAGACAGACTGAACAGCAAGTATGCTTGCAATCAAGCAATTTTGGCCTTCTTCGGGGACTATAATAATTGAAACAGATTTGGCATTCTAAAAGAGAATCCTGTGAAAGGGTTTCCATAGTCAACTTGGCTGAACTTCCTCAGATTCTTCAGTCAAATGAAGTTGCAGAACTATTGTCACACACCGTGATTTTTATACTGCGCTTAAGATAAAATCTGAAGTTGCATACAAAATCTTGGCAGAATCTACAAGACAAAAAAAAGCAATATTAAAGTTACTTTTTGAAATGTAAGCAATATCTTTACAAAAACAGTCCAAGAACATTTGAGTCTCATCAGTAAATCAAGACAAGTTTAAAACGGTGGTGTAGATCAAGGGTGGGTGAAGGTGGCAGATGCTATGTTTCTGAATTATGGAAGGTGGGTCACAACTAGTGAAATGCTTTTCTATCAAACCTTAACGCTCTTCTCTTTCAAACAACTAAGCAATTTTGTAAGTAGCAGACTTTACTGTAAAGGGAGTATATAAGCTATTTAAAAAATATAATTGATCTCATTATATAACATTATAATGTGCAATGCAAGCTTTGACTCCAAAGTTTTAAGCCACCAAATTGTTACAAATACAGTTTAAATTCTGGTATAAAAGTCAATTTTAATCAAAAACATTCTTAACATTTATAGCCAAGAGGCTACTCTTTAATTGCCACTCATTACAGCCTAGCATTGAAAAGTTCAAGCAGAATGTACATGTAAAGACATTATTAAATAATAGAGCCAGCCAGGAAAAGTACAATAAACTAGCACAGAATTTGACTTGTAAATGAAAAAGTTAGAAATGTATTTAAACGCATTACAAATGAGAAGTAACCAGTGGCTTTCGATGTTTATGTATTTATTCACCTATATGATTGTACTTTACCTAAGTGTATATATGTTATCCAGTGTTCTAAGACCCATTTTCACTTTGTAAACCAACTGCTTTATAATTTCAATGCAAATCAGTGTAATGGCAAAACCAGTGTATCCTTTACAAATAAAGATGTTTTAGCATAATTATATATATATATATATATATATATATATATATATATATATCATGCAGGAATCCCAGAAACCAGGAGTCGACACGGCACTGTGGTAAAAAATCACTTATTTATTGCATCATCAGCCTCAACGGCTCGTTTCGGGGTCACTACCCCTTTCTCAAGAGGGATGAGAAAGGGGTAGTGACCCCGAAACGAGCCGTTGAGGCTGATGATGCAATAAAGAAGTGATTTTTTACCACAGTGCCGTGTCGACTCCTGGTTTCTGGGATTCCTGCATGCTGTTTATTTTACAAAGGCACGTGGACTGTTTGATACTTCGTGGTGAGTGCCGAACCGATACAAATCTGTATATATATATATATATATATATATATACATATATATACACATACAGCTTGGGTGGGGGACCGGCACTCCCAGCTTGATTGCGGATAACCTGCACAGGTGCCTTCACAGCTTTACCAAGGATAAGCGGGATACACAGGACCACAGGTGCGGCACTCTGGTCTTGTAAATAAATAAAGACAGTATAGTGTCTGGTGATCAACGTTTCAGTGCTCGTTTTATTGGCACTATCGTCAGGCACTGACGATAGTGCCAATAAAACGAGCACTGAAACGTTGATCACCAGACACTGTACTGTCGTTTATTTATTTACAAGACCAGAGTGCCGCACCTGTGTTCCTGTATGTGTATATATATATATATATATATATATTATTTTTTTTATTATTATTATTATTTATTTATTTTTTTTAAATCCTGTGACCTAGGCAATAAAACATCTCCCCACTTAAAAAAGATTGCATGCATTAATGCAATATGCTTGGAAAAAGGGGTTTTCACAGTATTCAATTATTACAACCCACATGTATGACACCTAGCGTTGCATTAAAAGCCTATGTCTGCATGGAAATCAGGGTTCTATTTTTTATACCAAAGCAATAACCCGGGTCACTGCTGGGTGTAAATGGGGTAAAAAAATTACCCGGCAATTCAACCCGGGAAACATTCCGGATTCAACAGGGGTGAGACCCGAGATCAGGGGCAGAGTAATCCGGGTCATCCGACCTGGGACTAGTTTCCATCAATAAGGGAGCCCATACTTCTCGACAACAGTGTCCTGCGGTCAGTCCGGAGGTTGGACAGGGAGTGCATACAGCCTCCGCTGCTGTACTATGCAGACAGCAGCGGAGCTGGGGAAGAGGTGAATGGATGCCTGTGTGGCATCCATTCACCCCACGGATGGAGGCTGAGGGTGCACGGAGGCTGGGGGCAGCCCACAGCTTTCCCGGGTACTGTGCTTGCCCTCAGCATGTCGATGGTGTTGCGGGGGGTCCCGGTGCTTAGAGATGATGTCAGCTCAGGACCGGCCACCACCGATATCACATGCCCGGCATTATGCCGATTGAAGACACCGGTGTACATAGGTCACAACCAGGTCCAAAATCCTGGCATTTTGGTGTAAAAAGGGTATTAGTGTAGGCAGCAGAACAGCAGCAAAAATCTAATAGTACATATCTAGAAAGGCTATGCAAATCGGTTTGCAATACATCTACATACATACATACATACATACATACATACATACATACATACATACATATTCAGGTGATACTAAATATATGTGGCTAACCCATGAAACTTGGTGTATTCAGGGAAATAGCCACAAATACCTTTTGTAAAATGGGCCTTATAGTCTTCTCATTAGAAGGCAAACAATATTTTACATTAAAAAGCACCCCGTTATCATAAATTTAAATATGATTTCCAGAAGAGTTAACTGAATCAAGAAAATAAAAATACTGAACCAGGCATGAGGAAATGTGTTGTCCATACATCCTGATAATGTCTATTTTGGCTGGATTGTCCTGATAACTTGACTCTTAAAAGGATAATCTCCCCAGGACACTTTGGGTGCCGTTGGAAGAATCTTACTCTAAGGGGTAAATTTACCAAGATCGAATGAGTACAAATGCACTCATTCGATCTTAACTTTGCTCATGATCAGCCATTCGGCTGAATTGCCGTTTTTAGGAACGTCATCTTCAGCTGAATTTGGGTATATGAATGAGTACACCATCTATAGAACTCGGCTGTATATGGCCTTGAGTTCTGCTCATTTACTAATGCTGCCCATACACGCCCCGATACGGGTGTGCGTTCCGTGCTTAACAAGCACGGATCACATTGCATTGCATGTGCATGCGTTGTGCATGCGATGCAATGTGATGAAAACAAAGTACATAAAGTATGTGCAAGCACATACTTTTTGTACTGTGCGATGAGGTGCCACGGGAGCGCGCACCTCAAAGCACAGAACGCACAGCCCGCATCGCAGCGTGTATGGGCTGCTTAACAGTGAACTGATTAATTCAAGTATGAATTCAACAGAAAATTTTCCATTTGTATTTAGCTGAAGCCTACACAGATAAAGTAAAAAAAAAAAAAAAGTTTTAAATGGCTGACAATTTAGAGGAGACTTTTTAGTCAATTTGCCATTATCAGATTTGCTGATTAGTAAATAACTGGACTAGAACTTTTATCATATATTCTGTTTTGAAGGATATAACATTTTTGGGTTAGACTAAATTGGGGCAGATTTTAAGCAAAGACACATTCATCACAGTTCTGGGAACAGTGATTGTCTGCACTGTACATTTAAATTCAAACCTGGAATAAAAATAAAATAAGAAAAGGTCTATTGTAAAAGACTGAAAAACATGAATTAACAATATTCCAAAGTTTTTGAATTGCACAGGAAGAGACGGTCACTACATATTCTTATGCTGAGTACTCACTGGCCAATATACCGGCCAATCAACTGATAGGTCAATATACTGCTGAACCATCGGCCTGTGTATACTAGCGAGATGTCGAAAGATACTGTATGATGGAGCTTCGTGTTGTGTGTACGGGTGACCCATCGACTGCCCATGCACCCACACCAGAAGCCGTAGATAATAGACAGATCAACTGGGCGTGCACATGTAAATGCAATATCCCAGTTGCGACGTATGGAGAACAAGCTGCCAGATCCATCCTGAGATATATCTGCAGATCAACTGATTTTACTACACTGTCACAATTCACTGCGATAGATTTAAAAATAAAAAGAATACTATTAAAAATATGAGTAAGCAACCATGGATTTATTAAAATTGACTTTCCTATTATAAATAAACTGTTGATCATATACTTTCTGATGTAAATTAATCATTGTGGTCTGATAGGATTTTCACATAATCCAGAGATGGGCTAAAATACCATGATCCCTTGCTCCATCTGACAATCTGTTCTATATAATATAGTCAGAGAAATTCTACACTAGAAATCATTAACAAGGATATAAGATACCTATAGATGACCAGTGGTTGAAATGCCAGGGTCGGGATGCCGATACAAGCATGATGTCAGATTGGGCCTCCAGAGCTCTAGTGCTTTTCCAGCAAATTGGAGAAGACTGGCATCAGTAAAGGTTGCATGCAGTTTCCTTAGAAATTAATAACTGCTAAGTGACAGGGGATCAGCACTCCTGGGTGTCAAATTTGCCAAACAAACATTTTTTTTTTCATCATAATGACTTGTAATGTTTACCTTATATAGGAAATATAATGGGTTTTCATAAACAACTTTTTTAATTGAATTTATATAACAAATGTGAGCGATGCTGGCATATTTAGTGGATATTTTGTACATCTCTCACAGAGATATTGGCAGTTAAAGAGTTTATTTAAAATATGGGATCACTGTATTGGAGCATTAATGATACTAAGTGGTATAATATGAACATTTTTAAAAGTTCTACTTTCTACTATTGACATGTAGCTTCAAAGAAAAATTACAGTACATTTACACATTAGGATAATACAAATTATCTTTACAATAGGTGTGGTATATTAGGTCAATATTGTCTAGCTCATCAATGTCTATGTTGACCCCAAAATGTCGACATGCACAAGTTTGACAGTGGAAAAAGGTAAACACAAGGAAAAGGTCGACATGGGTTCAGGTTTTTTGTGTCAACTTCAACACCTGAGCAAGAGGACCTTGTGTACCATGCCTCTTTGCATGGCACGCAGATGGATGGTAAAGTATAAAAAATGTACAGAAAAATATCAAACAACGCATGTTGATGTTTTCATACTTGAACCATAGCCATGTCAACCTACTGTTTGGCATGTATTCAATGCCGGTGCGAGCGGCCGGCGAGGGGGTTAAACTGCGAGGATCGCAGAAAACCAGTGATCCTCGCAGTTTAACCCCCGCGCCGGCCGCTCGCACTATGCAACGTTCCGGGGGAATCCTCGCAGTCACAGAACTGAGAGGATTCCCCTAAACTGCGAGAGCCGCGGCTAGTGCAGCAAACTCGCTGTAATTAGCCTCGATTCTCGCAGCTTTTGGAGGCACATACGCAAATTCCCCCTCGCTCAAAAAACGGAGCGAGGGGGGAATTTGCGTATGAGGGGGGTCAGTTGAATACTGACAGGGTGAGCGGTGACTGCGAGCAAAAAGTCCTGCTCGCAGTCACCGCTCGCCCACAGCATTGAATATATGCCATTGTGTCAACCTTTTTGCCATGATGACTATGTGTTGTCAACCCATTGTCTGTTAGCCATCCGGATACCCTTTAAAATCTAGAAGAATCAAAAATGCAATTAGTAATTTCTAGTCAGAGCAAAATGTAGAAAATATTTTTTTTCACTAATTTTAAAGATGTTCTGACATGATGCCTCTTCTGCATATATACTGTATTTTCCATATATACACAACCTTCTGAATAAAAGTCAGGTTTTTTTTTGTTTGTTACTCTAGGCAGGCAAACAAAAATCTGCTATGTACAGTAGGTGTGATTCTGGAGCGCAATCCCCACCTAATTGAATTAGCCAAATTATATAATTTAATGTTCCCTGCTGACATACAATAATGTGAAAAAGAAAATGTACATCCTCTTTCAAATCTATGTTTTTACATACCTGTTCATAATTTGCCATCATCTAGTCCTTTCAAAGTCCAGCGGACATGCGGGATGCTAGCCAAACTCTGACGTTGTTTTAAAGGGGCAATCACTTACAAGACCATACAGGCATCATGACCGCCAAATAATGCAGGGAGTATCATAGTGACCACCATATCATAGAACGCTGCAGTGACCAGAATATAATATAAAAAGCAACACATGACCACCATATAGTACAAAGAGCATATACTGTAATGCAGAGAATATCATAGTCGTATCATAAAAAGCACCAGTGAGCATCATATAATGCAAAGAGCGACAGTGCATGCCATAGAATACAGGGAGTGTTGTAGTGACCACCATATAATACAGTGAGCATCGCAGTGACCACCATATAGTGTAGAACACATTGCATTGACTGCTACATAGTACAGGTGGCCACAGGAAAGGAAGGTACGGGGACTTGGGGTCAGACCGTGAGGTCCAGGACAGGGACAAGTTGGATAAGCAGAATAGACAGACAGGCAAGAGGAGGAGAGGGTGGAGTATTAGGGAGGGGAGGAAGTACCATATATACTCGAGTATAAGCCTACTTTTTCAGAGCATTTTTTATGCTGAAAAAGCCCCCCTCGGCTTATACTCGAGTGAGGGTCCCACTTGAGTCAATAAGTTTTCCCAGTTTTTTGTTGTAAAAATAGGTGCCTCGGCTTATATTTGGGTCGACTTATACTCGAGTATATACGGTACTTGGGCTTACACAGTTCAGTATGCCACTAATTTATCAGTTCATCGGCAGGGACAGCTTCTCCTAGCTGCTATCCTGTATAGTGACATAGCCAGAACATGCTGGGCATCCTCTCCTCCCCCATTGTGACCACTATGCCCCTCCCTTTCACAGAAAAGTTCAAAGCACTGAAGCAGTAGGGCCCACAAGAATTACCCAGAACCATTGCAGGACCAGGCCAACCTTGCTGAACCCCACCACTGTCACTGTGTTCTATACTTCAAAAATAGATAAGCCCTCAATAACAAGACAGACAAAAACACAGTTCAGGGGAAGGGAACGCTCAGGGGTCTAAAATGTAGCAATTACATGTTAATTTGTCTTAAAAAAGCAACTGTAAATAAAAGCAATGTCAGTGCTAATGTGGCAGCACAAAAAAAGAGAGAAGAGGTGAAAAGAAGAATGAAATTGGAGGATAAGTAAGTAAGTAAGTTTTATTTATATAGCGCACTTTCTCCAACGGGACTCAAGGCGCTTTACAGACATTAAAAATAACAATGCACATACTGCAATACAAAGGGTTATCAGTACAAGGAACAGGCAACAATGGCAGTAGAGATGTACATCACACATACAGATATGCACAAGATGCATTCTAATAAGGGACACGAACATGGGGAACATATTTACCGAGCTGTGCAGTACCCAGGCAACCATTCAGCGGCGCCACATGATGATTGCACAGCCAGTAACAGTACTGATATATATACTAGATGTACTCTAAGGGACACAGTACTGATATATATACTAGATGTACTCTAAGGGACACAGACATGGGGAACATATCATTACTGAGCTGTGCAGCACCCAGGCAGCCAATCAGCGCCGCCACATGGTGATTGCACCAGCTAGTACTGTACATATAGAACACAAAAGAACAGTACAGAGTACACAGAACTAGACGTAACAAAATTAAAGCACAATTCTTAGTACACAATACAGCCAAGATATAAGGAAGTGAATGAGAATAGATTCAGGTATAGATTGTAGAAGAGTAAGAGCTGTAGTTGAAATACAAGAAGAGTGCAGTGAGAACAGGAGGGCAAAGCTGGCCATGCATCTACAGATTTCAAAATCCTGGTAATGGATGAGAGCAAATGACAGTTGACCATTTGCTTTGAAATGTTGGAAAACTGATAAAAACTTTCACTCAGATACTGTATTACCAGGTTTTTGTTCCGACCAGCCAGATCTGACAAATTGATCTGTAGATGTATGGCCATCTTAAGACAAAAAAGAATCATAGCAGACCTTGCCCTCTCCTGCAGAGCGATCAGTGCTGAGCTGTGATATTTAACCAGTTTGTTGTCTTGGAATAGATTTTCATCTTGAAGCTGTCAAGTATAAATTTATATAAGTTCCTTAACATATTATGTAGTAAGTATCTTGTTTGTTTGAACTTTTGACTTTACACAGAATGGAATTTCAATTTTGAATCTGGCACGAAAAAAAAAAAAATCAGCAGCAAAAGCTATATTAATCACAAAAGTAAACATTAACAACTATTTCTTTAGCAATATAACATAGCTGCCGCATTGTGTGGGTGATTCTGGTTGACCCACAAAGCTGCAAAATTCATAGCTTTGCAAGTCATTTAAACGCTGCCTGCACGAACGCCCATCCCCTCGCATGCCAATTTCCCCGCAGGCATATGAATGGATGTTTAGCATGATGTCAGCTGCCCGCCCCTGGCACTCACATCACGGCACATTTCCATGAAAACGCCCAGTGTTGCTGTACGTTGGACGTTCCCATGGGCGCAACCCCTCGCTAATGCCCAACGCCCCCTTCTGCACTGTTAGGTGTGAATGGCTGGGGAGTAAGAAATTTGCCACACCCCCTAGCACAAAGCAGCTGTACATGTGCATACATCTGTATGTGCATGTACAGTGCCAAACCATCACTTCCCTCTGCAAAGGTGCAGGGTGGCGTATGGATTATAATCAGGGTCAGTATGTGGACTGCATAATGCATAGACAGACAGACAGCTGGATTACGGCTTGAGGGGAGGGGGGGTACTTGACTGGGCACCACTAGGGACCCAAGCCTTGGCATGCACAGGAATATGGTGCATGGACACAAATCACTACCCCATTCTATTTCATGCTGGGGGCAACGCATACACATTACTTCTCAGCTTCTGGACTGCCCTTCCTACCTTTTCACCAGTCTGCAGATACCCAAGAAACAGGACTATTCCACCAAAATCTTGATGGTTGGGGGAGCATGCATATGCATATATATATATATATATATATATATATATATATATATACATACATACATACATACATACATACATACATACACACACACACACACACACACACACACACACACATATATGAATCGGGGGGGGGGGGGCGGAACACCGAGCAGGTCAGCAATAGGGGAATAAATCAAATAAAGTGGTGCCCTCCGTTTTGACAGAGGCTCTGTCACAATGTAGGCATCTGGATGTATCAGTGGCACTCGCAGAAAGAAACAACACCAACGGATTTAAACCACCAACGTTTCAGAGCCCAGTGGCCTTTTCATCAAGGTACATATACACACACACACACACATATACACAGATGTGTCCACATACATCTTGGTTTTATTGTGCTATGTATGGCACAATTTGGCACCCCTTGGACTGTGCAAAAGTCACGCTTTGTGATTCTTCAAGTAATTTGCTTCTCTAATTTATTACTTTATACAAATTCAACTGCTGCAAATAATTTTTGGAATCCATCTACTTGCTACATTCGGGAAAAAAAGCTAAGCCGTGTTTTACATGTTGTGACAAATTGAGTAAAATGGCTGAGATGTATGTGGACAAATACACAGTGGCGTAACAATAGGCCTGCAGACCCCGCAGTCAAGGGGGGAAGGGGGGGGGTACCGTGTAAGTGCATGCGCCGGGGATCTGCGGGGCTATTGTAATGCCGCTGTACTGCGGCCTGGACCCGCAGATTTAACTGTCTGTGCAGCGGTCCCGGCTCTACTCCTGCCCTGGCTTCTGCAGTGCTGAAATGAAATGGGGAGCAGGAGGGGAGCCGGAACCGCAGACAAAATCTGCGGGTCCCGGGCCCGCAGCACAGCGGAGCAGAGGAGGGTAAGGCACGGGGGCATGGGACGTGGCGGGTTTGTTATATTTACTGGGGGGGGGCGCTGCCGAAATTTGGCGGGGGGGGGGGGGCGCAATCTTCATAGTTACGCCACTGCAAATACATACATACATACATATACATATATAGTCACACAAATAAACATATACCTACATCTACACCTAGTATCACAATCATATACTGTAGATATCCCAGGTATCTTCTCAATAAAGGTGCACTTGCAAGTAGTAGAGTTAATGATATGTGATTTATTCACTATCTCACCGATGGCGGTACAATAGATAGTTTAACTTGGAGGATACGTAATGATAAGTATATTGATCCTCGTATAACAATATTTACATAACCACGCTCATTGCATTGAATTTATACAGACAATCTCTACAGTAAACGAATATTAAGATTGAAAATAATTAATGCAATACACAGTAAACGTTTCTATTTAGTATATATCTATGCTTTTGCACTGAACAGTAAACTATGCACTAAACTTTCCTTTCTGTCTTCTCTACAATAACTCAATTAATACTTTACGGCATCATCTATCTATTCCACTTTAGATAATAAGCAGTCTTCTTTACCATTACTGTAACATTGCTACTTTTGTTACAATTGCGCTATAATGAGCTTACAATGTTGCTCTTACTCAGCCAGCACAGTCTATACAGTCTTACAATTGTCCTGTGATTGGTTAAGTTCGGAATGACAGTTCAGTTAGCTGTATTATATCCACCTAATGCCAGTGTGTAATATCCTCCCTGTCTTCTATTTACAGTGGCGTGATAGGAGTATCCCGGCTAATAGAGGATTTTGCTCTAGGCTTTCGCTGGACTCTCTGCTCAGGTATGTATTCCCTGCTGCTCAACGGTTCCTTCTCCCTATGGCAAAAGTATGTGATCCTCTTCCCCTAAACTGCACTTAACTGCTTTTTAACGTGCCTTACACTGTCAAGTATGCTTACAGGCTCTTTGTTGTTCCTCCATTAATCTCTCGCGATAGGGGTTGCTTTCCTCCTCTTAGGGGACTGCTCCCTCCTGCTAAGAGGCTATTGCAAGCGTGGGGCTGAGATGGGCGGCTGAGATGGGCGGGTGAGATGGGCGGCAGTTGCTGTTCGGGGCCCCGCCTACAATGGCCGCCCCTCCTTTCCTCCTACCTTGGCGCCGCCCCGATGCTGTACTGATCCGGCGCTGCACCTCAAACTGGCGTGGGGCTGCCGGATACTTGCTGCTGCTGACCCCGGACGGTGTTCACTGCGCTAGCTTCTGGATGCGACGTCAGCTTCTATTGTCCCGGACGGCCTGGTATCCACCATTTCTCCTTCGGCGGCGACGTCTTCAGGGTCTCGACCGCACTCCCAGGACCACCCAGGACGGGAGTCACACCTCCAGGCGGACCAGTGTACAACGCCGGCACACCGATCACCGGAAGCTGCGGGAAACCCACTCACTCCACTCGACCAGGTAAGTATCGGTGCTGCGTCACCTTCTCTGTCTATATCAGCACTCGCTGCTCCCGTATCCTTACTTCTTCAACTCCGGCGTTACTGGCTCTTAACTGACACCTTGGGCAGCCTTATATCACTTTGCTGGCAGACTCGTGCCCTACAACTTTATTGTTTCTGTCCCTGCCACCCCATCAGTCTGTCCTCGCATCTGACATTAACCTCTCAGTGTCCGGAGGCTATTTAATGAACCTATCTTGTTAATGTCTTTGATGTGGCTGTCAGAGCATACTCTCCAGGGCTACCATGGGTACACCTATTCATCTTACAGTGTATTGCCAGCATTTACTACTGATAGTTTCAGGATATTACAACTTTTCCCGGCTAAAATGATGCCTGTCCACAGGGATCCTATGCTGGCCTGTCCCTTTTGTTAATTTTTGACCATCGGTCACGTTACATGCGATATCGCATAGGTACCACACCTCTGGTACTCCGCACTGGTCTTGCCCGTGTGGCTTCTTGTAATCCATCTTCGTCTCCATCCGACACTCCTAGTTGATCAGTTTCCGACTGTTGACCATCTTCCTGTGTTTCAAGAGTACGGTATTCCCGTGTGTGCCCACCAACACGTGGCCCACAAATAAGCATCAGCATTTCCATGGGATCAGTTATAGACGCATCCCTCCGGTGGTCTTCAACCCTTGCTCTGCTCTTACCCTCTACAGGTCTTGGTTCGTTAATGACCACGCAACGTTTTAACTGTTCTCGCGCCACCGCGACGGTGGACCCATCTGGATCCTTTTGAATCTGATACGCGTGAAAGTTGTCATCCGGCAGGCCGACAATGGTGTATGGTATCTGTTCCCACCGAGAGTCTAACTTACTTGTCCTTCGATTGTTCTTCCGCCATACCCGATCACCCAACCTAAGAGGCAGCTCACCGGTATCCGCGGTATAGTTCCTTTCTTGCCGTTGATGTACTCCTTCCATTCGCTGTTGCACCACATCCCTTACGGCGTCCATTTGCCGCTGATGCTCACTGACCCAGTCACTCGTACACACCCCGTCCTCCCCGAAATCCGGATATAATTCCAGATCCTTCGGCAAGTCCCCGCGGCGTCCAAACATCAGGTAGAATGGGGTATATCCTGTGGAACAGTGTGTCGTGTTGTTGTAGATGTATGTTAGACTTGACAACAAGTTCGGCCATCTACCCCGTTGTTCTGCCGACAATTTCTGAAGCATGCTGATAATGGTTTGATTTGCCCGTTCACACAAACCGTTCGTTTGCGGGTGGTAAGCGGTGGTACGTATCTTTCTGCAGCCATATAGAGTGCATAACTCCTGAAATAACACGGCTTCGAATGCGGGTCCTTGATCGGTAAGTACTTTATCTGGGATTCCATAGGGTTGGAGAAAGTGTTTGAGAAATGCTCGAGCGGTCGTTTTTGCCGTAATGTCCCGAACTGGCACCACCACTAGGAATTTCGTGAAGTGATCCGTGATGGTAAGCGCATACTGCATCCCGCTGACACTTACTTCTAGTTTAACATGGTCCAAGGCCACCAATTCTAACGGCCGTTTGGTCTTGATTGGACACAAGGGATCCCTTTGCTTAGGATCTTGGGGTCTCCTCAGAGCACAATTGACACAGTCCTGGCACCACTGTTGGATATCTTCCTTCATGCCAACCCAGAAGAAGCGTGCCCGTAAGATCGCCTCTGTTTTTGTCATTCCAAAATGACCAGACTGATCGTGATAGGCCCGTAATACGGAAGGGGCGTATCGTCGGGGAATCACTATCTGGTTTATCTTCTCATGGGTACCAGGGTTGTATCTACTCCTGATTAACAGTCCTTTTTTCATTTGTAGTTTCGGTTGCTGCCGAAGCAGTTTGACTAGTTCTGGGGCCGCTTGCAGCCGTTGTTGTCTAGACATCCCTTTGGGTACTTTTAACAACCTCAATAACTCCTGCAGTATTAGATCTTCCCGTTGCACTTGTTTCCAATCTATATCCGACTCGGAGATCTCCGCTTCGTTAGCCAATGCTGTAAGGGGCCTGGAATGTCCGATTTGCCAACGATTTCGTTGAGGTTTAGGAGTAAAAGCTGGTAATTCGATTACTTCATTTTCGTCCGCCCCCTCGGGTAATGACGTAGTCGGCAAGCGAGATAATGCATCTGCATTAGCGTTAGCTTTTCCGCTACGGTAGGTGATAGTGTACCGGAAATTGGCTAGTCGGGACATCCAACGTTGCTCTAAAGCTCCCAAGTGTGCTGTGTCCAAGTGAGCTAGAGGATTATTGTCGGTCACAATTGTAAACGTAGTGGCAGTCAGATAACTTCGAAATTTTTCTGTTACAGCCCAGATCACAGCCAGCAATTCGAGTTTGAACGCACTGTAATTTTCCGAGTTCCTTTCTGTTTTTTTCAAACCTCGGCTAGCGTATGCAATAACTCGCTCTTGGCCATCTTGTATTTGGGCTAGTACAGCGCCCAACCCGTGATTACTGGCGTCCGTATATACCCTGAAAGGCTGTTCATAATCCGGGTAGGCCAGAAGAGGAGCGTTGACCAAAGCAGCTTTCAATTGTTCGAACGCCAACTGATGGGATTCCAACCAGTCCACGGGTATGTTTCCTCTCCTTTCCGTTCCCGACAAACCTCGGAGTAGCGCATGCAGCGGAGCGGCTATCCGTGCGAAATGTCGAACAAACCGTCTGTAATATCCTACGAAACCTAAGAAGCTCCGTACTTCTTTTACAGTTTTTGGAATGGGCCATTCTGTTACTGCACTGACTTTCTCTGGGTCCGGATGAACTCCTTCTGCGCTCACGACATGCCCTAGGTAATGCACTTTTGGCTTCAATAGGTGACATTTGGCTGGGTTCAATTTCAATCCATGCTCTGCTAGCTGAGTGAAGACTTCTTTTAGATGTTCCAGATGCTTTTGGTAGTCAGCCGAAAAGATGATGATATCATCTAAGTAAAGCAAGATCATATCAAAGTTGCGGTGGCCAAGACAATGTTCCATCAACCTTTGAAACGTGGCTGGAGCGTTGCATAGCCCAAACGGCATGCGTTCGAATTCAAATAACCCCATGGGTGTCGTGAAAGCCGTTTTCTCTCTATGTTCAGGGGCTACTGGAATTTGCCAGTATCCGCTAGTGAGGTCTAAAGTGGAGAAGTATTGGGCTGTTTTTAATGCCGTCAATGATTCTTCAATTCGGGGCAGTGGATATGCATCCTTATGAGTGATATTGTTCAGTTTTCTGTAATCCACGCAAAACCTCAAGCTTCCGTTTTTCTTTTGAACAAGTACAATGGGGGCTGCCCAGGGACTATGGCTCTCTCGGATTACCCCAGACTGTCTCATATCCGCCAACATCTCTCGCACTGGCTGGTAAAGTGCCGGTGGCAGGGGCCTATGTCTCTCTTTGATAGGTCTGTGTTCTCCGGTCGGGATGTAGTGAAACACGTTCTCTGCTTTCCCGAAGTCAGTGGCGTGTTGACTGAACGCCCGGGCGTACTCCTTCACCACTTGAATCACTCCATCCTTATGTTCAGGTGGAGTATTTGGATCCCCGATTTGGATGGTATTCCACCACGATTTTTCCTTTGCTTCTTCCACTGAAGGGACTCTGACGGCCTGTTGCGGGGCACTCAAGGCTCCTCCTTCAAAGATATTTTCAAAGTTTACTTCGGTCAGTTTGGCGACTGGACAGTTCTTATATAACTTGACCGGGAAGCTATGAGGGTTCAGGACTCGCACCATCACCTGACCTTGGTGCACTCTCGCTACTGCTCGGGCTACCGCAAACGGGTACTGTCCTTCGGGATCATGGGGTTCGATCATGGCGTCGTAATCTCTTCCACCCACTCCGAACCGGGCTTTGCACTGTAACATCATCTCAGAGTTTGGCCGGATCAAAACGGGTGTTCTATCGCTAACTCGAGCTTTGCCGACCTCTCCTTGATCGTTAACAAAGCTCTTCACTCCTTTTAGCCATCTCACTGTCTGCCACAACGCTTTCCTTTCTTCCCTATCAGCTTTTCCCATCTCCGTCTTCAGCATCTCCACTAGTTCCTCTGGGCAATGTCGCAGGACATTCATACCCAGTATGATCGGGGGTAACTGTTCATTACGTCCTTTGGTGACTAAACACCCTTGGTGGGTAAGGAGTATTTTCCCAATGGTCAGGTGGGCCTCCCAATAACCGCAACACTCGATTTCCTGTCCATTGCTGGCTAATAACTGGAGCCAGTTATCCGGGGGAGTCATGATGTCTTCCGTGGCCCAGTATTTTTTTAATTCACTAACTTGAATAGTAGTGACTTGTGATCCCGTATCTAGGAGCGCTGGGATCTCAATTCCGTTCACCAGGATCGATACATGGGGGCATGCTCCTACATAACGGGACCACCATTTGGACGGGGTTGGACCTACTGGGGCAGATTCTCCCGAGGGCGGGTCCTTGGCCTCGGGTCTTCCCCGTTTAAATCTTCCTCGGTACAGTGTCGTTCAATGTGCCCACTCCTGTCACATCTTCTGCAGATCGGGCTGCCTTGAGCATCAAAACGGTCAGTGACTCGTCGGCCCCTCCCAGACGTGGTGGCCCACTGGGACCTGCCCCGGAAACTTGATGCGGTACTCTCTCCTCGACGTTTGAGTATCATCTGCTCGTCGGAGATCTCTTATTTCTTTGCCCATTTCCGCCAAACTCTTTGTAATTAAGTCTAACTTTTCTGACAGGGGACCGGAGTTATCTCTCCCTGTCTGCACCTGTTGCGTAACGGACCCCTTTTTTTCACGGGTAGGTACTTTACGAATAACTTCCTCTTCAGTTTCCTCGTCTTCTTCTTCAGAATCTGTAGTCACCTGACTTTCTTCCTCATCATACTGATTCATTCCTAATATTTGGAAGATGGCTTCTTTAAATTTAGAAAACGTGCCGCCTGGGTTCTGCTTTCTCCACATCCGGAGCTGCGCACGGATTGCTTTATCTCTGGCCCCTTCCACAAAAAGATTGATGAGAGTTTCATTTTGCTGTCCTTTCTCGCTTGGTTCTACTGCCTGTATGGCGTGCGAAGCCTCTTGTAATGCCAAAGCAAAATCTCTTAATGACTCTAGTGGCTTTTGCTTCCGTGAGTACAGATCCCCTTTCAAGTCCGCCAGGGTTCGTGCATCAAACACACTGGCCAATTTCTTAAATATGTCCTGTACGGTGACCTTCCGCTCTCCAATCCAGGCTTTCACTTCCCTTCTCGCTGGCCCCTTTAATTGTCCTAATAATATCTGGACTTGCTGGGTGTTGCTCACGTGGCCCAATTCAAACATGGATTGCATCCTATCTTTAAAGTCCCGAAAAGTTGTTGTTCCTGCCCTGCGCTTATTTCCAGAATATAAGGGCAACCATGGCGCTCCAAAATAGTATGGCATGGTGATAGCCGACTGTTCAGCCATTTCTTCTCTCCTCCTAACGGCCATACTTTCCGGGGACGGAAGAACTCTCCTCTTCCCTGATTTAGGCGTTGGTAGTTCTGAGTCTGCCATCTTAACTTTACTTGGTTTATTACCTTCTTTTGTTTGTATCCTGTTCTGTATCCTGTTCGTGGACGCCACTTTTGTTATATCCCAGGTATCTTCTCAATAAAGGTGCACTTGCAAGTAGTAGAGTTAATGATATGTGATTTATTCACTATCTCACCGATGGCGGTACAATAGATAGTTTAACTTGGAGGATACGTAATGATAAGTATATTGATCCTCGTATAACAATATTTACATAACCACGCTCATTGCATTGAATTTATACAGACAATCTCCACAGTAAACGAATATTAAGATTGAAAATAATTAATGCAATACACAGTAAACGTTTCTATTTAGTATATATCTATGCTTTTGCACTGAACAGTAAACTATGCACTAAACTTTCCTTTCTGTCTTCTCTACAATAACTCAATTAATACTTTACGGCATCATCTATCTATTCCACTTTAGATAATAAGCAGTCTTCTTTACCATTACTATAACATTGCTACTTTTGTTACAATTGCGCTATAATGAGCTTACAATGTTGCTCTTACTCAGCCAGCACAGTCTATACAGTCTTACAATTGTCCTGTGATTGGTTAAGTTCGGAATGACAGTTCAGTTAGCTGTATTATATCCACCTAATGCCAGTGTGTAATATCCTCCCTGTCTTCTATTTACAGTGGCGTGATAGGAGTATCCCGGCTAATAGAGGATTTTGCTCTAGGCTTTCGCTGGACTCTCTGCTCAGGTATGTATTCCCTGCTGCTCAACGGTTCCTTCTCCCTATGGCAAAAGTATGTGATCCTCTTCCCCTAAACTGCACTTAACTGCTTTTTAACGTGCCTTACACTGTCAAGTATGCTTACAGGCTCTTTGTTGTTCCTCCATTAATCTCTCGCGATAGGGGTTGCTTTCCTCCTCTTAGGGGACTGCTCCCTCCTGCTAAGAGGCTATTGCAAGCGTGGGGCTGAGATGGGCGGCTGAGATGGGCGGGTGAGATGGGCGGCAGTTGCTGTTCGGGGCCCCGCCTACAATGGCCGCCCCTCCTTTCCTCCTACCTTGGCGCCGCCCCGATGCTGTACTGATCCGGCGCTGCACCTCAAACTGGCGTGGGGCTGCCGGATACTTGCTGCTGCTGACCCCGGACGGTGTTCACTGCGCTAGCTTCTGGATGCGACGTCAGCTTCTATTGTCCCGGACGGCCTGGTATCCACCATTTCTCCTTCGGCGGCGACGTCTTCAGGGTCTCGACCGCACTCCCAGGACCACCCAGGACGGGAGTCACACCTCCAGGCGGACCAGTGTACAACGCCGGCACACCGATCACCGGAAGCTGCGGGAAACCCACTCACTCCACTCGACCAGGTAAGTATCGGTGCTGCGTCACCTTCTCTGTCTATATCAGCACTCGCTGCTCCCGTATCCTTACTTCTTCAACTCCGGCGTTACTGGCTCTTAACTGACACCTTGGGCAGCCTTATATCACTTTGCTGGCAGACTCGTGCCCTACAACTTTATTGTTTCTGTCCCTGCCACCCCATCAGTCTGTCCTCGCATCTGACATTAACCTCTCAGTGTCCGGAGGCTATTTAATGAACCTATCTTGTTAATGTCTTTGATGTGGCTGTCAGAGCATACTCTCCAGGGCTACCATGGGTACACCTATTCATCTTACAGTGTATTGCCAGCATTTACTACTGATAGTTTCAGGATATTATACATACATATAAAAAATAGAGTTCCCTCCTCTTCTGTAGCTTGCATTATTTTGATACACTTAACCTTCATACAGTAAACCGTTCCTATCTAATCACATCCCCACTGTACAGTCCACACATATCCACTCTTCTTTTTCACATTTTCCATCCTCCTGACCCCTGCCAAACTGCTGGGTCACCGTATCATACAGCACACCAGGAACCTTTGCATTCTGGTGGAACTACTGCAATAAAGAATATCTATCCTTGTGTATCAAGGCCTAGATTGTAAGCTTGCGAGCAGGGCCCTCATACCTTTAACTGTCTGTAAATACCCAGTTTGTTGTATCAACGTCGCCTTTTGTAAAGCGCAACGGAATATGCTGCACTATATAAGAAACTGTTAATAAATAATAGATAAAATACACTGCCTGCAGCTGAACACCATGCTGATGGCACTGACTACACAGCACCATGTAGCCCCTCCCCCAGCTCAGACTCCACTCTTCCTGTCAATTGTAAATTGTACAGCTTGCAGTGCACACATGCTATGCTGCTGTCAATAAAGGCTGGGGGCCCTCTGAAAGTAAGGGGCCTGGAGCAATTGCTCCTTTTCATCATCACCACCACCACACACTCACACAAAGTTGGCTCTGTACACAGGTGCAGCTTCTGCCATTTATCCTCTTCAGTGGTAATCCCGAGAATTTTCCAGGCTATGCCTCAGTGCCCAGACTGGCAAGCCGAGAAAATTCTCAGGATTGCCGCTGGTTAGAGCCAGGCAGCGCCACTGAACTGGTGGCTGAACTCAGCTTCAGTAATGCCCGTCTCCGGCTGCTCGGCGGCGTGTCCCCTGACTGGGTGTGTGACAGTCTGCATCAGCGACATAACACCAGTTCCCAGGGGGCAGGGCCGGGTTGCCGGGAGGGGCAGCGGCTGACATAGTGTTCAGCGGCGCTGCCCGGACCCGGGACACAGCATGGTTGGGTTTTTTAAGGTATCGCTCCCTCTAAAAAACTCACCCAGTGGGGAGCGCTACCTTAAAAAAAAACACCACTGAAGGGGTAAATAGTAGTGTTCCCTCTGGCAGCGCCCCACTAAAACAGCCTGCCTCCTCCTCTTATGGTGATACCGAGGAAGCCCGGCGCCGCAGTATATAGTGGTGCCCGGCGCTTCCCTGGCAGTGGAGAGCCTTCAGTGTGGCCAGGCCCCCCCTTCAGTGACGACGGCGGCCAGGCCCGCCCCTTTTCATCACGGCACGGCCCTGGCACGCCCCTTTTGTGACGGCGGCGGCCCGGGACCGCCCAGAACAGTGACATCGGTGGGCCCGGTCTGCCCCTTTGACGCTGCCCCCGTGCAGCGGCGCCCTGCCTGCCCCTGTTCCTAGAAGGAACACTAAATAGTGTTGTACACATAGGCACAATCTCCATACCTTGTATCTGCTCAGACTTTAAATCGCTGCCAGAAGATATGTGGTAAAAGACATAACTCACAAAGGTTTATGGCAGGGGTTCCCAATCTTTTTTGAATCAGGGCACCTTAGAGTATCAGAATTTTTTTACGGATTCTTAGGGTCAGTTATGTGGTAAAGGGCAGGATTTGCTTCGGTTTGTACACATTAATAATTTGAGTTGGTCCTGTACCACCAACCCAGGACACCACTGCATGTGTCCCGAGGCACCCCAGGGAGCCTAGGTGCACAGTTTGGGAACCACTGGTTTATGGTATAGGGGGTCGACAAGGTCTAAATTGACAGTCCCTAGGTCGAATACTAATGGTTGGCAGTGACTAAGTCAACACATAAAAATGGTCAACACAAGCTTAAGGTCGATATGAGCATGGTCGACTGGAATTTTTCACTGTTGGACACAACATAAATGTACTGCATCTCCTCGCATGCCTCTCTGTGATCGTCACACTATAAAATTCATGTTCTATGCCTACTTGGATAGTAAAATATGAAAAAAAAAACATGAAAAACTTGTGTCGACCTTTTGACCGAACATGTCCATGTCGATGTTAGGCTTGTATTGACCTTCTGTCATTTGATGACCTAGTCTCTGTCGATCAAAAGTTGTTGACCAAGGGACCGGATGCCCTCACTTTCATACTCTCCTGCAAAGGATGAGAGGCTCCCCGGGGAAAGTGGGCAAATCTCCGGGACTCACCCACTCCCCACCACCAAGCTGCCCACTTACCGAGTAAAGCAGACTGGCTGATACAATTCGAACTGAATCGCATTAAAATAGCCGTGTCCCGTGCAGTACAATGCCGGCAATCTTGACACTGCATCGCGGGGACCCGACTATGATGATGCAATGGCAAAGCCGTGCCCCCAACCACAGAATTCCGCTGCCATGTCAAGCCCCCCAACAACTATAACAAGCCACATCCCCCATCTCGTGTTACTGTGCTGACCTGGCCGCCCTTTCCGGTAGGTACAGCCAGAAAGTTGACAACTATGGAATGTGTTCTACTGCCATTCAAGTTTGATGACGCCATGCAGTGCAAGTCAATATTGCCAATTTGCAGATTCCAAGATTAATAATTTAAGCATATCGACATCATAAATGTTATCTATCTGCAGTCATCATTCGTAATGGTGACATTGTAACTGCATACCCAAAGCCCTACCATATTGCACAACTATTTCATCAATTGTGCTTACAGTCCCCATCCCCATGCACTAAAGTCCAATTAATTCAGGAGTTAATTAACCTAAAATTATGTTTTTACCAGGCAATTCTGCAGAAACATGAGTTATTTTTAAATGCATTAGGGACTTTAAATCCTGTTGAAAGCACCCAGATATTACTACTGTGGGCATTCATCTTATTCACTATATTTTCGATCCGGTTATGAAGTAGTAACCAGTTCAAAATCATTTTTATTGAAAAGGATTAGCAGCTTTTCTGGGGGGCATTTTCTATCTTGGGACCATCAGTCCTCCGTATAGCTGGAGAGAAAACATTGAGATTCAGAGAGAACAATCACATTAACCAGATGAAAACCTGATTTACGACTGCTATTTATGAATGCAATTGACTTTCACTTGCATATTACACAGATCTATGTGTGCTGTACATTACCAATCCAATTCTACTCTATGGACTCTTATGATTACATAAAATTGTAAGTTAAATTCAAGTTACATGTAGAGTTCTTTGATACTACTTACAAAAATAAATATACTTTTCTAGTGTTTATATGGAGTGATAACCTGTAATTGCTGTATACATGCAAACATTAACACATTAATAGGTAAACTTGGAATCTGATGGCAGATGAGAAGCTCTTCGCCCATCTAGTCTGCCCGCAACATTCCCTGTCCAGTTTATTTTTCATTTATTTGCAGTTATTTATATAGTGAAAACCAATTCCTCAGCACTGTACGTTAAATAATTGACCATTCACATAAGTCTATGACCAAATCTATATTCCCTGCTACATGAACACACATACACAGGAGACTCCTTGGAATAGCAGTGACCCCCCACCCCCCTGACCCCCCTGACTCCCTGAAGAGCCTCCCTCATTGCACCTAGCCCACATTATGTAGCTGATGCATTTTTGGAGAAAACTAAAGATATATAGATTCAAATATATCAGTGCAATTTCCCGGCATTGCATATAAAGCACAATGATCCATATGGCTGTATGCATTTTACATAAGGTTTCTCATGGCCACTTATATGGAACCACTTGTAAAATATAATACATGAACAAGCCCTGACACGTATCAGTGTCTGTTCTTCAACAAGTACAGTAGATCTCACTAACTGCTTGGGTGTGGTAGAACACACCGACAGTTGGGATTCTGACAGTCATTAGCCCGACGTCTGAATCCCGACTACCCGGACTCAGACAGTGGGGGGAGTGCAACAAAGCCCCTATGTGGGCGCAGCGGCTCGCTGCGCTCACCACCTGTTTTATTCACCCTCTATGGGGGTAGTGGACCCCCACGAGGGAGAATACCCACTGCCCGTGTGTCAGGCTTTTAGCAGTTGGGATTCCGACGTTGGGGTAATGACTGTCGGAATGCCGACTGCCAGTGAGTCCTCCGGCACCCAACTGCTTTGGGGCTAAACTACATTTGGATGCAAGTAAATTTCGGACAAGCCTCTCAAATGTAGTAGTGCACGTCTAAGCACTAGGTGTCACCTTCACAATCTCCTTGAGATGATTTTTTTAATAGTAGGCAGGTATGAATTAACCCACAGGTTGTCAAAGTCAGTCCTTAGGACCCCAAACAATGCATGCATTGCAGGTGTCCTCACAGAATCAAGTGAAATAATTAGCTCCATATGTAGATCTTTAAAATGTGCCAGTAATGAGTGCACCTGTCGGGTGACCTGGAAAACGTGAACTGTGTGGGGTCCTGAGGACTGAGTTTGAGAACCAATGCAAGACACCAATCATGCTGTGATAGTTCCTATTCTCTTGTGTTTCCCTATTTCCCTATAGATTGTAAGCTTGCAGCAAGGCCCTCCTACCTCCACGTCTGTTTGTTGTTACCCAGTTTGTTCTTTCATGGTCTACAATTGTAAAGTGCAATGGAATTTGCTGCGCTATATAAAATACTGTAAATAAATAATTGCATTTAGCATATACTTAAAAAAAATGTATATAATTAATAGAGGAAGCAAAAAAGTAATACACTATACTTGGGGGGGGAAAGTGTGTCTACAAAGAAGAAAATCCTTTGTGCTCAGGCATAAACTACATTGTTGTACTGTTTTATCCCCTCCCTAAGAGAAAGAATTTTCATAATATGCGAATTTTTCATAATATATTCAAGAACTTTTTAATATGCGTGTTTTCAGAGAAGCAAAACTTGAAAAGACAATAGCTCATATTTCCTTTCTAAACATACTATATACAATTTAGCAATGTAAATCTGTCATTTCAAGTGCTTTTTTAAACTCAGGAAATTCAGTAGAATAGTTCACAGCACACAGAAAATAATGCGATTTAAACTACCATTTGCAGTCTAAACACACACCTCCCAACCAAAGCGGGAACATTCCAGTTTTTACGGGCCCGGCAGTGTCCTGGCAGTGTGCGGCGGGGGTGGGATCAGTTGGGAGTGCCGCCTGTCACCCAATAATAGATGCTGTGCACAAGTCTATTCATGCCCCCACAGTGGTGAAACCGGGGGCATGACTGCATTTTCCTAGGAACGCCTAGCGTTTTTTTCTGGCACGTGTGTTTTAATTGGCACTCCCATTACACTGCCGTTTACCACACCAAGACGCCGACTTCTTGTCAATCACCTTATGTACAACTAGCGAAGGAAAAAAAGAAGCAGGATTTCTTTGCTAGCAGACATTGCGATTGATATTCATGCACAGTACATTGATAATCGATCGCTGTGTGAATTCGCACAGCACCGATCGGTCTGAATCTGGCCCACTGTCCAATCACCTACCATATAGACATGGGGGGGTCATATGAATCCCCCACTGACCTGCACTTTTGGTATCACCCACCAGCAAAACGTGGACAAAGTGAAGCACAACCTAGACATCCGCCGCAGAACTGGATGACAGTACAATTTGCATAAATTAATAATCTTTAGTAAATATCTCCATAAAAGGTGCCATGAAAAATACTCTAGGGTGCTGGACTTAAAGCAACCAATTTCCATTTGAACTTTTTAATACAGTATGTATATTATCATTTATTATTATTAAGTAGACAATTTATTTATTATTAAGTAGACAATGGGAAGGTCGGCATGAGTTTTTATGTGCTGAATGTCGATGTAAATCGACATGGACACCGTATCAGTGTACCGCTGCACTCGCCATACTTCGGGCACGATGCCTTGCTGCGCTTGGCACACTATTCTATTCTTCCTCCATGCCCTAGTGGATGGTAGGGTATGAAGTGCCGCCTGTGGTTTTTTAAGTGAAAAACTCATGTAGCCCTTTTAACTGCTGACCTTCCCATTGTCTACCTAATGCTTGTGTCTACTTTAGGTCTTTTGACCTATTTCATGTGTCGACATAATCCATGTCGACCTTCAGTAGTTGACATAATGTATGTCAACCTTCAAAGAGTACTACAAAAAAAAGGTACTTGTTTCCTAGCACGGCGCCCATCGTATCGTATACCATAAGCCTTACAATGGTATGCGATGTGATGGCACCCGATGTTATACAATTTAATCATTTTAAATTTTATAAGCACCCTAATGGGTGTTTTCAATGTTAAATGGCCCCCTATAAGATTATAAATTGTATAAGCACCATAATGGGGGCTTACAATGTTATAAGCACCCCCACGCCACTCCCAGTATCAACGCCAACCTGAAGTGGGGCGAGTTCAGCAGTGCGCGTCCTCTGACCTCTTCATACCCCCACTATCCACGTCAGCGTGTAGTTGAGGTTAAATAGTGTGGCGAGCGTAGCGAGCCACCGAGCCCGAAGCGCGGCGATGCGGAATACATGTAAAGTAATACACGTCCGCTCGCCACACTATCTAAACGTGGATAGTGGGGGTATGAAAAGGTCGGAGGACGCGTACCACTTCGCTCACCACGCTTTGGGTTGGCGTGAGGGTGCGTTTAACATTGGAAGCACCCATTAGGGTGCTTATACAATTAAAAATCGTATATGGGGGGTCAAAATCGCATCGCATGCCATATAGCCATATACAATGCATAAGATGCCATACGATTAAAAATCGTGGGCACCGTACTAGGAAACAAGTACCCCCAAAAAGATATACCCTAAGTAGATTCTGATCAGCTGCAATTAGTTAAAACCCTTTCTGTACACAGTTACAGTACATGTACAGGAGAACAGATTTCAGAAATGTAATGGCGCCTACCCCAGCCCTTAAACGGGTGCCGGACAGCTTCCCAACAGTCATTTCCCCGACTGCGGGATCCTGACAGTGAAAAACACTCGGGGTCCCGAAGGCAACTGGCTATTCTCCCTCGTGGGGGTCCAATAGCATAGTGCCCGCAGTGTGGCGAGCCCTCAAGGGGCTTTGTTGCACTTGCCCCGCTGTCTGAGTCCGGCCAGTCAGTATCCCGATGTCAGGCTAATGACTGTCGGGATCCCGACTGTCGGGAACATATACCACACCCCCCTTAAACTGCAGTCACATTTTTGTGATGGAACTGCAGTTTAAAGGGTCACATACACGCAAGCATGCGGTAGCATAAGGGTGGCCCCAAAGGGGTACAGCATGTGGGGGCATCAATGGGATGTCAACTTGGCGTTGCAAGGACGTTGACTTGGCATTGCGCAGACACACCTCCATTGCCCAGACCATTTTTTTTTGGGGGGGGGGGGAGGGGGGGGCATGGTGGCTGAGTGACATCACACACAGGAATGGTGACCCAAAAGTTGGTGACCCTGCATCTGGCTTCACAGCTAGGCTGTGCAGTGAGGGGCTACTAGTATCAGGTGAACGCTTCACTATGTAGCAAAAATGTTACAATTGCGTTGTGGGGTGGCACCTGACATTCCGGGGCAGCCTTGCCATATGTTGTATGCCCCCACTTGCTACCGAAAGCAGTTATCATTTTGCAAAACATCCAAGGTCCATGCACATAATGTGAAAGCAATTGCAACTAACTTGCAGCATGGTGGACTGGAGCAGTGTACCATGCCCTCCTACCATTCTGAGCTTAAAGCTTTCAGATGCTTTATTAAAACAACAGTAGCCCTAGAAATGGCTATCATTTCTGGTGCGTACATTACAAAGTGTAGACTGCCATAATAATTGATGCAAAATATAGAACATACATTAGGTACAGAAACTTGTCATTGTTTTCCAATTGTGCTATTTTGCTTTTGTATGGTTACTGTAGTTTAGCAGTAGTTATATATTGCATATTGTATAGAGGGGGGGAAAATGGGGGGTGGGGTTTATCAAATTGAGAGATAAATTTGTGAGAGATAAAGAACCAGCTAATAAGGTTTCACCTTACAATTTACAGACTGTGTTTGAAAAATTACAGAAGCTGATTGGTTAGTATTTTATCTCATAATTTTCTCTCTTGTGTAACCTTGATAAATACCCCCCCCCCCCCCCCCCCCCCGCCCCCCAATGTGACAATATGTATATGTATATACTATTGTAAGTGGCATTGGCTATAATGCATTCCAGACTTATTTTTTTCCACATTAAGGAATTTCTTGGTTTGTAACAACTGTACTGCACAAAAAGACTCTAAAAACATTTCACATTGTAAGGAAGTATGGGAGCCCATTTCTTTCCTACACTGAGAGGAAGTATGCCATTGCTATCATTACCATCTCATATGCATTATACTTATGGTTCTTGGACCTATGATATTTATTATTTCAAGAATGACAGACTTTATTATTTCAAGAATGACAGACTACTGGAATCGCATCTAAAAATACCTGCCAAACAGGTGCAGTAATTGTGATGCATGCCAGTTAAAAGTGTCAGAAAGTTGAACCAGAGATAGCAATCATTGGCACCAAACTATATGTAATACAACTTAAGAAATATCCAATAATGGACACTCCCATTCCCAACACAAACAATCTGTACTACATGTAATTAATATACCAAACACCTGTAAGTACTGGATGTGAATTTAACTCTAACAGACATTTCTGGAATAAATTACTTGATTTGCAGTGTCGGTTATCCTACAGAATTGTTTTAATCAATACTGACAAATGGTCATTTTCCCAATCTTGTAGTCTCAGTAAAAAGCAAATATTGTACAGTACATAAATACGTAGCAGGGTGAAGAGAACATTATTGGCGAACATTTCTCCACCTCCGATTTAAAAATTCTAAAGCAAATAATGAAACCGCACATAGCATAATAAAACATAACAATCTTACCATTTAAACTTTGCCAATGCCTTAGAAAACTCCAAAAACAACTATAATATTACTAACTTTAACTGCAGTATTCTGATATACAGACTAATTATTTTCAGCTGAATAAAGACTTAAAACTTATGCACTCATATTTATTCACACACTATGGAAACATAATATTAATCCAGCCTACAGTAATACAGCGAAAAATGGATTAAAGTCTTTATAATCGAGCATAGATAGGAATTTGCGACTGGCCTAATATCTTAACATACTGCTGGTATGGCATAAGGATGACATTGCAGCTGACTTAGCAAAATTAATTGCACATTTCTCCAGCTCGTTTTGCAAAGCAGCTGCAAATAAATGACTGATTGGGCAATTAAGTCCTGTAGCCTGGTAAATCAGCTGCAGGTAACAATCCACCTAGCAGCCTGAACTTGTCAGACTGTATCTTCCATACAACTCAAAGGATCCAGTAAAAACAATTCAGATGGTTAAAAATCATATGTTCTGGGCTTCCAGGTATTCAATCTATATTAAGCATTCACCCATTTACCCCATGCATTTGCACAGCACTGCAGCGGTTAATGCATTACATGTAAACAATAAGAAGTTAGCTCTTAAGAAGCAGGTTTTTCGTCTTCATAGAAATCCTGTGCCAATGGTGATCCAATGCTATTCTGATGGGTAACTGGTATGGACAGACCTTGTGAAAAATGCCCATTCAAAGAATGTCAAATGTCATAAAGCATACAACTTGCAAACTGCAATACACAGGAATATGCTTGCCTTATAATGATGATGTAATAAAGTTTATTATGGCTTTTTGAGAGAGAGAGAGAGAGAGAGAGAGAGAGAGAGAGAGAGAGAGAGAGAGAGAGAGAGAGAGAGAGAGAGAGAGAGAGAATGTATTCATACACAAGGCTTTATGCACCACAGGAAAAACATCACTGAAAGAGGCAGAATTGCATGTATGTATGTCTGTACAGTATGTATGCATGCCAGATGTGTTCAGCATAACATTTTCTGCACATTCCCAGCCAAATCCCAGATTCTTACACCATGACATCACTCCCTCTGTGTTATTAGTTACAGATCCAGCCTCATGCAGACACACAAAGCACACAGGACCCTATACTGATAAACATATAGGAGGGTTCTTTGTTTCTAGTAAACAAACCGTCTGATTCCAGTTTAAGTGCATGGAAAGGATGCAGCAGCTGGCAGCAAGAGACGTCCCGCATAGCAGCTCCAGCTGTCTCTGGCTCGTAGTGGACGTTACCTGGGTGTCAGTGTGCCCGGCTGCTGCCCAGCTCCTGCATGATGATATCAGCAGCGCTCAGTGCTGTGCAGGCAGCAGCAGGCGACAAGCAGGAAGCAGTAAGTGGCTGCTTTGTTCTGCCTGCAATGAATCACAGACAGACAGGCAGCCCAATCACAGCATCCTCCCTACCAGTCTGCCTCCTTCACTCAAAAAGTAAATCATTGTGTATCCTACATCCTAATCCCCGGGAGATCCATCAGGATGACCTGGTACCCGGTCCTCACACCAGAACCTGTACTGTATGTGCTGATACTGGGGGGTGGGGGGATAAAAGCCCTTTTCTGTGTATATAGGCACTGGCAGCTTCTCTAATTCTTTACGCGGATTTCCTGGAGCACTGCACAGTCCGTGCACGGTCACAGTATGTGGCAGCATTATACTGTCACACATAGGTGGTGGGCGGGGGGTACTGCCTCGGGGGCATTGTGTATATGATTGCCCAGGCTCCTGCACATGGCATGGCTCGCATCAACACAGACGGGGGACTGTGCTCCAGCAAAGCACGCAATTCAGCTGCACCAGTAAGGTGCTGCCGGGTTTAGGGTGGCAGTGTCAGCTATGCCAGGCAGCCGTAGGGCAGGAAGGTGCCAGTCCCGCGCACGGTGACGATCTGAAAGACACTGCAGGGATGGCAAGTAGTGAATTGGGAGTAGGGACTATCCATAGCACTAATGTATCCCACCAGTGTCATGTTGTCCCCATGCATTGAATGAAGTGTGTGCATACAGGCTGCTGCTGCTGCAGGTATTCTGGGTGTTCTAGTGTAATGGGGCCATGTAAGCAGCTATCATCCGTCCGTTGTCCGCAGCGGCCCGGGGCAGATACTCCCATCACCTGTAAGCAGAGGGCACACTCACCTGGCTGGCCTGCGGGGGCTCCTCACTGCTGCCCGCCAGCACCACTGTGACAGCTCTCAGCGCTGCGTGCGTGTCCGGCTGATCCCAGCTGCTGCCGCCACAGATCAGGGAGAGGAAGGGGTGTTGCTCCCCTCCTTCTTCTTTCTGTAAACTTACTTGTGACAGCTCACAGGCAGTACTACTGCTGCTGTTGCTGCTGCTGCTGTGTGGCGGCCATAGAGTAGTAGCTGCAGCTGCCGCCGCCCGGGGACACTACCACGGTTTGTTTATGTGAATACCGACACTTCTATTTTCTATTGCTGGAATATCCGGTAACTGAGCGTCTGTTTATAACAAAGAGGTCTAAAAGGTGGGCGGAATACGTGTTGGCAGCAGCACCACACCCGCCTAGGGCGGCAGAGAAATGTTTCCTGTTTAAGACATCAGAAATATGTATGGTGATGTGTGGACATGTGATGCTTTAAAACACCTTTACATGTTAAAGAATTAAGGCCCCCATCCATCCATTATGGCCACTTTATACTTATTCCAACGTATTGCTGTGACAGATTACATAAAAAGTGACACAACGCGGCCCGGGTCATTTACCTGCGATTGCGATGTGAGGCGCATTCCCTTGCGCATCGCAGTCACAGATCCTACGGGCTGCCATGAATATAGCAGCCCATAGCCCCTGCTAGGATCGCATAAAATACATTGGGCGAGATTCACCAAACTAAAAATGCCATAAAAACCCTGTTTTGGGGGTTTTTACCACATTTTCATATGCAGCAAAGCCCCACCGCCGGGGCTTCACTGCGGGGGGTTATGCCAGTTCTATATGGCGTAACCCCATGGAAGCCTATGGGCTTCCCTTCACGTCCCCCGCTGCCCCGCGCGCCCCCGTCAATCCGCACTGCCCTCACCTGTGTCCGGGCAGCCTCCTGCTGTGCTGCCTGGACCAGTGACCTCGTCCCTGCACAGCTTCCGGGTGCAGGAAGGAGGAAACAGAGCCCTTACAGCCGGGTAAGGGTGCAGGGAGGGAGGGGGGAACCCGCTGCACATCGCCAGCCATCGCCTTTGAGTTAATAATCACATATGTTACTGCATATGTGTTTATTAAGAAATGCCAATGCCGGCGATGTGCGGCTGGGGTTATTGGAGAATCCCACCCATTGTATTGCAGTGGTTCCCAAACTGTGAGCCGTGGCTCCCTGGGGTGCCTCGGAACACTTGCAGGGGTGCCTCGGGTTGGTGGTCCAGAACCAATTCAAATTTTTTATGGCCAATGAAACAGACAAAATCAGTGCTTGGGGCTTCCAATTATAAAATATATGGGGAAACAAAAGTGAATTGTGTCCCTCACCACATAACTGATTTCATTAAAAAAAATTTTTTTTTTTTTTTTTTATTGGTAACAGGGGTGGCCCTGAAAAATATTCTGATACTCTAGGGTGCCGTGATTCAAAAAAGTTTGGGAACCTCTTGTTGTATTGTATGCAAAAGGATGCATACAATGTATCATATGCAATCCTGTTTTCCGGCAGTTGCCAGGTGAAATCGCAGGGTTTTGCATGCGAGGTACCACATGGGATGCCTCACCCTAGTGGACAGGGGCCTTTAGAATCAGGGTCATAATTAGTGATGTGCAACACACTGGCCACCAGTTGCCACCTTTATTTGGCTTGCCAGTGTACCGCCTGGATAAACGGCGCTCTCAAGTCACCATACAAGCCAAATGGGTGTGGATGGAGCAAATAAACAAAAAGTGTTGAAAAAGTCCCAAGGCGCGAACAGTCCTTGCAGCCTCCAAATGGAGGACCACTCGGTAATCCTCTCTTGCAGATACTCCAGAACAAATGTGGAAATGATGGCCCTTGACTTGTGAAGCGGCTGCGACCGCCGAAACATGTTGGCAGAGAAGTGAGTTATTTAATTTTATTCCTATTGTACTACCTGTATCTGTGGCTATTGGCCAATTGGTCACATTGCAGTTGTACCTTTTTATTAAATGTTTTTTTACTGAGACCGGTCCTCCTCTCTTTTGTTTATATATCTCTATCTATGAGGTTTACAGCTTGATTGGATTTAGGGGACCTGTTCTCTAAAGAAACTGCTATGTGCTTATTGTATTAATACCTCCAGTGAGTATGGTACACATCTATCTTGGCAAATTGGATTGTTTTATCTGCATGTGATGATGTCTGGATTAAACAGTAAAAGAAACCTTGATATGCTTTAAAGCTTCTGTTACTACAGTGAGTACGGTATGCACTAAGAGATTGCTCTCACTCATCTGGTATATTGACCTATATTGTCTACATGGGAGAACCTATAAAGAAACCTTTATACACTTGTATCACTTTATTGTGAGTTTTTCTACGAGTTTTACCTGGGATTGTTTTGCCCCATATCACCTTTACCATATTGGGCGAGATTCAGCAAGCTGAAAATGCTGAAAATACCCCGTTTTCGGGGTCTTTACCGCATTTTCATATGCAGCAAAGCCCCATTGCTGGGGCTTCGCTGCGGGGGGTTACGGCAGTTTCTATTTGGAGTAACCCCATGGAAGCCTATGGGCTTCCCTTCGCGTCCCCCGCCGCCCCGCGCGCCACCCCGCCGATCCATGCCGCACCCTCCTCACCTGTGTCCAGGCAGCATCCTGCTGTGCTGCCCGGACCAGTGATTTCCTCCTGCCTGCACCACTTCTGAGTGCAGGGAGAAGGAACCGGAGCCCTTACAGGGTGGGGGGGACCTGGTGCACATAGCCGGGGATCGCTTTTGCGTTAATAATCGCATATGTTAGTGCATATGCGATTATTAACTATGCGAATGCCGGCGATGTGCACCGGGTATTATTGCTGAATCTCGCCCATTGTGTCACTTCTTTATTTATTTCACATTTTTTTCATATCACGAGAAAAGTTATTTCGTGGGACACACAAGCCAAGCGCCATAATTTCCACATTTGTACTGGGGTGTGGATGGGTTGGTCGACCTAAAGATGGTTGACAGTCATTAGGTCAACACCGTTGGTTCGACATACAGCAAGGTCGACAGGTGTCAAGGTCAACATGGGACAAGGTCGACAGGTGGTTAGGTCGACACAAGCGTTAGGTCGACATGGTCTAGGTTAACCGTGAAAAGGTCGACATGGGGTGTTTCACAGTTTTTTGACCCGAATGGCGACATAGTCGACATGCTTGCCATGCTTCGGGCATGGTGCCTCGCTACGCTTGGCACACCATTTTGTTCTGCCACCATGCCCTAGTGAATGGTAGGGCATGAAAAGCCACCTGTCAGCACATGTCAGCTCAAAAAACATTGAAAAACCCCATGTCAACCTGTTGACTGTCGCCCTAGACCATATCGATCTAACACTTGTGTGGACCTAAGCACCTGTTGACCTTGTCACATGTCGACCTAGACACCGGTTGACCTTGCTGTATTTCGACCCAACAGTGTCGACCTAATGACTGTCGACCATCTTTAGGTCGACCAACTGACTGTATCCCCCCTGCACATGTGCAGGAGCCCTGGCAGCACATTGAGCACATCACAGGGATGGGCTCCTTTTCGGGCTCCCCTGTCTATGTGTGTTCTCATTACTTCATTCACCTAGTATAATCACCAGGAGTGCCAGAACATTTTTGGGATGGGAGGCAAGATATAATCTCAGTTTTATTGGCCCTAAATTGCCATGTGTCACCCCCCCCCCCCCCACACTTACCATTAGACAGAGGTTGTACAGTATACATATATAATGTCAAGACGGTTATCAATCCAATTGCTTGCAATGGGTGCAATGTGCTGTTGCCGCAGGGTTTCAGTGCTGGTAACGGTACTTGATCTCATACACTTTGTGAGCTTGTTTCAGCCCAGATTCACACAAAATTGTTTTGATCCCTATGGGGCGGTGAGCACTTTTGGACAATTCAGGATGCCAAACTTGTCCCATCTGCTACCGCGATGACTAGAATTGAGCCCATAGACAGACTCATGTATATACAAGCATATACATTAGAGATGTGCGCCAGACCATTTTTGCTGGATTTTCATTTTCTCTGATTTGCCATACCGCCCTTTGGGCCTTTTTGGTTAACAGGGTATTATTCACCTCATTAACAATATTTTCCAGTCATTTTTTACCACCTCGCATCCCACATTATTGTTTTATTTTTTTCACTAATACTGGCCAAAGGCGGCAGTGAGCTGATGGGTGAAAATAAGTGACAGAGAAGTGGCACAAGTATACAGCACATTATGCCACACAGTAGTGTCCATTAGTCACAGTACACCACTCAGTAGTATCCTTATACATGTTACACAACACTAGAGCCACTTACACACATTACACCATGGTAGATACACTCCTCATTTCTTATCATTCCTCCTCATCATCATTAGTACTTCCCCTGTCTACAGTGCAGCTGTACACAGGATCACGCCGCATTGCAGCAGCACAAACACACACAGGGTTACTTACACCACACTGCAGTGGCACCCACATAGGGCTAAACCACACTGCACCAGCAAACACACAGGGATACAGTGAAGGATACAGTGTGAATCAGATGCAGTGCAGCATACAGTACTGGTCACATACTGTACAGTGTTGGTTAGATAATGTTTTTAAAGTTTTTGGGGTGCCACACCCTGCACCTAGATATAGCGCTAGGGATCCCCTATATATAGAGAAGCCTTGACGCGGCTTGGGGGCATATCATAAACCTGCGCGGGTATATGTAACCAATATCGCTGAATTCTATTATCATGTAGTGTTCAAGCTTGGTTACTAATACCATTCAGTGAGCTGGGGGGGGGGGGGGAAATGTCTTGTTTTACTTACTCAGTATTAACCCCTCCCTCATGCACCTGAGTAATATTACTGAACTAATTGAGCATCTACCACTATCTGTATGTTGGTTAGATAATGTGCAAGATACTGTGCACGTCAGATACAGTGGGGGAAATTTACTAAGAAATCTAAATATGACTGATGCCAGGTACGATATTATACTACCAGCATCGGCCGTATTGTAGGGGAAATACAATTTGTAAATAGGGCAAATATACTAATCAGCCGTATTTATGGATTCATATTTCCCCAATGGTGTAGACGGCAGTATTTTTGACCATTCGTATTCGGCAGCCGTATATATGGCCCCCAAAGACAAATATAAATCATCATCATGCATGTGCAGGCTTCAGTGTAAAAATAATTTTAAAGAACAGTGTGGAGTCCCCCCCTCACGGCTGTAACCAGCTAAAGAGCTGGTTCTGGTTCTAGAAATTCACAGGTTAAAAATGTAGGGGACCCCCGGAATTTCTAAAACCAGCACCAGGCTCAAGGGCCAGTCCTGGTTCCCAAAATACAGGGGACAAAGGGGCAGATGTATTAAGCCTTAACAAGAGATAAATTGAAGTGGGATAAGGAGAGATAAACAGCCAGCCAACCAGCTCCTTACTGACTTTTTTCAAACACAGCCTGTAACATGGCAGTTAGCAGGTGATTGGCTGGACGTTTATCTCCTTATCACACTTGAATTTATCTCTTGTTAAGGCTTAATACATCTGCCCCATTATGAGTAGGGGTCCCCTGTATTTTGAGAATCGGCACTAGGTCAAAACAACCGGCAGGGTAATGCCACAAGTCATACCTGCCTACCCTCCCGGAATGGCCGGGAGGGTCCCGCAATTCGGTTCCCCCTCCTGGCCCCCCAGGGAAGGTGGGCAAGTCTCCCGCATTACGCCACAGCCCCATGCTCCCCCCTTCCCCATGGTATAAAACTCATAATTTTGCAGGTCCGTGGGGAGGGGGCGGGGCTAAAATGACGCAAATCACATAATTTCCGTCCCTCCCCCATCCGCGGACCCGCGAATGAATGTGGCTATGCACATCTGCACATCCCTAGTGTTTATTGCTTCAGAGGTGTAGCACATCTTTGCCAGCATTATTCTTTCATATTGTTGTTTGTTTTTGTGTGGAGAAACCTATGCTAAAGACACAGCCTTGTCCAGGTTGGTTATTTGAAGCTGAAAGTGCCCCCATACTGGTACTTTATATTACATTGCCTGGAGTTTGCGTGGCCATCTGCAGGGCACCTGACACAGCAGCAATAAGAAAAACCCAGGAGTGCCGGTATTTGGACTCAGCAAGCAGTACAGAAGGATTCCAAGATATTAACATGCATCTTATACAGTATGTTCTAGGAGAAACGGAAGCAGAATGCAGAGACTATACTGTAGGTTACAAACATCCATCTGAAACAAAGGTTCTGTAAAGTACAGTATGAACATAGAACATTTTTATTCATCATAATGACCTGTGATGTTTCCCATATATAGGAAATATAATCTTTTTATACAAACCTTTTTTGTTATTTGAATCTATATAACAAATGCGAGTGACGCTGGCATTTTTAGCCAATATTTTGCACATCAAAGGGTTAAAGGCTTCAATTCAATCCATATGTACTTAAAAGAAATACAAATCTATAGGTAAACCGTTTTAAAAGTAAATGAAACAACTGACTCAACATTTTTTCTTAATTGAACAGAATGCAAATGACAAACACGCACCATAGATCAAAGAAAAATGAAGGAGGGTAAGTATACTTACCTAACTCCTGCCTACAGAGCCGGCCCTAGGCATAGGCATACTAGGAATTGCGTAGGGCGTCAGGCTATACCTAGGGGCGACAGCTTTACCGGCGTCTGGACTCTCCGGAGACTAATCTGTTCTGTTCCCAAATCCCAACTTCCCAACTGGGGCCCTAGCACTGCACCCACAGCTGCAACTTCTGACTGCACTGTTCAATGTCATAGCTCACTAAAAGCATTGAATATACCCATTTATCTCCTGCTTGGTTATTGATAACTATAATTGGATATTATTACTGAGCATTAGCAAGGTTAGTGGTCGTGGAGTGTTTGAGAAGCTAGCAGATAGGGCTGTATTCAATGCTGCCGACGAGGGGGTTAAATGGCGAGGATTGATGAAAACAAGCGACCCTCGCAATTTAAATCCCGTGCCAGCTGCTAAATTTAGTGGTGGTATAATCTGCTCGGGGGCAACAAAAAAAATCTTGCCTAGGGCATCAAATTGGATAAGGCCGGCTTTGTCTGCATACCTCCCAACATGTCCCTCTCCAGGAGGGACACATTGCTCTGCCCCTGGACTTTCCTCATAACGTATGATTAGCATAATCTGTGTTGAAAAAACTTTCTTAGCAATTAGCCTGTTAGGCTGCTGGTGACACAGGTGATGGTATTCATACATTGAGAGGAAAGTCCAGGAGCAGAGCATTGTGTCCCTCCTGGAGAGGGTCCTATTGGGAGGTATGCTCCTGTCAGGATTCCCTCAATTGAGATGACGGGGTAATCTGGAAACATCATTCCTACCGCTCGTCATCTGTATGTATCACGTTGCAGCATCATTCAAGGGGGTAATAGTACTGTAGTTATGTATGTCACTTTGTATTGATTGGGAAGCAAATGCTTTAATTCAATAAAAGACATCTATAGAATATTTTATTACTTTGATTGTCAGTTTTTACAGATGGATCCAGGTAAATCCGTATCTGCACATCCCTAATACAGACTACAGGTAAGAATGGTCTATTTTTACTGGATGACCTTTGTCAGATACATATTTATACAGTCTTATTTATGGCAATTATCAGTAGTGTCCTAATTCCTTACTGCCAGATCTAGGACACAGAGCCTGCCTGTCCATATAACGTTTTAAAGCATTTCTCAGAAATGGAATAGATATTTGTCATATTAGGTTTTTCAGAATGTGTGTGACCACATACCACTCTCTCACCACAATTTAGTATAAAGTTACAACCGGGGCTAATAAAAGATTGGAAGCTTGTTTATTATAACAGTTGGAGTAGTGTATATATCTCAAATTTGTTTCTATAAATCAGTTAGAAGATAAAAAAAACCCCAAGATGAACTGTCTGCTGTGTTTAAAACGTCAGACCTGGTTCCCCTGTTGCCAAGTATTATTAACATCCCCAAAAATTGAGGATGGTGGGTCAGCATGTTTGGGGCCCTAGTTTTTCTCTCTAGGAATGCCAAAATGTAAATATGACTGTGACAATATCCAAAGGCAATTCTGCAGCTTTCTTTTTTTTTAAATAGTAACATTTTTATGTGTTATGTTATCATGCATTTGGCTCATAACTGCCTACCCTTCTGCATTCTGCAGGAGACTCCCTTAAATAGCAGCAATCTCCCGCTCTCCCTGATTAATCTAGCAATCTCCCTGATTTTATCTAACCCACATTAGACAGCAGTTACATTTTTGGGAGGAAAAAAAATAGAAATGTGAGATATATATGTATATATATATATATATATATATATATATATATATATATATATATATATACAGTGGTCGAAGTGGAAATTTTGAAGTGGGGGTATGGAAATTTTGAAGTGGGGGTAGGGAAAAGTAAAGAGTGAATATAGTGCGCACCTTCGGACACCCCCCTGTCCATCAACGTCCCCTGCCAGACTGCCCCGTTGTACAGGGGTATTACAAAAGCACAATATGTGCTGCTGAGTGATCAGAGAGCATCCTGAGGGGGAAAAAAAACTTGTTTTTTTTATCTTCAGATTAAAGTGGGGGTATGCCATACCCCCGTATACCGCCCCACTTCGACCACTGTATATATATATATATATATATATATATATATATATATATATACACATACACACATTCAAATGGAATCATCAATACCATTTCCGTGCATTGGTTATTCCAAAATAATTTTGTTTCTACCTTACTGTATAAAGTACAGCAGACCTTTTATTCAAAGGCCTAAATATTATACTATAATGGCAGGGGTATAAGGGAATGGCCCGTTTCATTTGTCTTAGCTGCATCTGTGTATAGTTTTATGGGTACTCTTTACTTAGAAGGGCGCCCATCTCGGGCATCTCGGGGATTGAATGCACTAAAAAATCGGGTGCGATCAACCGACGAGATGCCCGAGATTTCCCATAGGGAACAATGTTAAATGTCTCAATTGACCCGATTTTCCTGTTCAATGCCTCAATTGACCCAATTTTTCCATAGGAAACAATGTTAAATGGGCCACAGAGGCCAAATAGGCACCCTGAAGTGAATAATGGCCACCCGAATTGTTAACGCCACCCCACGATCAACGTCAACCCGAAGCGTGGCGAGCGCAGCGAGCCCGCGAGGGGCGGCGTTACGCGTCCTACGACCTTTTCATACCCCCACTATCCACGTCGGCGTGGAGTTGAGAATAGAAAGTGTGGCGAGCGCAGCGAGCCACCGAGCCCGAAGCGTGGCGAGCGCAGCGAGCCCCGCGAGGGGACGCGGATACCTTCACATGTATCCGCGTCCCCTCGCGGGCTTCACAGCTGTCCGCGTACCCTCGCGGGGCTCGCTGCGCTCGCCACGCTTCGGGCTCGGTGGCTCGCTGCGCTCGCCACACTTTCTATTCTCAACTCCACGCCGACGTGGATAGTGGGGGTATGAAAAGGTCGTAGGACGCGTACCGCCGCCCCTCGCGGGCTCGCTGCGCTCGCCACGCATCGGGTTGACGTTGATCGTGGGGTGGCGTTAACAATTCGGGTGGCCATTATACACTTCAGGGTGCCTATTTGGCCTCTGTGGCCCATTTAACATTGTTTCCTATGGAAAAATCGGGTCAATTGAGGCATTGAACAGGAAAATTGGGTCAATTGAGACATTTAACATTGTTCCCTATGGGAAATCTCGGGCATCTCGTCGATTGATCTCACCCGATTTTTTAGTGCATTCAATCCCCGAGATGCCCGAGATTTTTTACTAACGATGCCCACGATCAAAATCGTGGGCGCCCTTCTAAGTAAAGAGTACCGTTTTATGTTTTTATTTCAAAACAAAAAATTAATTTTGTACATTTGTTTTAAAACGAAAATGACATGTGAAGATATCATCTTGAATTCACAGTGAATTTATCAACAGTAATACATAAAACACAAAGGTATCATTTTATTTTACAGTAGATATACATATGTTGTTAGGGAACACATTTGCTCAAAGTGCCTTTAAGTTGGCCAAAAGGGATAAATAGTACAGGTTGAGTATCCCTTATCCATAGTTTCCAGAGTGTAATATTTTAGATTTTTGGGGGCTAAAAGCACTACTGGGACATCTGTATCTGGCACTACTGAGGATATGATATGTAACTGGCACTACTGAGGATATGATATGTAACTGGCACTACTGAGGATATGATATGTAACTGGCACTACTGAGGATATGATATTTAACTCGCACTACTGAGGACATGGTATGTAACTAACTGGCACTAAATATGTGCAAGTAAATGATTGATTGGCATTTAAATTTAGTTCCTGAGATAGGACACACACTTTGTTTCATGTTTTGAAACCTTGTTTCATGCACAAATAAAATATATTTGTGTGTATTTCATGTGGATGATGTGTTTATACAGCATAAATACAAGACACTTCAAAATACATCATTGAAATATAAAAAATATTCCGAAATACGGAATAATCCGTTATCCAAAATTCTTCTGGTCCCGAGCATTTTGGATAAGGGATACTCAACCTGTATCGCACATAAAAATAGAAACAAAATGAAAAGAGGAGGATGAGGGGTATGCGGTCCCAGGGTCGACAATGTCTAGATCAAAAGTCACTATGTCGACACCTGGAAATGGTCAACATACCATAGGCCGACATTGACAGAAGGTCAACACAAGCTTAAGGTCGACATTGACATGGTTAACACCCACAATGTCGACACAAGTTTTTCACAAATTTTTGGTGTAGACTGACTTGGTTCATACTGTACTATCCAATTAGGCTTAGAGCGAGAATATAATAGTGTGTCGAGTGCAACGAGACCCCGTTTCCCGAGCGCATTATCAGGGACACCACACACTTATACTGTGTCCATGTTAAAATATGTTGACATAGACATAAAAAAATGTAAAAAAGTCATGTCGACCATGTCCATGTTGACATAAGCTTGTGTCGACCTCTCGCAATGTTGACCGTTGGTATGTCAATCATTTGCAGATGTCGACGTAATCACTGTCAACTACTGGATAGCCTGCACATCTGCAGAGGCACTGAAAACTCTGCTATGACCTGACTTGTGACGATGGTACCAGAAGTACAGCAATTATTCGCTATTGGATGGAAATGATATATTAGCAGTGGTCATCCTATGCTCGGGTTAGCTACTGCCCATATTAACATATAATTGCAAATGCATTTGACAGCAGCAAGAATAAGCTAACCTGAATTAGGCCCAGGGTGCATAGAGCAATAATCTCTCTGTATAGGCTCACAATAAAGCAATAACAGCTGTGGGGTTACAACTTCATCCACAAATGGTCCTGGCACTCTGACACAAAGGGGTAAATGTACTATTTCATTCGTTGTCATTCATATTTGTATTTTTAGGATATTGAATGGCTATGTACGTATTTGTGTTGTAAAATGTACGACCGTGTATGTATAATTTACTAAGTAGTCGTATTTGGGTCATTCGTCATTTCCAATGTCTTTGCTGTTGGTCATTTATACACTATACGTTGGTAATTAATACGAATCTTAAAAAAAATGTCTGTAACTAGATCTATATCTATCAATCGATCGATAGATAGATAAGATATAAATATATATGTGTGTGTCTGTGTATAGGTTGCATACGGATGACTGGTTATCAGAATACAGATGCAGGGATCCCGACAGGGGTCAGATGAGTATACTTCCATCCTCCCTCCGCAGCCTGACCCTAACCCCTGCACCTCACCACCTACACCACTTAACCCCCGGCCCCGCAGTCTAACCATAATTCATCCTTTGAAGTGCCTAGCCCTAACCCTAACTCCCCACAACCTAACCCTAACCTTCCCTCCAGCAGCCTAACTCTAAGTCCTCCCATAGTGCCTAAACCTGACCCTCCCCCTCCTTTTCTAGCCTCAAATTAGCCGTCTCTGACATACTTAAGGTGCCCATACAGCAGTTCAGTTTGGACGCTTTCCACCCGATCCAGACAGATTAATCTGAAAATCAGATGAAAAGTGTCAAATTACATGTGTATAACCTCTGATCCAATACACACCCATGCATATTGGATCAGATATTGCAAGGCCTGTACTATAGATTTCTTGATCCTGCAGTCCTTGCTAGGGTTGCTTATCAGTGGTGTAGGGTGCAGCCAGGGCACCCAGAGCAAACTCATGTCATGGCGCCCCCCTCCCTCTCCACACACCCCCCCCCCCCCTCCCATATATACACAAACAAACATTAATAGAGGCCACTCTAACAAATAAATATATAAAATATACTCTATATATACTGTAGCCCCTATACATGAAAACTGTGCAGCCTGTCAGTAGCTCCTCCTCAACCCCCCAGACCTAAGGTCGGACAGACAGGCAGGCGGCCGCGGCGAGTGATGTAGAGAGTGAGCAGCGATGACTCACTCCATGGGGATTGGGTGAAAACTGGACGACCGGAACAGCTGCGTCTGTCTCCCTGCAGCCAGTGGCTGCTCTTGCAGTCACTCAGTCCAGGAGCAGCAGCAGCAGAAGGGTGCACTATTCCAGGAGCATATCTCAGTCCGGCAGCAGCTACGGGGAAGGGAGATGGACACAGCTGGTCCAGTCCGGCGGTCCGGTTTTCACCAAATCCCCACTCCATGCTCTCCCTGACTGGCACATGATGGCGCCCTGCAAACCTTTGACGCCTGGAGCACGAGCTCCGCCGGCGCCACCCTAGCTACGCCTCTTTTGCTTATGATACATCATATTCAGAAGGACTGAATACAATATATTGTATGTGATTCTACTGCCCAGGAAGCTCTTGGGCAGTTCAAGGGAAATCCTATGTGACTTCTTCCCCTTGATCCCGTGTGTGTGTGTTTTTACTATATTAGCCATTTCTTGTATCATTTTTGCTGAGTGCCACCATTGTGGGGATTGCATTAGACTTCCTGCTAGGAGTACTGTGGAAGGCACTGGGAATTAATTTAAGTAATGGAGTGCTGCTTCCCTGTGGGTGATTGGGTAGATAGATAGATAGATAGATAGATAGATAGATAGATAGATAGATAGATAGATATCCAGTATATTGGGTATACAGTATATGCATATATCCAGATACCTTTCCTATATCAATGTAATGTGCAAGATCAGACAGCACCCAGGAACCCCCACTCTGGAATGTCGATCTAACTAGCTGTGTCACCAGTATTACATTTTTGCTGGGGATTCCTGAGTGTCGTCTGATTTTGTGCGCACACATACACACACACAAATATAATTAATTTTATACCTTGGGGCCCTTTTTACCTCTGAAGGTTTCTGGAGAATGTGGCCTGGGAAATTCAAATGCCTCTGCTAGACACATGCTGAAAACTACTAGTTGCAAGAAAGTACAACACAGCCAGAAGTTTGTGCAGCCCAGAAACAGCACGTGAGTGTGCTGTCTTAGGTTCTAGGTCCAGTGTAATGAGGTCATACAGACGAAGAATGTTGATACGATTAAGCCGGATCTGTATGACCTCATCATCTAGCATTGCTTGTATTTTACAACGCAAACTAAATAGACAAGGCCTCCTGAGCCTCAGTGGTATCTGGCAAACCTGCTGATCATGCTCAGTTCCGTGACCCTACCATCGTCTTCTTCTGAGCTGCTGACAGTGCATCAGGTATCTCACAGCCCCAAATGTGAAAATGTCATGGGTGTGAAAAGCTGCAATGGCTGTAAAAGGCAAGAGGTATTTCTGTGCTTAATGGCTTTTTATAGGTAGCACACTTGAGCATCAATTTACTGTAGTTCAGATTTGAAATTCCCATCAAAAAGTGTTCTATTTAAAAATCCAAAAAATTCTAAAAATTACGAATGTAAAATGACCAAAATACGTACATAAACCAAAATACAAATCATTAGTACATTTGTCAATACCATTGAAATTAATGCGGATTTACGGATGTATTCTATCGATGGTGTATTTATTCGTATTTTTTTAAGTACCGGAAAATACAAACATAAAAAATACGAATCACATACACTTCAGCCTTAGTAAATTATACGATGTGTGCAATACGAATCTCTTTCACATATAATGGGTGCAAATACAACCATTCGTACCCATTCGATATTTTAACATTTTCCCCCTAAACCACTCCTACTCAGCCTATCGCTTCGCTGACTTGTTTTGCATCAGGAGAACTGGACCTTGTTCCTAGAGAATCTCTAAGAAAAGCTTTTGGGTACTGATTATTACCTGGCTTGCTGATCTCAACAAGCTAAAAACCTGGACCAGAACTGCCATACATCCTGTGCCCATGTAACAAATCACAATTACATATTAGTATGCAGCTGCAACTCTTGATGAGGCCACAGGAGCTTATTCATTGCACTGTGAAAGGTAGCAGGGGCCCCATATTAATGGGATTATCCATTATCCCTTAGATCTCTGATAGTCAAGTACTGACTTTGGCTAGTTTCTCAACTAGTTCACCAATTCATGGCATAGCATATAAATCAAACTAGGGCAGTATTCTAATCTCTCCACCACTTATTTTGGCTGTGGCTCTGTGTGGGAGTTGGGGAATGCAATCTCTATGTTGCTGCTACTATCAGCGTCCCACATGTACAATTCTACCAGCTATAATCCATAAGCACCGCCATCTTCCATCCAGCCACTCACAAGTTCCCCGGAAGTTCAGCTGTTTCCCTCCACCAAACCTAACTTTACAAGGGCTATATTTGGGAAATCCTGGCAACCAACAATCACCAGTGCAATGTCACTTCTAGTCATGTTATTAGGCTTAAGCCATACTGTCTGCAGTTAGTTAGTTAGTGCCTGCTGTCAATTGTCTCTGGTTCCAGACAGTCATGCTATTGCCAAATCCAATTCCGCTATTGTCTCCGATTCCAGCTGGTTCTCCTATTGCCAAGTACAGCCCAGCCACTATATCTGGTTCCACCTGGTTTTGCTATACCCCAGTATAGTTTTTCTATACCCCAGTCCAGCTCAGTCATTTTATCGGGTTCCAGACAGTTCCATTATCACCAAGTCCAACTTGGCCAGTGCTTCCGAATTTAGCAAGTTCTGTTGGCCAGTTCTGTTCTGTTCAGCTAAGCTCAGCTTGATCAATTATTGCCAAGTCTAATCGACCATTGCCTTTGGGGCCTGTCCGGTCCAATTATTTCAAGCGTCACTATTGTACTAGTCCAGCTCCATGATCCTTAGTTCTATTAAAGTCTATAGTGAAGACATATATCCATTCCTCTCAATTTCTACACACTGCCTCATCATCTCCTCTCACTTCTGGGACCACTCCAGGCGTCCCATGTTGTAAATATCCACAAAATGATTTTAGTACATCCAATGTTATTAACCAATATGTCTTCTGAGGAAAAAAATCTAGCTTAGCACTGTGTCATTGCAAAAACAGTTCAGTATGTTGACATGATGATAAATCACAAAAGCATGCAGCCAGCTGGATAAGTAACTGGAAATAATAACTTTCATTTTTTCAAACCCAGTGCTTCCAATCATCTCTGTGCCCAAAATGTTAAATATTTTTATTAACAAAACACAGCCAGAAGTAGCAGGCTTCAGACCATGACTATTAGGAAATAAACCCCCCAAGTGTCTCTGTTGCTGGCCCATTGTGCTAATATCATTTGTTTTGTTCTTGTTTTGTTGTTGTATAGATGAATCCCCTCTTTCACCTGTGATTGACCAACCTATTTTTTAAAGCAACTTCTATTCCGTGTATCATTGTTCTACGAGGCATACATACCTGGAGGGTAGGTTGATCCTGGTAGTGCCACATTTTAGGATCCTGGGGTGCCTCCAGGCAAGTTGGTTTTCATTTAGAAATACTATAATATATGATCCAAAGTGGTGCTGTTATCATGTAGTGCATTGGTTCTCAACCTGGGGTACTCTGCAGACCGGTTGAGGGAACTTGAAAATAATATTCGTAATGGCACAACTACATGCTTCACTTTTGTTGCCAAGGTGGGCCAGTGTGCTTTAAATGTCAGGGCCTATTTGTATCCCATTCCCACCCTCTCTCTGCTCTTCTCTCGCTCGCTGCTCTCTTACCATGTATACTGGCACCACTAACACCCCCCTCCCCCTCCCAAACCCTCTCCTATCATGGTGCCCCCCTGTCATTTTCTCCTGGATCCGCCCCTACACAGAGTAGTGCTTCCCTCTGGATGAGTTTGCTGTAGTAATTAACTGTCTTTTTGCCATTGGTTTTCAACTGAGAGAACAAAACCGTGCCACTTACACATGCAAAATCAAACTCTCTCATAGGCAGATTATGCAGTTTGAAATTACATCAGTGTTTGTCAATTTAGATCAATTTTAAAAATCAATCTAAAAAAGATAGATAGATAAATAGATTATCTGCATATTGTATTCTTTCTAATGGAATGTATATATGAATTTGTACATTGTCGTACTTTATATAGTATTGCTATTGCAGCATGCGCACTGGTTTTTAGGCACAGAAAATAGCCAGTTTAGATTTAAAAAACATGTAATATTTATAAACACACAAAAAATACACAAAAAAAATCAATGTACAATTAAAAAGAATGGATCTCATAAGGTACCGGCCGATACCAAACATAAGTAATCAGAATAAAATGACAACTTATCACAACTTATCACAGCGGCTTCTTCAAGGATCAAGTGTGTGATCCTTGAAGAAGCCGCTGTGATAAGTTGGTGGGGAAACGCGTCGATCTACAACCTATTCTCTGCCCGTAAGAACCGGCCGGGGTCCTTTTCTATTTGAGTTCTACCTGCACCCTCATGTGGAGCTTGGCTTATTTCCCAACAACCCGGTCACAGGTTTGTGGAATCTAACTGTGGGAGTACTCCCTCCCCATATACCTGCATGCCATTGAAACCAGATATTAGAGAACTTGTAAATGTCATCCTGATCTCTGGACTATCAACCAACTAATCCATTACTAACAGACTGGCTGCATTCATACTAACTATTTTTTGCATTATTTGGATAAATAAGCAAGACTCTAATTAAGTTGGAACTAACCCAAAGCAGGATCAATCCTAACTTCCATTGTGATTTTTATGTTATTATTTTCGCTTTTTTCTTTTTCTCTTTTTATTATTAATATATTCTTAGGATTATCCCCAGCACCCCAGTAGAACATATTATATTCTGATTACTTATGTTTGGTATCGGCCGGTACCTTATGAGATCCATTCTTGTTAATTGTACATTGATATTTGTTTGTGTATTTTTTGTGTGTTTCTAAATATTAGATGTTTTTAAAATCTAAACTGGCTATTGTCTGTGCCTAAAAACCTGAGCACTTTCTATTTCTGTTTGTATTGTTATTTCTATCCACAGGGACTGGTAGTCCCTATTGGTTAGCAGCTGGGTTATATTAGGCTTATGGATTGATTGATTGATTGATTGATTGATTGATTGTCTGTCTGTCTGTCATTAGCGCTACTTTATACTTCTTGTTCTCTCTATTCCAGCATGTGATGTTGATAATCCAAATTCTGCAGTAAACTGTTGCTGTTTTTACTGAATTCCTTTAACTTCCTAATTTATGATGTACAGGTATCTTCTTCTTCATTGTAAACTGTTTCTCAAGGAGCCATACACGCTCCGTTCTGTGCTCCGTCCGTTCTGTATTATGGGATGCGCGCTCCCACGCATCTCATAGTACAGTACAAAAAGTATGTGCTGCACACTAGCTTTACATCGTATCGCATCGCATTGCATGCACAATGCATGCACAAGGCATGCAATGCAATACAATGTGTACTTTAAAAGTACAGAACGGACGCCCAGAACGGAGCGTGTATGGGCTCCTTCACACTTACTCTTCTCAGAAATAAAGTGATATACTGGGTGAGCAATATGGATCAGGATAACTGTTGCTTGGTGTAACTACTGTAGGCCAGAATGTACAATAACAGTACAGGCTTTTTAAAATATTTATATATCCAAAGACCCGTCACTTGGGCATAATTATAATTACAACTTAAAATCTAATGGTTTACCTTTTATAAAGAATAAAACTATTTGGGTTATACATCAGTTCCAAATTACAGTAATTCATTTTTAATTAGAATAACAATTTTGAATAGACATCACAAATGTACTTAACGTATCTGTTTGTACAGCTTAGATAATTAGGCTTATCATTAGTATTCATGCTTGAAAATCCTTTGCACTCTCCTACAAAATCTAACATTGCAGGGGATTTATGATACACATTGTCACCGCTTCCAAATGTATTTGTGTTTTCCTCTGCATTTATTACCATTATTTTTTTTTGTTGTTGCAAAGTTACATATATATTTTTTTACTGCAAGCAAAACTAAGTTTAGCAAATACAGTTCTTCCCACCATTTCATGCTGTGAAGTCGCATCCAGATGTTTTATCCCTCTGGAGATGTTTCTTTGGGCTAGTAGCTGTTTGTCTGGCGGCCTGTCAACAAAATAATGAAAGCCATCTGGGAAACTGTGAGATACACTTCATAGGCACTGCATGGTGGCACTGGGAATATGGAATGCGGTGTAGAGTCTGTCACCAGGAACATTTTCCCAGATAGGGAGATCCTAAGGGAGATAAAGCACAAGGTGATCTAATGCTATCATTTCCAAATTACCAAATATCGAAGTGCTTACGCCACTTGAAAATTTATTAACTCATGCATGTATCATTAGAAATGTTTCTGGTTTATAAAAATATGACACGGTTATATTGTCAACAAATGCATATAGAGACAGACAGACACAATACTGTATACAGTTTTAGGCAGGTGTGGAAACGAATGCTGCAAAATAAGGACGCTTTCAAAAATAGAAGTGATCATTTCTTTTGCTCAATTAGCATAATGCAGATTCATATATTAAATTAATTTAACAAAAAAAATAATAATTAGAAACGAAGAAACTCGGCGACCATCAAATCCTTTCTCCTGCTGCGGAGACATGTGAGGGGATGTGTTTACGTTACACATCACATGGTAATGAGGGGAATTTTTTTGGGGGGGTGCAAAGGATGGGCGGCGGGTGGCATCTCTGGTGCTTGTTAAGCTGCAATCCTTGTAGTATATCGAGCAAACCAGAATCACCCCCGTAGTGACTAATTCAGACTTGACCACTAATTAGAGAATTCATAAATTGAGTGATTATCTGACAACTGCACATGCACACCGTACGCATAGCGCATGTTCGAGGGTAATAGTGACAGAGAATGCTTATAGATCATAAACACTATGTGGCTGGACTTTGACTGACAGGAAGGTGGTATTTGGGGGTAGTAACCTGAAGTTTTCTGTGTGTGTGTCTGAAAGAATTGCATGCGTGCTCAGGGGGTTCTTTGAAGTCAGCAATGACCACTTCCAGCCTGTCTCAGCTGCAGTTTAGTGGATGCCTCAGAGTAACTAACAGTTGCACCAATTTCAAAAACTCTTCATGGTACATGAATTGTGTATGGATTTGCATAATGTGTATAAGGGGGTATATGGTGTGGTACACTACACTCAAGGACACACACCCTTTTGAGTGGTCACACCCCTATTTGAGTGGTCACCACCCCAGAAACCCCCCACCCCACTCCCACCCCTTTTCCCTCAAAAATGTAATGGAAGTGTTATGTGGCCGATATAATTAGACCCTTATAGTCTTTAGTATTCATTGACATGTTTACTATTACTTATCATCTTTCCATGCATTCTTTCCTTAAAAAATGTGTCTTATTCATATTACTATGTGAATACAACGCAGAATTTGCCAATTAAAATGATGTGCTGCATTGCTATATTCTGTGTAATGTATATACTGTAACATAGCATTTCGTATTCAGATACAGGGAGCCAGTAATGCTGTGAATGGGGTGTAGAAGTGATATAAGTGTCTCCTCTGCTATGTTCTATAGGGAGGAACGAGGAGGGCGATATAGGCTTTATAAAGGTGGTACTGGGAAGATACAGGCTTTATATAGGGATTATAAAAACAGAAAGTATATCCCTAGTTCTGCGCTCTAGGAGGCAGCCACAAGATGAATATTCAGAAGGAAATTTCAAATCCTTCTAAACAGCGTATTGCAAGTATCAATAAAAAGAGATGAATATGTGTCCCAGGCGCCAACCAAATGGTATAAATAATCTGTTATACAAATTTGTGAAACAGGAAAGATACTTCCATTCACATGACCATCATTCCATCTTGATGAGTAGGTAAATTCTCATTATTGTTTAGGATTCAGCCGACATAGGAAACATAAACAGAAGGAAAGAACTGCATATGGTGAAGCCAGTTTTTAATACATACAATAAAAACACATTTATAAAACAAAGAATTATAATAATAAAATCCACAGATCCAGGAGACTAATAGCAGAGGGAGCAATTACCAGCTGTAAAAAAGGACTGGTTTTTAGGCAGTTCTAATAGCATAATCACCAGTACAAATGGGGGGCCTGGGGCCTTAAATGGAAGCTGGAACCAAGTGAGTCTCCACGTTCTCCTGGTGTATCCAAAGGTGCCACAAGACTGCTGCCTGCCAGATTATTGATACCATTTGGTCGGCGCCTGAGACGCATATTCATCTCTTTTTATTTATATAGGGATTAGTGCAGGAAGAAAATGGGGCAGTCCAGCATCTCCAGGAGTGCTGGGCATACCCTTAGAGTGCTGAAAATGTGGGTAGGGGTGTGACATAAGGCCACTTCCCTTCCATGCAAGGCCATACCCATTTTTGGGCACACTCGTATGGCATGCACATAGGAGGTTTTTCCGTTTGACTCACAAGGCTGCGAAACAGATGCCGCCCCCCCCCCCTGCACGCCGCTATCCCCTGCATGGCTGTGAATGGATGTTTAACATAAACATCCATTCGCAGCCTTGGGTGCGGGGGAGAAATCATTTGATGATCGCGATGTCAGCTGCCAGTCCCCCGCACCATTGGGGAATTACCATTGAATGCACAGTGTTCCCATGGGCTCATCCCCTGGCCCGCCACCCCACACCTTCTAGCACACAGCTGCTGCACATGCACAAGCATGATGCGTACACGCAGGGGAGCGAGTAAACTAGAGTAAGGTCCATAATTTCCCTATTTTAAAAGTGTGGAAGGAGAACAGATAGTGTGGGAGGAGAAAAGTGTGGGAGGCAAAGGGCAACTAATATCTGTATGGTGGGAATTTTCCAGGAATGGCTTGGATCCAGTCATCTCCTTTGAAGGCAAGACCATATGCTAAATGTTGCTAATGGTACAGTGTTCTTCTTTTTTTTCTCAATGCCCAGATCTAAACCCTGTGGTCCTCAAAGTTTAGAACGTGTTTTTCATGACCCACAACGAGGCACTAATTGGATCAATTGAGTCGACCCAGTATTGTTGTTGCATTGTAATTTCCTACTGCACAATTGCAAACACTGTGACAATTGTAGACTCAATGCAATAGTCCATGTAGACTGAACTATTACTTCTCCATGCAGGTTGCCTACTCTGCCTGAATAATGCAGCTAAAAAAAAAGTAAAATTTCTCAGCATAAATGTTCTGAGCGGTTTCTCCTCTGAGAGATTCAGCAGAAGAAATGCCAGCTGTAAATTTCCCAGTATTGTTTAGTTCTGAATCAAATCCAAAGGTAAAATGTTAACTACTTCAGTGCAGCTGAAAAAGACTCTGCTAGAATGATTAAAGCTATGCTACAATAAAAATGAAAACATTCATTTTATAGCATTACCAAGTAGCCGTCTTAATGTTAGCCATGGCTGCAGAGAGATAACTACTAAGTGAGATCTAAGTGGCATTTTTTACTATTTACTTTTCTATTTATTTTTACAATGGACATTTCATTTTGAGTGAATGCATGCTCATCTGACACTGCCCATTAGGAAAATGTAGCACCTTTCATATAATACATTTATTTCAATATCATTATGATTCTGATGACATTCATATCCAGGGCCATAACTGGAGCAGTACCCTACAGCCAATATGACTGCTGCAGTGCTGGTCAGAGCATCCTTCAAATACTATGGCCTTGCACACTTCATCTGTACAGTTTATAGCATCCTATGGACGCTCCGGTCAGTTTGCCTTGCTATCCTGGTCATGCACTCAGGTGGTTGAGGCAGCAGTGGTACAGGGCACGCTAAAACCCTGTTATTGGGTTTCTTAGCTATTCCCCCTCCTCCTCTTATCTCCAGCTGTCTTTCTGCTATTTCCCCATGTATGTCCCATTAATTTCCTAAATTTAACATGTATAAGATTGAGTCGGCCCACCTTCCCAATTAACCTCACCTCCATTAGTTTTATTAACTATTAGCAGCATCACCATCATCAAGCCAACAGGTCTTGGCGTTACCCTTGACTCCTCCCTCTCCTTAAAAACACACATTCAGTATCTTTCACAGTCCTGCTATTTCCATCTCAGAAATATCTCCAGGATAAGACACTTTCTCCCCGTAGAGTCAACTTAGACCCTCATCCACTCACTGTTAATCTCTAGACTGGATTAATATAACATCCTCATATCAGAACTACCTATCTCCCACCTCTCTCTACTTTAGTTGTCATCAATGCTGCTTCATGGCTCATCCACCCTAATGGAACTGGTGGTAGCTTGATGGACCAGCTGGCGATGGCACCGGAATCAGACTTGGTATCAGACTGGTGCTGGACAGGAACCAAGCTGGTACTGACTGGCAGCGACCGAGCAAATACAGAGCAAAGATGATACTGGAAGCAAAGTAAAAGAGGACCAGACCAGAGTGCGACGGAGTTGGTTCTTGAAGCAAGCTGGGACCAAACAGAACATGATAACTCTGATACCACAACCAAGACAAAAAGATAAAAAACGACAATTATCGACCAAAATGTAACTTTAGCAAATATTCTATTAAATAAATGTTTAGATTGTCACCCAATCACTTTCTGTGGCCCACACAGAGATCAATTTAATTGTTTCATATTGAAATGTAAAAAAATTGATATATGCAAGGGTAAACAAAGCCCCATTTTTTGGTATTCCGGATGTCCTGGAGATGTGGGCTGCAACAGGGCTGTAACTACAGTACAAGAGTTCCAGCAGTGCCTTGCCCACAGTACATATGCACTCTAGGAGCAGTACCACTGGAAGCACCCAACCTCAGGACTCTGACGCCCACCCAAGCTGCCTACTGCAATAGAATTATTGATTGATTCAGTGCTGGCCATAGGTGGAAGCTGCAGTGGCAGTGTTGCCCAGGTAGGCATGGTGACTACCTCTCAAAGAACCCTTAAGGCTGTGGCACCACCACCCCACCAAGTGTGTCCCGTGAGTCTCCCTGCCATTCTGGGAGATTAGGCAAGTATTGACCTTCTTGGAACCAACCCTGCAAGCTAGACAGGATGGATTCCTGGGTCACTGGACCTGGGTTAAACCTTTTCCACTAAGCCACTCCCAGGTTATGATGGAAATAACCCAGGCAGTGGAAAAGGGGCATAACAGACTCCTTACAGCTGTCCATTTTGACAGTAGAGCTATTTTCAGCCTTATAGGTGATTCTTTATCAGTTGGCAAAAAAAAATAAGAAAGAAATACGGTCAGCTAAGTGTAACACATTTTTACAACTTCAAAGTCTGAGGTAAAGGTCACTGCCAAAATACATTTTTCTCCTCCCTCTGTTCAAGAGCTAGAAATAAAGTGGTCTCTTCCTGCTGCCAATGATTCGGAACAGTTGAACTGTTACATATATTGAAGAAAAAAGGAATGTTAGGTAAGTGGAATAAATGTTTTCTTCCTCAGCGTCTGAGGTAAACCATACTGCCAGTATACACCTCTCTATCCAGAGACGATTCTGAACAATATACAATATGAGGAAGCATGATTATGCCTATGAGCAAAATGTATCATTCCCTATAATTACCCAAAGAATCAAAGCACCATTCTGTTCAACATGCACAATTTTCTGCCCCAAGCAGAAAATTGCACAGTGACACCTGAAGGAGGGTTCAAGCTGCACCTAGGTTTCACCCTTAGAGGAAAAAGCAACAAAATGTACTGTAGGCTTCTCCACAGTGACAGGAGCTGAGTGCTGCAGTGTGACATTCTCATGCAGGATACACATCCTATCATACACAAGAAGCCATCAGTGCAGGCTATAGTCACTGGATAGTAAAAGGATTATGGGCTGCTTAGGTCATACCAATTTTAATTAGTAGCCAGAGGTGTAGCATGGAGCCATGGAACCCTGAGCAAGCTCATGTCACTGTGCCCACCATAAAAACACACACGCACACACTACTTATACACGTGATGCCACACAGTGTCACACTTTTTTACTGCACAGTAGAACTCCACAAACAAATATACCTCACAGTATTGCTCTTTATACACGTTATGACACACACAGTAGAGGTCCTTATATACGTTACAACTCACATTAGTGCTCCTTATACACATAATCTAACCAATGCCGTGATCTCAGTTTTATGCCTCATTTTCAGATCTCAGCCTTGCAATGAGACCAGAGCTGGGACTCGGAACACCTAAGTATTGGTGGGTCCGGGTGGGTCTCCATGGAAACCAAACTGCTCAACTCTATCTCTGGGTAAGAATCCTGGCACAGCACCCTCTGATGTTTTCGGCACCTGGAGCTTGTGCTCCACGGAACCACCCTCTCTACTCCCCTGTTAGTAATTGGCTGAAGACTATAATTGTGCTCCAGATAAGAAAGAGGAGTCGTCAGTATCATTGTCTGTATATACCACTATAGAGATCACTCTTCCCAAATGGAGGTTACTACAGACAGGTGGCTCCCTAATAATACATTCCCAGTGGTCTTAGTATACCACTAATATAATCTCTGTTCTAAACATACTGTAGCATTGTTTTAGGAATTGCTGCAACTTTCTAAATGAGGTATTGTATATGTACTGTAGCTCAGGTGAAAAAAAGTTAGGTGATCAAGCTTCCATATGGTGGACGAGCCATCTGTTGCCTATAAAAAGCCACAAAAGTCATACAGACCAGTACTAAAATGAAATCACTGAAAAGATACATGCCTATAAATTAAAAGGTTCATGTACATTGTACCTGAGCACCTTCATAAAATGTACCCCAATACTTCTGATCTGATCCAGCCAATCACCTCCTAACTGCCATGTCATAGGCTGTGTTTGAAAAAAGTCAGTAAGGAGCTGATCGGCTGGACGATTATCTCTCCTTATTACCCTTGCATTTATCTCTTGTTAAGGCGTAATACATCTGGCCCAGTGTTTGTTCTCATGCTCTCTCTTTATTTCAACTTTTTGTTATGCGTACCCATCTGCCAGCTCCCTAGTCACATTATATATAAAATAAACTCATTCTTCATATTTATTCACAGCAGGTTACCAAATTGCTTGATATTGGAAATTTCCTGATCCCTCTACTAAAGCAGAAGTACTGAATCATATCTGCTAAGAGTGTCAGATGGAGATTATAACAGGCCTGCTCAGCAACAAAATCCCTAAATTACAGACTGTCTGTACACTCCCGGGATGTCCTAATTCTAGGCATGTTAATACCTAACATTGATTTCACTGATATTGCCAGCTCAATCCACTCCAGGGTCCCCTACCCATGCCTTCATTTTCTGTATCCCTTGCTTCACCTTTGCCTTACTACCTAGGTAAATGATGTAAATGTTGGCAGATTCAGTTAATTTCCTTTTCTCCAAATATGGCTTTTATGTCAAATAGACCTAAAGGAGGCTTTGCATCATAGGTGCCAATTTATGTTTTTGCTGGTGGGTGCTCATGGGGAAGGGATGTGTCCACAAAATAATACCAATTTATATTATGGAGCACAGTTGTCTCCAATATTCAAATTGCGGCAACAGAGTTCCACATACATAAATGCCCCCACAGTGCAGGTACATAAATGCCCCCACAGTGCAGGTACTCCACGGACAGAATACACTCTTCCTGGCATACTGTTTCCCAGGTGGCGGGTCCGTGATGTGTGTGCTGCAGCCGCAAATTAGCAAGTTAATATGGCGGCCCAGCAGCGGGACTCGGGCCCGTGGGTGCTCATCAATTTCCGTGGGTGCTCGGGCACTTGAGCACCCACAGAATTGGCCCCTATGCTTTGCATTCAGTCACCTCCATCCCAACTACAGACCAAAAATATGTACAGTAACTCACTTCATTCAACATCCATATTTATACTTAAAGGATTTAATAGGAATTATTGTGAGGATGAAGGCTTCTTCCATGTCCCTCTTTTTTGCAAATATATACAAAACCAATTGATAGAGTTTCTCCTCAACAATTAAACATGGTTAGACAGAATAACTGGCTCTCACAGTGCAACAAGAGACTCCCATCTGGTAATAATCATTTCCCCATTTGCATCTTTGAGAGGCATTTACTCAGAACAAATCAGTATGAAGGAAATAATCCATATAGGAACAGTTCCTATTCACCTACAGGACATTTCAGTTCACATTTGTTTTAGGGATGTGCAAGTTCTGATTTACGAGCATGTTTGGTAATTCCCGCCCAGACTTGGTGCGCGAGTCTCTGGACTTCACAAGATCCCGCCGGGCTGCCACGGAGTCACTACGCTAACTACACTAGGCAGCCATTGGGCTACGCTGACAGTGTAGCTTAGCCTACGCTGAAAACACAGCGTACCCGCGCGCCATGCTATTACACAAGTACCCTGACAGGGTCATTAAGTCAACATGGTCATAAGGTCGACATGGAGAAGGTTGACAATCAAAAGGTCGACATGGGCTTCTTTTGAGTCGACATGTGACAGGCAGTATTTCATGTCCTACCATCCAATGGTGGTGGGAAAATAAAATAGTGTGCAGAGCATAGAGAGGCAATGTGCCTGAAGCATAGCGAGTGCAGGAAGCCATGCAAGAGGACGCGGTACACTTTTTCAGTTTCCATGTCGACTGTGTTAACATTCGGGACACAAAAAAGTGAAAAAACGCATGTCAACCTTTGGACTGTCGACTTTCCCCATGTTGACTTAATGACCCTGTCGACCTAACCCCATGTCAACCTTTAGTCATGTTGACCTTCATGCATGTCCATCTAGTGGTGTCGACCTAATGCTTGTTGACCTAGTTGTTGTAGACCTAGTGACTGTGGGTTAGATTCTCTAAGCTTCAAACGTGATAAAATGGAGAGTGATAAACAGCCAGCCAATCAGCTCCTACCTGCCATGTCACAGACTGTGTTTGAAAAATGTCAGGCAGGAGCTGATTGGCTGGCTGTTGATCACTCTCTATTTTATCACTTTTGAAGCTTAGAGAATCTGGCCCTGTATCCCTTTGTAGCAGTATCACTGGACTTTAACGGCAGTATTACTGGACTTATGCAGGGTACTTGTGTAATACCACCTAATGCTTGGTGACCTAGTTGTTGTCTATCCAATGATCCATACCCTACATATGCCCAGTCCAGTGATATTGCTGCATAAGTCCAGTCCAGTGGCACTGACATTTAAGTTCATTGGTACTGCTGCATAAGTCAAGTAATACTGCTGTTAAAGTCCATTAGTACTGCTGAATAAGTCCAGTAATACTGCTATTAATGTCCAGTGGTATTGCTGCATAAGTCCAGTCCAGTGATACTGCCTTTTAAGATTATGGAGAACCAAAATTTGGAGGATAAACTAGTGAAAGAACAATATCAACTTCCTCCTAGTGCTGAAGCTGCTGCTACTAGTCATGATGACATACAGATGGGGCCGGGCTTTTCTTTGCCGGCGAATCGCCAGAACGTCACCACTGGCGATCCACCAGCAGCCCGGCTCGCCATCTGACTGAGACGCGCGTGAGACACACTCAGTTTCCGTCGGCGGGGTGACGGGAACCCTGTCTGTCTCCGCTTCAGGGAGATGGACAGGGTTAGGGGGGGTGCGGGGAGGCGGCGGGGACCCAGGGTGACCGCCGACAAGCCGGCGGTCACCCGGGGGAAACGTTGGAAGTGCCGTCGGAAGGGGACGCGCGCGCATCTCGTGCGCGCGCGTCCCCTTCTCGCTGTACAGATGGCGGGTGGCGGGGGATGGCGGCTGGCGTCGCCATCCCCTGCAAGGATGAGACCTGCCCCATCTGTAGAACATAAAATGCCATCAATGTCGTCTGCCAAGGCCGAAGCCTAATGTCATTGTAGAGGGCATGTCAATTCCAAAATGCCAAAGTTCAGTAACTTGAAGAAAAAAATAAATGTAAATTGAGGAGAAACATAAGCTAGCCAATATGCCATGTACTACACGGAGTGGTAAGGAACAGCTTCACATGACAAATTAAGCCGCCCCCTCCCCCCACTAGAAAATTTAAGAAAGTTAACCTGTCATCAAAAACACAACAAACTGTACCTTCTAAATAGATGGTATCCCCAAGGAGAGTCCAAGAGTGTTGGTGGTTGCGATGCCTGACCTTCACATCACTGCACAGGAAGAGGTAGTTCCTTCCATCATTTGCATGCCCTCTGCATATGCTGGAAGGATCGCCCACAGTCCAGTTGCTGATTTTGAGTTTGAAGGTGTCAATGTTGTACACCAGGAGAAGGATATTGATGTAGCTGGTGCTGAGGAGGAAGTTGACGAGGAGGATGCTGCTGATGGTGATGTGGTTTGCTTAAATGAGGCACTGGGCTAGACAGTTGTCCAGGGGATGCAAAAGGCCGTCGCCATGCCTGGGCAGAAGACTAAAAATCCACCTCTTTGGTCTGGAATTATTTTTATCCAAATCTGGACAATTGTTTTATCATATGTAGCTTATGTAAAGCTGCAATAAGTAGGGGTAAGGCCATTTGCCACCTAGGGACATCCTCGCTTATGCGTCATTTGAAGTTCATTCAGAAATCACTGTTTAGTTCAGAAACTGTGGCTAGGACCGTAAGCAGTCCAGGGACAAATAAATCCCTTGATCCTGTTGTATCCAAGCACCTGAAAACCACACCAGCAAGTCACTCGTCATCAATTTCCTCCTTGATCTGGATCGGAGGTAGTCCTGCAGGCCATGTCAACAGCATGACTGACTCCTCTTCTATCTTTGATTAATTCGGAGGATCCTGCAGTGATATGCCTATTGCTGCTGCTGCTGGGAGTCGTTCATCATCCCAAACACTGCTATGTCGTTCACTAAGCAATTGACCGCCCAACAGTCGTTTTCGTATGAAGATGAAGTACAACAGCAGTCATCCTATGGCAAAGCGGATAACTCAGGCCTTGACAGAATTGTTGGTGTTAGACATGCATCCGGTATATCCACCATCAGTGGAGTGGGATTTGGACAATTGATGGAGGTATTGAGTCCCCGGTACCAAATCCCATCTAGAGTCCACTTCACTAGGCAGGCGATACGCAGAGACGTCTGAAAAAGTGTCCTCAGTGCCCTGAAAAATGCAGTTGTACCCACTGTCCACTTAACCACGGACATATGGACAAGTGGTACAGGGCAAACTAAGGACTATGGGCATTATTCTAGTTCACTCTTTCTGACAAAATCCTTCTTAGATGGACAAAACCATGTGCACTGCAGCTGCGGCAGATGTTACTTGTGCAGAGAGAATTAGATTTGGGTGAGTTTGTACTGTACCTCAAAGTGAGATCTATATTGCAGTGTAAAAATAAAGCAGCCAGTATTTACCCTGCACAGAAACAAAATAACTCACCCAAATCTAATTCTCTCTGCACATGTTAAATCTGCCCCCCTTTAGGACACATGGTTTTGTCATCTAAGAAGGATTTGGTCAGAAAGAGTGAACTACAATAAGGCCCTATATGACTGTGACAGCTCACTGGGTAGATGTATCACCTTCCGCAGCAACAGCAGCAGCAGCACAAGTAGCAGCATCTCTGATAGGCCAGCTCATTCCAAGGCAGGCAATGTTGTGTATCACCGGTTTCTCTAAGAGGTACAACACCTCTTAGAGAAACTGATGGAAATCATTACGGAGGATTTGTGGTATCAGACAACACCAGTAACATTGTGCGGGCATTACATATGGGCAATTTCCAACATGTGCCATGTTTTGCCCACACAATAAATTTGGTGGTGCAACATTTTCTTAAAAGTGACAGGGGCATGCAGGAGATGCTTGCGGTGGCCCACAAAATTGCGGGACACTCACCCCATTCTGCCACTGCCTAACGAAGACTGGAGCGCCATCAAAAACTTATGAACCTGCCCTGCCATTACCTCAAACAAGAGGTTGTGACGCACTGGAACTCCACTCTATTTGCCGCAGAGTCCCAGAGGGTACGCCTCGCCACCCCGCCGAATTGCCGCCATATCCCCTCACAACCATGCCATGACACATCTCATGACACATTCCCTTGCATGTCCCACTGGCAGAGAAATCTTTCAATGGTTGCTGACCATCTGATGATTTCTTCAGGCCACGCAAATATAATTCAGTGGAGACTGACTTATATTTGTGGGCTTTCAGCCAAAGACAGGGCTGGCCGCTGATGAGTCTGTTCGCTTAGGGACCCTGCACATGTGCATAATTCATTACGCGCATGGGCAGATTAAAAACTTTGCTCCCCCGTAGAGACACGCATCAGAGCGAATCAACCAAAATGACCCCATAAGTGAACTGTGTTTACATGTTACATATAGGAATAAAGGCCACACTACACCATGCAATTCACCTGCAATTTGGGCTCTTTTCCTGTGATTGCAGCAATCAGTCGCAGGAAAAGAGCTCAAATTGCACGTGAATCACAGAAAGTCCGATGTGATGCGTGGTCTGTTGTGTATCACACCACAGTCTGTGAGTGGCACCAGCTGTAAAAGCAATCTCTTGGATTGCTTCTGCAGCCAGGCAGGCTTCTCTGGGATCACATGCAAAAGGACCACATGTAATATATGGCATGCGTTCCTGCCATCTGGGAAAGTCCCAGGCGGATCAAGGGGGATCGTCGTCAACTTCTTGAGGGGTAAAGTCGCCACAGGGGCGTTTGTATGGGGTGTTTAGAAGAGTATATCTGTGATCGAATTATCAACCTGTTTCTCAATACTGTTGTTTTATCTTGACCTTTATTTTTTATTTGAACATACACATTGTTAAAGATAATAGGCATACACACCAGAAGATATTGCCTTCAATATCATTCAGAAGCCCCTTCCTGAACAAGATTGATGCCAATATCTTCTAGTGAGTATGGGCATTTGTGCAGTTGACTGCTTTTGTCCATTTTCCAGCGATTGGGAGCAAACAATTGATTGTAATTTGTTCCCAGAAATTTCCAGATTTTCATTCCAAACAGCCAGATTGGAAAGATAATCTTGTAGTGTGTATGGTCCTTTACTGTGAATTGACATTTTTACCAATTTTTTGGAGCAAAAGCAAACTCCTTCTTTAATAGACAAAAACCATGTGCATTACAGGTGTGGCAGATGCAGTGGTGTAACTAGGAAGTATGCACCCCCCCACACTTCTTTCGGGAGTGCCACCCCCCCTTCCCCTCGCCCCAACCACTCACCTAAGTAAAGTTAAACACCCCCTTGCCCCTCCACATGCTGCCGCCTCCGCATTCAGCTCCTGGCTCCGTCTCCTCCTGCAGTACTAATGAAAATGGATTATCACAAAATGACTGCCCCCTAATAGCAGACCTCTAGCATCCCTGAAAAACTGCCTGCTGTATGGGGGCAGCCATTTTGTGAGGGGCGGTGTAGGAGGAGACAGAGCCAGGAGGAGATGGAGAGCCGGGACATTATTGCACCGCACACACATAGGCGTGCGCACGGGGGGTGCCGGGGGTGCACAGGCACCTCCTAATGCCCGCCGGCACCCCCCACGCGATTGCACGCAAAATGTGCAGCAGCACCGTTACCCGGCGGTGGTCAGGACAGCCTTACTTACCTGCTGCCTGCCACCGCCGATCTCAAGCCCGCAGTACACATGTGGTACCCTGAAGCGGGTCCCACTACTCCGGACAAGTCCTAGTGGCCCCGCCGCAGAGAGGGGGTTAATGTCCCTCCCCATCACTGTGGGCGCTGGGAGCCAGAAGGCGGGACTACCCCGAGTGATAGACAGGGAGTTGGCCGGCCGGGATTGGTGGAGAGGATGGCGCGAAGCAAGGCAGGGGGCGACGAGGTCAGAGGGTGGTGTGTGTGATACCCAGTACCTGAAGCTGGTGAGAAGAGGCGGATATGGCCGGAGAAGGTGCAGGATAGAGAGCACGGCAGCAGAAGTGAGGAGAGGCGTCCATCAGCTGCAGGGACGGAGGTGCGCGCTGCCTTGGGAGTGCGAGTGCGCGGCTAAAGAGAGTAGCTGTGAACGGAGGGGGAGCCGCGGGACCTGTACAGCGACAGCCTAGCGGCACATCATGTGGGAGAGTCCGGGCGGAGAGCTGCTGAAGGAAAAGCAGCAGCGTGCAGCCGGGACCGGAGTGAACAGAGCCCACTGCCGGGAGGCTAGCTGGTGGTGAGTTCAGAGACCTAACAAAAACCCCACGCTGGTGACACCAAAAGGGTGCCCGCTGTACCCTCACGTGCAAGAGCAGACCCATGCCCAGATCCTTAACCCCAGGTGGAAAGAAAAGGGAAGCGCAGGGAGATGACTCTGCGGAGATTATCTCCCATTCCTGATACAGCTCCCATGATAGACTGTGACCAATTAACCCCTCTACTACACCCTGACCATTTAACCAAGGATAGAGGGAGAGGAGGGAAGAGGCTGCTTAAGTACAACCACCCAAACCCGCACAAACACAGACCCCCTTCCATCCAAAGTCCCCTGTCATCCATGGTAGGCACCCTCCCCTCCGAGGAACAGCAGAGACTCTGAATTAGGCCACATTTGGCTTGCATCCAACAAGCCTTGTGTCATGGCAATTCTAACCTTGAGATAGAGTGGTCGGAATACTTAGTCCACGCAAAGTTTTCTTGGTGTTTTTTGTATTTGTAGCCAAACTGATATAAAGGAACAGGCTAATTTGTGATTCCCGTCTGTGCTGCCTGCAGTCACAGGGAGAAAGCAAGCTAGGTTAGGTTATTATTCATAGGAGAAAAATTAGCAATTAACCCCTTGAGTGGTGGGTTTTGCTGGGGCAGGACAAACCTACTAGGGCAGGTTTGTCCTGCCCCAGCAAAACCCACCACAGATATTAGGAAGCCGCCGCTCCCCCCCCCCCTCTCTGCCCGTCCACTGTCCCCGTACGGCACTTACAGTATGTGGGATAATATGTAATAGGCATTAAGACGTGTGTGGCATATGCTGTAATGGGCATCACAGCATTTTGCATACTATGTAATGGACATTACGGTTTTTGGTATAATTTGTAATAGGCATTACGGAGTGTAGCATAAAGTTTCATAGGCATTATGGATTGTGACCTAATGTGTAATGGGCATTATGGAGTGTGGCATAATGTGTAATGGGCATTACGGAGTGTGGCATAATGTGTAATGGGCATTATGATGTAAATTTTTGATGCGCGCCTGTCCAAACTGTTTAGTTTGTATTGATGCCCAGTAGGTGATGATAGACATGCCCAGTAGGCGGTGATAGACATGCCCAGTAGGCGGTGATAGACATGCCCAGTAGGCGGTGATAGACATGCCCTTCCAATGGTGCACCCCCTAATAAAATGGGCTGCGCACGCCTATGCGCACACACAAGTAATATGCTAGTCCCAGCCACAGGCAGCGGCATAATCATAGCCCCGCAGACCAGCAACAACACTTACTCAGCACCTCCTCACCACAGCGGGGTCTGCAGGGCTATAGTTACGCCACTGGGAAGATGTATCACGTGCAGAGAGAGTTACATTTGGGTGAGGTGTGTTCAAACTGAAATCTAAATCGCAGTGTAAGAATAAAGCAGCCAGTAATTACTCTGCACAGAAATAAAATAACCCACCCAAATGTAACTTTCTCTGCACATGTTACATCAGGCCCAGCTACAATGCATATGGTTTTGTCCATTAAAGAAGGAGTTTGCTTTTGCAAACCAACCAGAATCACCCTGTGATATGTTTAACATAACCCTTTTTTTAATATATAATAGTGTCACTAGTAGAATCAGCCAAATTAATGTATATTCATTTCCTTCTCTTACAAGTACAATTTTGTCATGCTAAATGGGTCAAATTAAGAATAAATTGACTTACTTAGCTACGATCAATTCAATGTAATCAATTAAAAGAAGAAAAAATCTATTTGTGAAAAAGGCATCATCACTTACATATGGAAACATTAGATTACAGCTATATGCATTTGTGATTAATGATCTCTATTTGACCTGCCATTAATTGGTTGAAAAGCATTGATGCAAACCTTGATTCACCCTCTGGTAGACAACAACAAAGCACAGCATTTTATTTTACTGCTTATATATGGCAACACAGGCACCAATATCCAGCAAGAGAGTATACTTATCATTTTGCCAAGGCTACTAATTAAAGTCTATCTGTACTCTTTTGTGCTCTAAAATAAGAATTGGTGTAATGTTTGCAAAACTACTCAAACCACTTCTGGATGTGCGTATTACTAAGCTAAATGATATATTTGAAACACTGAACTGCTTAAAGTTAAGCCTAAAGAGTATGATATTGCTCCCATTCTTTCACTGGCATCTGGGAAATCATAAAAACAGAGGGTGACATTTAATAGGATGCGAGTTTTAGTAACATTACAAAATCGCACCTTATCGCACCGTATCACACTTTATCAAATCGCATTTTTACCTCCAAAACGCGCCATAGTGCCCATATTTGACAGGCTGCTGGGGAAGCACAACAACAGGACCACTGCGCAGTGGAAGAGGACCATGTGGGAATCCATCACTGGTGCAGTCAATGCCATTAGCAGCCACAAAAGAAGCATAAGAAATTCCAAAAAGCACGTTAATTACATCAAGAGGACAGCCGCACTGGAGGAGGCACCACCCAACCGGTCCATACACATCGTATGAGAAGCAACTGAAAAGAATAATCCCACCAGAGGTGGGCTCCATGTTTCCGACACAGATAGGCCACCAACGCCGCCCCAAGCTGGTAAGTCTTCACAAATTTTCATGTACATCAACCATTGCAATGTTTCATAACTGTAATGCTCTCTTGTATAACAATAGTGCTGCTGTGGAACTACATATCCCAGCAAGGTCAACTTATGTAAATGTAATGGTCATAAATTGCAATTATTGGTGACACTGGGTCGTGTAGTTCCACACCTGCTCGTATTGGTCAAATGCCTACCAAATTATGGGGGACATTTACCAAAATGGATTCATAGAAAAAAGGTGTATTCGTAGGGAGAAATACACCTTTTTTTTACGAATTTGTATTTTCGGGATTTACAATCCCAAAAATACAACAATTCGTATTCCTAAAGATGGAACATTCGTATTTGTATTTACAAATACGAATGTCTACACTATCGATAGGATACGACAGAAATCACCATTCAAAAGAATGGTGGTTTCTGATTTACTAAGCAGCCGTACTGATAATACGGCTGCTTAGTGGTGTAAAACAGGCATGCAAATACGACAGGAAAATAGAACACCATTTTCCTGTTCTATTTGCTTTAAGCCTGCACGGATCAGTCAGATCCGTGCAGGCTTCAGTGTAAAAAAATAGAAAATTTAAATAAATAAATAAAAAAACGGCGTGGGGTCCCCCCCACAGCCGAAACCAGCACCAGGCTGAAGGAGCCGGGACCGGTAATTAAAAATCAGGGAACCCGACAAATAGGGGTTCCCCGATTTTTAACAACCAGCCCCAGGCTCCAGATCCGGGGCTGGATCCCAAAATACGGGGGACAAAATGACTAGGGGTCCCCCGTATTTCAAGAACCAGTCCCAGGCACAACCAGCCAGCAGGGTAATGTCACAGCCGGGGGACACTTATAATATAAGGTCCCGCGGCCAAAACATTAACCCCCTGACCGGTCAGCCTGGCCAGGGGCCCTGGGGGAGTGGGGACCCCCCCAATGAAGGGGTCCCCCCCCTCCAGGACTTACCTGACCAGGCTGAAGCCTGGTACTGTCCCCGATGCCCCTGGGCGGTGGGCATCGGGCTGATTATGGTGTAAAAAAAAGACTAATCTATTGTTTTTTACTGTGGCACTACAAGTGCCAGCAAGCCTCCCCAGCAAGCTGGGACTTGGAGAACCACAAGTCCCAGCCTGCTGGGCATTAAAGGGCCCGCTGGCACTTGTAGTTCCACAGTTAAAAAAATAGTACACAAAACACACTGACACACTTTTAAAATAAAACTTTAATACATACAAAGCCCACACATACTAATACTTACCTATCTTCTTTCCGTAGGTAGCCCTGGTCCTGTGTCGTCGTCTTCTGGTCCTGTGTCGTCTTCTGCCTCCATGTCGACCATCGCTGTCGCCGTCCGGATCCGACGAAATCCATTTGGGAAGCTGTGGAAGGAAACCATACTCACCTGTCCCAGCGCGACGTAGTCCAGGTAAGTGTCTTGGCAAAAAAACAAACCGAACACCCCGAAACCAGCCGGACAGGGAGACGCACGGTACTCTGTGTACATCGTGCGGCTCCGCCTCCCGAATGCCGCTATTGGCCGCCTTGTGGCCTAGCGGCCAATCAGGAGCCGCTAGGCCGCAAGGCGGCCAATAGCGGCATTCGGGGGCGGAGCCGCACGATGTAAACAAACACTGTGCGTCTCCCTGTTCGGGCTGGTTTCGGGGTGTTCGGTTTGTTTTTTTGCCAAGACACTTACCTGGACTACGTCGCGCTGGGACAGGTGAGTATGGTTTCCTTCCACAGCTTCCCAAATGGATTTCGTCGGATCCGGACGGCGACAGCGACGGTCGACATGGAGGCAGAAGACGACACAGGACCAGAAGACGACGACACAGGACCAGGGCCACCTACGGAAAGAAGATAGGTAAGTATTAGTATGTGTGGGCTTTGTATGTATTAAAGTTTTATTTTAAAAGTGTGTCAGTGTGTTTTGTGTACTATTTTTTTAACTGTGGAACTACAAGTGCCAGCGGGCCCTTTAATGCCCAGCAGGCTGGGACTTGTGGTTCTCCAAGTCCCAGCTTGCTGGGGAGGCTTGCTGGCACTTGTAGTGCCACAGTAAAAAACAATAGTTTAATCTATTTTTTACACCATAATCAGCCCGATGCCCACCGCCCAGGGGCATCGTGGACAGTACCAGGCTTCAGCCTGGTCAGGTAAGTCCTGGAGGGGGGGGACCCCTTCATTGGGGGGGTCCCCACTCCCCCAGGGCCCCTGGCCAGGCTGACTGGTCGGTAGAGTTAATGTTTTGGCCGCGGGACCTTATATTATAAGTGTCCCCCGGCTGTGACATTACCCTGCTGACTGGTTGTGCCTGGGACTGGTTCTTGAAATACGGGGGACCCCTAGTCATTTTGTCCCCCGTATTTTGGGAACCAGCCCCGGACCTGGAGCCTGGGGCTGGTTGTTAAAAATCGGGGAACCCCTATTTGTCGGGTTCCCTGATTTTTAATTACCGGCTCCAGGCTCCTTCAGTCTGGTGCTGGTTTCGGCTGTGGGGGGGACCCTACGCCGATTTTTTTTCCATTTATTTTTATTTTTTTATTTTTTTTACACCTTGCAGCCTGCACGGATCTGACTGATCCGTGCAGACTGCTACAAATAATTTGTATTAGCAGCCGTATATACGGCCGCTAATACGAATTCCTACGACATCGGTGGGTTACAAAGCAGTCGTATCTGACTGCTTTGTAAATGACCCTCCGGAACACGACTTTGCATACGACTGAAACAGTCGTATGCAGTCGTAGGGAAAATACTAATACGAAAAACTCGGTTTTTCATATTAGCAAATTTCCCCCTATGTAACAGGTTTATATTGGTCAGGTCCCCAAAATAGCTTTAATTTTGTAATAGCAAAAATGCCTCCATAGAGCATTATTTCATGCATTTTTTTAAGTTTTAATTTTTTTGTAATTGTTTTAATCTTTTCTAAAACCACACAATATTGGCCACAAATAATTTGTCAACATGACCCATGTGTGCCCCAGGAAAAAAAAAACATGTTATGATGCATGCTGGAAAGAAATTATGTCCATGCAATATTTGAAATGCCTGTCCACCATTTTGTTTGCAGATCATCATTCCTGAAGTGCTCAAGCACCACACACAGGCCGACGATTATGTCTGGATTCAGAGGCTGCAGGTAAGCAAAATGAATGCTTATTCAGACCCCCAACCGCTTCCAACGGCTGCCAGTTCCCCCTCCGGCATCACAGAAGCTCAAGGTTGATCTCAGTCAAAACCAAATCTCTGGGCCTTCAATCTGATACCAGGCCGGTCCATATGGGTTAATTGGTTCCAGAGATATTGTGGGTAAACCGATTTTTTTATGTAATTTTATGGCTGTTCATGTTGTTTGAGGGCAGATATCTTTGGAACCAAACGGCCCAGTTTAACAAGACCAAAAGCCCTGGAATGTCCCTGCATGATCCTGCGACCATATTCCTGGGTAAGTCCCTGCATTTTCTGGTGTGAAAGGGGTATTATTTCAAATAGCCAGAACCTGCAGTGCTTTGAATACAGCCAGGCAACCCCCTGCTCTCTGCCCAGATGTCAATGGCTGTCACTTCTGCCGGCAGCAGCTGTCCCCCAGTTACCGCACGCATGTATTCCTACTTCGCAATGAGCATGTAATCCCACATGGCAATCAGCATGGGACCCCTGGCAATGTGCATGGAACCCCTGGCAATGAGCATGTAGGTAAGCAGCACTTATGTAGCATAATTTTTAATAGGCATTATGGTGTTTGGCATAATACGTAATGGACATTATGTTGTGTGGCTTAACATGTAATGGGCATTAAGGTATAAATCTTTAATGCGCACCTTCAGCGCGCAATGCCCCTGTTTTTGAAGCATATTGTGAATTTTTGCTCAATCCTTTTGGTATAGTGTGTATTTTGGCTCAATCAATGTGGCAAAATGTGAATTTTGCCTTAATCTGTGTGGCATTATGTGAATCTTGACTCAATCCATAGTGTGAATGTTGGCTCAGTTGGTGTGAATTTTGGATCATTCCATGTGGGATAATGTGTAAGAGGCAAGTAAGGGGGTTACTATTGTGTTGCATGATTTGTGTGAGGGGTATATGGAGTGGTAAATTGAGGTTACCACATAAAAGGTGCTGAAATGTTGTCTATCAAGTTTTGGCTTTCAGAATTTTTTTTTTATGACTGGAGTGCCACCTCACCCCGCAAGTGAGGAAATCGGCATCCTGCGGGTGCATCTTTGGAGGGCACCCGGCAATATATCTCCCTGCATCCTGTGAGTGTCAGAATTTGTAATATATATGTGTGTGTGTGTGTGTGTGTGTGTGTGTGTGTGTGTGTGTGTGTGTGATATATGCATTTATATGCATTAAAATGCACCATCACTTTTCTTAATACGTTTGGAGCCTTATGTGTGCCACCTACTTTCCTGCGACCGTATAGAATGGACTCACCCCTGGGACACCGGAGTGCCGGGGAAGATATTGTGTGTGCATGTGTATGTATATATATATATATATATATATATATGTGTTATATTATATGCCATTGCACTCTTTGGCTAGAGGGAGTGTGCATATATATCATCCGATACTCTCAGTGCCAGCAAAACATGGTCGGCACTGCAGCCCAAAGTCTGCAGCCGCCGCTGGAAGGTAAGTATATCTGCAGCTTCTATTTTCCCTCTTTTCTGTACCAGGCCCTTGCATATGCCAACCTAAACCTTTTGCATTTTTCCTATGCCAACCCCCTGCCTTTTCCAGGCATATATAAATAGTTGAAAGTATTTACAGAAATAGAGACACACCCATGAGCAGACCACCCAAACAGAATCTTGGTTCACACCCCCTACATTATTAGGTGCTAGCCACAACCCCTATTATTGCGTATAATAGGCCCTTGATAATTTTCAGCTCTGGGTACAAGATCACATATATTCTAACCTTAAAAATCTCTCCTTCTTACATAACATGCAGTGCCTCACCTCTGGACAAGCCCGGTGGGCCATGTTTTTTGACCGCTTCAATTTCCAGATGGTGTATCTCAAAACTGCAAGGCATATGCTCTGTCTTGGTCATTTGATTCCATGACGGAAGACCACTCGAAGCATCAGCCGATGCTTCGTGCTTTATCGTCTTCAGCCAACATCCTCGTTCTCCTGAGTTCACAAGTTTACCAGCAGTTGAAGTACCAGCCATAAACTCCTCACTTCATCGTTTCTCAAAAATCTAAAAATCATCCTAAACCTCCCATGACACCACCAATGTCCACCGAAAAAGATGCTGAGTTTGAAGTTAAAAGAGTCCTTGACTGCCGTCGCCGTCATTCTCGTCTACAGTACTTGGTAGAGTGGTCCGGGTATGGTCCTGAAGAGAATTCTTGGGTGGAAGCTTCAGATCTACATGCTCCAAGTCTGGTCAAGCAATTCCTCCGTAGGAATCCTGTCAAGTCACGAAGGTTCCTTGAAGTCACCCAAAAAGGAGGGGGTACTGTCACGGACAGCCGTGGTGGGACACGGCGGGTCTGGTGCTCACCCCTCCGTGCCCGCCGCCTATCCCTGCTGTGTCTGAGGTCCGAGCGCCATGCTGGGTCCGGGATTTGGGCGGCCGGGGAAGGCTGCATGCTGGGGCAGGTTCCCATGGGTCCTAGGGGAGTTGTGACCTAGTCAGCACCTTGGAAGTGGGCAAAACGCAGATTGGCCACCAGGTTAAAGTTTCCTGCTTCCCTGCACTATCTAGCCAATGGCAGCCGCCCACTATGTATTTAGGGGATCTGCCCTGGTGAATCTGTGTCAGTGCAAAGGTCTTCCTAGCCATGTGCATTTGGAGACTTCTGGCTCACTCCTGGTCTCTGCTGGTTCACAGTTCATTCCGCCCTGCTACTGACTCCGGGAATCCTGACTCCTGTCATTGTAGCCTCCGTGGCTTCCAGCCTGTGGATCCGGTACCTGAAAATTATTCGCCAGTCTCCGCCACCTCCTGGTAATTCTGACACTCAGAGACTTTTTAGCCGCAGGCTTTCCTATAGTACTTTGGACCATCAACCACTTCTTTCCCGTGTCTGATTGCTGGATCCTGTTACTCTCCATCTACGCCATTCTTCTGCCATAACAATTTCATCTTGCCATCAAAGCCCTCTTCCCCGAGATTAGATCTCCCTCAGTACCGCTGGTCACTTCGTGAGTTATTGCAAGAACGTATTGCTTCTCTATTAGTTCTAAGGACATTCCCTCAAAGACGTTATTTGAGACTTTCCTTGTTTCAGCCTTATATCAAAGCCATGATTTGAAAAGGTGATTTGTTTTCCATTTATGAAACCTTCTATAATAAAACCAGCTCGTTTTAATCCTACTACCTCTGGTCCTAAAGTAGTTCCTGAGCACCACACAAACCTAACCAGTCATCCGGCCGTGACAGATACTTATTGTGAGTATCAATGGCCCTCTCTCCCTTTTGGTCACCCTTACTTGTAGAGTATTTTCATTGTGTAATAACACAACTGCCTTTTTAGTCTATGTAATGAGATTTTAACTTTGAAATGTCCCAACACCAATATTTACAAACTCAAACTTAAAATTTCAATACAAGGAGAAAAAGAAATGTCATATCACCGACTCCAAACAGACTGAGGAGTCACAAGTTTGTTTACACTTGCAGCTCCTCCCAAGAATGAGGGAAACCCCTCAGCCTACAAGGAGCGGGTTCTGGGGGAGGTCTGCACTTTATAGGCTGTGTGCGGATCCAAAAACATGCATGTTATCAATTTAACATAGATGTCTGTGGCGGGTTCCCACCATAGACATCTATGTTAAAGTTTTAACATAGGCGTCTATGGTGGGAACCGGCAATGTGGTATTTTTTTTGTCTCATGTATTTTTGTAATAAGGACTGGACCAAGAGCTTGGTACTGGTTTCATAAATACAAAGGTACCCCAACAATTTTTTCCCTGTATTTCTGCCACCAGGACAGGCCCAAATAGCCTGGGGCTAGTTAGAGTGTTGAAGGGGACCCACGCTGTTTTTTAAATGATTTATTTACATAGTTAAATAGTAGGTGAGGCTGAATAAAGACTTGCGTCCATCTAGTTCAACCTTTGTTTATAATAGTTTATCCCTTGTTGTACAGTATGTTCCGATATTTTAAAGACAGATTATGTTACTTATTCATACCCGTGGATGTTTTTAACCAATAAATGTTTATCAAACCTTATTTTAAATGTATTTATAGTGTCTGCCTACACCACTTCTTTAGGAAGAGAGTTCCAAAGTTTGACTGTTCTGACTGTAAAGAATTTTTTTCTTCTAGATCAGGGGTGGGGAACCTTTTTTGTGCCAAGGGCCATTTGTATGGGGAAAAAATGCTTCGGGGGCCATATGTAAAAATGTCACTTACAAATTGTCCTGCTGCAGCCGTCCCACGCTCCGGCGGCTGCTGCTGAATAGGACTGACAGTCTCCGTCTGCTGTTGTTTAAGAGGAATCTCGAGAGAGAGAACTACCGACCTCTCACTGGAATTCCCCTGTACTTGACTCCCAGCAAAGCCGCAGGGTGGGTGGGCGGGCCGCTCAGACAGGCTATGGGTGCCGCATGTGACGCCTGGGCCTGAGGTTCCCCACCCCTGTTCTAGTTGAACAAAACTTATTTCTTCTAATCTAAACTTGTGCCCTCGCATCCTAGATTCCTGTCTAGCAGAAAAAAGGGTGTTTGACAGTTCTTTATATTGGCCCCTAATGTATTTATACATTTTGAGTCCCCCCTTAAATGTCTCTTCTCTAGTGTAAATAGTCCCAGATTGCTTAATCTTTCCTCGTATCTTAAATTATCTATTCCCCTAATAAGCTTTGTTGCTCTTCTTTTGGATTTTTTTCTAATTCTATGATGTACTTTTTATAGTGTGCGGCCCAGAATTGTACTCCGTATTCGAGGTGCGGTCTAACCAATGATATGTACAGAGGCATAATTACTTTTGAGTCCCTAGTTTCCATTCCCCTTTTAATACATGCTAGAGTTTTGTTGGCCTTTTTTGTTGCTTTATTACATTGAGCACTACACCCTAGTTTGTTGTTTATTTGGACTCCTAGATCCGTTCCGAGTACTGAATTACCCAATTCACCCCGCTTAGGTTAGAACTAGCACACTGGTTCTGTATCCCAAGGTGCATGACCTTGCATTTGTCCACATTGACCCTCATCTTCCACTTTTTTTCCCACTCATCTAGATTGTCAAGATCATTTTGAAGCGTGGTGACATCTTATGATTTAATAACTCTGCTCAGTTTTCTATTGTCTGCAAAGATGGATACATTGCTGAGTAACCCCATCCCAATATCTTTAATAAAAATGTTAAATAAAATGGGCCCTAGATCCAAACCCTGAGGCACTCCACTTAGTACTGGTATCATATTTGATACGGCACTGTTCACGACCACTCTTTGTTCTCTATTACACAGCCAGTTCCCTACCCATCTACAGATATTTGCCCCTAAACCCAGATCCTCCATTTTATTTAATAACCTCTTGTGTGGTAAGGTGTCGAAGGCTTTAGCAAAATCTAGGAAAATCACATCTACAGCATTTCCATTATCAAGGTTTTTGCTAACCTCTTCATAGAAACCAAGTAGATTAGTTTGGCATGAGTGATTTTTCACAAACCCATGCTGGTTATTACTGAGTAAACTATGAATGTCTAAATATTCCTGGATACCATCTCTTAAAAAGCCTTCAAATAGTTTACCCACTATTGATGTTAAACTAACAGGTCTGTAATTAGCGGGATCCTCCTTTTTTCCTTTTTTAAATAATGGCACTACCTCTGCTATTCTCCAGTCTTTTGGTACCTAATCTATATTTTACACATAGAAGCATCACACAGATCTGACTGATCTGTGTGATGCTTCATGCCCTTCCATATGTGGCTGCCAGGAAACTCAGCAGCCAAATCTGAATGACTTCATCATCAGAAAATATGAATCCTGAGAATTCGGCTGCTTAGTAAATCAGCTGATCTCTCAGCCAAGTATTTTTTGGGCGAGATATAGATAGATAGATAGATAGATAGATAGATAGATAGCACTTAATGGCAGCATTCCTTAAAACCTAAAAATAATAACATGTCCATATGCACCCATATACACAGTTGTGCTCATCTTTGTTAATGGCCAACCCCTACACAAATGCTTGGTTTGATACCAGTCATCATCATCAGAGTACACTTCCATCAGCCTATAGGCACTCCTTAACGGAACTTTTCCTATGTGTGAACACTCCTCTCCATGGAGTTTATTTACTAAAATGGGATTTTCATTGAAGATAAAATTTTATCTATTATCTAGAAGGTGCAAAATAAATAAAATAATATGATTGGTTGCTATACACAACAATAGAACTCCTATTTTTTTTTTTTAAATAAACCCTCACGAAGCAATTAAAGATGAGACTGAAATACACATGACTACAGTACAAATACTTGCTAATGCCTGGTTCCAAAGGCTTGTGTAGTGCTAATATGTACAAGAAGTGCTCTGTAAACTGACATACGTTCAACACTGTATTGTAATTTCCCAGAACCCATTTAACTTCCCTTGGAGAATATATAGTTAAATGCATGCTTACCTACTAATCATCAGGAGAAGGCAACCAGCTCAGGGAGACATGGCAGCCGTGAGCAAAAAAAAAAAGGGGGGGGAGCCACAGGAGGAGCTACTTCTTTCAGGGCGTGGTCAGAGCGATTGTGATGTTTTAGCCATGTCCCCTTTTGTGCAATGCCATTATTTCAGGCATTCACTGCAGTGGGTGGGGATAAAATTACATGATTCACATCATTTGACCCCCGTGGGGCAGTGGGAGCCATGCGGCTCCCCGGCAGGGTCAATTTCTATGACCCTCCTGGCCATTCCGGGAGGGTAGGCAACCCTGTTTCAATGAAGTTTTGGAAAACTCTTATTCCTTTGAACCTGGCAACTCTATATCCAAAGTAACAAATAATCACTTTCAGATGTATACTTTGCAGTATATCTACCTCTCTTATACAGAATGATACAGAAGGGTTTCCTCCTACAAAGTTTGGTACTTATGTAATATCTGGGCTCCCGTTTTTCTTATGAGACCGCGTCCCCTCGCGGGGCTCGCTGCGCTCGCCACGCTTCGGGCACGGTGGCTCGATGCGCTCGCCACACTATATAAAATCAACTCCATGCGTAGTTGGATAGTAGGGGTATGAAAAAATCGGGTGCATTTAACATGGGAGCCCAGATAATACATAAGTACCCAAAGTTTTACATAGTAATAAAACATAATGCATTATAATTACTTTCATTATAGAGGCATACCATTTTGCTCAGTTATGTAAAGGTTATAGTGGACTTACACTCGAAACAGTTTATGTCAGGGTCATAAAGATAAAAACTATAAACAGCCAACAAAAAATATATGCTACAGTATTTCCATCCAACTATGTAATCATATAGTGTGACTGCTGGTAAATCATTAGCTAGCACTTTCACTCAACATCACCATATCTATTTAAATTGCACAATTACATAATAAAAGTAATATATTAAAAGTTTTGTAAAGTGTCAAATAGGCAAGATAGAATACTAAACAGATCTCTCTAAGGGTTAATGTATTCATGTTTAATCTGTAATTTGTCACGGTCAAAGGTTTAGCTTTGTATGTGTCAAGGTCTTAAGTAAAAATGAGTTTTTTTATAAGTTGAACTTTGAGACCAACTCAGTTAATTGCTTCCATTTCAGGAGGATTCAATGTTCCCATGAAAACGCTGCCCAAATTAAAAGCACATGATATCTAAATCCCACGGAATATGTAAAGTTATGAACGGCGTACACACTGCAAATCCGGGATATCCAAGACCTTTCATTTCTTGGTGACCAAAATGTATAAATTGTTGGCCAATTTCTTTCTTGCATCTCATAGTACTGGATATCTTAAACACTGACAGATTTGGTAGTTTAAAAAAATAAATAAATAAACAAATGAATATGAAACTAATGTGATTAACTAATGTGAAACTAATATTAAAATTCAGTGGTAATATCTAGGATACTATGTTATGTTATATTGTTTTTGGAATGATCATGAGAACTTAGCTGCAAGATTTCTAGCAGTCCTGTAGTTGGGATACAACATGCCAAAACATTTTGTTAGGTACTTTCTATCCATTACTGTGTCTTCACATTATTATACAGAAAGTCAATGAAACTCTGGACCTAATTCTGCTTGGTTCCCTAAGCAGCGGTCTTTAGCTGCTTAGCGAGCGGGCTAACGCACCCCCGCCACTCAGCTGTTATGTTCAGCAGCATGTGGATGGATACGTATGCTCACACATCCATACACATGCGAGTGTACAGGAGCAAAAATTATTCGATGGTCACCGACCATCTAATGATTTTTTCCCCCGTTCACAAATAAAAGTCAATGTGAACTTACATTTATTTGTTTCGGCTATGGACGAGAACCGGGCGAGTGACGAGAGCCGCCCTCCCAGTGCAGGGAACGCCCAGAGTTTTTCTGGGCACACCCACCTTTTTGTGGGCATACTAAAGTACAACAGATTATAATAAAGCGCAACAAATTGTAATAAAATGCAAAGTATGTGTCAGCCAATGTCTTCTGTGATTCGCAACTGTATACTGTGAACCACTTTGCTTTAATGAAATTAGCGCAATTTTTATAAAAAGTATTTAGAATAAAGGACAACCAAAAAAGAAAAAATTATATTCAAATATATGTATGTGAAGGATGTATAAAATTAAGGCAAAATATTAAAATACATGTTGGGGTACCAATGGGAGGATGGCATCTAGTCCTATATGGTAAGTATTTTCATGGTATCACCTTAACACACACTCTTAAAGTATCCATAACATTTTAATTCCTAGCTGCAATAAAGGACAAGAGGAAGCGTAGGGTAGATTAGCTCATACAGTATGTCCCCCATCCCACATCTTATGCGGACCTGTGTATTGTAAAACAGTGAAAAGGTGGGTGATAGTGTGAAATGTAGAGTCAGAGGTGAGAGAAAGAACTCAAGATCCAGGATCTGCTGTTATGCACTAGTCCTAAATGTCAACCCTGTCAGGGGACCATTGCAGGGGGTACACAGGGGTCTGGCACAATGAGAGTCCTGTAGAAATAAAGACTAGCGACAGAAGAAGCCCGATCTGTGTCTGAAGTTGCATGTACTGGTATTACCTAGACCAGGGGTCCTCAAACTATTTTGCTCTGGGACCCCATCAGACAATAAAAATAATTGCGGGACCCCAGCAAGTTACTGAAGAAGGTCATCACATCACATGTGTAGGCAGCAGACAGCACATACATGGCAGCATTGTGGAGGCACAAAATGATGGGAGGAGCCTGAAGTAACAGACAATTCAACAGATATTTCAGCCTTCTTCAATCACTGACTGAGATTAGAAAAGTCATTAGCCTGATGGTCAGCAAAATGGAGTTGCGACCCCATGTTGAGAAGGTCGGGACCCACTTTGGGGTCAGGACCCACAGTTTGAGAACCGCTGACCTAGATATACTCTATTGAGAAAGTGGTTTAAAAATAGATTTTACCCAAAATGTTCTGATTTATGTTCTGTCTCTTTCGCTAGTATTGCAACAAGTTTTGATATGAACATTGGAAATATCAAGTAAAATAGTAGAAAGGTATATATACTAATTTATATATATATATATATATATATATATATATATATAGATAGATACAGAAGTACCAACACACTCGCCATTCCTAGGAATGGGGTGAAAATAGCACCCACATCCCAGGGTGGGGTGCGGTGGCCTGTGACCACACACTCTAGTAAATACAAACACAGAGGGCCCAGCACTCACTACAAAAAACTAACTCGTTACAAAAGAAGGTGGGGCTGAAGCGCTGCCTGTGTCTAAATTTAATAATGCTGGAGTCAGTATTTCGTGCATAAATAGCTTTATTTATAAATACAGTTAATGTAGTATAAACAATAAAGTCTTGGTGAAGTGTGATGGGGAAAAAAAGGGGGTGACGGTGTGGGCCCGTGCCGTGTAGCCTCAGAGAGCCCCCTCGGGGAATTAGGGAGTCAGCGGATCCCTTTGTACCATAAACCCGGCCTGGGTTTATGTCTCTCTGGTTTGCACCCTGATTGTGCTGGGTGCGTACTGGGGGGTAAGTCTTTTGTTTCCGCCCAAGCTGTCACTGGTAGAGGCGGGGGGATCACTAAAGTTAGTGGGCGGGATGAGCAGGAAGCGTCGTCCCGCTAGCCTGCTTCTTACCCGCTGGGTGTCTGGGAGTCTGCGGCGTTGTGATGCCTCTGTCTCCCTTGTAGTAGATTGGATATTCTTCCTGTCCGGTAGCGCTGCAGCCGCAGCGTCTTACTGCACGGACCGGTGCCTGGCTCCACTGATCCTCGGCGTGGGGTCACTTCCGGGTGCCGGGTCTCGCGAGACCGGCAGCGTTGATCCGGGTGACGTCACGCTTTGATCGGTGCGCTCTTACTCCCGCGGGAGGAGACTGAGCCCGATGTTTTGTTGGGGCACCTTCTGTGGGTGTCCTGGATGTCCTGGATGTGGTGAGATCCAACGCGTTTCGGCTATGGTTAAGCCTTTGTCAAGGATGCCATGGTTGTTGCAAACTGTCCGTATTCATAGTAGAGGGTGTCTCCTTATTGGTTGAGACTTCTGGTCATCTCATAGGTTCTTTGCTTGAAGGTGGGAGGTTGCTTGCTTGCGATTGGTCTTTTTATCCCCTGTGATCACTGTGCAGCTGTGGGTTTAGTTTTCACGGGTGATGCAGGTTCCGTGACGTATGTTGAGGGGACTGTTGGTGATGGGCTGGTTAGGTGTCAAGTGTGTGTCTATGTCAGTCGGTGATTGTTATTCGGTGAAAGGAATTATAGTGGCCAGTGAACCTCTCTTCTGAGAGAGAGGTAAAACGGGGAGTGGTAGAGTGATGTTGATACTTAGGTGAAAAGAATTGGTGAATCTCTCTTCTGAGAGAGAGGTAAAGCGGGGAGGGGTTGAGTAATGCTGACATGGGTGATTGGTAGTTGCGGGTTTTTTTTTGGAATTATTTATTATTGTCTTGGGTGTTGTTGAGAGGGAGTGCTATATCCGGCGTGTGTCTAAGTTGATAATACGCTTCAACCCTACATAGGTGATGTAACTTGATTCATGATGATTGGGGGTTGCAGGGTTATATTGCAGTTGGGTATTTATAACTGATGGTGGTTCTATAATGGTGTTCGTGGGGAGAGCTGGGTTGTTTCTATATGGGATGCTTATGTATGATGGGGTGACGTGATCAGATTATGGATGCAATATTGAAGTCAATATTCATTCCTTTTGGCTCTAGGGTTTTCAGGGTGTATATCCATCTAAGTTCTTCCCGATCCAGGGTTTTTCCATAATTACCCCCCCTCCAGTTTGGTTTTACCTGTGTGATAATGCAGAATTGTAAAGTGCTAGGATCTTGGTTGTGTTTGGATTTGTAATGAGCTGAGACGCTGTGTTGATCATAGCCTTTGCGTATGTTCCTTATGTGTTCGGCTAATCTTGTTTTGAATGGTCTGATGGTCCGGCCTACGTACTGGAGGCCGCATGGACATGTTAAAAGATATATGATACCTTTGGTGTGGCATGTGAGTTCGCTCTTGATGGTGTGGGTTTCCTTGGTGATTGTCGATGTAAATGTTTTGACAGTGTTTGTGGTTCTGTGTTTTTGGGTTCTGCACCCCATGCATTGTCCACATCTGTGGAATCCGTTTGTGTCTGTGTTGGTGTCTAGTAGGCTCTGTCTCATTTCTCTGGGTGGGATGTGATTTTTTACTAGCTTTTGTTTTAAGTCAGGTGCTTTTCTATATACTACTTTTGGATTTTTTGGTAGGATGTCTGCTAATGTGTCGTCTTTCAGCAGGATTTTCCAGTGTTTCTTGATCATGTTTTTGACTTGTTGTGCCGAGTCACTGAATTGCGTGATGAAGTATATGTCGTTATTTGTTTTTTCTTCGTCGGGGTGTGTGGGTTTGGGTTCCAGTAGTTTGGCTCTGTCTTTCTGTTCTGCTGTTTTGTATGCTTTATCAATTAGTTGTGCGTCGTATTTTTTCTCTAGAAATTGGGTTTTGAGTTGTTGGCTTTGTGTTTTGAATACGTCAATGTCTGTGCAGTTTCGTCTTAGTCTTGTGAATTGTCCGAGTGGGATGCTTTTGAGCCAGTTTTGGTGATGTCCGCTGTCGGATGCAATGTAGCTGTTGACGTCTACTGTTTTGTGGAATGTTTTTGTCTCTATCCTGTGTTCTTTTATGTGAATGTCAAGGTCTAGGAACTCTACTTTTGTCTTACTGTAGTTGGTTGTGAGTATAATGTTTCTGTTGTTGCAGTTTAAGTATGTGATGAAATCCTTCAGTGTCTCTTCTGTGCCTTGCCAAATGAATAGGATGTCATCTATATATCTTCGCCAGAGGACCAAATTCGCACCGAAGTCATGCCCACTCCATATGTGCTCCTCCTCCCACTTGCTCATAAAGAGGTTTGCATAACTTGGTGCGAATTTCGTCCCCATAGCGGTCCCTGTGCACTGTAAATAGTAGTTGTGGTTGAACCATGCGTAGTTGTGAGTTAGGATGAAGTGAATAGCCTTGATTATAAAGTCTCTCTGTGCAGGGTGTATTGCGGGGTCGGTTTTGAGGAAATGTTCGGCACTGTCTAGTCCTTGGGTGTGTTCAATGATTGTGTAAAGTGAGGTTACGTCGCTTGTGACAAGCCACATGTCTTCTTGCCATACTATGTCTTGTAATGTCCTTAGTGTGTGTGTTGTGTCTTTTAGGTGTGAGGTTTGTTGGTTGACTAAGGGTTGTAAAAAGTGGTCGATGTACTGTGAAAGATTGGAAGTCAGGGAATTTATGCCGGAAATGATTGGTCTGCCTGGTGGTTGTGTCTGGTGTTTATGTATTTTTGGTAGGTAGTAAAAGACTGGGACCACCGGATGTAGGGGATTTAAGAAGTTGAATTCTTGTTTTGTTACTATGCCAAGTGAGAGGCCTTCGTTCAGTAATGTGTCCAGTTCTTGTTTGAATTGTGCGGTTGGGTCAGTCTTGAGTGTCTTGTATGTGTGGGTGTCGCTTAGTATTCTGTCCGCTTCTGTCATGTATGCCTCTTTGTCAAGTAATACCACTCCTCCCCCTTTGTCTGCTGGTTTCACTATCAGATTCTTGTTGTCCCTTAATTCTTCTAATGTTCCCCTTTCCTGTTTGCTGAAGTTACCTCTTTTTCTTTTAGCATCTGTGTCTAAATCTTCGAGATCCTGTACTAGCATATGTTCAAATGTTTTGATGATGTGCCCCTTCGCGTGTGCTGGGTTGAATGTTGACTTTGGTCTCAGGGTGGTGTGTTTGTATGGGTCAGTCTGTATTTCTGTGGTCCTGATTGGGTTTTGGGCAAAGAATTTTTTCAGGGTCAGTTTCCTTGTGAATGATTTTATATCCATGTATGTCTCAAATTTGTTCAGTTTCTTGGTTGGTGCAAATTTCAGTCCTTTTTGTAATACAGCTTTGTGTTCGTCAGTCAATTTGGTTTTGCTCAGATTAAAGATACCGGGGTTTGTGTTTGTGTTTACTCCTTCTGTCTTACTTTTTTTGCCTCCCCTGCATCCTCTGAGTCTTCTCTTGCCTTTCTTTTGTGTGGGGTGTGTGTGGTCTGTGTGTCTTGTGTGTTCTGGGTTAGGCAGGTTTTTAGGCCTGCCTCCAGATCTAAAAAATCTATATCCCAATGTTCTGCTTGCTGTGTTTCTGTTATTAGTGTCGTAGTTTCTGGCCTCGGATGTTTCTCTCTGAATGTTATGTGTCCTGCTTCTAGTGATTGTCGTGCTTTGTCTATGTAGTCTTGGTCTTCTATGTCGTGAATTGAGAAGGATGAAGTGTCCTGCTCTGAGCATGATTCGTCTGTGCTGTCTGTGTCCGAGTCTGATTCTAAGTCTATTTCTAAGGGTTTTCTTTGGCTGTGTTCGTATGTCATGTATTGCTGGTAGGTTATTGTTTGGTGAGTGACTGGATGTGTGTAGGTTTTAACCGGTCTGTTATGATAGCTTTGTTTGTTTTGTTGTTTGGGTTGCTCCCGTTGTTTAGTTTTATGTGTCTTGGACTTTGTGGTCCCTTGTTCATGTTTTACACCTGAACATGTCTTGGGTTTGCTGTTTGTTTTAATGCCCCATTTGTCCCTTAGGAATTTCCTTTTCTTTGTTTCGATGATGTTTTCTTCTCCCTTGTATAGTCTTTGCTGTGTCAGTGCTTCCACCTCCTTGTAACCCTGTTCGTCTTTGAATGGTTCAAGTGTGTGGTGTATGCTGGATATTTCTGTGTCTAGGTTGATCAGGTCTTTCTCATGCTGGTCAATGAGTATGTGAACTAGTTGCATGGAGCAGTCTTTCAGTGCTTTGTTCCATTTACACATGAAATCTGTGTTTTCTAGGTTATGTGTGGGTAGTTTCTTAATTGTCAGTCCCTTTGGTACTGTGTCTTCATCTATATACCATTGTAATGCAAAAGCATCCCACCATACTTTTGACTCTTGTTTGAGTAGTTTTTCTAGTTTGGTCAGTTGTACCAGAAAATTCTGTCCCTTCCCTAGGGCTGCTGATGTTTGATCAAATGTGCTAAATGTTGATTTGGCCCTGTCTATCCTATTTTCACGTACTGTTAGTAGGCCCATATGTGGAGTGTGTTAGTGGCAGTGTGCAGCAGTATAGTGCGGGATTGGAGGGTAACAAATGGAAAAAGGTTACTATACCGCGCTCACCTATGGGTAATTTGCTTTGGCGCTGCTCTTAGCCTCAGGGGTGTCCCGTACCCCCTGTGGGAATACAAGTTACAAAAGAAGGTGGGGCTGAAGCGCTGCCTGTGTCTAAATTTAATAATGCTGGAGTCAGTATTTCGTGCATAAATAGCTTTATTTATAAATACAGTTAATGTAGTATAAACAATAAAGTCTTGGTGAAGTGTGATGGGGAAAAAAGGGGGTGACGGTGTGGGCCCGTGCCGTGTAGCCTCAGAGAGCCCCCTCGGGGAATTAGGGAGTCAGCGGATCCCTTTGTACCATAAACCCGGCCTGGGTTTATGTCTCTCTGGTTTGCACCCTGATTGTGCTGGGTGCGTACTGGGGGGTAAGTCTTTTGTTTCCGCCCAAGCTGTCACTGGTAGAGGCGGGGGGATCACTAAAGTTAGTGGGCGGGATGAGCAGGAAGCGTTGTCCCGCTAGCCTGCTTCTTACCCGCTGGGTGTCTGGGAGTCTGCGGCGTTGCGATGCCTCCGTCTCCCTTGTAGTAGATTGGATATTCTTCCTGTCCGGTAGCGCTGCAGCCGCAGCGTCTTACTGCACGGACCGGTGCCTGGCTCCACTGATCCTCGGCGTGGGGTCACTTCCGGGTGCCGGGTCTCGCGAGACCGGCAGCGTTGATCCGGGTGACGTCACGCTTTGATCGGTGCGCTCTTACTCCCGCGGGAGGAGACTGAGCCCGATGTTTTGTTGGGGCACCTTCTGTGGGTGTCCTGGATGTCCTGGATGTGGTGAGATCCAACACGTTTCGGCTATGGTTAAGCCTTTGTCAAGGATGCCATGGTTGTTGCAAACTGTCCGTATTCATAGTAGAGGGTGTCTCCTTATTGGTTGAGACTTCTGGTCATCTCATAGGTTCTTTGCTTGAAGGTGGGAGGTTGCTTGCTTGCGATTGGTCTTTTTATCCCCTGTGATCACTGTGCAGCTGTGGGTTAAGTTTTCACGGGTGATGCAGGTTCCGTGACGTATGTTGAGGGGACTGTTGGTGATGGGCTGGTTAGGTGTCAAGTGTGTGTCTATGTCAGTCGGTGATTGTTATTCGGTGAAAGGAATTATAGTGGCCAGTGAACCTCTCTTCTGAGAGAGAGGTAAAACGGGGAGTGGTAGAGTGATGTTGATACTTAGGTGAAAAGAATTGGTGAATCTCTCTTCTGAGAGAGAGGTAAAGCGGGGAGGGGTTGAGTAATGCTGACATGGGTGATTGGTAGTTGCGGGTTTTTTTTGGAATTATTTATTATTGTCTTGGGTGTTGTTGAGAGGGAGTGCTATATCCGGCGTGTGTCTAAGTTGATAATACGCTTCAACCCTACATAGGTGATGTAACTTGATTCATGATGATTGGGGGTTGCAGGGTTATATTGCAGTTGGGTATTTATAACTGATGGTGGTTCTATAATGGTGTTCGTGGGGAGAGCTGGGTTGTTTCTATATGGGATGCTTATGTATGATGGGGTGACGTGATCAGATTATGGATGCAATATTGAAGTCAATATTCATTCCTTTTGGCTCTAGGGTTTTCAGGGTGTATATCCATCTAAGTTCTTCCCGATCCAGGGTTTTTCCATAATTACCCCCCCTCCAGTTTGGTTTTACCTGTGTGATAATGCAGAATTGTAAAGTGCTAGGATCTTGGTTGTGTTTGGATTTGTAATGAGCTGAGACGCTGTGTTGATCATAGCCTTTGCGTATGTTCCTTATGTGTTCGGCTAATCTTGTTTTGAATGGTCTGATGGTCCGGCCTACGTACTGGAGGCCGCATGGACATGTTAAAAGATATATGATACCTTTGGTGTGGCATGTGAGTTCGCTCTTGATGGTGTGGGTTTCCTTGGTGATTGTCGATGTAAATGTTTTGACAGTGTTTGTGGTTCTGTGTTTTTGGGTTCTGCACCCCATGCATTGTCCACATCTGTGGAATCCGTTTGTGTCTGTGTTGGTGTCTAGTAGGCTCTGTCTCATTTCTCTGGGTGGGATGTGATTTTTTACTAGCTTTTGTTTTAAGTCAGGTGCTTTTCTATATACTACTTTTGGATTTTTTGGTAGGATGTCTGCTAATGTGTCGTCTTTCAGCAGGATTTTCCAGTGTTTCTTGATCATGTTTTTGACTTGTTGTGCCGAGTCACTGAATTGCGTGATGAAGTATATGTCGTTATTTGTTTTTTCTTCGTCGGGGTGTGTGGGTTTGGGTTCCAGTAGTTTGGCTCTGTCTTTCTGTTCTGCTGTTTTGTATGCTTTATCAATTAGTTGTGCGTCGTATTTTTTCTCTAGAAATTGGGTTTTGAGTTGTTGGCTTTGTGTTTTGAATACGTCAATGTCTGTGCAGTTTCGTCTTAGTCTTGTGAATTGTCCGAGTGGGATGCTTTTGAGCCAGTTTTGGTGATGTCCGCTGTCGGATGCAATGTAGCTGTTGACGTCTACTGTTTTGTGGAATGTTTTTGTCTCTATCCTGTGTTCTTTTATGTGAATGTCAAGGTCTAGGAACTCTACTTTTGTCTTACTGTAGTTGGTTGTGAGTATAATGTTTCTGTTGTTGCAGTTTAAGTATGTGATGAAATCCTTCAGTGTCTCTTCTGTGCCTTGCCAAATGAATAGGATGTCATCTATATATCTTCGCCAGAGGACCAAATTCGCACCGAAGTCATGCCCACTCCATATGTGCTCCTCCTCCCACTTGCTCATAAAGAGGTTTGCATAACTTGGTGCGAATTTCGTCCCCATAGCGGTCCCTGTGCACTGTAAATAGTAGTTGTGGTTGAACCATGCGTAGTTGTGAGTTAGGATGAAGTGAATAGCCTTGATTATAAAGTCTCTCTGTGCACGCCGGATATAGCACTCCCTCTCAACAACACCCAAGACAATAATAAATAATTCCAAAAAAAACCCGCAACTACCAATCACCCATGTCAGCATTACTCAACCCCTCCCCGCTTTACCTCTCTCTCAGAAGAGAGATTCACCAATTCTTTTCACCTAAGTATCAACATCACTCTACCACTCCCCGTTTTACCTCTCTCTCAGAAGAGAGGTTCACTGGCCACTATAATTCCTTTCACCGAATAACAATCACCGACTGACATAGACACACACTTGACACCTAACCAGCCCATCACCAACAGTCCCCTCAACATACGTCACGGAACCTGCATCACCCGTGAAAACTAAACCCACAGCTGCACAGTGATCACAGGGGATAAAAAGACCAATCGCAAGCAAGCAACCTCCCACCTTCAAGCAAAGAACCTATGAGATGACCAGAAGTCTCAACCAATAAGGAGACACCCTCTACTATGAATACGGACAGTTTGCAACAACCATGGCATCCTTGACAAAGGCTTAACCATAGCCGAAACGCGTTGGATCTCACCACATCCAGGACATCCAGGACACCCACAGAAGGTGCCCCAACAAAACATCGGGCTCAGTCTCCTCCCGCGGGAGTAAGAGCGCACCGATCAAAGCGTGACGTCACCCGGATCAACGCTGCCGGTCTCGCGAGACCCGGCACCCGGAAGTGACCCCAGGCCGAGGATCAGTGGAGCCAGGCACCGGTCCGTGCAGTAAGACGCTGCGGCTGCAGCGCTACCGGACAGGAAGAATATCCAATCTACTACAAGGGAGACGGAGGCATCGCAACGCCGCAGACTCCCAGACACCCAGCGGGTAAGAAGCAGGCTAGCGGGACGACGCTTCCTGCTCATCCCGCCCACTAACTTTAGTGATCCCCCCGCCTCTACCAGTGACAGCTTGGGCGGAAACAAAAGACTTACCCCCCAGTACGCACCCAGCACAATCAGGGTGCAAACCAGAGAGACATAAACCCAGGCCGGGTTTATGGTACAAAGGGATCCGCTGACTCCCTAATTCCCCGAGGGGGCTCTCTGAGGCTACACGGCACGGGCCCACACCGTCACCCCCTTTTTTCCCCATCACACTTCACCAAGACTTTATTGTTTATACTACATTAACTGTATTTATAAATAAAGCTATTTATGCACGAAATACTGACTCCAGCATTATTAAATTTAGACACAGGCAGCGCTTCAGCCCCACCTTCTTTTGTAACTTGTATTCCCACAGGGGGTACGGGACACCCCTGAGGCTAAGAGCAGCGCCAAAGCAAATTACCCATAGGTGAGCGCGGTATAGTAACCTTTTTCCATTTGTTACCCTCCAATCCCGCACTATACTGCTGCACACTGCCACTAACACACTCCACATATGGGCCTACTAACAGTACGTGAAAATAGGATAGACAGGGCCAAATCAACATTTAGCACATTTGATCAAACATCAGCAGCCCTAGGGAAGGGACAGAATTTTCTGGTACAACTGACCAAACTAGAAAAACTACTCAAACAAGAGTCAAAAGTATGGTGGGATGCTTTTGCATTACAATGGTATATAGATGAAGACACAGTACCAAAGGGACTGACAATTAAGAAACTACCCACACATAACCTAGAAAACACAGATTTCATGTGTAAATGGAACAAAGCACTGAAAGACTGCTCCATGCAACTAGTTCACATACTCATTGACCAGCATGAGAAAGACCTGATCAACCTAGACACAGAAATATCCAGCATACACCACACACTTGAACCATTCAAAGACGAACAGGGTTACAAGGAGGTGGAAGCACTGACACAGCAAAGACTATACAAGGGAGAAGAAAACATCATCGAAACAAAGAAAAGGAAATTCCTAAGGGACAAATGGGGCATTAAAACAAACAGCAAACCCAAGACATGTTCAGGTGTAAAACATGAACAAGGGACCACAAAGTCCAAGACACATAAAACTAAACAACGGGAGCAACCCAAACAACAAAACAAACAAAGCTATCATAACAGACCGGTTAAAACCTACACACATCCAGTCACTCACCAAACAATAACCTACCAGCAATACATGACATACGAACACAGCCAAAGAAAACCCTTAGAAATAGACTTAGAATCAGACTCGGACACAGACAGCACAGACGAATCATGCTCAGAGCAGGACACTTCATCCTTCTCAATTCACGACATAGAAGACCAAGACTACATAGACAAAGCACGACAATCACTAGAAGCAGGACACATAACATTCAGAGAGAAACATCCGAGGCCAGAAACTACGACACTAATAACAGAAACACAGCAAGCAGAACATTGGGATATAGATTTTTTAGATCTGGAGGCAGGCCTAAAAACCTGCCTAACCCAGAACACACAAGACACACAGACCACACACACCCCACACAAAAGAAAGGCAAGAGAAGACTCAGAGGATGCAGGGGAGGCAAAAAAAGTAAGACAGAAGGAGTAAACACAAACACAAACCCCGGTATCTTTAATCTGAGCAAAACCAAATTGACTGACGAACACAAAGCTGTATTACAAAAAGGACTGAAATTTGCACCAACCAAGAAACTGAACAAATTTGAGACATACATGGATATAAAATCATTCACAAGGAAACTGACCCTGAAAAAATTCTTTGCCCAAAACCCAATCAGGACCACAGAAATACAGACTGACCCATACAAACACACCACCCTGAGACCAAAGTCAACATTCAACCCAGCACACGCGAAGGGGCACATCATCAAAACATTTGAACATATGCTAGTACAGGATCTCGAAGATTTAGACACAGATGCTAAAAGAAAAAGAGGTAACTTCAGCAAACAGGAAAGGGGAACATTAGAAGAATTAAGGGACAACAAGAATCTGATAGTGAAACCAGCAGACAAAGGGGGAGGAGTGGTATTACTTGACAAAGAGGCATACATGACAGAAGCGGACAGAATACTAAGCGACACCCACACATACAAGACACTCAAGACTGACCCAACCGCACAATTCAAACAAGAACTGGACACATTACTGAACGAAGGCCTCTCACTTGGCATAGTAACAAAACAAGAATTCAACTTCTTAAATCCCCTACATCCGGTGGTCCCAGTCTTTTACTACCTACCAAAAATACATAAACACCAGACACAACCACCAGGCAGACCAATCATTTCCGGCATAAATTCCCTGACTTCCAATCTTTCACAGTACATCGACCACTTTTTACAACCCTTAGTCAACCAACAAACCTCACACCTAAAAGACACAACACACACACTAAGGACATTACAAGACATAGTATGGCAAGAAGACATGTGGCTTGTCACAAGCGACGTAACCTCACTTTACACAATCATTGAACACACCCAAGGACTAGACAGTGCCGAACATTTCCTCAAAACCGACCCCGCAATACACCCTGCACAGAGAGACTTTATAATCAAGGCTATTCACTTCATCCTAACTCACAACTACGCATGGTTCAACCACAACTACTATTTACAGTGCACAGGGACCGCTATGGGGACGAAATTCGCACCAAGTTATGCAAACCTCTTTATGAGCAAGTGGGAGGAGGAGCACATATGGAGTGGGCATGACTTCGGTGCGAATTTGGTCCTCTGGCGAAGATATATAGATGACATCCTATTCATTTGGCAAGGCACAGAAGAGACACTGAAGGATTTCATCACATACTTAAACTGCAACAACAGAAACATTATACTCACAACCAACTACAGTAAGACAAAAGTAGAGTTCCTAGACCTTGACATTCACATAAAAGAACACAGGATAGAGACAAAAACATTCCACAAAACAGTAGACGTCAACAGCTACATTGCATCCGACAGCGGACATCACCAAAACTGGCTCAAAAGCATCCCACTCGGACAATTCACAAGACTAAGACGAAACTGCACAGACATTGACGTATTCAAAACACAAAGCCAACAACTCAAAACCCAATTTCTAGAGAAAAAATACGACGCACAACTAATTGATAAAGCATACAAAACAGCAGAACAGAAAGACAGAGCCAAACTACTGGAACCCAAACCCACACACCCCGACGAAGAAAAAACAAATAACGACATATACTTCATCACGCAATTCAGTGACTCGGCACAACAAGTCAAAAACATGATCAAGAAACACTGGAAAATCCTGCTGAAAGACGACACATTAGCAGACATCCTACCAAAAAATCCAAAAGTAGTATATAGAAAAGCACCTGACTTAAAACAAAAGCTAGTAAAAAATCACATCCCACCCAGAGAAATGAGACAGAGCCTACTAGACACCAACACAGACACAAACGGATTCCACAGATGTGGACAATGCATGGGGTGCAGAACCCAAAAACACAGAACCACAAACACTGTCAAAACATTTACATCGACAATCACCAAGGAAACCCACACCATCAAGAGCGAACTCACATGCCACACCAAAGGTATCATATATCTTTTAACATGTCCATGCGGCCTCCAGTACGTAGGCCGGACCATCAGACCATTCAAAACAAGATTAGCCGAACACATAAGGAACATACGCAAAGGCTATGATCAACACAGCGTCTCAGCTCATTACAAATCCAAACACAACCAAGATCCTAGCACTTTACAATTCTGCATTATCACACAGGTAAAACCAAACTGGAGGGGGGGTAATTATGGAAAAACCCTGGATCGGGAAGAACTTAGATGGATATACACCCTGAAAACCCTAGAGCCAAAAGGAATGAATATTGACTTCAATATTGCATCCATAATCTGATCACGTCACCCCATCATACATAAGCATCCCATATAGAAACAACCCAGCTCTCCCCACGAACACCATTATAGAACCACCATCAGTTATAAATACCCAACTGCAATATAACCCTGCAACCCCCAATCATCATGAATCAAGTTACATCACCTATGTAGGGTTGAAGCGTATTATCAACTTAGACACACGCCGGATATAGCACTCCCTCTCAACAACACCCAAGACAATAATAAATAATTCCAAAAAAAACCCGCAACTACCAATCACCCATGTCAGCATTACTCAACCCCTCCCCGCTTTACCTCTCTCTCAGAAGAGAGATTCACCAATTCTTTTCACCTAAGTATCAACATCACTCTACCACTCCCCGTTTTACCTCTCTCTCAGAAGAGAGGTTCACTGGCCACTATAATTCCTTTCACCGAATAACAATCACCGACTGACATAGACACACACTTGACACCTAACCAGCCCATCACCAACAGTCCCCTCAACATACGTCACGGAACCTGCATCACCCGTGAAAACTAAACCCACAGCTGCACAGTGATCACAGGGGATAAAAAGACCAATCGCAAGCAAGCAACCTCCCACCTTCAAGCAAAGAACCTATGAGATGACCAGAAGTCTCAACCAATAAGGAGACACCCTCTACTATGAATACGGACAGTTTGCAACAACCATGGCATCCTTGACAAAGGCTTAACCATAGCCGAAACGCGTTGGATCTCACCACATCCAGGACATCCAGGACACCCACAGAAGGTGCCCCAACAAAACATCGGGCTCAGTCTCCTCCCGCGGGAGTAAGAGCGCACCGATCAAAGCGTGACGTCACCCGGATCAACGCTGCCGGTCTCGCGAGACCCGGCACCCGGAAGTGACCCCACGCCGAGGATCAGTGGAGCCAGGCACCGGTCCGTGCAGTAAGACGCTGCGGCTGCAGCGCTACCGGACAGGAAGAATATCCAATCTACTACAAGGGAGACGGAGGCATCGCAACGCCGCAGACTCCCAGACACCCAGCGGGTAAGAAGCAGGCTAGCGGGACGACGCTTCCTGCTCATCCCGCCCACTAACTTTAGTGATCCCCCCGCCTCTACCAGTGACAGCTTGGGCGGAAACAAAAGACTTACCCCCCAGTACGCACCCAGCACAATCAGGGTGCAAACCAGAGAGACATAAACCCAGGCCGGGTTTATGGTACAAAGGGATCCGCTGACTCCCTAATTCCCCGAGGGGGCTCTCTGAGGCTACACGGCACGGGCCCACACCGTCACCCCCTTTTTTCCCCATCACACTTCACCAAGACTTTATTGTTTATACTACATTAACTGTATTTATAAATAAAGCTATTTATGCACGAAATACTGACTCCAGCATTATTAAATTTAGACACAGGCAGCGCTTCAGCCCCACCTTCTTTTGTAACTTGTATTCCCACAGGGGGTACGGGACACCCCTGAGGCTAAGAGCAGCGCCAAAGCAAATTACCCATAGGTGAGCGCGGTATAGTAACCTTTTTCCATTTGTTACCCTCCAATCCCGCACTATACTGCTGCACACTGCCACTAACACACTCCACATATGGGCCTACTAACAGTACGTGAAAATAGGATAGACAGGGCCAAATCAACATTTAGCACATTTGATCAAACATCAGCAGCCCTAGGGAAGGGACAGAATTTTCTGGTACAACTGACCAAACTAGAAAAACTACTCAAACAAGAGTCAAAAGTATGGTGGGATGCTTTTGCATTACAATGGTATATAGATGAAGACACAGTACCAAAGGGACTGACAATTAAGAAACTACCCACACATAACCTAGAAAACACAGATTTCATGTGTAAATGGAACAAAGCACTGAAAGACTGCTCCATGCAACTAGTTCACATACTCATTGACCAGCATGAGAAAGACCTGATCAACCTAGACACAGAAATATCCAGCATACACCACACACTTGAACCATTCAAAGACGAACAGGGTTACAAGGAGGTGGAAGCACTGACACAGCAAAGACTATACAAGGGAGAAGAAAACATCATCGAAACAAAGAAAAGGAAATTCCTAAGGGACAAATGGGGCATTAAAACAAACAGCAAACCCAAGACATGTTCAGGTGTAAAACATGAACAAGGGACCACAAAGTCCAAGACACATAAAACTAAACAACGGGAGCAACCCAAACAACAAAACAAACAAAGCTATCATAACAGACCGGTTAAAACCTACACACATCCAGTCACTCACCAAACAATAACCTACCAGCAATACATGACATACGAACACAGCCAAAGAAAACCCTTAGAAATAGACTTAGAATCAGACTCGGACACAGACAGCACAGACGAATCATGCTCAGAGCAGGACACTTCATCCTTCTCAATTCACGACATAGAAGACCAAGACTACATAGACAAAGCACGACAATCACTAGAAGCAGGACACATAACATTCAGAGAGAAACATCCGAGGCCAGAAACTACGACACTAATAACAGAAACACAGCAAGCAGAACATTGGGATATAGATTTTTTAGATCTGGAGGCAGGCCTAAAAACCTGCCTAACCCAGAACACACAAGACACACAGACCACACACACCCCACACAAAAGAAAGGCAAGAGAAGACTCAGAGGATGCAGGGGAGGCAAAAAAAGTAAGACAGAAGGAGTAAACACAAACACAAACCCCGGTATCTTTAATCTGAGCAAAACCAAATTGACTGACGAACACAAAGCTGTATTACAAAAAGGACTGAAATTTGCACCAACCAAGAAACTGAACAAATTTGAGACATACATGGATATAAAATCATTCACAAGGAAACTGACCCTGAAAAAATTCTTTGCCCAAAACCCAATCAGGACCACAGAAATACAGACTGACCCATACAAACACACCACCCTGAGACCAAAGTCAACATTCAACCCAGCACACGCGAAGGGGCACATCATCAAAACATTTGAACATATGCTAGTACAGGATCTCGAAGATTTAGACACAGATGCTAAAAGAAAAAGAGGTAACTTCAGCAAACAGGAAAGGGGAACATTAGAAGAATTAAGGGACAACAAGAATCTGATAGTGAAACCAGCAGACAAAGGGGGAGGAGTGGTATTACTTGACAAAGAGGCATACATGACAGAAGCGGACAGAATACTAAGCGACACCCACACATACAAGACACTCAAGACTGACCCAACCGCACAATTCAAACAAGAACTGGACACATTACTGAACGAAGGCCTCTCACTTGGCATAGTAACAAAACAAGAATTCAACTTCTTAAATCCCCTACATCCGGTGGTCCCAGTCTTTTACTACCTACCAAAAATACATAAACACCAGACACAACCACCAGGCAGACCAATCATTTCCGGCATAAATTCCCTGACTTCCAATCTTTCACAGTACATCGACCACTTTTTACAACCCTTAGTCAACCAACAAACCTCACACCTAAAAGACACAACACACACACTAAGGACATTACAAGACATAGTATGGCAAGAAGACATGTGGCTTGTCACAAGCGACGTAACCTCACTTTACACAATCATTGAACACACCCAAGGACTAGACAGTGCCGAACATTTCCTCAAAACCGACCCCGCAATACACCCTGCACAGAGAGACTTTATAATCAAGGCTATTCACTTCATCCTAACTCACAACTACGCATGGTTCAACCACAACTACTATTTACAGTGCACAGGGACCGCTATGGGGACGAAATTCGCACCAAGTTATGCAAACCTCTTTATGAGCAAGTGGGAGGAGGAGCACATATGGAGTGGGCATGACTTCGGTGCGAATTTGGTCCTCTGGCGAAGATATATAGATGACATCCTATTCATTTGGCAAGGCACAGAAGAGACACTGAAGGATTTCATCACATACTTAAACTGCAACAACAGAAACATTATACTCACAACCAACTACAGTAAGACAAAAGTAGAGTTCCTAGACCTTGACATTCACATAAAAGAACACAGGATAGAGACAAAAACATTCCACAAAACAGTAGACGTCAACAGCTACATTGCATCCGACAGCGGACATCACCAAAACTGGCTCAAAAGCATCCCACTCGGACAATTCACAAGACTAAGACGAAACTGCACAGACATTGACGTATTCAAAACACAAAGCCAACAACTCAAAACCCAATTTCTAGAGAAAAAATACGACGCACAACTAATTGATAAAGCATACAAAACAGCAGAACAGAAAGACAGAGCCAAACTACTGGAACCCAAACCCACACACCCCGACGAAGAAAAAACAAATAACGACATATACTTCATCACGCAATTCAGTGACTCGGCACAACAAGTCAAAAACATGATCAAGAAACACTGGAAAATCCTGCTGAAAGACGACACATTAGCAGACATCCTACCAAAAAATCCAAAAGTAGTATATAGAAAAGCACCTGACTTAAAACAAAAGCTAGTAAAAAATCACATCCCACCCAGAGAAATGAGACAGAGCCTACTAGACACCAACACAGACACAAACGGATTCCACAGATGTGGACAATGCATGGGGTGCAGAACCCAAAAACACAGAACCACAAACACTGTCAAAACATTTACATCGACAATCACCAAGGAAACCCACACCATCAAGAGCGAACTCACATGCCACACCAAAGGTATCATATATCTTTTAACATGTCCATGCGGCCTCCAGTACGTAGGCCGGACCATCAGACCATTCAAAACAAGATTAGCCGAACACATAAGGAACATACGCAAAGGCTATGATCAACACAGCGTCTCAGCTCATTACAAATCCAAACACAACCAAGATCCTAGCACTTTACAATTCTGCATTATCACACAGGTAAAACCAAACTGGAGGGGGGGTAATTATGGAAAAACCCTGGATCGGGAAGAACTTAGATGGATATACACCCTGAAAACCCTAGAGCCAAAAGGAATGAATATTGACTTCAATATTGCATCCATAATCTGATCACGTCACCCCATCATACATAAGCATCCCATATAGAAACAACCCAGCTCTCCCCACGAACACCATTATAGAACCACCATCAGTTATAAATACCCAACTGCAATATAACCCTGCAACCCCCAATCATCATGAATCAAGTTACATCACCTATGTAGGGTTGAAGCGTATTATCAACTTAGACACACGCCGGATATAGCACTCCCTCTCAACAACACCCAAGACAATAATAAATAATTCCAAAAAAAACCCGCAACTACCAATCACCCATGTCAGCATTACTCAACCCCTCCCCGCTTTACCTCTCTCTCAGAAGAGAGATTCACCAATTCTTTTCACCTAAGTATCAACATCACTCTACCACTCCCCGTTTTACCTCTCTCTCAGAAGAGAGGTTCACTGGCCACTATAATTCCTTTCACCGAATAACAATCACCGACTGACATAGACACACACTTGACACCTAACCAGCCCATCACCAACAGTCCCCTCAACATACGTCACGGAACCTGCATCACCCGTGAAAACTAAACCCACAGCTGCACAGTGATCACAGGGGATAAAAAGACCAATCGCAAGCAAGCAACCTCCCACCTTCAAGCAAAGAACCTATGAGATGACCAGAAGTCTCAACCAATAAGGAGACACCCTCTACTATGAATACGGACAGTTTGCAACAACCATGGCATCCTTGACAAAGGCTTAACCATAGCCGAAACGCGTTGGATCTCACCACATCCAGGACATCCAGGACACCCACAGAAGGTGCCCCAACAAAACATCGGGCTCAGTCTCCTCCCGCGGGAGTAAGAGCGCACCGATCAAAGCGTGACGTCACCCGGATCAACGCTGCCGGTCTCGCGAGACCCGGCACCCGGAAGTGACCCCACGCCGAGGATCAGTGGAGCCAGGCACCGGTCCGTGCAGTAAGACGCTGCGGCTGCAGCGCTACCGGACAGGAAGAATATCCAATCTACTACAAGGGAGACGGAGGCATCGCAACGCCGCAGACTCCCAGACACCCAGCGGGTAAGAAGCAGGCTAGCGGGACGACGCTTCCTGCTCATCCCGCCCACTAACTTTAGTGATCCCCCCGCCTCTACCAGTGACAGCTTGGGCGGAAACAAAAGACTTACCCCCCAGTACGCACCCAGCACAATCAGGGTGCAAACCAGAGAGACATAAACCCAGGCCGGGTTTATGGTACAAAGGGATCCGCTGACTCCCTAATTCCCCGAGGGGGCTCTCTGAGGCTACACGGCACGGGCCCACACCGTCACCCCCTTTTTTCCCCATCACACTTCACCAAGACTTTATTGTTTATACTACATTAACTGTATTTATAAATAAAGCTATTTATGCACGAAATACTGACTCCAGCATTATTAAATTTAGACACAGGCAGCGCTTCAGCCCCACCTTCTTTTGTAACTTGTATTCCCACAGGGGGTACGGGACACCCCTGAGGCTAAGAGCAGCGCCAAAGCAAATTACCCATAGGTGAGCGCGGTATAGTAACCTTTTTCCACAAAAAACTAACTCACCTTAACATTCAAATAATCAATAAATAAATAATGGGGTTTTAGTTCATGAATTGATCAATGCATTTAAGCTTGCAGCCCATCGCCAAGGGAGTCCTACACTAGCCACTGGTTTTCTTAGGAACCTGGCACCTGCTTACACATCATAGCTAAAATGAACATGTGTTTTGGTACTTGTGTATTATAGCGGCGCCCCCGATTCCCATCGCGCAATGTTTTAATCGCATCGCATGCCATGCACCCGATGGCATGCGATGCGATGCGACGCGATTTTTGCCCCCTATACGATGAAAGATTGTATAAGCACCCTAAATGGTGCTTTTAAGCACCGTAATGGGTGCTTACAATGTTAAATGCACCCCACACGCCACCCCCCCCCCCCACTATAAACGTGAACCCGAAGCGTGGCGAGCGTAGCGAGCCCACGAGGGGTGGCGTTACGCGTCCTCCGACCTTTTCATACCCCCACTATCCACGTCGGCGTGGAGTTGAGAATAGAAAGTGTGGCGAGCGCAGCGAGCCACTGAGCCCGAAGCGTGGCGAGCGCAGCGAGCCCTGCGAGAGAACGCGGATACCTTCACAGGTATCGGAGTCCCTTCGCGGCCTTCACAGGTATCCGCGTACGCTCGCCACGCTTCGGGCTCGCTGCGCTCGCCACACTTTCTATTCTCAACTCCACGCCAACGTGGATAGTGGGGGTATGAAAAGGTCGGAGGGCTCGCGACCATGTCGATGTGAAAGGACACATACAAATAAAGGCCATGATAAATTGACATTAACATTTTAATTGATCATGAATAAACTGTGTATTTGTACATTAAGCATATACCTTTATAACTGATGCTTTACGTGAATATTACCAGAAGTAACAGATGTGTATTTTATGGTGCACAGATCGGTTATTTAAAATTGGTAGGGAAAAAAAATGGAAGACTTTTATTTTCACATCTATATACAAAAAGGGATCAATAAATTACTATTACTATTTGGAGTGATGGAGATAGCATTTTATTTAAAGAGTTAACATACAGTACCATATGTCCCATCTTCCAGAACAGGCTGCAATACTGTATAACATACTCATAATAATTTACATGTGTCAAAGGAACCGTATAAAGAAAAGCTGCTGCTTTGTACCTGAAGAATGACAAATTACCATTCCAAAAGCTTACTATGCAAAACAGCTGCTAATCTTTATATAGACTCAAAATACTTTAATGTGGCATTTCTTGTGGAAATATATAGATGTACTAATTTATATCTTCAGAAAAAATATTCTCTGGAAACATTCTGTTGAGCTAACATGTATTTTATAACTAAATTATGTTTAGACTGTAGATGAACATTAGCTGAATTTCTAATGCCTCCAATTATTCTCAAGCAACTCATTAACAGCAGGAGAGGAGACGGAAGACATGAAATGAGAAAGCGTCTCCCACAGGAGAAATTTGTGCAACCTCAATCTGGAGATATCTCACCAATTAGAGGGAGCAACTACAGGTTGAGTATCCCCTATCCGAAATGCTCGGGACCACGAGCATTCCGGATAGGGGAATTTTTCGGTTTTTGGAATATATTTTTTAAAGCATACTGTACTTACCTGTCCCCTGATGGTGTCCGGTGGTCCCTCGGCGTCCACGCAGTCCCCAGGCGTCCACAGCAGGCCTCCGGCATCTTCTCTGGGTCTCCAGCGGTCCCAGGAATGCATTGCGCGAGTGTGCGCGCGCACCGGTGACGTCACCGGCGCTCGCGCGCACACTCGCGCAATGCATTCCTGGGACCGCTGGAGACCTTGGAGAAGATGCCGGAGGCCTGCTGTGGACGCCCGGGGACTTGGTAAGTATGAAAAGAGGGTTAGGGGGTTAAAAAAAAAAATTCGAATGATTCCAAAAACCACGGTTTTTGAAATAATTCGGATAAGGGATGTCCGGATACCGGATACTCAACCTGTATATATATTTCACTTTTCAAAATGAAGAAGGTTTACATATACCCCAAAACAATGGAGTGATTTATGATACTAAAATACTCTTGACTTAATTACTGGGCTAATGTAATTGTAAAAGGTATATTATCCATAACAAAACATATGACCACACCCACACACAAAGGACTGAATACTTACAATATGGATGAGATTGAAAAACTACCATAAATAGGAATATTCTGGACAATAAGTTGGAAAATACTAGTAATAAGTAATATAGTACTGCTAAATACAATAGGGAAACTGGTGGCAATGGGTTAGAATATTAAGGAGAGTGACTTGTAAAACGAAGGAGACTGCTGAAGTTGTAATCAGAATACTTGTAACATGAATAAGATAACATAGCTTGTCTTCCATACACATCTGGGAACAACTGGAGATTTATCGCACACGAAGAATTGTCTCTTGAATGGGAAATAGAGAAAGCACGTGAAGTGGGACTGGATGTGCAGTCTCAGCACTTTGGGTCAATGCAAGACTACTGTATTTCTGAATGACACAAGCTGCAAAATACACCAATGTATATAGAATAGAATCAAATTTATTGGCCATATATGCTTGCGCACACTAGGATTTTTTTGTGGATTACAGTGCAGCATCAAGCAGGGATGAAAAGGGGGGGGGGGCATTACATATATTACATAAAGACATTACATGCATTCCATTTCTAGCTACGACTATGGTGGTCAGGTCGCCAAGTAGGGACACATGGTTTGGCTGTTGATATTGGGATTGCAATTTGCTTGGATTGGATTGTTCAGGTGATGGACGGCTAACGGAAAGAAGTTTCTTGCGGATCTGGACGTTTTGACGGGGATGGACCTGAACCATCTTCCGGATGGTAGGATGTCGAACAGGTTGTGACCGGGATGCAGCTTGTCCTTCGCGATCTTCTTATCGCATTTCTTACCCTGGATGAGAACAGATCCCTTATTGGGGGGAGGTTGGTCCCTATGATCCTTTCCGCAGTCTTCACTACCCTCTGCAGTTTTGTTTGTCGTTCTCGCTTGCGCCACCGTATTAGATTGTGATCGAGGAACATAAGACAGACTCCACAATAGCGGTGTAGAATACGCACAGCAGCTCCTGTGGGATGTTGAATTTCCTGGATTGCCTCAGGAAGAACAGGCGCTGTTTGGCTTTTGTGATGTTTGCGGTTATGTTTAATCCCCATCTTAGGTCGCTGGACATGGATGTCCCTAGGAATTTGAAGGATTCAAACCGCGACACCACTGCGTTGGCTATTGTTAGCGGGACTAGTGCATTTGGTTTTTTCCTGTAGTCGACCACCATCTCAACTGTTTTGGTGGGGTTTAGATCAAGGTTGTTGCTGCTGCACCACTGTGTCAGCTTCTCCACTGCATGCCTGTACGTGGTCTCGTCACCATCCTTGATTAGGCCGATGATAGTGGTGTCATCTGCGAATTTGATGATTTTCACTGACTGCTCAGCTGAGGTGCAGTCATTCATGTAGAGAGAAGAGCAGAGGGGAGAGGACACATCCTTGGGGGGCTCCAGTACTGATTGTTCGCGTGCTGGACGAGAAGGCGCCGGCTTTGACCCTTGCTATTACAAAGTCCACTATCCAAGATGAATTGTCTGGCATCAGCTGCCTAACTAGGAAATAGTGAAACTATGTGATTTATAGTCACTATTTGATTTTATTGTTCTATACATGTAATACGGCGCATTAGATACATAGCTGCTACCTGCATACACGTCATTTATTGGCGTGATGTTAATGTGTATGCCGTTTTCTGTTGATGCATTTTTCCCTGATCGATGTGACGTAGTGTGCATATCTTATTGTGTCTGTATACATTGATAATTGTGCTATTATGTTGCCCATTATTGAATCAGTATTCATTTATCTGTTCTGTCTTAGGTGCCTGTCTGTATGTTACGGATTGCATCTATTGTTGTATATGTAACCTTGGTGATGGTAGCACTTTGATGACGTCACTCCGGACGCGCCTACCAGCGTAACGGCGGGAGACGTTCTTAGCACGGTGGTGTATAAAAGTATGGTAAGATGTTGCATTCATTAGCCTGAAGAAAATGTCCGAATAAAGGACGTTGAAACGTCGCTCATCAAACCTTGTGTACCTTTGAAGTTATTTTTGCTGCGAGTGCCGCTCTCATCCCTGCATGTGTCTATCTTCCGGTGCAGGCACCCAGCCTCATTACCCAGCATCTTGCCGTGGATTGTGCCGGTCTATTGGACTGATATATATATATATATATATATATATATATATATATATATATATATATAAAAAGCACTTTCCCCCCTTGGTTGTAGAAGGATAGGAACTGGCACACAGGTGGATGGTGAAGAGAAGTTGATTTGATGTACAAACATGATTGCACACAATGACAGCTGTACGCCTGACAGCTGTTTCAACCGAAATAAATGGTTTTCATCAGATGAAAACCATTTATTTCGGCTGAAAATGCTGTCAGGTGTACAGCTGTCGTTGTGTGCAATCATGTTTGTACAATAAATCAACTTTTCTTCACCATCCACCCGTGTGCCGATTCCTATCCTTCTACAACCAAGGGGGGTAAGTGCTTTTCATGTTCTAAAACTTTATGTTCCTGGCACCGGGATTTTTTCTATTTAGAGTGCCATCCTGCAAACCAAAAGTCATTATATATATATATATATATATATAGTGCAAGGGTGGTGGGGTCCGGCACTCACAATTTGCTGGTGATTTTTGCTGGGGTGCCTTCCTCTAGAACCGGCTAGAGTTCCTATGTAGGTGTGTGGAAGCAGGCGGCACTCGTCAGACTTGGTAGTGGAAAAATAAAAAGCCTTTATTTATCCGACGGCATTTCGGGGATTAACCCGTTTTTAAGGACATACCCTTGAAAACGGGTTAATCCCCGAAACGCCGTCGGATAAATAAAGGCTTTTTATTTTTCCACTACCAAGTCTGACGAGTGCCGCCTGTTTCCACACACCTATATATATATATATATATATATATATATATATTAGAAAAATGGATGAGAAACAGCGCTCTCTAGTGTAATAAGTGGGGTTCACACTTTCAAAATAAAGTAGTGTGCGTATATATAAGTGATTTTTGTGCTCATCAAATAATCCTTTAGATTACTGGTCTCGTGGGTTGCCAGGCTGCTACCCGGACTGTAAATTGGACACACTCCAGATGTCTCCCCACGAGTCTCAGAATGTGTAATCCAAACACAAGTGCCGTGTGGTTATATAAGAAAGAAACTCCAATTAAGATTAAAAAGTGGGAGTTTTATTAAAGTGCAGATAGTGAATAAAAAAGCTTACATGATTAAAGTGCTGGGGTAGAAACAGGCTGCTCTCTACGCGTTTCGTCTCTTACACCCTATAGGTGAGGGTTGGACTTCATCAGGAGAGTGACCAGGATCAATAGAAAACAGGTCTGGATGTCACAGCTGCTACCACCTTTAATGGCTGGCCTTGAACAGTCAGGGATAAGTATACACATGGGCGCTACTCAAAACTGCCTTAAATTCCTCATGCAAAATCTAAATCTTGTTGTTTAGCGTACAGATCCTGTTGCCCTGCATGTATCATTAGGACCTGGGCTTGTTGCTCCTCATGTATCATCTTGAACTGAGCCTACTGCCCAGCTACCAAATCAGCAAACTTTTTGAGTAATTCCTTCATATTGCCCTGCACTTCCCCTTTAAGTGTCAACCTATGAGGTTTACTATAATGTGCCAGACTTATCATACTGTATATACTGTAAGTGTTCTTGCACGCATTCATTCATATATGTATAGTTGTCTCTCTATGTATGTATATATTATTTTTACATGAACATAGGAATGCTTGGTGCTTGAATACAGCATCTAAACTATATCATCCTCCCTCCCCTTCATCGTCCCACGTATTTTTCTCTGATAATTTTGCCCAGGACTCCTTGCAGTGACTGTGGGAATCATGCTTCATCGCTCATTGATCATGTGACAATATCACAAATGTTTACCACATTATTCACTATTTCTGTAAAATATTCTTTAAAACATAATGCACCACCCTAGGTCTTGGATATAGATATAATAACTTTATAATTTATGTGATGGAAATAAATGCTTATTTGGCAGTAATGTCAGTGTCATAAAAGAGTATGTCAGCTGCTTATTCACCTACAAGTTTCTCTCTTCGCTCCAATGTATTTTGGAAAGAACTGGGCTTGTTAGGTTCAATCTGATGAAATGCTACAAAATAACAGCTCCAAACAGCCAAAAAATTTACATTCCCGCCTTAAAGGTGGTGAGTAATTAATAAAGAAGAGACCACAAGAAACATGACAGGTGGAACCCTTTTATCACCACATCCGGGGACTATATATCATGGGAACCTTATTTATTATATATTGTGGGGTGTAGCAAAATGCTCAATAATTTATCTCCCCCACTACAAACGTCCTTATATAAATGATTGCACCATTGTTTTATATGTGGTGCTGTAGGTTTTGGTGTATACCGACTGTAGGAATTTTTTACCTTATGAATTTTCCATTTCTTATTGCCCCAGACTACAAAAGCTAGTTTAGCATTGATTGTTTCTTTTTGTATAAACATGTCATCTGTCACACTCTGGGGATTTGTAGGGACTGGCAAATGGGGAGTAACCTTAGTGTAACAATTATGGGTTCTGATGGTGCTGTGCGGTTCTCTGGAACAGAAGCGGGACTGGCAGAAGTATTGTTAAAACGAGCAGGTTTAATAAACAAAGTCATACAAAGTATAATATAACTGGCATCAATACTTCTTGGAATAGATGGAATAATAATAATAGCAAAGAGTCTCTGGTATACAGTAATAAACACAATAACTTTGGTATTGCAAGAATTAAATAAGATGGTAATCTTGCAAAAGATGATAACTTGGATGCAGTCCTTTGTATAAACAATGATATAAATACTTAAATAAATGAATAGGAATACCTGGATGATTGACGACTGAAAGAGGTGAAGATTGGATGATTGATGATTGAAAGATTGGATGATTGAATAATTGGATGATTGACGATTGGATGATTTGAGGATTGGATTATTGGAGGATTGGATGGTTGACGATTGGATGATTTGAGGATTGGATGATTGGAGGGTTGACTATTGGGTGTTTGAGAATTGGATGACCGGAGACAAGATGGTTGCAGATTACCCTCCAGGGTATGAGGATAAGCAGAGGATATCCCAGAAGGAGAGACAACTGAGGTGTGTGGCTCACCGGAGGCAGCAACCAGGAGATCAGAGACCAGCAGGGACATCCAGCTGGAGCACAGTTCATAGGCACTAGGATGGCCAGGAACTACCCCTTGCTTGCAGACTCAGGAAACAAGTTGTTCTGACACAGATGGACCTAGGCAGCTCCCCTTTATACCAAGGGAGAGACTGCCATAGGCCAACTGGTCAGAATGGGAGAGAAAGTCCTGACCTGGCCAATACTGCTTACACCCTTAACCAAGATGCCGTCACTGCACTCGGTGTCAGCCTCCTGACAGCTGGACTGCCACGCCTCTTGTTTGAATCTCTGTGTGCCACTCACAGCTGCACAACACCATCACTGCTCATCTGACCAGGACCCCAGCGGACACACGCCAGCCGCCTGCGGACACGGACGGGTGAGTACTGTACCTGACGTGCTAAGAGGAGACACGCGTGACACTTAGAGGAGATGGGAATTGGATGGCGGAAGCTTGGTGGATGGATGTAGTGCTTTCACATGTACCGGAGAACAGGATAAATGGAGAAGTTGAGTAAGGTTTTGAAGTTTTACAGTCAATGAATAAACTTCAATGAAAACAAGCAACAGATACTGGCAATGCAATGAATCAGGCAGCAGTAATAACAGTAGTAGTTTGTATATCAATAGATAGACTGTTGCACAGAATTTGGATACAACTGTAAAGAGGTTGGAGATGATTGGAAGATTTGGAGACCTCTGTAAAGAAGTTGTAGATGATTGTGAAGACATTGGAGATAACTAAAAACTTGGAAATGACTGTGATCAACTTGAAAATAACTGAAGAACATGGAAACGACTGTGAACAACTTTGAAGAACTTGGAAACGACTGTGACCAACTTGGAAGCACTTGGAGACAACTGTGAACAACTTTGAAGAACTTGGAGATGACTGTCAACTACTATGAAGACTTGGAGATGACTGTGGATAACTATGAAGAACTTTGAGACAACTGTGAACAACTGTGAAACACTTGAAGACGACTGTGAATAAATTTGAAGACTTGGAGATGACTGTGAATAACTATAAAGAACTTGGAGACAACTGTGAAGCACTTGGAGATGACTTTGGATAACTATGAAGAACTTGGAGACAACTGTGAAGCACTTGGAGATGACTGTATATAACCATGAAGCCTTGGAGAATCCTGTGAATAGCTAGGAAGAACTTGGAGACAACTGTGAAGCACAGAGAAGCTATCCAAGCAGGAGAGAGACAGGTCCCCTGCAGCATACTGGTGGATCACTGCGGCACTGGTTACCTTTAAGGAACACTGGACAGGAGCAACAGCAGGTTGGACAGAAACAACTGTGGAGCGCAAAGACACAAATCCACTCTCCAATAGGTAGACTGAAGCACTGGGCCAGACCCCTTTTATCAAGAAAAAACACACCGGTTTGGCTGGAGGAACACCTGGCGAGGGGATTGGAGAAACCCTGGTCTCCAACATGGCTGCCTCCATACTGGAGACACTGCAGAGAACTAGGCACACCTCCTCTCACAGCCACAGACATGCAGCAGGTCTGCCCCTCCACATGTACTACAATGGCGGCCTCTGTTGCCGCATTACACTGCCCAGATCCTGCCTCCTGTGTGCTCCTGACAGTGCAACCCCCACCTGCGGTAAGCCTTTGTGCGCTGACATGATCTTAGCAAATAAAGCAGTATTGTATATTACGGTGTACTGGTGAATACAAATATGAATTCAAATAAGAATCTCTGCACAAAATACATTTTTCCCAATTAATGTTTTGAAATAATAATAAAGCCTGCAACCTATATGGTAATAATGACATGTCACGGGTAAAAAATTGTTCCTTTTCCCTTGCAATCCCATAGGGTAGATTTATAGGGAGCACTGTACTGGATACTGGAAGTTAGGATGCTGGCAGTCAGAATACTTACAGTACACCAACATCCCAACTACCATTATCCCAGCAGAAACCAGCAACTAAATTTACTCTAATGCTAACTCTAATCCTTCCTTACCTCAGCCTAACCCTTCCTTCCTGCTGCCTAAATCTAATGCTCCCTCCCAACAGCCTAATTCAAATCCACCCCAGCCGTTTAACCCCAACCTTCCCCAGCCAGCATACATGCATTTGAGATTCCAGCTGATGGGAATTCGGTCTCTGCTTTCTAATAGGTGTTGATATACTACATCACCAGTGAGCCGTTATCATGGCAAAATCACACTGCACACTGCAACGCAGTTGAAAACATATTGCAAACTCACATTCCACTCTACCTATAAAATTGGGGGGATTTTATTGTGTGCACCACCCTGGCCATGTCAAAAGTTTTACAAAATATTTTAAGCAACGACATCACAAGCCAGGTGCAGGGGAGGTGCAGGTTTTATCCGAGTGTCACTCTCAGAGGGGGTGACACCACAGTGCCGGAACTTTTGCAATGACAGGGGCTGTGTGCAGGCCTTGCTTCTTTTTGAGTTACAAGCCTCTGGCATGGGGGGGTTATGATACATCGTGCACATCAAGTGTGTTTTGGAAGCTGTATTATAGTAAATATGTTATAGAGGTCAGTTGACCTCTATAAGAACGGCACTGCAACATTGTTCAGCAACTTATGCTGTAGAATCTACATTGCACCATTTTTTTCACTGATAATTTGATTTATTTAAACAAATTACCAATACAGTACTTGAAACAAGGCTGTATACATTTTTTATATTTTGTTTTAAGCCGGGTTTGCTGTTATCAAAAAGGTTGGCAGATGAGTTGAAATTGGGGCTTATAGGGTCATCTGCGAATAGTATTGAAAATGTTGGACCAGATTGGGTACTACTGTCCATTGACTGACTATCAGTATCAACCACAGGTGAGGGAGTGGCAGAGCTGGAGGATGATAGGCTGATGGGTTCACTGAGTGCAGTGTGGCCAAAACCTGCTGTGCACAGCTCATGGAGGATCCAGTCACGCCTTGCAGCCCCACTCTTGTTCTGGTCATGAATGCGGTTGAAGTGTTTCTTGAAGCCTTTGAGCTTATTTACAACTTGCTGCTAGCTGCAGATGAAGCACTGTGATGCCAGGATCTTCACAATGTTATTGTATATCTGGGCATCCTGAGCAGTGCCTGTAACCTGGAGCCGACTCTCCTCTTCCCCTCTAATGTTTAGAGCTCTAAAGCTCCCTCACCTCATCATTTTTTCAAGACATTAAACATATTGCAGGCTTTCAGGCTATCAGGGGTTAAAACGCACTGCTGTGGTATGTTGTGCCACTGAGCTTGCACAGTGTCTTCCTGCACACTATGTGATGCCTCTGTGCATCTCTGAACATCCACAACAACAGGAAGTTGCCCTTCATAGCCCATCAGCAGAGGCAAAACAAGAAGGAGGGACATGTCCCTGCACCTTTCATACTGGCCAGTACCCTAGAAAGGTCCCAGAAGCAACCCTGGTAGCTAGTAGGGTTGAATTCCCGGGACATTGGTCGCAAGATTTTGGCCCGGGACCCTTTCACACAAGCGCTAGTCCCGGTTTGTTCCCGGGGTCAACACAGAAATTTTGGCTGGTGTGAGTAGCCATCCATCTCACTGCTGCCTTTGGTCATTATTGGTGAAAACTAAACTGTGAGCTGCAAGGTGGACAAATTGATTGGAAATTAACGTTATTAAAGTTAATACTGTAGAAACAAAATACAGGATCAAATTAAATGATTTGTGCTGTTTTTAGTATTTAAAAAAAATACAGATCCAAAACCAAAACAAGGAAAGTAATCCAGTTCTAAAACCAAAACATAGAGGTCAGCGATTCAGTGGGGCCGGAATTGTGGGACACGGTAAGCTGCGAGCTTTGCAGCTTACAGAGTCAACCAGAATCACATTCCCTCCAACTGTACCAAATTTGCCGTTACAGTACCATTTTTTAACGGTCTGTACCGACAAATAAAAACTGTACCGAATGTACCGGTTTATTTGTCTTTGTCCCCCGACTCCTCCTTGCTCCGGGCTGTCACTGACTGTGCACTCTCTGTGTATATGCTGCAGCAGTGCATGCCGGTCCTCGAGGTGTGACAGGGGGACGTTAGCATCTCTCCCCCACCAACTCCAGCAGAAAGCCGGCAGGAAAAGAGGCCTCCAATCCGGCCTTTCCTGTGCGAGAAGCGGTTTAGCTGCATCCCAAGCATCTGGGGAGGCGGCAGCAGAGGAAGGGACGAGCTATGGACAAACTGACGGGGCCAGAGACAGCGGTTGCAGGGGGAGCTGGAGGCAGTAGGCCAGCTCATGCTTCAGCAATGCGGACTCGTCCCCAAAGCCGTGTCCGATCCACAGGTTGCGAAGTGTAAACATCGGGAGCAGGAGCCTATGGTGCGGCATGAGGCGGGTGAGGAGGACTGTCAAAAGTCTCTGAGTCTATGTGTTTTAAATCGCCTTAAGTGCTGTCATCTCTGTTCCGCAGACAGCTCGGTGCGTCGGAGTATAAATGTTAATTTAGAAGCAGCGGCACGTTTCGAAGTTTAATACAGGTGGTGGTACAGCTGGAGCATCTGCTGCTAGGAAACCACCCGACCCTCCACGCCCCCGCCACTGCCCAGCTCCCGCCAGGCCAGTGTGGAGACCCTGGACAGGTACAACTGGCTCCCGGAGGTGTAGAGTGTATGCTGTGTGTGCCACAGATGGTGCACAGGGCAGTGGGTGTATACGGGGAGGCGGTAGTGTGTGTCATAGCAGCATATGGGGCATTGTGAATTGTTTGCAGTGATGTATTATTGTGATGTGGGTCACAGACTGCAGCTCTCTAGTCTACTAGAGTGTGACTGGCATACCTTGCTGGGGCTTGTAGTCCCACGACAGCTGGGAGCCACAGGAAAGGAGTCTTGACCACGCCCCCTTTTCTAGTGGTTCATTCCCCCTTTCCAATTCTGTTCCAAATTCTTCCCCTCAAATGTTGGAGGGTATGGAATCAGGCTCCATTTCCTACACATCTATAGGCCTACTTATTTATTTTCTCTAACAAAAGCACAAACAGTTCACTAATATACACTGAAAAGGCAAATGGTAAGTAGTTACGTTGGAATGTCCATGCAGTCTGTTTTGCTGTTCTTTCAAACGTTTGATACCTAACTAAGGCCCATATTCTAGTTCACTCTTTCTGACAAAATCCTTCTTAGATGGACAAAACCATGTGCACTGCAGGGGGGCAGATGTAAAATGTGCAGAGAGAATTAGATTAGGGTAAGTTATTTTGTTTCTGTGCAGGGCAAATACTGGCTGCTTTATTTTTACACTGCAATATAGATCTCACTTTGAAGTAAAACCCCACCCAAATCTAATTCTCTCTTCATAAGTCACATCTGCCCCACCTGCAGTGCACATGGTTTTGTCCATCTAAGAAAGATTTTGTCAGAAAGAGTGAACTTGAATAAGGCCCTAAATACCTAACATTGATAGATTCACAAAACTATTATTTTTATTATTATTTGATCTGTTCATGTACAGATATATATTTCCCAATTTTAGTGATAATTTGGCCACAGGAGGCCATTGGAGTACACAGATCATCTTAGCAGACCAGTTATTATTATTATAGCATACTCCTTCCCCACAGTAAATCAAAATCAGCAACAAAAAAGTAGAATTGTCTGAAAAAGCATTTTTCTGTTTGACTGACAGCAAGCAAAAGCAAGTCTTACTTATAAATAACAGATATTTTCCTCTTGATTTTTAGTTTCTAAACATAGACATGTACACAAATCCATATTTTCTATAATGTTTAATATTTAATCATGATATAAACAATTGGTATTAAGCTGGCTGTCATTCACAGAGGGGTTTTCTACTTCCAAATACCTAATGCTTTAACAGGGCAAAAAGAATGATGAAACTACTGTGAGTAGTGTTGAATCACTGTGACTTTTTTGCACCCCTAGGGCAAAAGTTTCTTAATGAGAAATGTTGAAATAATATTAAATTAAGTAAATTGTGCTTCTATGTCATCCAGGGCCAGTGCTAGAGTGTCTGGCACCCTCCTGCAAACCATACATTTTGCGCCCTTTCACATTGCCATTGCAACAAGCTGCAGTCCGATTGTGGGAGTGTATGCAACATGCAATCCTATGGAGGATCTCGGGTGCATGTACATACACCATCTCAGTGCTGTGCCCGCAAAATGTTGCAGGCACTAAAGGTGCCCATACACGCTGCGAGAATCGCATACGTTATGGGCTAGATTGTATCGCACGGCATGCATGCAATGTGTGTGCGATGCGATCCGAAAGCAGTACACGATGTGTGTCTGCCCACCAGCCTCCGGACAGGATCTGACACACCCACTGATGATGACATCATCACCCGCCGGTTACTGTGGAGACGGACCAAAACAAATGTAGTGCCTACAGAGTGCGGAGGGAGGCAGAGCATGCAATACCATAAGTACACTGTGCCACAATGGGCTAAACATGCTATAGACGTAAATACTGTTACACAGTGACAATATTACTGAAGCATATAATCGCTTTATCTGAAAAACTGTTGCAGAGTGCCAATATTAAGAAGATGAGGGGATCTTCGCCAGAGGACCTGGGTGAGTAGGAGTTCCTTCCACAGGTCCCCCATGGATTTCTTCGGATCCAGGACCCTGGACTCTACAGCCCTGGAGCCCCGGATCGGCACCCGAACCAAGGCACCGGAACCGGACCCTGGGACCTACCGACGTGCTCAAGATAGGTAAGTATCAGTATGTATGGGCTTTGGATGTATTAAAGTACCCGGCTGTGGCATTACCCTGCTGGCTGGTTGGGCCCGGTGCTGGTTCTTGAAATACAGGGGACCGCTAGTCATTTTGTCCCCCCGTATTTTGGGAACCAGGACCGGCCATTGAGCCTAGTGCTGGTTTTGTAAAATCCAGGGGACCTCTATTTGTTCTGCCCCGTGATTTTATGAAACCAGGACCAGCTCTTTGAGCCTGGGGCTGGTTATGCTCTGGAGGGGGACCCCACGCATTTTTTTTTTCACTTTTTTGTTAAACCAAAATCGCACATTTCTGAAAATGTGCCGATTTTCATGACTGAAAATCGCACATTTTCATGACTTAAAAATCGCTCTATATCGCATTTTATCGCGCTATTTTGCAGCATCTCGTTAAATATGCGAAAATCGGCCCAATAATGCAATTTTAAAAAATGCGATGTTGAGCAATTTTTAAACATGCCTAAAAATCGACCCCTATTAAATTTCGCCCAATATAACTGACACTTCGTACAATAAAATATATGAGTAGATAACCTTTATAAGGTTATAAGGGCATCTATATTAAAAGTGGGATGGCAATTCCTGATTTATGTTTTTGCTGGTGGGTGCTCAAGCCAAAAATATAGGGGAGTGGCTTCAAGGGGAATGGGCATGGCCACAAAATAATACCAATACGCAGCACAGTTGTCTCCAATATTCAAATTATGACAACAGAGTTCCCCTTTTCACACATAACTTGTGGACCTGCAGCTGTTCCTCTATGATAACGTACCCCCATGCACAGGAATGCCAGGAAGATGCTTCTGTCAGCTCTGTTAATGGTGCTGGGCAGCATCTTTTATACAGCAGCCGCCGCTCCACTAAAGAGCGGATGGAATGCACTCTTCCCGGCATACTGTTTGCCAGGTGGCAGGGCCGGTGATGCGAGTGCTGCAACAGCAAATTAGCAAGTTAATATGGTGGCCCAGCAGCGCGACTCTGCCCCATGGGTGCTCATCAATTTACGTGGGTGCTCGGGCCCTTGAGCACCCACAGAATCGGCACCTATGGATGGCAATGATAATGAATGTCTAGATAATGAAAAACGATGTATAGAGTTAAAAAAGAAGCAGTGCAGACCAGCTGTTTCATTAAGGCCTTTGGAGGCCAATGTCCCTGATCTGTGAATCCAGCGTGCCTCTTTTCGAGCAGTCATAGTGACCGATCACCTCTGCGTAGCTGTGCTGGTTCATGGTCAATGATAATATATTGTGACAAGAACACTGGAGTACTGTTTGAGGGCAGGTATATTTGTCCTGGGTTCTTGTCTTACATCTTTTAGAAACAGGTGTTTGACCTCACAGAGGGCTAATCAGCGAGCAGCTGTGAGTGGGATGAGAAAAAGGCTGCCAGACAGAGCAGTGTTTGCAGACTGCCTGGAGAGACTGCAGAATCTCTCTGTGAGAAACAAGCTGCCTTATACAAGTGAGCCACCAAGTGTTGACTGGGAAACTTTGTGTTTTTGTTTAGTGACAGTTAGGAACATCCTGTGTTTAGTTAGTGCCGGACAGGCAAGGTATTTTCTTTTGATGTTTATTTTATTTTCTGCTGAATAAAACTGGTTGCGGCCAGTTGCACCACAAGGATTTAAGCAGGGCCTTTTCTTTGCGAGGCTATCCTGAATCATTGGTTGAAGCAGCTAGAGAAGAGGTGAAAGGATGCGATAGGGAAGTCCTACTAAAAGGAAAAGGGGATAAAAATAAGAATAAAAACGACAATAAAAATTTAGAAACCCTTGGCTCTGAAAAGAAGGAGATTGCATTCATTTCCACCTTTAATTCTCAGTATAGGGAAATTAGGAACATAGTCCTAAAGAATTATAACATCCTCAAACAAGACAACACACTAAGAGAAATATTACCATGCAAACCTACTTTCATCTATAAGAAAAACAAATCTCTTCAATCACTGTTAGCACCGAGTGAGTTAAAAATAAAAGGAACAAAAGATCAGACCAGTTCAACAGATGTCTCAACAATGTGGTTACCACAGACAACCCAAGGCTGTTTCAAATGTGGTAGAAACCCATGTATAACATGTGGTTTTATACAGAATAAGACCCTGAACATCATGTTAGACCAAGACTCCAAACCAGTTAACATCAGAGTTTTCATCAACTGTAGTACAACTTATGTGGTCTACCTCCTAACCTGTAAGTGCGGACTGAGATATGTAGGCCGCACTACAAGGGCCTTAAAAACGAGATTTCTAGAGCATCGGAAAAATATTCTTAATAAAAATATCCAGCATAGTGTATCGAGACACTTCGTAGAATGTCATGACAGTAATCCAACAGGACTCAAACTTCTGGGGTTAGAACACATAAAAGCCACGAATCGGGGTGGCAATAGATTTAAAACTTTATGTAGCCAAGAAATATATTGGATTTTTAAATGTGATTCACTATTCCCAAAAGGTCTTAATGACTCACTGGAATTAAATGTGGTTTTGTAAGAAGCATCACCTCTTCATTATATGTACACATCACCTTAAAAACCGAACTGTACACATCACTATACAAACTGAATTTGATATACAGTACTTTAAGGTTAGTTATATTTATGTCTGCTGGCATTTCTTTATTTGTCAGTTTACACCATGTACATATATATTCTGTATGTTCCCTATATTATATATTATAATAATAATAATAATAATAATAATAATTTTTATAATTTTTATTATATTTTTTTGCTTTTATTCCATTTTATTTTTCATATTTGTATCCTGCCCTCTGTGTGCCTGAATACCTATGTGGTAAATCAACCGGACTTCTTAGTAAGTCTAAAGACACTAAATAATGAATGAATAGTTATAACAATGAATATATAAACTCGGGATCTTACTATTCAGAAACAACCAAATTCCATTTTTTGCAATTCTGGTTATAGAGACAAATGGATATTTTTTATATAAACCTTTCATGTTATGTCTGTATTATTGATTATATTAATCATAAAGTTCCGTTTATTGATGGTGGAAATAGTGCTATATAGATGGCCTTGATTTAGCTATATACATCACGTGGTGGAACGCAGAATTTAACATGGTTGACACGCAGCACAAGTCCACCATCAATAAATGTTGAAATGGAACGCGGAAGTGAATTCTGCTGACACGCAGAGTAAAACATAAAGTCACTTCCGGCTGACCGGCTGAGACATGTAGCGTAACGTCACTTCCGGTTCAACGGAACCGAAGGAGTCTTAGAGACGGAGTCTGGTAATGATATGGCGCGGTGCTATCCGTGCAGCCAGACCCGGCCAAATGTTTACAAATCAAGATCTCCAGGACCCCACTACTTAAAGGAACATTATGAAGCGTATTAATAGTTCCAGTCCAAATAATAAAGCGGAACGTCACTTCCGGTGAACGTTATGTTCACAAAAAAAGGTATTTATAACATAAAGATACTTTAAATAATTCATCCCTTAACAGGTGCAAATGAATTTATACACATACTAGGGAATTATGCCTTATGTTAAATAGAGTATGTAGTAAGATGGATCATCATCATAATATACAGCCGGAATTGACCCCAAAATGACCCGGAAGAACAACATTGAGCTGTATATAAGATTATGTTTTTTATTGTGTTATATTAAGTTGGAGTTCTTATTTTCACTTTATTTACTTTTCTTATTGTATGTATTGTTTATGACTGTCTCCGAGTAGTCTGTTTTTAACATAATTTATGATAATTACAAGTGAGTCAATTATGTATGCTAATGAGCTAACAGGAAGTATGGGTATAAACACCCCTAAGGCACATCCACCAAGACACCTTGATAAAGCTGACAGGGGTCAGCAAAACGCGTAGGTGCTTTAAGCGGACCTTACCCTTGCCACATTGCCATTTGGACATTCCTGCCACATTCTCTGGACCTAAGCCCCACAAACCCTGGGAGAACTTTACCATCTTCTGGACCTACACCGCATCCATTGTTGAGGTTTCTTTCCAAGCACGGGGTAGAATGTTGCCCTAATTCCAAGGATCTACATACCTCCAGCGGTTTTCCAGCCAATTGGTTCCCCAAGGACTGAACTCAAGGGACACATGCCCGGTCCAGTGCAGGTTATACTTACTGATAAGTCCAATATCAGTTATCATTGCTCCTTTTAATTATATCCGGATAAATTGCCTTTTTATGTTTATATTGTACCATTAAATTGTTATCTTGTAAATTGATTCACTTGTGTACAACCATTTATTTTTATTCTTAGCGCTGCCATAACCCCCTTTTTTTTCCTGTTATTCCACTAGGGAGCTGACTACTCCCCTCCTGGCAGCTGCTTTCTTTCTTTTCTATTGAATCAACAGCCCATAACCAGCGCTCCTAAATCAACCTAGGTTGATTCTTTTTTTTTTTAGTTGCACCACAAAGACTGGACTTGTATGATCTCTCTGCTGCTGTTGGCTGCCTTCTACCCCAGGAAAAGGCATCCAAATTTCCCCCGGTGCTAGCGCCTCGGAGACTATGCAAGTCTCCAAAGACGCCCTCAGAGAAGACTTGCACATGCGCATTTTTCGCTTATGCAAATGCTCAGATTGTCATTATGGAACTCCCTGTACAAACATACGAGGGAGTTCGCAAACCAGAATGACCCCCACAAGCTTTTACTTCTAAATCCTTGTGTGTGTGTTCACTTGGAATACCATGACCTTCTGTTACTCACATGGCCTGAGGGTGAGAGGGAGCAACACAACGGAAGTTGCGGACCCCGCGGAAGTAGCGGAAGTAATGATCCCCGCACCACACCCCTTCCCACATGTGTCTCCTCTCACAGTGCATACAGTTCATTCAAACTGCGATGCAAAGACAGATTTTTCTTTAACGAATTGTCGCTCCTTTGTTGAAAATGTATTTTATTTTTTTCAGCAGAACGTATTCTAAAAGGATATTTATAGCTAATTTACAGTGTACACTGTTGAGCAGGCAGCATGTTTTCTACTATCTCTATATACCAAATACCTGTAAAAGTAACTGTATTTATTCTTAGTTGGCTTTAAGGACTTTTGAATCAGTCTGACCAACTGCACTATTATTATACTATTATAAACTGTTTGTATGCTGCTCTTGACATTTAGGGTGACATTCTATGGGATGAGAGTTTTTTCCACGTCAGTTTTTCGCCCATTATCGCACTTTTTTCAAATCGCATTTTTGCCTTGGATTCGCATATTTAATGAGGTGCGTGTTTCGGCAAGAAAAGTGCGATTGAGTGCAATAATGGGCGAATTTTCGGCATGAAAATGTGCGATTTTTAGGCATGAAAATGTGCGAATTTGAGCTTATGTGCGATTTTGGGTTTGTATTAAAAAAAAAACAAATTGCGTGGGGTCCCCCCTCCTGAGCATAACCAGCCCCGGGCTCATTGAGCCGGACCTGGTTCCAAAAATACGGGGGACAAAAAGTGTAGAGGTCCCCCATATTTCTGAAACCAGCCCCGGACTCTTGGACCGGTCCTGGTTCTAAAAATACAGGGGACAAAAAATCTGGGGGTCCCCCGTATTTTGAAAGCAGCACCGGGCTCCAACAGCCCGCAGTGTCATGCCACAGCCGGGAGACACTTTTTACATAAGGTCCCCCGGCCGTACCATGAGCACCGTGGCTGGTCAGCCTTGGACGGGGTACCTGGAGGAGTGGGGACCCCCCCAATAAAGGGGTCCCCCCGCAAGGCTTCACCCGTCCAGGGCTGAAGCCTGGGGCTGTCACCGGCGTCCCTGGCCAGTGGATACGCATCGCCCAATCACGATCTCAGCCTGTGTCGCGCTGGGACAACGCAACAGAAGCTGTTAGCTCCTGGATCGCAGATCCTGGATCGGTGAGTATGTGGTTGTAAAAGTGAGATGTGTGTGTGTGTGTGTGTGTATGTAATAAAGTTTTACTTTTCTGTGTGTGTGTTTTCTTTAAACATTCTTTTTACAGGTGGACTACAAGTCCCAGCGGGCCCATTAATGCCCCGCATGCTGGGACTTGTGGTTCTCCAAGTCCCAGCCTGCGGGGGAGGTCTGCTGGGACTTGTAGTTCTCCTGTATAAAGCAATGTTAGGATTGAAAGATTTTACACCATCAGGCCGGCGTCCACTGGCCAGGGACGCCGGTGACAGCCCCGGGCTTCAGCCCTGGACGGGTGAAGCCTTGGGGGGGGGAACCCCTTTATTGGGGAGGTCCCCCCTCCTCCAGGTATCCCGTCCAAGGCTGACCAGCCACGGTGCTCATGGTACGGCCGGGGGACCGTATGTAAAAAGTGTCCCCCGGCTGTGGCATGACACTGCGTGCTGTTGGAGCCCGGTGCTGCTTTCAAAATACGGTGCGATTTCGCTGCAAAATCTGCGATTTTTGCCATTTTCCGCATCTCATTAAATATGCGAAAATGGGATTTCGGCCGTTTTTTGCGCAAATTTCGCCAAAAAACACAACTCTCTTCCCATAGAATGTCACCCTTAGTATTCTGTATGCTGTATTTTCTCTGGGTACAATAAAAAGTTAAATGATCCTACATTTAAATGCAAATTTGTTTTAAAGCCACTGCTATGTTTAATTTTAAATCTCGTTTCATACATTGACATGTGAAAAGACAAATGTTTAAATTAACTAAAAGGTCAAAAAAATAAAAGGAGAATATTAGTTTGTGATCGCACACAAATAGATAGATCAGGCGTGTGATTTTCTTTCACTATTTTTGTGAAGTCAGCACGTGTCAGCATCACTTCCACTGCCAAGTGTTTCCATTATAAACAGTTGCATTTACCATGGTCATTGTCACCAAACAAAAGCTACTAAAACGGATAAAACAACTGAACTAACATAGATTATGGGATGAATTTTGAACATAAGAAACAGGTGGTTACTCCTTGTGTGACATTAATGTTTGATATCGACCATTGTCCTTTCGTAGTTTGAAGCTTCCTGTTTTAAAACATAATTGTTAAGCTAAAATTACAATTTAAACATCAGACATCATGGTTGAAATATAATAGGGTGAGAGAATCAGAAAGTGAGAGATTTGGTAAGAAATCTCCAGTCTTTTTAAAGTAGCAATCATTTACATTGCAAAATCAAACTGGTTTTGCAGTGTAAATGATTGGCACTTTAAATTTTTTTTCGATTTCTTACCAAATCTCTCACTTTGTGATGCCCCTTTCAGACCGGACTAAAACAATGGTATTTTGCCAATTTTAACCGTTTTAAAATGGTAATATGTGCGGTTTGAAAGGTGCAGAATGATTTTACCATTTCCCAAAAAAACGGTTTTTGGAAATGGTAAAAAAGCAGGGTCCTACCCGTTTCAGACCTGTTTATTTTGGTGTCTCAACAGGTCTGAAACGGTATTCCTCGCCTGTGGGGTTGCGGGGCTGGATGCTGCTCTTCCCCTTCCCCGTGCCCCCACCTCCAGCGTCTGTATGGCCGGCTCCTGCTGCAGATAGCCGGCTCCTGCACCCAGCAGCGGCATGGTGAGTGATTCAGGGGGGGGGGGGGCTGCCCGGGGGTCCTCCAGGCAAACTGATTAATGGGGGGGAAAGAGGCTGCCCGGGGGTCTTCCCGGCAAACTGATTCATGGGGGGAGGGGGAGAGTCGGCCCAGGGTGTCCTCCCGGCAAACTGATTCATGGAGGGGCACATTGAATAAGCTCGGGGGCCCTCACTTATGGTAATACGGCCCTTAGAGGGGGGGAGCTGCCCAGAACTTACCGCTTTCCCTGTATTGCTTTCACACCGCAAACCTGCTTTAAACCAGGTGTTTAGATGAGATGTGAAAGGGGTTAAACTTGCTCGGACCCTTTAAAAAAAGTTTTAAATACCTGGTCTAAGCAGGTTTTGCGGCGTGAATGCAGCATTATTGTCTCACCCTATTACATTTCACTCTATGTTTTTTCTGAATAATATAAAAAAATTTACACATTTCAATTAGCAAGAGACTTACATTTTTTGCATTTTAAATTCCAGATTTAATTAGCATACGTGAACACAAACAATATTCTGACCTGATGTAGCTAAATTGACCACATTTTGATAAATTGCAGTATCATGTCTGCAAGGGAGTCAGTGCATTGCAGGGCTTACCAGACTTTCCTGAGATGGCAGGCAATTGTAAATATAAAGTTGGGTTTGTGTATCCATGACACCTAGAAATATTCAATGAATGTGTTTTTAATATCTGCTAGATAATACTTCCAAAGGATAGCAAAGTACTGTATAATAGGGGAACTCAATACATATAAACAATTTAAGTCAAAAATAACCTTTTTAACCCCTTCCTGACAGAGCCAGTTTTTGCGTTCCTGACAGAGCCCTTTTTTTCAAATCTGACATGTCTCACTTAAGTGGGGATAACTTTTTTTTGCTTTTACTTATCCCAGTGATTTTGAGATTGTTTTTTCGTGACACATTGTACTTCAAATTAGTGGTAAATTTGGGTCGATACAGTCTGTGTTTTTTTGTGAAAAATACCAAAATGTCGTGAAAAAATGGAAAATTTAGCAATTTGCAAAATGTTAAATTTTCTGCTTGTGAGACAAATAATCATACCACTCAAAATAGTTAATAACTAACATAGACCATATGTCTACTTTATGTTGACATCATTATTTCAACTTCCTTTTCATTTTTTTGGACACTAGGAGGCTTACAATATGAATAGCAAATTCTCAAATTTTCAAGAAAATTTCAAACACTGATTTTTTTAGGGACCAGTTCAGTTCTGATGTGACTTTGAGGGACTTGTATGTGAGACACCCCCATAAATGATACCATTTCAAAAACTGCACCCCTCACAGTATTCAAAACAGCATTTTGGAAGTTTGTTAACCCTTTAGGTGTTTCACAGGAATTAAAACAAAGTGTAGGTGAAATTTCAAATTTTCATTTTTTTTGCAGATTTGCAATTTTAATACATTTTTCTAAGGAACACAGTACATTTTACTAGAGAAATGTGACTAAAAATTGATTCCCCCAATTCTTTTGTTTTCATAAATATCCTATATGTGGCCCTAGTGTGCACGTTGACCAAACCACAGGCTTCATAATAGAAGGAGCACCTACTTGATTTTGGAGCCTCCTTTTTATGAGATTATTTTTTAGGCACCATGTAGGTTTCTAGGCACCATAAGATGCTAAAAGTTAGGAACCCCCCCCACAAGTGACCCCATTTTGCAAACTACACCCCTCAGGGAATTCATCTAGGGGTATAGTGTACATTTCAAACCCCCAGGGGTTTCACCAATTGTGGTACAACTGGGCAGTGAAAATGAAAAATTAAATTTTTTACACAAAAATGCAGTTCTGGCTCAAAATTTTTCATTTTCAGAAGGTATGAAGGAGAAAAAGCACCCCAAAATCTGTGCCCCAATTTCTCCCGAGTACGGCAATGCCTCACATGTGACCAAAAAATACCATTTGGGTGCATGGCAGGACTCAGAAAGGAAGGAGTGATTTTTGGATTTTGCAGCTCAGATTCTGGTGGAATGTTGGTGGGTGCTATGTTGCATTAGCAAGACCCCCCAAGCACCAATACAGTGGAACCCCCCCCACAAGTGACCCCATTTTGCAAACTACACCCCTCAGGGAATTCATCTAGGGGTATAGTGTACATTTCAAACCCCCAGGGGTTTCACCAATTTTGATACAACTGGGCAGTGAAAATGAAAAATTACATTTTTTTACACAAAAATGCAGTTCTGGCTCAAAATTTTTCATTTTCACAAGGAATGAAGGAGACAAAGCACCCCAAAATCTGTGCCCCAATTTCTCCCGAGTACGGCAATGCCTCATATGTGACCAAAAAATACCAGTTGGGTGCATGGCAGGACTCAGAAGGGAAGGAGTGATTTTTGGTGGTGGAATGTTGGTGGGTGCTATGTCGCATTAGCAAGACCCCCAAAGCACCAATACAGTGGAACCCCCCCACAAGTGACCCCATTTTGCAAACTACACCCCTCAGGGAATTCATCTAGGGGTATAGTGTACATTTCAAACCCCCAGGGGTTTCACCAATTGTGGTACAACTGGGCAGTGAAAATGAAAAATTAAATTTTTTACACAAAAATGCAGTTCTGGCTCAAAATTTTTCATTTTCAGAAGGTATGAAGGAGAAAAAGCACCCCAAAATCTGTGCCCCAATTTCTCCCGAGTACGGCAATGCCTCACATGTGACCAAAAAATACCATTTGGGTGCATGGCAGGACTCAGAAAGGAAGGAGTGATTTTTGGATTTTGCAGCTCAGATTCTGGTGGAATGTTGGTGGGTGCTATGTTGCATTAGCAAGACCCCCCAAGCACCAATACAGTGGAACCCCCCCACAAGTGACCCCATTTTGCAAACTACACCCCTCAGGGAATTCATCTAGGGGTATAGTGTACATTTCAAACCCCCAGGGGTTTCACCAATTTTGATACAACTGGGCAGTGAAAATGAAAAATTACATTTTTTTACACAAAAATGCAGTTCTGGCTCAAAATTTTTCATTTTCACAAGGAATGAAGGAGACAAAGCACCCCAAAATCTGTGCCCCAATTTCTCCCGAGTACGGCAATGCCTCATATGTGACCAAAAAATACCAGTTGGGTGCATGGCAGGACTCAGAAGGGAAGGAGTGATTTTTGGTGGTGGAATGTTGGTGGGTGCTATGTCGCATTAGCAAGACCCCCAAAGCACCAATACAGTGGAACCCCCCCACAAGTGACCCCATTTTGCAAACTACACCCCTCAGGGAATTCATCTAGGGGTATAGTGTACATTTCAAACCCCCAGGGGTTTCACCAATTTTGATACAACTGGGCAGTGAAAATGAAAAATTACATTTTTTTACACAAAAATGCAGTTCTGGCTCAAAATTTTTCATTTTCAGAAGGTATGAAGGAGAAAAAGCACCCCAAAATCTGTGCCCCAATTTCTCCCGAGTACGGCAATGCCTCACATGTGACCAAAAAATACCATTTGGGCGCATGGCAGGACTCAGAAGGGAAGGAGTGATTTTTGGATTTTGCAGCTCAGATTCTGGTGGAATTTTGGTGGGTGCTATGTCGCATTAGCAAGACCCCCCAAGCACCAATACAGTGGAACCCCCCCACAAGTGACCCCATTTTGCAAACTACACCCCTCAGGGAATTCATCTAGGGGTATAGTGTACATTTCAAACCCCCAGGGGTTTCACCAATTTTGATACAACTGGTGAGTGAAAATGAAAAATTACATTTTTTTACACAAAAATGCAGTTCTGGCTCAAAATTTTTCATTTTCAGAAGGTATGAAGGAGAAAAAGCACCCCAAAATCTGTGCCCCAATTTCTCCCGAGTACGGCAATGCCTCACATGTGACCAAAAAATACCATTTGGGTGCATGGCAGGACTCAGAAAGGAAGGAGTGATTTTTGGATTTTGCAGCTCAGATTCTGGTGGAATGTTGGTGGGTGCTATGTTGCATTAGCAAGACCCCCCAAGCACCAATACAGTGGAACCCCCCCACAAGTGACCCCATTTTGCAAACTACACCCCTCAGGGAATTTATCTAGGGGTATAGTGTACATTTCAAACCCCCAGGGGTTTCACCAATTTTGATACAACTGGTGAGTGAAAATGAAAAATTACATTTTTTACACAAAAATGCAGTTCTGGCTCAAAATTTTTCATTTTCACAAGGAATGAAGGAGACAAAGCACCCCAAAATCTGTGCCCCAATTTCTCCCGAGTACGGCAATGCCTCACATGTGACCAAAAAATACCATTTGGGTGCATGGCAGGACTCAGAAAGGAAGGAGTGATTTTTGGATTTTGCAGCTCAGATTCTGGTGGAATGTTGGTGGGTGCTATGTTGCATTAGCAAGACCCCCCAAGCACCAATACAGTGGAACCCCCCCACAAGTGACCCCATTTTGCAAACTACACCCCTCAGGGAATTCATCTAGGGGTATAGTGTACATTTCAAACCCCCAGGGGTTTCACCAATTTTGATACAACTGGGCAGTGAAAATGAAAAATTACATTTTTTTACACAAAAATGCAGTTCTGGCTCAAAATTTTTCATTTTCAGAAGGTATGAAGGAGAAAAAGCACCCCAAAATCTGTGCCCCAATTTCTCCCGAGTACGGCAATGCCTCACATGTGACCAAAAAATACCAGTTGGGTGCATGGCAGGACTCAGAAGGGAAGGAGTGATTTTTGGATTTTGCGGCTCAGATTCTGGTGGAATGAATGGTGGGTGCTATGTGGCATTAGCAAGACCCCCGAAGCACGGTGAAATGATGAACCTAAAAATCCATAGATGTGTGGTATATTTTAAAACACTCCTTTATACATAGGCCGGGTTTGTCGGGGCAAGTGTCACACTGGAAAATAGTTTGCTTTCTTATTCCCTTTTTATAGCAAACTTTGCACCTTTTTTGTGTCCTGCCCTTTTTTCCAGTGGAGGGGATTTCATCAGGAAAATGCTGCCCTGGTACAATACGGGGGCCAGTACTAGAAGTACTGGGGCCCTCTGCCTGCTGGTTCCCAAATACTAGGCCCTTTATGACTTCCTCTTGAAAGTGCATAAATGTCCCCCTCTGGCCGGTAGAACGGAATAGTGCCATCTGGATGATATACACGGCCAGCTTCTTGTACCAGATTTTTGTTTTCCGCAGGGCACTGTACGGCTTCAGTACCTGATCTGAAAGATCCACTCCGCCCATGTACCTATTGTAATCCAGGATACAATTAGGTTTGGAGGTGTGGGTACTGGTACCTCGTACAGGGACGGAGGTGGTACTGTCTCCGTGAATTGTTGTCAGTATAAGGACATCCCTCTTGTCCTTATATTTGACCAACAACATATTTTCGGTGCATATTCCCCTGCTTTCACCCCTTCTCATTACTTGGGCAATGTGCGTTTTTGGGAGGCCTCTTTGGTTCTTGCGCACAGTACCGCAAGCTGCTGTACCTCTTGAACCAAGGGCCTTAAACAGGGGGATGCTGGTGTAAAAGTTATCCACATAGAGGTGATAACCTTTATCCAGGAAGGGGTGCACTAAATCCCAGACAATTTTTCCACTAACACCTACGAGGGAGGGGGGGCATTCTGGCGGTTCAATTCTTGAATCCTTCCCTTCATATACCCTAAACCTGTGGGTGTACCCTGAGGTGCTTTCACACAGCTTATACATTTTTATGCCATACCTTGCCCTCTTACTGGGAAGGTACTGGCGGAATTTAACCCTTCCTTTAAAATGTATAAGGGACTCGTCTATGCAAATGAATTTATCTGGGATGTACATCTCTTCAAATTTGGCACTGAAATGATCAATGACCGGCCTGACTTTGAATAGCCGGTCAAAGGTGGGATCATCTCTGGGTGGGCACTGTGCATTATCGTTGTAATGCAAAAATTTAAGGATCGTCTCAAATCGAGCCCGGGGCATGGCCATACGGTAAAATGGGGTGCTGTACAGAACATCTGTACTCCAATATTGCCTAATTTCTGGCTTTTTTACTATGCCCATATGAAACACCAGACCCCAAAACGTCATCATCTCTACTGCATCTACAGGGGTCCACCTAGCAAATGATGACGTGGGGTTTTGAGCAATAAACTGCTGGGCATATAAATTAGTTTGGTCCACAATTGAATTTATAAAATCATCAGAGAAAAATAATTTGAAAAAGTCAATTTCTCTGAGACCTGTGGAATCAAATTGGATTCCTGGCATGGCCAAAAACTCAGGAACCTGGGGCTCAAAATTGTCTGGTGGTGGGGTCCATACGAGATCAATTATTGGGGGGGGGGTCTCAGCTGCTCTACGGGGGCGTCTTTGAGGGGGTCCCTCATCACTAGAGGAGGAAGATGAGGTTAAGATGAATCCTTCAAATTCCCCGCTTGCCTCACTGGCTGTGTCAGAATCAGAGGCAAGCATGGCATATGCCTCCTCCGCTGAATACATTCTTCTGGATGACTGGGATGACATTTGGGATGACATTTGGGATGCCATTTTTATTTTTGTGTTACTGGTAGTGAAATGTTTCAACACGTGTATAGTGTAGGGGGGGGTACAAACTTTATTTCAACCCGGGGGGTATGTAGTGTGTAGTGTGTATGTAGTGCAGAAAAAAAAAAAACTTTATACAGGAATTTGAACCCAAAAAAAAAAAAATTGAAGGGGTTAAAAAAAAAAAAAAAAAGGTCCTGCGCCAAAAATTGAGCACAGATGTTGGTCAGTAACGTCCGTCACTGAACAGCGCTCAAAGGCAACAGGAATTTGATCAAAAAAAAAAAAAAATAGATCAACCCTGTGCCGAAAAAGCTGATCAGTGATGTACGTCACTGATCAGCGCACAGTGGCCACAGGACACCCACAAAATCACAGTGTGTGTAAAAAAAAAATTAAAAAAAGACCCACAGCAGCCTCAAAAAAAAAAAAAGGTGATCAGTGATGCAACACTGATTACCAGTGAGGGGCAGCAGGTGCACAACCTTTGGTGCAACTGACAGTGCAACTGGCAGCAACTGACAGGTATATATAAAAAAAAAAAACCTCTGCGCCCCCAAAAAGTTGCTGATCACCTCAGATATAGTGATCAGCACAAAAGGCGGGGGTAGCAGACACAAAATATACACTCTCTATCACTCTCTGTCACTATCTCTCTCTATCTCTCACTATCTATCACTATCTATCACACTGCAGCAGCAGCACTGACAGTTATATGTATAAAAAAAAACCTGCACCCCCAAAAAGGGGGGGTAGCAGACACAAAATATACACTCTCTATCACTCTCTGTCACTATCTCTCTCTATCTCTCTATCTCTCACTATCTATCACTATCTATCACTATGACACTGCAGCAGCAGCACTGACAGTTATAAATATAAAAAAAAAACCTGCACCCCCAAAAAGGGGGGGGTAGCAGACACAAATCTCTCTATCTCTCACTATCTATCACTATCTATCACTATCTCTCACTATCTATCACTATCTATCACTATCTATCACTATGACACTGCAGCAGCAGCAGTGACAGTTATTTATATATAAAAAACCCCTGCACCCCCAAAAAGGGGGGGTAGCAGACACAAAATATAGCTCTCTCTGTCACTATCTCTCTATCTCTCTCTATCTCTCTCTCTATCTCTCTATCACACTGCAGCAGCAGCAGGAAGTCCCAAGAAGTCAGATCCAGGAAGCGTCCAGCACGCTACAAGCAGTGATCAAGTGATCAGGTAAGGTATTTGCAAGGATCAGGTAAGTATTAGCAAGGATCAGGTCAGTATCACGGCAGATAGGCACGGTGACCGCTCTGCACGCTATTCCAGACCGGAATGGCGTCTGCAGCGCAGTCACCGGTAGTTTAAATGTCGCGCCTTGGCTGTGATTGGGCCGTGGGTCCCACGGACCAATCACAGCCTTGGGGGCAGGTGGGGTGAGGGTGGGGTGAGGTGTCATCGTCACCGATGACCCCCTCATGCCCCCTGACGCCCGGCGGTGATTGACACCTGTGTTACCGAGCGTCCGATTCGCTGGTAACACAGGAAAACGCTGTGAATGGCTGTTCACACTGAACAGCCAATCACAGCGATCGCCGACGGGGGGGCGACATCGCAGCCCCCCCTGGGCATGCAGGGACATGTCTGCTGTCAGGGACAGCAGACATCGTCCCTCTGTCACTGCGTCTCGAGACGCAGTGACAGTTTAAAGTCATGACGTACATTTATGCCATGTGTCGGGAAGTACATCCCGGCCATGACGTAAATGTACGTCAAATGTCGGGAAGGGGTTAATAGATTAATTTCAAATATCGGCAAATATCAGAATTCAATCACTTCTTTTCCCTTCATTTTTGAGTACATGTTCACCCATGCCATTTCACTGTTTTTTTTTGTTTTTTTTTTGGGGGGGGGGGGAGGGGGGAGGGGGGGATGCAAATCGGTATTGGCATAAACAGCCACAAAAACAGCAGTGAATTCACCAATACCACCTGGATTCATAACATATTTACAAATCCATCCAGTTTTCACTGATGCTGGATTTTTTGCACAGGTGAAAAGTCAACACAGGAATTGAATAGGGCGAGTCAAATTGCAGATCTTTTTTGCTAGGAGAAAAATTATTGAATACCCCCCTTATTCGAATGTAAACATATACTGACTCACACAAGGATATAGAGTCTGATTCAGAGATGTACAGAAACCCATTAGTTTACATACATCTCTGATGGTGAGAGATGAAGCTGTTTCATTGACATGCTGCAGCCTTTGAGAACGGAGTGGAGTGGGAGCATTGATGGACAGCATTGAAAAAAAAATTCTGGGCATTCTTCACTGGCTTCACATTCATGCAGCTTTACTGGCAGCAGCTGCGGGAATATTCCCACCATCCTTAGTAACCTGTGGATTACTCAGATTACAGATGTTCACACAGAGTACATACACTGCTCCTGAGGAAGGTACCAGTCTGGTGCCGAAACGCGTTGAGCCATTTCTTCATCTGAGCTCCGGACCAGCATTCCATCCACACTACAGGACCCTGCCGTCTCCACCTTTTGCCAAGCGAAGTGCCATTCGCCTACTGTGGACTATTCGGACTATGACGGACTGCTCATTGATTTATCAGGGTAACAGACTCACCAAGCTGGGTAATATTCCGGAACTCTTTTACCATCCATACCCCCAAATCCACTGCGATAATCATTCATATTCCACATCCATGTGATGAACTATCTCCACCACTAAACAATTGGAGATCCTAAAGGCCTTCTTGGAGACCAGATATACTGTGGAGAAACTCTCCATTTCCCTCTTATATGCAGGAATAATTGGTTGCAACCTTGACCCATTTTAATCATTTCCATTATATAATTTTTTTTGTTGTTTTACATTTTTCATTTAACATTGTCTTAGTTTATCATATCATGTATGTACAGTATATGTGTATACAATAAATTGTTAAATTTTACAGTTGTGATTCTCTCAGTGAAACCCAGCGCTGCTCAAAACCCTTTTCTTGTCCAGTTCACACAGAATAGTCTGATGATGCATAAGATTCCATATATGTGTAACACTCAGTGTCAGTTTTTACCTATGGGCTGCAGCCCCCCCCCTCCCCAGGTAAAATCTGTCACTGTCTCTGCCTAAAGTGAAGCCAGATGCAGTCTGTGAGACTGCTCTGGCTTCACTGTGACTGGCAGTGACTTCCTATTGGAAGTCCGACCTGCCAGTCACTCAAGGCAGTCCCATTGGGAGGTGTTCCCTCCCTCCAAGATGCCTCTCTCTGCGCAAATGTGCGGCAGCCCCCAAATCAGGTTCTGCTCATGCGCAGTAACGCAGACGATACTGCGCATGCGCCATACCCAGGAACCGGATTAAGCCTCCGTGGGCTGCTGCAAAGGCAGCCCATGGAGGCTTGGGACAGCGCATGTGAGGATCGCGGCGGGAGCAGCGGAGGGGGGGGGCACATTGCGGCAGCCCCCTCCTCCTAAATGGTAAGAGCCGCCACTGGTAACACACCCTACAATTCATTAAGGTGTTTTTTTTTTTTAGAAGTGCAGATGTTGCCCACAGCAACCAATCAGATTCTTCTTATCATTTATCTAGCACTTTCTAGAAGATAATAGTTAAAATCTGGTTGGTTGCCATGAACAACATCTCCACTTCTAAAACCAGTTAATATACACCATAGACATATTTTATGAAACAAAAATATTACCTCATTTGGTCATCAGCACAAAACACACTTTTTTCAAATAATGTGTAATTAAATAGAAGTTAGATACAACAATTCCTATATTGATTTGCAATGTAGAAATATAAAAATTACAAAACATTAGCAAAACATCTTTTTGTGCTAAACAGAATACACTGAGCTAGTGGTGTAACAATGGTACTCCAGCTGGCGCTGTGGGGGCAGCTGCAGATTCCAATTGGCCTGGCCGTCTGTATGGAATGTGCTGAAAATGTCCCTCCAAAAATGGCAACCACTTTTGAGGAGACAGATGCTGGAGGTCCTACTGGACATATGGATAGATGCTAGAGGTCCTAAGAGCATGGAACCCCTGGCAATGAGCATGTGGGTAAAACATAAAAAATGTATGGGTAAGGGGAGGGGCATCAGATTTTTTTATGTAGGGGACACAACATTTCTAGCTGAAAACAATTAAATAATGAATATGATGCCCAATGACTTTCAACATTGACTAAATTAGTGTCTAGAAAGTGAGAAAATGTAGAGGCTTGTGGTACTTGTGGAGTATCACGGCTCCCATCGTATGGCATCGTATGCCATATGTAGTGGCATACGATGGCATACGATGCGATGCGATGTTTTACCGATTTTTGCGCATTTTTGCTCAAAAATCGTATGCCATCGCATGGCATCGTATGCCATATGTAGTGGCATACGATGCGATACGATGTTTTACCGATTTTTGAGCAAAAATTTTCAAAAATCGGTAAAACATCGCATAACATCGTATGCCATATGTAGTGGCATACAATGTCATACGATGCGATACGATGTTTTACCGATTTTTGAGCAAAAATGGTGAAAAATCGGTAAAACATCGCATGGCATCGTATGCCATCGATGCGATACGATGTTTTACCGATTTTTGAGCATTTTAGCTCAAAAATCGTATGCGATCGCATCGGATGCCATACGATGGCATCCGATGCGATGCGATGGCACCCGATTTTGCACTGAAATGCATCACAATGCATTGAAATGTGTATTAAAGTAGTGAAATGCCCCCAAATGCCATTTTTCATAGTGCACCACCCCCACTATCAACGTCAACCCGAAGCGTGGCGAGCGCAGCGAGCCCGCGAGGGGCGGCGGTACGCGTCCTACGACCTTTTCATACCCCCATTATCCACGTCGGCGTGGAGTTGAGAATAGAAAAGTGTGGCGAGCGCAGCGAGCCACCGAGCCCGAAGCGTGGCGAGCGGACGCGGATACCTGTAAAGCCCGCGAGGAGACGCGTATAGCTGTGAAGGTGTCCGCTGCGCTCGCCACACTATTCTATTCTCGACTCCACACCGACGTGGATAGTGGGGGTATGAAAAGGTCGTAGGACGCGTACCGCTGCGCTCGCCACGCTTCGGGTTGACGTTGATAGTGGGGGTGGTGCACTATGAAAAATGGCATTTGGGGGCATTTCACTACTTTAATACACATTTCAATGCATTCTGATGCATTTCAGTCCAAAATCGGGTGCCATCGCATCGCATGCCATCGTATGGCATCCGATGCGATCGCATACGATTTTTGAGCTAAAATGCTCAAAAATCGGTAAAACATCGTATCGCATCGTATGACATTGTATGCCACTACATATGGCATACGATGCCATTCGATGTTTTACCGATTTTTGACCATTTTTGCTCAAAAATCGGTAAAACATCGTATCACACTACTACATATGGCATACGATGTTATGCGATGGCATACGATTTTTGAGCAAAAATAGTCAAAAATCGGTAAAACATCGCATCGTATGCCATCGTATGCCACATGCGATGCGATGCGATTTTTAGCATACGACCTGCATACGATGCAGGTCGTGGGAGCCGTGATACTCCACAAGTACCAGGCTTGTTTATTGGTGCCAGCTGCTGTAACAGGATGTGTGCTACATTCAGTGAACACCCTGGGCCAGATGTACTAAGCTTGAAAAGTGATAAAATGGAGAGTGATAAACTACCAGCCAATCAGCTCCTACCTGCCATGTCATTGGCTGTGTTTGAAAAAATTAAAGTTAAGAGCTGATTGACTGGCTGTTTATCACTCTCCATTTTATCACGTACATCTCGCCCCCTGTGAGCAAGTCACAGTCCCTTACTGCAAGTACTGTATAAAGTTAGTATAGACAGTTTCTGCTTTTAGCTGATATTGCCCAGAGAAAGCTGTAGTTGAAGACAAGTGCAGAAATAAAAGAAGTAACTACTGTAGTATTATGGTAGTACTCAGAGGGATCAGAGAGGTACATGACATTGGGCCAGCCAACTACTCCAAGTGCCTGCAAATAAAATGTTCTGTGTACGGTATACTACAGCACCCTTATAAAGTGTGTGGTTTTCAGTGTGTGGTTTAATTGTAACCAGTATTCTTTCACTACAATCTCTCATCACAGACAAGTGTGGTGATGTGTGGCAAAAGAAAGCTGCTTCAAGATCCTTTCCAAACCTTGACTCCCGTCTGGTTTCACAAATGCCAAGCCTTGTCTTGCTCACTGTAATACAGTAGCTGCAGGAGAGTTGGAGATATGAAACATATCTTGTTGGCATTCCCCATTACCATTTGGGCAGTGGAAAGAAACCAGACTATCATTAGGAAATCCAGGCAAACACAGTACAGACACACAAACCCCCGACAGATAGGACCCCAGATAATCTATGGTCCTAGTGCTGTGAGATAGCAATGCTACCATTTGTAACTAATTTTCATACTACCGTATCTCAGTTATTTATACATATAACATTTACTTCTACAACAAACATTTCTAAAAGGTTTTGTAGTCAATGAATTAAAAAGCTTTGAATGTGATTAGGTTATTCACCTGCAATTGCGTATTAAAGGAAAAGCGTCTCTACATGAGAAGATCACGGCAACTAAGGTGCATTATGGTCACTGTTGCAGAAAGAAAATGAATGAATAGGCTTTATATAGAAACCCCCCTCAAGAGTTGAACATATAGGTCAAACAGATTCGCTTTTTTAGTTGTATTGGGCATGCTGACATTTTCAAAAATGTACGTTAAAATCACTGAAAATGAAATGAGGTTGAATTCAAAAATCCACTGAGGCGTACAAGCGAGGTGAACTGTCAAAATACAGTCTTTTAGCCTTTTAACTCTATGTTCTCTCTCTGAGGTTCTGGGCTGCTGGTGGTTCTAGAGGAAAATGAGTTACAAATCTCAGTTCCGTCTTGTAATATTAAGCTCAATGCTGTCAGTTGAACACAGCGGTCAGGGGTTCCTGGAGATAGTTCTGCCACTTCTGAGTGATTGATAGGAAGTCTGAAATCATTTGACATGAGCTATGTCTCTCCTGTAAACAGGTTTTTATAGTGCTTCGTTTGTAGCAAGATGAGTTCATTTAATATTTACCTGTTATTGTAACACCAAAAAAGTAATTGTAATTTCAAAAGTTGATAACAAGATAATGAAAAAATATATATTTTTTACAATATTTGAAATTACGTGTTCCTATGATTTGTTCAAAATGTTGTTATTGTTATGACAAAATCTAGCATTGTCTATATTCCTGTACACTGTGCATTCATTTGTATTAATTGCTAAATTGTTATTGTTATTATCTCTTAACTGTTACTTTATTTACTATAAAACAAAATCTATATTTTATCATATAGTTATGAATATGCATATTTATTTCATAAACCCAATTTATAAGAGCAAACAAGTTAAATGATCCATGTAGTGCTGTTAGATTTTAATTAGATAATTCTGATTTATAAGCATTTCAATCATAAAAGAGGGAAAGAAATATGTAACATTTCCTAGCAAATTCCCCCAGTTTGTCTTCTTTAGTATTATAGCTCATGTCTATTCCACAGTACAAAGGGAAGGCTGCAGTGGCGTAAGTTTGTCCATGTCGCCCGGAGGCAAGATAATAGTTGGTGCCCCCCCATAGATAGATAGCTAGAGAGAATGATAAAAAGGGGTAGCGAGCGAGAGCGAGAATCATGGAGAACAGAGAAAGAAGGGTGTCAGCGAGAAAGAAAGAATGTTAGGGGATAAGGAAAAGTGAGGAAATTATAGGGGAGAGCGAGAGAGTGTCAGGAATAGAGAGAAGGGGGTGAGAGGATTTAAGAGTAAGAGAGAGAGAGGGGTCAGGTACAAAGAGAGAGGGGAGGTCATGCAGAGAGAGGGGGTTATGCGCGAGAGAGTGAGAATGAGGTTAGGCAGCGCGAGGGATGGGGTGAGAGGGGGGTTAGGCAGAGAGAGAGAGGGTTACACAGAGAGAGGGGGGGTCAGGTAAAGAGAGATGGGTGACAGAGGGGCCTGGCAGAGGGGGGTTGGGTGGGTTAGGCAGAGAGAGAGAGAGAGAGAGAGAGAGGGGGGGTTCATGCAAAGAGATGGGTGACAGTGGGGTCAGACAGAGAGAGAGAGAGAGAGGGGTCAGGCAAAGAGATGGGTGACAGTGAGGTCAGGCAGAGAGAGAGAGGGGTCAGGCAAAGAGATGGGTGACAGTGAGGTCAGGCAGAGAGAGAGAGGGGTCAGGCAAAGAGATGGGTGACAGTGAGGTCAGGCAGAGAGAGATGGGTGACAGTGGGGACTGGAAGAGAGGGATTGGGTTGGGAGGGGGGTTAGGCAGAGAGAGAGGGGGTCAGGCAAAGAGATGAGTGACATTGGGGTTAGGCAGAGAGAGAGAGGGGGGTCAGGCAAAGAGATGAGTGACATTGGGGTTAGGCAGAGAGAGAGGGGGGTCAGGCAAAGAGAGATGGGTGACAGTGGGGCCTGAGGGGGGGAGAAGGCGAGAGAGAGAGGGAAGGAGAGAGAGAGGGAAGGAGAGAGAGAGAGAGGGAAGGAGAGAGAGAGAGGGGGGCAACGAAAGAGAGAGGGGCAAGGAGAGGGAGAGAGAGAGAGGAAAGGAGAGAAAGAGAGAGAGAGGGGGGAGAGGAAAGGAGAGAGAGGAGGGAGAGGAAAGGAGAGAGAGAGAAAGAGAGAGCGAGGGGGAGGAAAGAGAGAGAGAGGGGGAGGAGAGAGAGAATCAGGTAAAAGTACCTTTTCCATTCTCCTGATGGTGGTGCATGTTTCTGGGTTCAGCCCCCAGAGCCTCTATTAGTCCTGCTTAGATCTGGGCTGCTGTAATGGCCTCGGCAGGCCCTGCACAGCGGCTGCAGGGTGGCGCTTTTCTGCAGGTGATAGCAGATTAGCTGCTGCGGAGGTTGCCGGCAGCACAGATATTTGCGCAGCAGACTTTGGATGGCAGTGTTGGGGGAAAGTGCCGTGGGGGATGCGATGCGGGAGCCCTCAATAGCGGCTGGTGACGGGAGGAGGGGCTGACACCCGGCGGAAGCTCACCCACACCACACGCCGCTAGGTTACTGGAAGCTGCTGCACTTAGGCAAGGATTTATAATTTCTTTGGCGAGGAGGAGCGGGGGTGACGGGGGACGCCGCCGCTGCATGCAAAAGGGGTACTGCTGGGCAGCAACTCTAAAATAGGAACATCGGGGGCAATGGAGCCAGTGCCCCCTTTAAGGCTGCGCCCGGCGACAGATGACTCCATTGCCGCCGGGAGTTCCGCCACTGGAAGGCTGTGATTTCACAACATACAATGTCAAAGGAAGACTATTAAACACCATCTACTGTAGACTGCAGTCCTCTTTGTTTTCATACTGAGAAGGGATAATCCGGGGCAACAGGAGGGGGTGGCAGGTACAGACAACCTGATTCAGACCCGATTGCTGGGCTGTGAATTTGCAGCATGTGCGATTATGGAATAACTGCTCGGGCCCACAGATCATAGCGCACGAGCGAAACCTCCCTGCCATAAAATCCAGTGATTCTATTTTCCTTGCCTATATGCAAGGTGATTGACAGGCAGCCTGTGTTTAAAGGGTGGCCAGTCCATTTAATGGGTTGTCAGGAAGAAATGCAGGCGTGGACAGGCGTTTTCAGGAAGGGCCTCCGGTGTCAGCTCCGGCCCCAAACTGCCTGTATTATCGCAGCTACCGAGTAAGTTCAGGGCTACTCAGAGACTGCACACAGTGGGGAAATCATTTGATGGTGAGTGCGCAGCAAGTGGATTTGTCAATTTTCACCGCTCTACAATATTATTGCAGTCCATTCTCAGGCTTCCACAGGATGGGTATCACTCTGGTGGGACGGTGGTTATCTGATCGCAGGGCTCTGCTTTTTAACCAAAAGTCCTGAGACTCAAGCCTGCTAAAGATGTGCAACCATGCTACAACATATTGTGGGCATGCCCCATGCAGGGGTGCAGAATCTGTGAAAGGGGCCCTGTGCATCTCTAACAACGCACATAATAACACTGGCAAGAGGGCAATGAAGCACCCTGCCAGGATGCCAAATTGGTCATTTTAACAGAGGAGGGGGCCCATGTGCAGACTCCTGGTAGGCCACCTTCTCCTCATGGTTTCTTAGACTCTGTCATGTTCAGGTCTCTAGAAATATTGTGTCTGCCATGCTCTGGAGACTAATGTCACTACTGTGCATGCACCGCGTCCATTTTAGCATTCATTCTTTCCCTGGATGCAGCAACCGGCACGGGAATCTGGAAAGATTAGTATTCAAACATGGGTGCAGCGTGAGCAGTGTGAGCCCCCTGGGTTCAGGGGCCAATGTGCACAGCACACATTGCACCCATTATAGAAATGCCTATGCTGCTGTGTCATCTAGTAAAGATTGCAATAACAAATAATCAAAATCACCAAAATAATTGATCAATGTATAAGACAAGCAACTTAATGAGATTTTATGGATATAATGACAGAACCCACAATAAAATTAGATCATTGCACATTAAAGTAAATCCCTCAATTAAACCAGCATATGATAATGACAGTAAGATGATATATAAGATGATATATATCTGATCGCCCTCTCTTTGGACCTTATTCTGGTTGATTTTGCATCCTTGCGAGTCCACCAGACGCCACCCTGTGAATGCCCCCCTCACACGCCGCATTCGTACGCACAGGCTGCAAATGGATGTTTAACATTAACATGCATTTGCAGGCTGTGGGGGAACACCCACATCATTCGATGGTCGTCGGCCATCAAATGATGTGGAAGGCACACAAACATCTAATATTACTCTAAGGTAACCTTAGATCTGTGTGGGCATTCAGAAGGAACTGAGCGGGCAGCTGACATCCGGTAATGTCAGCTGCCCGCCCTCGGCGCCCACATCAGCGGGCGACCTCCATGGGAACGTCAAGCGTTTTCATGGGAACGCCCATGAAACGCTGGGGGTTCCCATGGGTGCGACTATCTGCCGCTGCCACATGCCCCCCAGCCGCAGCCTTGGGTGAGTGCACCCAGTGAACAGTCTGTGTGCAGTGGTCATACGCACCCGGCACATGCACATGCACAGAAATGGGGCTGTGCATATGCAAAACAGCGGTCCCCGTGTGAACATACGGTCCTTGCGAATGGACAAGAATAACCCCCTTTGTCTCTGAATAGATAGAATATATCCTTCTTTTAAAGTGATGAGCCTCAGACACTGCTCAAATGTAAGTGAAATCTAGTTTTTCTAAATGGATAAAAATTGTACAGGTACAACCCCGATTTTCCGGCAACCATTGGTCCGGAAACCTCCTTTAATCCGGACACATCGGGTTCTGGGCGGAAGTAAGTATTGTTTGGTTTTTAGCCATATTGGGGACCGTGGGAGGGCTTAGAATTAGTTGCTAGGGCAGTGGGAGGGTATTGGAATGCAGGGGGATCAAGTTGTGGGTGGGGTGGTCGCGCTGGGGGACCGATACGCGTTGCGGGAGGTGGAATGTCCTGTGAGCCGGAGACAAGCTGCAGGTGGTGTGGCGGAGGTGAGAGCCAAGCTGCAGGGATCGTGTTGCGGGGTCACGGTGCTTTTAAATGGTATCACTGATAATCTGGCAAATTCGGTAATACGGCTCAGTGCTGGAACCGACGATGCCGGATAATCGGTGTTCAACCTGTAGTATTATTTTCTCCAGTGGCATAGCTAGAAATTTTGGTACTTGCGCCCACTAAGCAAATAGCTTAGTGTGCTATTCTGCGTAGGAAAATCACATCACATCACATCGCATCGCGTCGCGTACCATCTATAGTGCTGTGCGATGTGTGGGATATGATGCGATGTCCATATTAACTGCACAGTAGTGCTTATACAATGAAATATCACATAGGATCGCATGGAGCCAAATGCGATGCAATGCGATATTTCACTGTACAAGCACCCTTGCCATGAGATGTGATGGGTGCTTACAATGAGATGTGATGGGTGCTTACAATGAGATGTGATGCTATGTGATGTGTGCATAGTATGTGATGTGATGGGTGCTTACAATTGTAAGCACCTGTACCTACGCCATTGTTTAGCTTCAACCCTTGTATCCATGCCACCCCAAAGCGTGGCGAGCGGCGGCGGAAAGCGTCCTCCGACCTTTTCATACCCCCACTATCCACGTCGGCGTGCAGTTGATTTTAGATAGTGTGGCGAGTGCAGCTAGTGGACAACACTTATGGTGAGATTTTTAGTAAGGTTCTGAAATCGCTCAAAATCCAAGTTTTTGGAAATTGCTACATTTTTAAAAAGAATCGCAAATGTAATGGAATGCAAATTAAACTGTGAAAAATGTGATATTATGCAATTTATTGCAAATGTTGTTGGTCATGAAAAAGTACATATTTTAGTCATAAAAATGTGCAAATCAATGCATATGTGGAAGTGTGCTTTATTTAGTAAAAAAAAAAAATCAGCGTGGGGTCCCCCCTCCTGAGCATAACCAGCCCCAGGCTCATTGAACCGGTCCTGGTTTTAAAAAATACACAGGACAAAATGTGTAGGGGTCCCCCGTATTTTGGAACCAGCACCGGGCTCCAACAGCCAGAAGTGTCATGCCACATCTGGGGGACACTTTTTTACGTACCATGAGCTCCGGAGGCTGGTCAACCCTGGATGAAGTACCTGGGTGAGTGGGGACCTACCCAATATAGGGGTCCCCATACACTTCACCCATCCAGGGCTGAAGCCTGGGGCTGTCACCGGCATACCAGGGTGGTGGACGCCGGGCTGATGTGTGGAAAAATAGATTTAAACACATTGCTTAATACAGGTGAACTACAATACCCAACATGCTGTGTATTAATATGCCCATGTTGTTATTTCCACAGGTAAACTATGAGACCCAGCGGGCATATTAATGCCCTGCATGCTGGGTCATGTACTTCACCTGTATTAAGCAATGTGTTTAAATCTATTTTTGCACACATCAGCCTGGTGCCCACCTCCTTGGTACCCCATCCAGGGCTGACCAGCCACGGGGCCCATGGTATGGCTGGAGAACCTTACGTAAAAAGTGCCCTGTGGCTGTGGCATGACACCGCTAGATGTTGGAGCCCGGTGCTGCTTCCAAAATACTGGGGACCCCAGTGTACATTACTGTACATTTATTTATTTTGCCTGCAGGATACATACTCAGTGATTTTGCTTTTAACCCAGAAATGCTGGACAGCTTTCATTTAAATTGAATATCAGTTTGTACACGCGTCTCTCATGTCTACATCTCTCTGCACATACAGTATTGCATCTGCCCCACCTGCAGTGCAATATGGTTCAAGTCTACTTACCTTTTTCAGCTTTACTCCTACCACAGAATCAGCCCCTTACTCGGCAAGGTTTCACTTGGTAATATAATTAAATGTATGGAATATTTATTCATTATTGATTCCCATCTCTTACAAAAGTATCTGTCCCGACTGCATAATTTATATCTTAATTTAATTCTAGGTCTCCTGGGTATCCTCACATTCCTACAATATTATGCTAAAGCGGTAATATGGAAATCAGAATTGATACATTTCTTATTCAGTCTGAAACATCTGTCTAGTCGTAATTGAAATAGGTAATAGAAATTGGAAAATAAGCAATTGTGAGAGAAAAAGTACATATGAACCATTGTTCTATGACTGATGTTAAACAAAAATAGATTTGCATTGCCTAGCCATCTACTAAATGTTGCTATAGCAGCCGACAAAATGGTAAACTACAGTAGAATTGCAGGACCACCTCCTTCCTGAGACCAGTGGCAGCTGGGGCCCATGCAGTGGTTCAATCATTGATAATAGCAGCAAAACCAAAAGCTACTCTGTCTTGATTTGTGACTGGGCCCCCTGAATATGTGAAGGTGGGGTAGTAGTTCTGCAGTACCTGACAAGCATCAACTCCAGCTGTTAAATTCAGTCCAAAGAATTTATACTCTATATGCTCTGGTAGCAGTAATATACTGGTATCCTCATGGTCTACAGTACAATAATTCAATTAATTACAGCATCCGAAGGCATGCATTTAGACAATTCCATGCCTCAGTCAGTGTCAAAGCACATCCAAAAAAGTCTATATGACTGCTATGTGGCCAGGAGGCAATCTAATGCCTAGTCCATTAGCAGGGGCGGATCCTGGAGAAAATGACAGAGGGGGCACCATGATAGGAGAGGGTTTGGGAGAGGGAGGGGGGTGTTAGTATTGCTGCAGCAGAGAGAGGGTGGGAATGGGATTAAAAATAGGCCCTGGCGTTTAAAGTACACATGCCCACCTTGGCGACAATAGTGAAGGATGTAGTTGTGCAGGCGCCTAAGGATCGCTCTGGAAAGGGGGTGTGGCCACTCAAAAGGGGTCGTGTCCTTGAGTGTAGTGTATCACACCATATACAACTTCTACATATTATGCAACAAAATACTAGACCCCATTATCCTAATTTGCCCCTTACACATAATGCCAAATGGAAAGAGCCAAAATTCACATAATGCCACACGGCTAGAGCCAACATTCACATAATGCCACACAGATTAAGCCAAAATTTACAACATGCTTCATTAAAAATTTAGGTACTTATGTAATATCTGGGCTCCCATTTTTCTTATGAGACCGCATCCGCTCGCCACGCTTCGGGCACTATATAAAATCAACTCCATGCGTAGTTGGATAGTAGGGGTATGAAAAAATGGGGTGCATTTAACATGGGAGCCCAGATAATACATAAGTACCAAAATTTACACTATAATGCCCATTAAATGTTAAGCCAAAAACCATAATGGGTATTAAAAATTATGCTACAAAAGTGCTGCTTACCTACATGCTCATTGCCAAGAGTTTCATGCTCATTGCCATGTGGGATTACATGCTCTTTGCCAAGGGGGAATACATGCTTGCGGTAACTGGGGGACAGCCACCAGGCAGAAGTGACAGCCATTGACAGCCGGGCAGAGAGTTGGGGGCTGCCCAGCTGTATTCAGAGAACTGCAGGTTTCCGCTATTTTACATAATACCCCTTTCACACCAGAAATTGCAGGGACTTACCCAGGAATATGGTCCCAGGATCATGCAGGGACATTTCCGGGTTGCCCCCTTTTACACCAGCCTAGTCTCTGCATTTTATGGTCTGAGGGGGAGAGAAAACCACCCCCTACTTTTTAACCAGCTATCTAATTTAACCAGCTATATCTTCAGAACCAAATGGCCCATTTACATGAGACCAGTATCATACTGAAGAACGTTTGAGTGGGCTTTACGAAACAGGGTGTCATGAACCGGCATACAGCACTGTTACCTCTCTCACGCTGGAGCACTCCAGTTCGCCGGCTTCCTAGTGTCCCTGCTGCTTAGGTGCCAGGCATGGCCACGCCTTCCTTAGTACGCTCCACCAATGACTGCAAACCCTTTGATATAAGGATCAGCTATTCCCAGCTAGCCTTGCCTTGGACTACAAGTCACTACCAGCTACAAGTATCCTGGCTCTGTATCACACTAGCTCTGACACAGTTACCTGTTCCTGCTCGTCTCCCAGTGTGATTCCTCCAGTCAGTAATCTCCTGCTGGCTATTCCTAGTGTTCCTTTCCAAGTCCCAGAGTATCTACTCCAGTTATCCTCTGTGGAACTACTGCTCCCAGCAACCAGACTCCAGTTTCCAAGCTGCAGTACAAGCTACCACTTCCAAGTGCAGCAGAGACTTCCAGCAGGTGTAATCACCAGCAAGCACCTGAGCAACAACCTGAGCAATCCAGCCTTTTAACCCATCTGGTGCTGAAGAATCAGTGTAAGTCTCCTGTCAAGCAAACCTGGTTGCTTTATATTTTGCAGCACTACTTGCATTCCCTGTGTTGTTTACTGGACTTATATTATTCACCTTACTGCTTGGACTCTCAGTTTCCACGCTGATTATTCCCATTGCTCCTACTATATGCATTGCATTGTTTGAATTGGCATATTGCCTGTCTGCACCTTCAATAATAAATACCAGCGCACATGCGCAGAAACTTCATCTCGCCTCCACGACTAATCCTTCCTTCCACCACTGACCAACAAGCACCAACACCGGGAACATCACTAAACCCAGACCTGACAGTTAGTCCAAGGCCCATGGACCCGGATGGCGGTCAGAATGTGGATACAGGGGCCTTCCAGAGCCTGTCTTCACGGTTGGACAGTCAGGAGGCTGCTCAATGACAAATTATCGAGTTTCTGCAAGGAATGTCATCGCGTCTGGATCTTCTGCAACAATCACTTCCTACTGCTTCTGTACCTGCAGTGTCAGTTCCAGTTCTTCCAAATCCGTTCCTCCAGTAGTTCCGACTCCAGTCCCTCACCTGCACCTTCCTGTACCCGCCAAGTATGATGGCAATCCCAAGCTGTGTCGAGGGTTCATTAACCAGTGTGAAATACAATTTGAACTGCTACCCCACAACTTCCCAACGCAACGGACTAAGATTGCCTATATAATATCCCTGCTGACTGGTCTTGCCCTGGCTTGGGTTTCTCCTTTGTGGGAGAGTGCAGACATTTTGCTTAGTAATTACCCAGAGTTCCTCTCAACTTTCAAGTGCATATTTGATGAACCTGGGTGCTCAACTTCGGCCTCTTCAGATTTGATTCAACTCAGACAAGGCAACCGGAGTATGTGTCAATACATTATCCAATTCCAGACCTTGGCATCAGAGGTTAAGTGGAATAACCAGGCATTGGTGACTGCCTTCTGGCATGGTCTCTCAGACCACATCAAGGATGAACTTGCCACTCGAGTTATTCCAACACAGTTGAACGATTTGATTTCCTTGTGTACTAAAATTGATTCCCATATACGTGAACGGAACAGTGAAAACAATCGCAATGATCTCCGCAGACCGTTGTGGCCTATGCCCGTATCACAGTCCCAGTCTTTAACTTCGGATAAGCCCATGCAGATAAATAGGTCTCGACTCACTCCAGAAGAGCGGTCAAGAACTACGGACTACGGGAAAGACTGTGTCTATATTGTGCGACTGCTGGTCAGTTGAATTCCTGCCCTAGGGAAACGACCGGTCCTAACTTGTAATGGGGGAGTCAAGTTAGGTTCTCTCCACCAATCTCCTCCTCCTGTAGATCTTGTTCTACCAGCTATTATTGAGACCAATTCTGGACTTCACTCTGTGTCAGCCTTAGGCGACTGTGGTGCTGCCGGCAACTTCATCACGCAGGGCCTTATTCTGGTTGAGGTGGTCCGTTCCAAATTCTTTCGTAAGGCGACTTTTAGCTAACTGTGCATGCGTAAGCAACGCAATGCGCATGTGCAACGCAGTGTCTTTGCACTCGTTCTCAGCAATAACGTCTAAAAATGTCCACCGAACTCCCTCGGGAAATATGGGCGTCGTGTGGGCATACACAAGGGCGCGGTTTCAAAGTGGGCAAAACTGGGTGTACATGTGGGAGTGCACGAACAGTGGTAGGCGTGCATTCGGACCGGACACCGAGCGCAAGCGAACCAACACGGCAGAAATCTTCGGTGTCAATAAGCAGCTTTCACTTCTCGGAGGGCAATGGTTCATGCGCTAGGCATTCGGATCGCCCAATTAGTACGCCCGCACCTTAAACACTCGCAGCTGACCACAGTACAATCCAGTCCTCTGCTCATCACTGATTAATTAAACACTTTTCACAGGTTCTATTAGAACCACTATGTCATTGCTGCCAATATATAATGCATATATATATATATATATAATGCATATATAGTATGCATACATAAAACACAGGTAAAGGGGCAACAATGAAGTTTTAAAGCTTAACATGATGTAAGGGTTAATCTAAAGTGCAAGTAATGAGTTTAAGTGTCAATTAGGAAGTAATTGATTACATTAAAAATAAATATATATGTTATGAGGTACCCTAATTGGATAAGTGTGTCATGTTGCTGAAGCATGACTTCCAAATAGATTACTGAGGTTTGCGCACATACACCAACTCGGCGCGTACGGTCAGCTTCCCATCCCTTCGAACGCAGTAAGACCGTGCAGAATCTTTGAGTTCCCACCGCACACACATGTTTGGATGCAGTCCGCCACTCCCTCTTCTTAGAAAGTCCGTCCGGACGGATGCGGACGACCTGTAGGCGTGTGTTCTTTGATGGTCCGACGTGCGTGGCGTACAGTCATTTCTGAAAGAACGCGCATCCCAAAGAGTCAACTAGAATAAGGGCCGCAGTCTACAGTAGACCACCTCCTTCTTCCAGTTTCAAAGCTTTCCCAACCAATTTACATCACTGCGGTAGATGGAAGTCGCATCCAAGAGGGCTCAAATTACTCAGCAAACACAATCTGTCATTCTGGGTATAGGGATCCTCCATTCCAAGCTCATTGATTTCCTCATCATCTCTAAAGCTACACATGAGGTCATTCTGGGCATACCGTGGCTTCAGCGCCATAACCCACAATTCAATTGGTCAACCCTTCAGCTGGTATCCTGGTCTCCATCCTGTTTACATACCCGCCTAGCTCAAGTTTTTCCTGTAAGATCTTCTGATACGTCCTCGTCATCAAGTCTCCAAGAGGCCTACCAAGACTTTGCTGATGTCTTCAGTGAAAAGGCCGCTGATAACCTGCCTCCTCACAGGGATTGGGATTGCCCTATAGATCTCATCCCTGGTAAAAAAAAAAAAACTCCTCGTGGATGAATTTAAAAGACAGTCCACTCCACACAGCCAGCCAGTGTGCGAGTGTGACTGTCATGAAGCAGGCAGACGGCAGCTGTCATCTAAAACCGGGAGCTGGGTGGGAGACGCTGCAGCAGCAACCTTTGAGGGTAAGTCTATGAAGCCCCTCTCTCCCTGACATATTCTCTCTTTCTCTCCCTCTCTTTTTCTCCCTCTCTCTCTCTTTTTCTCCCTCTCTCTCCCTTTCTCTCTTTCTCTCTCTCTCTCTCTTTCTCCCTCCCTCCCCCCTTAGGGGGGGGGGGGCACCTTTTTATCTTGCCTCCGGGCAATGTACACAAACTTACGCCACTGCTTAGTTGTTTACCTTGATGACATATCCTCATCTTTTCTCAAGACCTCCAGTCCCACCGACAGCAAGTTCGAGAAGTTCTGCGATGTCTTCGCCAGAACCAATTGCACGGAAAACTTTCAAAATGTATCTTTGAAGTCCCATCCATACCCTTCCTAGGGTACATTATTTCAGGTACAGATCTTTGTATGGATCCCAAGAAGCTCAAAGCCATTGAGTCCTGGTCAGTACCAAATACCCTGAAAGCCATCCAGCAATTCCTTGGATTCGCCAATTATTACCCAAAATTCATTAAGGGTTTTTCCACCCTGATCGCTCCCATCTCCAATCTCTCTCGCAAGGAGGCAGACCCTACCAATTGGTCTAAAGAGGCCCTGACTTCTTTCCAAAAGATCAAAGAAGCCTTCTTTATGGCTCCAGTCCTTGCCCAGCCTAATGTCAACCAGACTTTTGAGCTAGAGGTGGATGCTTCCACGGTTGGAGTTGGTGCTGTTTTGTCACAAGTGGGTGCCGATGGCAAGATAGAGTCCTCCGATTCAGGGCTATACCCCATCCTGAATCCAATTGTCTTCGCCTCTACTCAAGTCTCTCCAGTTCCACCTCCGGGGAAAACATTTGTAACCCCAGATCTCTGTTCCAGTTTCGTCTCTTGGGTGCATACATCCAAGTTCAACGGGCATCCCGGTGTCCAGAACACCTATAAGTTCCTGTCTCAAAACTACTGGTGGCCAAAAAGGAAGGCAGATGTACAAGACTTTATTGCTGCCTGTCCTAAGTGTGCTCAGCATAAAACATCCCGTCAGGCTCCCGCTGGGCAGTTAAGACCTTTGTCCATTCCAACTCGTCTGTGGTCTCATTTATCTATGGACTTTATCTCTGAGCTTCCACCATCCGATGGCTACAATACCATTTGGGTAGTCGTAGATAGATTCACAAAATGGCCCATTTCATCCCTCTCCGAGATCTACCTTGAGCTCCTAAGTTGGCTCAAGTCTTCCTTAAAGAGATTTTCCGTCTCCACGGTCTACCCAGAGAAATCATATCTGACCGTGGAGTCCAATTCGTGGCAAGGTTCTGGAAAGCTCTCTGTTCCGCGCTGCAAGTTAAGCTGAAATTCTTGTTTGTGTGTCACCCTCAGACAAATGGGCAGACAGAGAGGGTGAATCAAGATCTTGAAACATTTCTAAGACTCTATAGCTCCTCTTCACAGGACAACTGGGTGAGCCTTCTTCCATGGGCTGAGTTTGCACATAATTTCCGCTATCATTCTGCTACTGAGACCACTCCATTTTTTGCAGTTTACTGTATGGTCAACACCCCCGAATTCCTGATTTTCAAGACCTTCCAGCCATCGATGTTCCAGCTGCGTCTTCCGCTCTCCAGCACTTCTCTCAGATTTGGAAGAAGATTCATACTTACCTCAAAAAGGCTTCTCAGCATTATAAGTTCTTCACTGATCGCAAGAGACGTGCAGTCCCCAGTCTAAAGGTCAGTGACAGAGTCTGGTTGTCCACCCGTAACCTTCATCTCCGAGTGCCTTCAATGAAGTACGCTCCTAAATACATTGGGCCTTTCTCAGTGAATCGAGTAATCAGCCCGGTGGCATACAAGCTTCAGTTACCACACTATTTAAAGGTACCCAATGCCTTCCACATTTCTCTCCTCAGACCTCTAGTACTCAACCACTTCCAAAGAACTCTTTCTGCTGGTCCCAAAGTTCAAACTCAACGGGGCATCAAGTTCGAGATTGAGAAGGTAGTAGACTCTCAAATCCGGTATGGTCATCTTCAGTATCTTATTGACTGGTCCGGGTATGGTCCTGAGGAGAAGAGCTGGGTCGACGCTACTGATGTCCACGCCCCCAGGCTGGTGAAAGAATTCCACAGGTCTAATCCTTCCAAGCCCTAAAAGGAGGGGTACTGTCATGAACCGGCATACAGCACTGTTACCTCTCTCACGCTGGAGCACTCTAGTTCGCCGGCTTCCTAGTGTCCCTGCTTCTTAGGTGCTGAGCATGGCCACGCCTCCCTTATTACGCTTCACCAATGACTGCAAACCCTCTGGCATAAGAATCAGCTATTCCCAGCTAGCCTTGCCTTGGACTACAAGTCGCTACCAGCTACAAGTATCCTGGCTCTGTCTCAGTTCAGTTCTCTAGTTCTGACACAGTTACCTGTTCCTGCTTGTCTCCCAGTGAGATTCCTCCAGTTAGTAATCTCCTGCTGGCTATTCCTCGCGTTCCTTTTCAAGTCCTAGATTCTCTACTCCAGTTATCCTCTGTGGAACTACTGCTCCCAGCAACCAGGCTCCAGTTTCCAAGCTGCAGTACAAGCTAACACTTCCAAGTGCAGCAGAGACTTCCAGCAGATGTAATCACCAGCAAGCACCTGAGCAACAACCTGAGCAATCCAGCCTGTTAAAACATCTGGTGCTGAACATTCAGTGTAAGTCTCCTGTCAAGCAAACCTGGTTGCTTTATATTTTGCAGCACTACTTGCATTCCCTGTGTTGTTTACTGGACTTACTGTATATTACTCTCCTTACTGCGCGGACTTTCAGCTTCCAGCTGATTATTCCCATTGCTCCTACTATATTCATTGCATTGTTTCAATTACCATATTGCCTGTCTGCACCTTCAATAATAAATACCAGCGCACATGCACAGAAATTTCATCTCGCGGGGGGCGTGGCCTGGCCGGGGAAGAGGAAAGCTGCATCCTCACAGAGCTCCTGATCCCTAACCCTTAAAACCAGCATTAAATACACCCCACTAAACACCCTTTACTCATCCGCCCTCACAGTACCCCATATACAGCAGGGGGATCAGATTAAGAACGGCCGCGGAGTCGGGAGACCCGTTTTACGGGTCTCTGCGGATTGCGTCCTAGTCTCCCTTCAAGCCGGGGCCTCAATTTAACAGCCTACCCGCCGCCGGAGCTCCGCAGCGCGGATCGCGGGAAGAAGGCCCCAGGGACGGAGCCCGGACACTGCCCACACTCCCAGAGGACCCCTGGTGCTGCCAGACCCCTTCCCAACCTCCTAGACCACTCACCTGGACGGTGAGAAGAGACTGGGTCCCAGACAGAGCTGGCGGCGGCCATCTTGGATCGCGGGGACACCCGCAGCAGCGCTCTCAAGCTACCCCCAAGTCCCATCTTGCAGCGCAGAATCCAGGGGCTCCCCCTGGGCTCCACAAGGCCCTCTGAGTGACCCAGTAGAAAAGGCACCCATCGCCGCAGGGGACAGCAAGCGGCGGCCATATTGGTTGTGGCAGACACACACAGTAAAAAGCACTAACTGAGTGCGGCGGCCATATTGGTTGGGGCAGAGGTAAGATACACCAGCCCTGTGCAGCAGCTAGCAGCACCAGCCCACTATACTCCACAGCTCCCCCCCCTACTGCAGACACACCTGGGCACTTTCACACCCCACAGCCCAGAAGGTGCTGTTTCTGTAAAGATTCCAGAGGAGGAGGAGAAGCAATACCCATATACTTAGTGATGATCCCCCCCCTAACTGACTTCCAATCCCTCTGAGGGGTACAGGCCCTGGACATCGGCACCTGCAGAGACCGGGAGCCCATATAAGCATCCCTAATACCCCACCACTGTAAGCGTGTCAGTGTTTTTCCTCTATTGGTGGACCAGAGCTCATACAGCAGAGAAGTGAGGGTCACTGTGCTGGTTGTTGAGGTCACTTGATGTGGCAGGCTCAGTCGGAGGAAATAAGAAGTGTTTTATAATTGGGAATACGGTACGTCCCTTCCCCATGGACTGAATCTCGCACCCATGCTACTATAACACGCATGAATTCCCCCACCTTCTCTCAGAATTAAGGGAATGACATAGTCTCGTATCTGACAGCGTAGCCTTCTAACGTTAAGTTTTGAATAAGTGGATACCTCTCATAGCCTGATAGGTCACCTAATATGTCATCCAAACGCAGCAAGACACCAAAACCAAATCCACAAATTGCCTTCTTCAAACCACCCTCCCAACACCCACGTCCTAAAGACGTGGTCCTTCCCTCTACTCCCACTACTTCTCAATACACGTCCCCCATGGTAACCCACGTAGCCTCGTCTGTACCATGCCCTGCTGGGGATTCCATGTCTGACGGGGACGCTTTAACTGTAGGCACAATGAAGCTGCTTCTGTCCCAATTTAAAGACGACGTTACTGCTGAATTTCGTGCCACCCTGCAAGCCTGCCAACACTCGATAGACGACCTGGGGGGTCGCACTAACCATTTGGAAACCAAGATGGAGGAAGTGGTGGGGTCACATAATTGCTTGTTGGACTCTCATGGTGAACTTGAGGCGGAGGTACGCTCATTACGGGATAAAGTAACAGATCTAGAAGATAGATTGCGACTTAATAACCACAAGCTGCGTGGCATCCCTGAATCCGTGTCGAATAGTAGCCTGCATGACTACGCCATGAGCATCTTCAAGGAGCTCCTGCCAAACGCCTCTGCCACAGTTCTCCTGATCGATCGGATCCACCGATTACCTAAGGCCAGGGCAGCTCCAGATAATGCGCCTCGTGATGTCCTGCTGCGGATGCATTATTTCCACACAAAGGAATCCTTGCTCAAAGCTGCTAGACCATCATCTGATACCGCTACAGCCCTCGGTGAAATTCAACTCTTCGGTGACCTGTCTGCAGCGACGCTCTTGAAACGCAGATCACTTAAACCCATTACAGCTGCCCTCCAAAAAGCAAATATCCCTTACCGATGGGGATTCCCCACTAAACTGTTAGTGTTCCGCGAAGGCTCCAATGTCTCCATAAGCAATGTTGAAGAAGGTCTGAGGACACTCCACTCATGGAACATCACTGACCCCAGCTCTACTGGCTCCCCCAATCGCAGACTTCAGCAGGACTGGTCTGCGGTGGGTTAGGGGGTAAGCCCTGCACAGCTTCTTGTTCCAACTGTTATAGTTTTTTTGAATGTTATTGTCTCAAAATCTAAGTTTTCCCATACGTGGAATAGAGTGCCTTGTCAATTGTTGAGACATTTAAGTTCCATCCTGTACATTTCTGTTAAAATTTTGAAGTTGGGACGTTACCTATGCGTCCAGACTTGACCTTCAGTTGAGGACTGCTCTGGTCCTCATAGTTATAAAATTTACGAGGTTACGGATTCATTCCCCGTTATTGTTACGTCTGTTAAACTTTAGAAGGTGGGAGGTCGGCCGCTACCCCCCCCCACTCAATGTACACAGCCGCCTTGGTATGGCGACTGGTAAGGATCTCAAGTGAGATCGATTTAGTTCTCTATTTACTTTTTATTTTACTTCCCCCATGTCTTCCCAATTTTTATTTGTGTCGTTTTTTTATTAAAACATCAGGTACAATTATTTGTAAACCAGAACCCCTCAACAAGGTGAAAGCCATCTTCATCCTAAAAAATGGTTAATGTAGTATCCATAAACGCAAAGGGCTTGAACTCCCCCCATAAAAGGAAGGTGGCCCTGAACTATTTTCATAAGCTTAAAGCGCAGGTTGTGGCGGTCCAAGAGACACACTTCCAAAAGCATAATCCCCCCCCTCTTCACCAACTCCAGATATCCCCATTGTTATATGGCCAACGGTCCCACGAAAAAAGCTGGAGTAGCTATACTTATTGCCCAGAACTGTGCGTTTCAGCTCTCCTCTAGATATGAGGACCCTGAAGGGAGGTACTTGATACTTGTTGGCCACCTGGACAATGTTGAGACCACTTTGGTCTCGTGTTATGCACCTAATGCTAAACAAATGGCATTCTGCAGAAATTTTTGTAGAACCCTCCAACAGCATATCAGAGGGGCCCTGATGATACTCGGGGATTTTAACATGGTTCTTGTCCCCACTATTGACCGCTCACACCCCACCCGCCCCCTTCATCAGTCTTATGATAGTCTGGGAAGTTAGTAAACGCACGATTGCCCCGGGCTCCTGGAGATTGGGTACCCATCTTCTCACTAGACCGGACACTCGCCAGGCCATATCAGATACACTAGATCTTTATATTGACACCAATTCCCCTTCGGATACTTCTATTTTCACACATTGGTGCTCCCTGAAGGCGGTGATCCGAGGCTCCGCAATTCAAGTAGCTGCTAGACTGAAGCGTCAATATAAACAGCGCCTAGACTCGGCCGAAAGAAAAGCTGCTACGTTAGAAAAAGCCCACAAAGCAGATCCCCATAATAAATCCCTTTTTAGACGACTCCTAGATGCTCGGGATGCGGTCAACACATTTACCCTCAATGAAGTTCACCGCAACATTCAAAGGCTCAATCAGAGATACTATACCCTTGGAAACCGGGCAAGCCGCCTATTAGCCCGCAAATTAAGGGGTCGTAGAGCCAAGGAACGCATACATGCGATCTACACCTCTAAGGGAGTTAAGGTTGTTGACCCTGTCACCATAGCCGATACTTTTGCAGAATATTATTCACAACTGTACAACTTAAAGGATGACCCCAACACCCCCCAACCGACTTCAACCAACATAAACAAATTTCTAGATAAACTGGATCTCCCCTCTATTGACCCGGAGACCTGTAGAGCACTTAGTTCTCCGTGGACACTAGGTGAAGTTGAAGTCGCAATAGAACCTCTCCCCTTAGATAAAGCCCCAGGCCCAGACGGCTACCCCTCTAATTTTTTCAAAACGTTTAAACCCACCATTGCTCCGGCTCTCTTATCAGTATTTAATGAAGCCTCTCACTCCTCCTCCTTCCCAAAGGAGATGTTGGAGGCTCGAATTGTCACCATACCGAAACCAGGCAAACCGCCTACAGCGGTGCAAAATTATCATCCCATAGCACTGTTGAACATTGATATTAAAATATTCGCTAAGATGATAGCCAATAGACTATCACCATTATTACCCAATCTAATCCACCAGGACCAAGTAGGCTTTGTGCTAGGAAGACAAGCGTCCGACAATACTAGAAGGGTTATCAACCTAATGGAACACTGTCAATCGCAAGGTTTACCACTGCTTATCCTCTCCCTAGACGCAGAAAAAGCCTTTGACAGGCTCAATTGGGCATATATGAAGGCCACCCTACGACGGTTTGGGTTTGCGGATAATATATTACAATCTATTTTAGCATTATATTCCTCACCATCGGCCTCAGTGTTCACCAATGGCTGCTCCTCCTCCTCATTTAACATTACAAATGGAACACGCCAAGGCTGCCCCTTCTCACCCTTGATGTTTGCGTTGGCCATCGAGCCACTGGCGGAGTGCATTAGATCCACACGATCTATAATGGGGCCCGAGATAGGCACAATCTCCCACAAGATCAGCCTCTTCGCTGATGATATTTTACTATGCCTGCTAGAGCCTGAAACTTCCCTTACACATTTACACCATATTCTAGACTCCTACACAGATATCTCTTATTACAAGCTAAACACGACAAAAACCGAGGCCCTTCCAATTAATGTCTCGGAGGATGTCCTTAGACGCCTGAAAGAAAAATACAAATATTCTTGGCAATCGAAATCAATTAAATACCTGGGGGTGAATCTTTCTAGAGAAAGTGACTTGATGAGCTGCAACTATGATCCATTATTTGGGGCATTTGAAAAGATTATCAAAGATTGGATGATGCAAGAGATCTCCTGGGTTGGCCGTGTAGCGGCGGTGAAAATGGTTTTACTACCCAAATTAATGTATTTATTTCGTACCATCCCCAGGCCTTTCCCTAAAACCCTGTGTAACAAATTCAACCGCCTAATATCTAAGTATATTTGGGGTGGGGCTAGACCGAGAATAGCTAGGTCGACCTTGACCGCAGCCAAAAATATGGGGGGAGTAGCATACCCGGACTTGGAGAAATATCACTCGGCATGTATGCTTAGCCAAGTCAGGGACTGGTTTTCCCAGGATGCTCCCAAACCGTGGGTATCCATAGAGCAAAATGCAGTACTTCCCTTCTCCCTATCAGACCTTCCCTGGTTGCCCAATACTTTGGCTATCGGGGTAGTAAAGAGATGTAGGGCAATCCAAACGACCTTGGCGGCTTGGCATAGCCTGATTTCCTGTACGACGGACACGGTATTGCCTGCTCCACAGCTGTCCCTCCACACAATAGCCCTCACTATTCAGGACCTACAGTTCAATACATGGCAGGAATTGGGCCTTCAGACCATACAGGATGTCCTCCTAGATGGGGTTGTGGCCCCCTTCTCCTACCTCCAATCTAAACACCAAATCCCGAGACAGGACTTTTATAAGTACCTTCAGCTAAGGAATTGGTTACAGAAGTACTTGCCAAAAACAGCAGCACAGATTGGTCTCCCTAAAATTTTAACCTTTCTCCTCACGTCTCAATCTACAAAAGGGAACATCTCTAGGTGGTACCAGCACCTACTTAGGGTAGTGCAGAAAGCGAAGTTTCCTGCACAGATTAAATGGGAAAAAGACCTCCCCAATACTTTCAACGAAGGGATTTGGGAAGCTATCTTCCAGACATGTTTTAAGCTTTCCAGGTGTATAAATCATTCAGAAATGTATTATAAATTAATTCACAGATTATATTATACCCCGGAGCAGTTACATAAAATATGGCCTGATGTTTCATCTGGCTGCTGGAGGAACTGTGGTATGGTAGGAGATATCTTACATGTTTTTTGGCTCTGCCCAATAATTCAACCGCTATGGAGCGAGGTATTCTCACTCATCTCAAAGGTATTGGGAGTAGAGATTCCAATGGACCCCCTTCTGGCTCTATTTCATTACCTCCCCAACGAAATGGCCGGAGGAGACAAATACCTCCTGGGCCATATCCTGATAGCTACAAAAGCCTCCATAGCCCAGTTGTGGAAATCAGCAGAAATCCCCAATATATTAGCGATTGAAAATAAAGTACATAAACACTTTGTCTTTGAAACATCGGATTGCAATGGATCCACACTGACCTCCTCTATGCATACAAAGTGGCTTAAGTGGCCCATATATAGGGAAAACTCAGGCCGCCCCAATACACGATATAGTCCGGTCAATATATCTTCCCTTAGATCACCTAGCTCGAGCTCATGTACCTCAGCCACGTAATTGATCTTCCTACTGCTTTGTAATGCATTATTAAATTGATGATGTTGAAAAGTATACCTGATGTATTCCCATCCCCTATCCCTCCCCGTCCAGTCTTTCTTCTTTTTTTTGTACCCCCCCTAACAGCTTTCATATGTGGTTAATATTACCATATGTTGTTACCTTATAAAAAAAGAAAAAATTCTCAATAAAAATTTAATGTGAAAAAAAGAAATTTCATCTCGCCTCTACGACTAATCCTTCCTTCCACCACTGACTCACAAGCACCAACACCGGGAACATTACTAAATCCAGGCCTGACACTGGGATGTTAGGTTCCAGAGTAATCTGCCCTCAAAGAACATGAACAGCCATGAAATTACATTTCAGAAATAAGAAAATTGGTTAACCCGCAATCAGTTGACTCATATGGACCAGCCTGGTATCAAATTGAAGCGATTTGGATTCGAATGAGATCAACCACGAGCGTCTGTGATGCTGGGGGGGGGGGGCTGGCCGCTGTCGAAACCGGGTGGGGGTCGGAATTAGCGGGACCCATGTTATCCTATGGGGAAAACGTTCCAGCTTTGACAGGCAATATCTCCTGTTCCCGAGAGCTAGCGATGCAGGGCTAGGGGCTGAATGAGAGGGGGGCACGTGCCCGGGTCCCCCCCCCCTGAATCCGCCCATGTCCATTAGGTACTAAGGGACACGCTTCACTTCTCTGAACATGTACAGAGTGCTTGCAACATGAAGATCCAGACTGGAGCAAAGCCTCAAGCAGACTGCCTAGCAGTATTGTACCCATGACCAAAATATTGTCACAAGTCTCAAAATGGAATATTATGTCCCAATAATGAAACCCAGTAGAGCTTGGAAGATTTCTGATACAACTGATGCTTTAACAGACAAGATCCACCCTGGGCTCAGCAGTACCAGACATAATTACAATTTTGAGAGATATCCAAGAATGCAATTGAATGACTGGCTGTAATAATTGGATACCAAACATACATACAGTACAAGTACAAGTTGAAACAATGCAAAATAGCATGAAATATACAGAATATAAATCCAATTGAATAGACAATAAACAGTTTGCAGATACTGTATATATAATTTTATACTTGTATTACAATTCAAAACAATGGGGAAGAAAGGGGAAAGAAAGTTGTCTAGCGCTTGTTATTTAAGGTAAGCTGTATGTTATATGTTCTCTCACCTTGACAAAGGAGCGTGTGTGGCCCAAAAACGTTGGTCACTTGAGACTTTATTGCTGGTATTGCACTGAATACATAATTTATACCAGACTTCTGAGTGCCACCACTTCTTCTAGCTATAGTACCTCATCTCTACAGGGGCCACCGAAGCAGCTGAGAACTGGTTGGAGTGCCGCACCACTGCACAGTCTATGTATATATATATATATATATATATATATATATATATATATATATATATATATATATAGTCTCCCGGAGGCGGCACTCGTGCAATATAACAACACCAGACTGTGGGTTTCTTTAGACCGACGTTTCAAGGCCGTCTGGCCTTTTTATCAAGGTGCAAAAAAGAGATACAGACATATACAAATTAACAACTTAAATACCTGTGGATCTTGTTCACGTCTCCCGCCGCATCCCAGCCGGGCGTCTAACAGTGACGTCACCGACGTCACGTTGCGTCAGGGGCGTGAAGAATCACCTGTGTCACAAAGTGAATACAACAACCAATGAAAAACACGTAAAAGGTAACCATGGTGATACATGTAAACAAAAATACAGATAAAAAGAAGGAGCGATGCAAGACAGATAATTCCAGCATAATTTAGCTTTAAAAAGCATCATAGAAAAATGAGTGGCCGGAACTCTTTTTATAAAAAGCGGCATATATTGAAACAGGCACATCAGCACAATGGTCAAACCTGGAAGAGATACATTACATATAGCATGATAGACCTAAATACTCATTAAGTCCCCTGGACGCGAGGGTGTCCAATCGGTCAATCCACCTACACTCAGCACGGAGCAATAGTGATGACCGATCACCGCCACGTTTTAACGGTACACTATATATATATATATATATATATATCTGATTGACTTGGTTGTGAATGCGAGTGCCGTCCAGCATCTTTGGCTCTCTCTCTCTCTCTCTCTCTCTCTCTCTATATATATATATCTTAAAGAGCTTGGGTATATTTTGACAGTATTCATCATGTTGACATAAGAATGTTAACATGGCTATAATATCAGCATGCTTGGCATCATTATATTGTTGTCAACAGTGTGTCACAGTGTAAGGATTCCTTATGTAGTAGCATTTCTCTCTCAGGCAGCATCTTCTGGGTCCAGCAGTCAGCTAGTGGTGACTTCTGCCATCTAATGACAATGGTGGTGCGCAATGCTAACCCCTAATCCTAACCCCTAACCCTCCCTCTCATAACCCAGCTGAAACAGCTGAAAGTTCATGGCAGAAGCCATCATTTTGACAGGCTTTTAACGAGTTAAAAATATAAAGCCAAATACTGATTTATCTTATAAAATCGCATTAAAACATCCAAAATTGCATGTGAACTGAACTAGTGTATGTGGTGCCTTTACTTTGACTACAATGAACATTACACACTTTCTATTGCAATAGTTACTATTAAAATATCATTAAAAAAAACTCAGTATCTACCGAAGGGCTTGATTAGAGTCAAAGGCAAATGGTTGTTTGTGATGTCACATATCACAATCAGATGCACATACAGTAGGGGATGTGGTTTTTAAGTTTACGTTTTTGTTTACAATTAATTTTATGCTTATTCATTTGGATCCACCATTGGCCCCTGTAATATAATGTGAGGACAATAATTTTTGCTGTTTAACTTACTCATCCAATGCACAAAGCAACTCAGTCTTTTGCCAAACTATAGTGCCAGACCTCCTACTAGGCATGTGTTATGGCAGACTCTGCCAATAAAACGAATTCACAATAAAATATGTAAGTTTGCTTGAAATATAATTATTAGAGACAGGATTATATGCATTTACATATTTTGCCCATTCTCACTGGTAATTGCATATTTTCCCTAAAATCTAGTGATGTGCATATTTTAGGCCCAGCCCTCTTCCCACCCGCGAGTCACAGCACTGCTTTGCCCTGCTGCTGGCCAGGTAGTGGTAGAGTGTGCAGGCTGGGGCAATATGTGCGCAGTATGGGGAACCTTGGATGTACGCTATGTCTGACTCTGCTCTAGGCTGTCAATCCATGTTGATAAAAGTCAGTGAGGGCGGATGCCATTACGAAGCTCCTGAACCTTTGCCTGCCCCTGGCCTGGGACTTTACACCAAGAGACAGACTTCTGCAGCAGAGGAGGCGGGAAGAAGGGTTGTGACATCATGCGGTGTGGAGAAAATGCTGTGTCACAGTGAGTATGCAGCGTAGGGAGGAATCCTTCCACTGCGCCGCCCTCACACGCTATGCTGACATTTGATCCATCGGCGCTGGAGATGAGGGTCCGTGCAGTTGATGCAAGAAGAGCTTTGGACGCTGCAGTATGCTGTGGGCCTATTTTTGAGGCTCATTTGCAACTAATTGTATGCTGATTTTTAAATAAATAAGTTAAAAATTACCTTTTTAATTATTTAATGTAGCATATTTGAACACTTTTCATGCATATTTTAAGTATTTTTCATGTATATTTGCATGCATATTTGAAGCTTTTTAGTTGCATATAATCCTGTCTCTAATAATTATATATTTACTACCAATTTGCATCTTTAACATTGACCACATTATACATTTTCTAACTAGCATCAATGGCGCTATATGTTCACCTTTTATAATATACTTCTATTGAAAAATGAAAAGGATAAATGGCATATATGCTGGTTGTATTTATGAGCAGCTACAAATAGTGCTCCAGTATCTGTGTATCTAAAGATTTGCTTTAGAATATTGCGTTTTCATATTCTTGGGGACCTCTATTATCAGCATGTGATAAAAGGGATAAGAAGACTTGCCAGAGAACATGACATCAGAATGTCTGTACCGGGGAACACAATTCTTATTCCAACCGAAGGGAACCTAATGTTCTTCAATTGCTAAATAATGGATATTGAGCAATCTCAGCCAATTCACGCTGCAACAAAAGCATTTGCAAATTGAAATAAATGGCAATTTATTTGTACATTCATTTTATATTTCACTTTGTATAATTATTGTAGTCTCTGCAAATTGAAAATACTTTCTTTTTTTATTTTCTGACATTGAAATGTAGAGTCATGAAAGACTAATTATAGACCCATTTCTAGCTTGGCTACTTTTCAGAAAAACAAAAGCTACTTTCTAGCTATAATTAGAACATGAATAGAGATAAAATTAACCTACATTATCTGGATAAAATAATTAGTTATTTATTTAATGTTAATTGTAAATTAAAATGCACGGATATATCTCCATTCCTGCTTATTGCTCAAGGGTGCATCTTTGGCAGATGTGTCATTCAAAAGTCATTACAGGCAAAGGGTACCATGGATGTTTGGAATGAGACTCTTATGGAGGCCAGATACAAAGAAATAGTGCAATTTTGTTTATTTTTAAACTTTATCAGTCTAATGATATGATACTGTGATATAATGTTTGCCACTAAATGATTTTCCATAGGATCATAAATATGTACAATCCGGTTGGAGTTAGAGGGTGACATAGTAAAAAACGTCCGAATTTGCCTGGTTTGTGAAATTCGCACATGTAATGGAATGCAAATTATACTATAAATTGCACTTTATGCTGCGGAATTCGCACATTTTGGCCTTTCAGTTTTTTTTTTTCACACTTTAAATTGCATCCAGATGGTTTCCCATTATAAAGTATACAATTAGCAAATGTAATAGGGTGCGATATTTGGTAAATGTTACCAAAAATCGCAAACACAATAGAACTGGTTCAGACTGGTGAATTTGACAGAACCATGCAAAGATCAGTGAGCTCATGCATCATGGTTCTGTTTCAGAAAATGTGTATAAGTGAAAATTAAAAATAAAAATGGCATGGGGTACCCCTTCCTGATTCAAACCAGCATAGGACTCATTGAGCCAGTCCTTGTTTCAAAAATATTGGGGACAAAAAGCGTAGGGTTCCACCCTATTTCTAAAACCAGCCCAGGGCTCTTGGACTGGTCCTGGTTTCAAATATATGTGGGACAAAAAACTGGGGTTCCCCATATTTTGGAACCAGCCCCAGGCTACAACAAGGTCCTCCAGCCGTACCATAAGCAACGTGGCTGGTCAGCCCAGAAGTTCGGGGCTGTCCCCGGCATCCCTGGGCAGTGGACACTGCGCTGGACTGTGGAAAAATTGAATAAATTGCTTAATACAGGTGAACTACAAGACCCAGCATGTGAGGCATTAATATGCCAGCTTGGTCGTGTAGTTCACCTGTAAAAAGAATGTGTAAATAACAACAAAACAACCAAAACAAAGTTAACAATTGCACCAGCTAAAGGGTAGTCCCCAGTAATGATGGGTGGAACATGATATCACCATGTCAGACCAGTTGAGTGCTAAAGTAATGAGGTATTTAAATCTGGCTACAGTTGGCCCATTAATTTCTTCAAGTCAAGAAGGTGTAAGAGACAGGGGAAGAAGTGATCTGTCAAGTAACTTGAAGGGCCATGGGAGCCAAGAGTTAGGTCGGTAATTTGAAAGAATTAGGGTCATAACTAAGTATGTTATGTTTTTATTGTTGCTATTTAAATGCACACACATTTCTAAGTGTTTACATATTAATAGCAGTGGCAGATTTACCTATAGGCTACAGGGCTTCAACCTCCCAGTAAAATTCAAAACCCCAGTGACAGGGACCCCTACATCCTTTTTTCTCCCATATTTTTGGAATCACTACTGGTCCAAGAGCCCAGTACTGGTTCTTTAAATACAGGTGAACCCTACTGTACATCATTTTGCCCTTTGTTTTTAGAACCAGCATTGGGTCAAAGAGCCCGGGGCTGTTTATGCTCAAGTGGGAAGACCCCATTCAGTTTGTTTCCTTTTATAGTATACTGTAGTTAACTATTTTGTTTACTTTTACACATATTTGGCCGTGTTTGGCTGCTGGCAAATCTGGCAACCAAAAAAGAATAAGTACACCGTCGTACAAGAGCGAATCCAGAAGATGGGGGAAGGGTGGGGCACCATGATAGGGAATATGGGGTTAGTGGTGCCGGGCGCCTTTAGAAAATGGTTGTGGCTTCACTGCCAGGGGCATGATAGGAAACAGAGAGGGGGAGAAGGAGAGGAGAAAGAAAAAGGGGGGAGACAAAATCAAAGAGAAGGAGAGTAAAGAAACAGAGAGAGTGGTTGGAGAGAGAGGAGAACAGAGAGCGAAAAGGAGATCAGAGAAAGAAGGAAGTGGAGGGAGAAGAAATCTGCGAGTGAATTGTGAAAATTTTCCTATCCAGTATCCTGTCCCACATCCATAAGCAATTCACCTACTATCAAATTATTTTTTCACTCTGTGCAAATGTCTGACCTTTCCACAACTCTGATACAGACACATACTGATCGAGGCCTGTCAGGCAAATTGAAGGGGTGATTTTCGCTATTTTTGTCGCTACAATCTGTGTGCATGAACAGTCATTTGGTAATTGGACAGATTCTAGTTGGTGTTTATTTAATTAGCACCTACTATAAGAAAATAGATAGAATCTGATTGTTGCTATGGACAACAACCCTTGGAATCTGATCATTTCAAGCGATATTTTGCACCTTATCTTGTTCATACTATGTATGTTTAACTATACTGCATGTACGTATTGTGTGTAGAACCAGTAATACAGCCTTGATAAAATGTGGTTAACAGGACAATTTCGTTTGAAACCTGAGTTTGGTTTTAAATACTTAGTTCCCAACTGACAACAGACCCAAGCCAGCCCAGGACCCAGGCCCACTCGGAACCCTTAATAGATCCTGAACTGGGACTAGGAACCCCTACGTTCTGGTGTGTTCCTATTTCACATCTCTAGTTGAATATATTGAAGAAAGCAGCTGGAATTTTATTTCTGCTTACTTTTTTTTCCCATCATTTCTTTGATTAGAAGAACAGTATACAGCAGTATCCTGCACTTTTCCTGGTGAATGCCCCATGTGCCTTTATTGGAATATTGATCAACAACCAAAAGCTTTCATTTTAGACAGCTTCTTAAAATGGATTGTATACCTACACCCACTGATCAATCAGTGTATGTAGTCTCCAGCCAATGCCATTGATAAATTCTTCAGGCAGCAGTTTTAAGAGAATGAAGATCTTGCAGGGAATCTGTATCTCAGGTCTGAAAGTGTTAAGATAGTTTTTTTACTGTACTGTTTCTTGGTAGAGGGGACGGATAATAATGATAAAAAGTGTTGCATCTTATAAAATGATCCTGCCACTTGTGAGATACAGAGCACTTAACACAGCACCTCATGCACTGTGCGTAACATAAAAAGATCTCCCCTTTAGCTCAAAGCCCCAAAAGAAAGCATGAAATATATTCCGTAGTTTGTGGTCCTATTTGGGGTTTAGTAGTAATTATATTTAATGTATGCAAAACTGTATTATTGCAAAATCTGTAATCCCATGAGCATGGCAAAGATTTGAATTGTGTTACTTGGGTGCAAGTGTTTAAATGTGATCAAATGAATCCACTGACAAGTACAAAGAGGCACAGATACTGTACTCATTTTAAAAGGCGCAGAGTAAGCAGAACTGGCACTCATCAACCATGCTCTACTTTCAGAGTGTGAATACCAGCTACTGCCATACTTGAGAATTTATTTGGAGGCACTGCAGAAATGTAAATGACCTGTCAGTGGCATCAGATAAAACAAAGGCTTGGCAAATGCACTAACACAGGACTTTTGCTATTAGGAAATAGATAGACCATTCTTGTTTTACATGAAGAGGGAATGAACTGTAACTTCAGTATAACAAGGTTGGTATGCAAATTATAGCAAAATTTACAGTTTAAAAAATAGAAATGAACCAATTAACTGAAAAGAATTTCTCATGCAGTGACTTTTATTATAATATTTTGGCATATACTTTTACTGACATTACAACATTAGGGCCTACTGTTTTGTTTGTAATGTGTAACACTGCAGATATGTACAGAAGTATTAATTAGGAATTACTTTTATAGCAATAGAAGCAGTGTGCTGATGAATTAAAAGAAAATGTGTCTTACCTGTTTTGTTGTTTTCAGTGTTTCACCTTGCAGCCTAGCATAGCTGAAGGCAGGTGACTGATCAAAACAGAGCAAGGTCCCTTAAAGGCACGGTTAGAGTATTATTTGCCTGTCAGACTGGGAGGGGGAAGAGGAGCTTAGGATATACTATATAAGGGATGTCTGTGCTATTTGCCTGTATGACCGATGCCAGAAAAGTGGAGCGTCAGTCTAGGGGGCGCTGCAGCTGTCCTCTTCATTTGCCGCATAAGAACCACAACATATCCTGGGCACAAAATAAATATTTATTTACATTGAAGAACCTACCCTTACCTCTTTTTTCTTCAACTTTTTCTTTTCATACGCCAAATGAGTATACATCTGTACAACATTGAACAGGACTAAGAATCACAGCATCAGAAACTGAAGTTAAGTAGAAATTGCTCTATGTTTAACAATCACAAAATATTTCTTGTAACTGTGTAACTATTCTTTGGGGTTTTTAAGGAATAGCCCCATCCTGTGATAGTGAGGCTGCATAACATCAATAGCAGCGCCCAAAGACTCTGCCTAAACCAAGATATCCACAGATCCTGATAAAAGTATAAAAAAAGCAACAAAAACCACTGGCATCATGTAGTGGTCAGTGGCTGACCCTCATAATCTTTATCATCCACACCTGTGCCCCTGTCCCCTCTGTGCCCCTGCACACCCTGTGTCTTCATGCTTGTGCTTCTGGCCCCTTCACACCTTTTCCTCTGCCCCCTCTCCACCTTTGTCCCCTTTTTTTTTAATAACGTGTGCCCCTACCTCCTCACATGTGCCTCTGCCCCCTCTTTATCTGTATCTCTGGCCCTCCACCCCTATGTCTCTTTACTTGTGCTGCTGCCTATTTCCCAAATTGTGCCTCTGCCCACTCCACACCAATGTCACTTTTTCTTTACCACCTTTTCCTCTTCCTCTGTCAAGGATGAAGTGTAGCAGAAGTTTCGACAAGGAGGCATCAGAGAGCGCAACAAGGAAGAAGAGCCACGAGTAGTGCAGATAAGCCCTGTACAGGATGAGAATATCTGTGTCTGGGAAAAGGAGGTCGGGGTGTCACTATTTCACGCATACTCTTTATTAAGATCCAGCACCCCTCTGCAACCACCTACTCTATGGATTCAGAGCTGGATTAAGGCTCTGAAGGGCCAGGGGTACTTATGACAGGGGGGCCCTAAGGTCTAAAAACAGTAAGTGGCAAAAGCTCACACCACTAATAGCATATACTGTGGGACATACTGTACAATGAAAATAAAGCAGCAATAAAACCAGTGCATGTTACCCCAAATCTACAACAACAAGCACCACCCTCTTTACAGTCCAAGGGCCCGAGTCAACATGCATTGGGCAACAGCATAGAGCAAAGCTGTACCACATGTATCCCTCACTACGATCGCAAAACCTTGCAATCACTTCGCAAAAATACAGCAAACGCTCACATCTTTAGGGTAGTCCCCCATCTGCGCAGGCTAGCTGTAAAGGTAGGTGCTGGGTCACCATATTTTAGGTTTCAGCAACTGTGTGTAACATCATACATGTCCCATCTCACAAATGGTCTGGACATGCCTGCGTTGTCTGGACTATGACGCCCAACTCTGTGTTGACTCCCCCAAAACGCTGCTAGCCCTTACCAAACACATATGTGCCACAAGAAAATGCCCCATATGATGTCCACAGTAGTTTTATTTATTAATTTACAGTTTCTAATATAGCGCAGCAGTGGGACATAAACACATGGAGACAGAGGAAGGGACAGTAAGAGAGAGGGATAGCGGCATATATACACTGGGTGACCGAGGGCATACACGCGGATGACAAAGGGGCGTACACAGGGTGGCCGGAGCATACACAGGGTAGTGAGGGGCATACACAGGATGACAGAGTAAGAGAGAGTAAGAGAGGGATAGTAGCACATATACACTGGGTGACAGAGGGGCAAACACATGGGTGACAGGAAGAGAGAAACATAGTGGTACATATACACTGAGTGACAGAGGGGCATACACAGGGTGATTGGTGCGTACACAGGGTGGTGGGGGCATACACATGGGTGACAGAGGAAGTGACTGTAAGAGAGAGGGATAGTGGCACATATACAATGGTTGACAAGGGGCCATACACATGGGCCTGGTGAAAGCTTACAAAAATTCCCCACCATGCGACTGCCTGTTGAAAAAAAACCTCCCCACCCAGGTGACAGCTACAGCAGACCTTCTACCCTCTGACCAGGTGCCTGCTTTTAGTGACAGACACCTTCCCATGCACCCTGTCACGGCCAAACCTGTTTGCTGCTGACATTGCTGCACAGATCAGCTCCTCCACAGTCCCACAGTACTCCCTCCTGGTCCTGGATCTGCTTCCAGCATTGTATCCGGGCAGGTGGGGGCTTGTAGTGCCTTGTACTTGCAGACAGGCACATGGAGGGGTGGAGTTAACTGTTGCTGCTCTCTGTGCTCTGCCTCCTCTCACCGCAGCGGTGGCAGTAGAGGGAGATGGGCGCACTGTTAAGCTGGGGCCATGCCCGTTCATCCGACTGCCCAGTCTGAGCCCGTCGCCCATTCACCCGGCTCCCGCTTATCCTGTACACTGCAGCCAATGGCCAGCTCTGTATACAGGCAAGTCAGTGACTGTCTGTCATGGCTGTGCCCGCTCAGCCAGCACGCGGGCAGCGGCACTGCGGCAGCAGTAGGTCAGTGTGCCGGGCGGGTGCTGGCACCCAGCACCCACACAGAGCCTGCTGCCGCTCGCTCCCCCAAGCAGATACGCCTTGTGATAGATACGCCACTGGTTAATAAGATAATGGGTGTGAAGCTCACCAGCTGAAGGCACAGGTTGGGGAAATATTGTTAGCGATTGCCAGGCCAAACGCTATGTAGCTGTTGCTGAATTTCCATTGACTGTCATAGTAACCCATTCACTACCAGTTGCCCATGTGGGTGACAGCTTAAAGGCATCAAAGGAGTTGGATGATCTCTCACCCCTTTCAGATTAAGCCAGGATGGCAAGTATGGCAAGTAAGTGGTACTTTTTCCAGTTTTTATACTTATTTTTTTTCAATATCCTAACATATTCACTGCTTCTAAATTATGCATACTTTCTACTAAATTGGATATAAGCTAAAAAGGGGAAAAAAATCCTAAAGGAACCTTAAAAATACAAAAGCTGTTAACCAAACTAAAAAACACACCACTGGAAACAGCGCTTTAGCAAAGTATAAAATACATTTAATATAATAAAAATTATACACACAAAACAAATAATAAAATGCAGCCTAAAAAACGGATTCTCTAACCCTTTTGTATTATAATTAATCCCCTGCAGCTTCCCCAATCAAAGTTAGTGCATGCATGCAATTAGCTTTTATATCCAACTTGGCTTTTGTTGTGTTAGAAGTTAGTAGGATTCATTTGACAGTCACAAATGGATTAGTCCCACCTATGTGCACATAGTGTTAATAAGTATACTCAAGTGATTTCAAGAGGTGGGTAAGACGTTTCCAGCTCCACAGACTCTGGTGGGTACCTCCGGCCAATGGTGCAGTCCAAAGTGTGCAGCCTTATCAAAGGATCCCCGCCAGCTCCGGTTATTAGGCTGCTGAAATAAATGTCCCCGTTCTCCTCCAGATCTACACGTTTCTCCGCCTTTCCAATAGGGTACTCAGCGGCTTCCTCAAACTAATCATCTGTTTTTTTTATGTTAGTCTGTCTGTCTATATAATAATATTTTGGAATATTCTCACTGGCCAGTGATTTATAAATGATATTATTAGATTAAGGCTGTTCCCAGCGCAGTTTTTATATATACTGTATAGTGTAACATTCAAGGTTTGTTGGCACCTGGGAAAAACGTAATTTTATTGCTGCCACTGCCACCCACACACCAATACTAACTTTTCAGACCCTCAAGTGAAAGTGTGGAGGGGACATCTTAGAAGCTCAACTCCTGCCATTTGCAATAAGTTTAGCAAGAATGCCTCTCTCAGAGATATTCCGTATTTTGTAATAGACTCAACCCCCCCCCCCCCCCCCCCCCCCCCCAAATTCTGGAGCCCATAGGCAGCTGCACATGGTAGCATCATGTTAAGTGAAGTGTTTTCAACAGTACTTACTGCCAATCTTACTAGAATCTAGAGTATGTACGGCTGTGTCCCTCCTTACTGATGTTTCATTCATGCCAAATAGCCCCTGGCAGCGCATCAGGTCCCACGTGATTTGGCTGATCCAAGTTTCATTGTCGCTCATAGGGCCTGATGTAATGCAGTGCAAGTCTCGTGGCCATGTGGGATGCTGACTGAATGCTGATTTTATTTTAAAGGGGCAGTCAGTTTCAAGGTAAAGCCATGCCTTGTAAATGACATAATATGTGACAATTGTATATTTGTGAATGACTAAATCTAGTAAAAAATGGCTCTGCTGTGAGAATCCACAGCATTTCCTAAAACTAATCTTGCTGCGTCTGCATTGCAAGTATGATGCAACATTTAAAAGGCAATATGGTACATTTCTCTTCTTAGAATGCCTCAGTCGTGCCAGATGACTCATGCTATAGGACTTACTGGTCCAAGAGCCCGGTGCTGGTTATGGAAATACAGAGGAGATGTAGACTTTTTTCCCATGTTTTTCTGCAACCAGGACCGGCTCAAAGAGCCCAGGCTGGTTATGGTCAAGGAGGGGGACCCTAAGCCATTAACAATAAAGGTGACCATACACGCTGCAATTATCGCATGTGGTTTGGGCTATATCGCATTGCAGGGGCAGAACTCTGGGAGGCAATGGAGTCATCTGCCGCCGGGCTCCTGCTCCCAAGGGGGCACCTCTCCCCCCCTGCTGGTTCAAATCAGTTAATTGAAAGCGAATGATATCCCTTCAGTAGCTGAGTTCTGAAATATATATGTGTTCTCTCTCTCTATCTATATACATACACATATATATGTGTGTGTGTGTGTGCATAAAACACATATTTCAGAACAGACACATATTATATTATATAATATTATATAAGGTTGTGTGTGTGGGGGGGGGGGCACCAATATATATCTTGCCTCCGGGCAACTGTAACGAACTTACGCCACTGTCGCATTGCATGCATTTTGCATTTTAATCATTCAAATCCAGTGTATAACCTCAAACGGTGCAAAAGTTTAGGATAGGGAAGTCCAAAAACGATGTTTATGTCAAAGTTCGAAACAGGCTGTTTTTTTCTAGAGCTATGCAATAATGTTTGGTCGACCCCTAGTTGGTCAAGGGTTCGTCCAACAGCAAATTAATCACCCAAAACATACATCCAGGCTGTGTCAGAGCTACCCTTGATATAAAGAATAGGCTTCAAATCATGGAATGGTCAATACATTCTCCATACTATAAACCACAGTAAGCTGGTTTATGATGAACTCGACAGAAGAGTGAAAGTAAAAGGTACCTAAAAATGCAACACACTTCCATTGTAGAAAGAATGACATGAGTGTGTTCGGAGGTTACACCTGCACACATGGCAGCCATCAGGGGGGACTGCGAGGAATCCAGACAGAAAGGAAGGCCAGAACTGAAGTTTATAAAGTATAAATGTCTTACCCAAAGTTCACATTCTCGTGAAGCAGTGTAGAGGTTGAGTAGTGTGGCCAGTGCTGCAGACACAGGTCTCACCAGGCATTCCAGGTGTTCGAGAATGGGATGGGAGGCCCTGCCTATTTTATCAGTCCCAGGCCACACAGTTTCTGATGGCAGCCCCGCCTACACAAAGTATGGCTACTTTGTTCAGTCAAAAATCTTGATTACATTTTGTTAAACATAATGATTTTATCATTTCTTTCTTTCCTCTTCAATTGCTTATTTGTTCTGTGCGACAATTTCAGAATGCATTGAGGCATTAAACTATATGGGATAAATTTACTAAGATGGGAGTTCTATTGAAGATAGGATGTTACCCATAGCAACCAATCATATTCCACTTCTTAATTATTTTGCACCTTCTAGAAGATAATATATAGAATCTGATTGGTTGCTATGGGAAACATCCCATCTTCAATAAAACCCCCTTTTTAGTAAATTTACCCCTACATTCCTTGAAAACTTGAGGTGTTGTAATACTTCTATACTGGTATTGTTATACACACACACATGTGCGTGCACAGAATATACTGGTAGTGTTACACACGCACACAAACATGTGCGTGCACAGTATATACTGGTAGTGTTACACACACACACAAACATGTGCGTGCACAGTATATACTGGTAGTGTTACACACGCACACAAACATGTGCGTGCACAGTATATACTGGTAGTGTTACACACGCACACAACACGTGCGTGCACAGTATATACTGGTAGTGTTACACACGCACACAAACATGTGCGTGCACAGTACATACTGGTAGTGTTACACATGCACACAACACGTGCGTGCACAGTATATACTGGTAGTATTACACACGCACACAAACATGTGCGTGCACAGTATATACTGGTAGTGTTATACACGCACACAAACATGTGCGTGCACAGTATTTACTGGATAAATATGCTGTGGTATTTAAATAGACTTCTGACTGACAAAAAATCTCCAGGGTAAATTATATGGCTTAATTATTTGATATAATACGCTTCTTCCATTTATTATGAGACTTCAGAACAAAGAGGTATGAATAATTTATTTCATTCGAGCTGTGTATACAATAACCAAATGGGTATGAATTAATCTGTCAGTGAATTATCTGCTACATTATATTTACTTAAGTACAATATTACAGGGAAAGAGGAAACCACATTAAAGATCCTGTAAGATAAGTACTAATTTTCTGTGAATTGTAATTACATAGTTATACACTCAGTTATTCTCTGGATACAATGTTTACTATTCAGTTCAAAGGGCAATTTACACTTGGAGTTAATTGAGTGTGGCATGGAAGGTATGCATTATTTAATAGGCATTTGTCTGTTTCTGATATTTAATTATGACTTATAAAGAAAGCTGCTGTGATCCAATTAATTCCTTTTCATGAGGCAGAGACAGAACTGGAATATATTCTTACAGAAAATTTACAGTATGTTTATAAGAATCCTGCAATATAGGATTGTGGCCACCTGAACAGACACAGGGTCAGATGTATCAAGCTTCAAAAAGTGATAAGGTGGAGAGCAGGTCCGGACTGGCCATCTGGCTCTTCTGGCAAATGCCAGAAGGGCTAATGGCTAGGTGGGCCGAATTTGTCCTGTGCAAGTGGCCAGCAGTCTCCGACTGGTCTGCAGAAACATAGCCGCTGGCCTCCTGCACTGAGGACATTTCTAGTGCAGGAGGCCGCTACAGAGAGAGGGGGGTTGTGGGCCGGATGTAGGTGTGCCTTCCACCTTACTTCTAGCCTGTGCATTCCAGCGCTTCCCGCTAGTGCTGCAGCCCGCCTCGGTGTTCTGCATCGAGAACAGGTAAGAGAAGCTGTACAGGGGGATGATACATGCGGAGCCGCCTGTGGGGTCCCGTTATTTATACAGTGGGGAGCAGCCTGTGGGGTACTGTTATTATTATTATACAGGGGGAGCAGCCTGTGGTGTCCTGTTATTATTATTATACAGGGGGAGTAACTTGTTGTGTGCTGTTATTATACAGGGGGAGCAGCCTGTGGGGTCCCGTTATTATTATTATACAGGGGGAGCAACCTGTTGTGTTGTGGGTGTGAGGTAATGTTAATAGGTGATACATATGTAGTAAAATAATAAGGTACTAAAAAGGTGCTGAACTAAACAATGTGTTGCTCAAACGCAGTCATGCTACACCAACCCAGGGGTTTCAGCTCCCCAAACTCATACCTTAAACTAATTGTATAAATGTATTCAGGAATTACCATCAATGTGCTTTTCACTTATAAATGGTCTGCAAATGAAAGGAACACATTCATTATTAAAAACAACATTTTCAAGTGAATTTATGTCCACAACATATAATGAAGCAAAGGATTTACTAGAGGCATTCTTTACTGAAGATAAATTAAACCAAGCTCCAATATCTCCTTTCGTAATACTAAAGCATCAATTGGTAATGGCCTCCTCATTGAAACTTACAACATTTTTAAAGATATTTTTATCCCTCACCTGCTTCTCAACCTACAATCAGTTATTTCAGTTGGGTCCATTGGCCTCTAAAATGTTGAAAGCTCTTGATTCAAACTAGTGAAATACCCTCTGTGTAGACTATTACCATTTAAATTTGCTTTCGAATACAAATGTTAAAGTACTAACTAAACTGTTGGCTTGTTTTATTCATTCACACTCTAGTATAAGACCCCGTCTAGAAATGATGATTGGCACCATAGCATTATATGTTTATATGTTTCTGAAAGATGCTGGTTATTCCTTTCAGAGCCTTCTCTGTACCATGAATGAGTTTAGATCTCTATCAAGACTTCAATCAACTAGAATAATTCAATATTTTCTCCCTTCATGGTCACGCCATGTGGCAGATGCTCTTTGCAATGGACTAACTTTTTTTAAATATTTTAGTATTTGGCTGTTTAACACTCCCTCAGATTATATTAAGTTAAATGCTGATCCAGTTACTAAGGCCTTTAAACTCATATTGCACATTTGCAAAAATAATTACCATTTACAATGACTGGCAATGAATTATGCAACTTCAATACATCTATACTTTCAACAATCCATTTTAATTGGGGAATTCATATGATAAATAACTTCCGATAATCGGACGACTTCTTGTACACATTACCCACATGGTACATGCACGGTCGCAATATTTCTGACTGCTATGTACTTGAAATTTGATCACAGTAGATTTACAGGAAGTCAATATTTCTGGGCAGAAACCTGCCATTTTCTTGGTGGGGTGGCAAAAAATGCAGGCGTGCCCAGGTGTTTTTCAGGAGGGTCTGTGATGTTAGTTATGACCACTTCCCCCCTGTCTGAGTAGCAGAGTTGTGGAAAGGTCAGACATCCTCACATTCGCACAGACGAAAATAATTTGATGGTTTGTGAATTGTGACATGACTTGCGAGTGGATGGCTAATAGGGATCCATTCCCAATTCTCTTGCAATTTAGCAAGGGGCGTCTTCTCTTTCAGTCTGGTGCAAATTTTCAGATCAGCGATCAGGCCCTTAGTTTCTTTTTGTGTGGGTTAGCAAGTATGCTAGGATTAAATTACAAACACTGTGCAAACCTAAAGGAATGGGAGGTCTGGCTTTTCCTAATATGTCACCATATTACCTAGCAGTGCAGATATCACACATAGGGCCTGCTTTTACAAGGTCCGCAATTGATTGAAAATCGCTAATCAGCACACTTCGGCAATCTGCGCATATGAGCACTTTGGATGTATTCTGACCACAATCTAAGTAGCGATGAGAGGCATCAAGGGGAGGCAGCAATGTGGCACTGCTATGGCACATTCCAGACAATTACGGAATGTCTGGACCATTTGTGGATGGTTTGCCTGGTGAACCCAAAAAATGGCTTTGTAGGTAGGCTAGCACTCAATATCGATGCACTTGCAAAACATTGAGAGAGGCCGGGACCCGACATGAGGGGTGGCTTTGAATTTTGCTGGGTGGCCCCACTTTGGTCTGTTGTGTTAATGTTTGTCATTGACGCTTACATAATATATTGAGATCTGTGTTTTAGGTAGCCTTTTAGGTCTTTAGTTGTAATTTTTTTTTTTTATTCAAATATGTAAATACATTTTAAAACGTAAAAAAATCCATCATGATACAGACTGATAATAATGGTGACACTGCTGTGATTATTAATACAAAGAAATGTAAAAATTAATCTCTGGTCTACAGTATATAAGGTTATTTTGAAACAAATTTTGAGATTAGACCCAAAATACCGATTATGAATTGGCAGAACTGTAATATTCCCTAGTTCACTTAGATAGACAATGGTTTCAGTTGGTATATTTACCCTGACATTAGCGGTTAGGTGAAAGTGCTAGCAGCACATGATAATGAAAATGTAAGAAAATAAATGCAAATCAGAAAACTCAGAAGTAGTTGTAGACTTCTTTTAATTATTACAAAACATAAGTAAAAAAAACATTTTATTGAAAGAAATTTACACCCATGTTAAGTTTTATTATTTACAGATGTGTCCACAAATACCTAGCCTCCTTTCTTGTTAAACAGTCCTTCTAGTCACGGAAGGACTACAGATGAATACTCTGTAAAGCTGCAGAGTGCAGGTATGAGTGTGTACACCGACTGCTGCTGTAATGGAAGGAACAGTTGGTAGCATTAGTGCTAAATTATCGGTCTAACAGTTTACTAAGATGGGAGTTCTATTTCAGGTGGGATGTTACTATGGGAAACCAATCATATAATATCTTATCTTCTAGAAGTTGCTAATAAATAAGAAGTAGATTCTGTTTGGTTGCCCAGAGCAACATCCCATCTTAGTAAATTTCCCCCATGATGTGCCTCTTACTGCTCTTTTATTAAGTACAGTGTGTTACTATCAGTGGAGGTTTTTAGCTATGGGCTGCAGGACTGCAGTACCCCCAGGTAAAACTGCCACTGTAGTGAAGCCAGATGCAGTCTGTGAGACTGCACTGGCTTCACTGTGACTGGAAGTGACCACCTATTGGAAGTTTAACTGACAGTCATCCAAGCCAGTCCCATTGGGAGGTGTTTTCTTCCTCCGAGGCAGTGGCGTTACAATAGTTCCGCAGACCCCGCGGTCGCGGGGAGGCGTTGAGTATGTGTGGGCGCCGGGGGTCTGCAATGCTATTGATACGCTTCCCTATCCTTGCCTTACCTCGCTGGCATTGCTTGCTGTTGATGCTGCCAGGTGTGTGGCCGAGACCCCTAGATCTACTTGAAGATCTCATTCTGGCTGGCTCCTGATAATGGCAAAAATAGCTTTCACAAAATGTCCGCCCCATTACAGCAGACACTTTTGAGAATGCTAGAGGAGGCTCCTTTAGCATCCTCAAATAGTGTCTGCTGTAAGGGGGCGGACATTTTGTGAAAGCTATTTTTGTCATTATCAGGAGCCAGCCGGGACTGCAGACAAGTAGATCTGCGCTGCGGGTCCTGGCCACACACCCAATGGCGGCAAGCAGTGCCAGCGGGGTAAGGCAAGTTTGGGGGAGGGTGGGGGCTTTATTTTACCAGGGGGGGCGCTATATTTAAAGTTACGACACTGCTTCGAGGCAGCCTCGTTGGTTTCTATGGGCTACAGCCACTGCAGCCCATAGAAGGTGGGGGCAAGCGCATGCACAGTCCAGAGGTCGGTACTGCACATGTGCCTATCATCAGCCAGGCACAGAGACCGCAGCTGGAGGTGGGGAGCAGCGGCAGCATAATTGTGGGTTCCTAATATAAGGTAGTAGCCATCACTGGTTACTAGCTATAGTGAGTTTTTATGGACTAAATTTACTGTACTTTCAAATAAACAACAACCACTTTAAGCTCGTGTATCCAATTAAACATTTACTTTATCTTTCTAAAGTGTTAAACTGCAGAACATGATTCATTGCTCATGTTTAAGATTTATGCAAATTCTCAAGAATGGCTTTTAAGCATATTGTCAGTGCAATCTGTAATGTTTCTTTAAAATTTACTTTCAAAGAAGAAAGTAGTCTTTAATCTATGGTCATGTGGCATGGTGCTTCTTTTTTCTCCAAATCGCTATCTTCTTTGTAGTAAGGCATTGAACCAAACCACTTAGAAGCAACAGGAAGATAGTCATAGACATCACAATTACATAATGGCTGATGCTGGAAGGAAAGAAAACAACATGGTTTAGTAAACACAACATTTTTAGAAGACTATTACAATTTTTACTAAATTTAAAAAAAAAATGTTTTAAACACACTAAAAAGTTTCCCACATAAGTTATGTGTATTACATGAATATCACTGACAGGGGTGCCAAGAGTGGGGGAGGGTGTACTAATTACCCAGACCCAGGCCAGGAGGGACCTGCGCCAGCTGCTGGGAGGACCGTATGCCTTCTTTGCAGTGCATAGTATTTTCCAGTAATTTTTTTCTGGAGGAAGGGTGGACATGCATTATGGGTTTGGCCATGCCCCCTTTAGTACCTGTGCCCCCCAGATGTCTCTGTGCCCCTGATCACTGATACATGCCAGTAAGAAACATTTACAGTGTGGTCATACGTGGGTGTAGCTCATCTATGCACTACAATAAATAACAAGAAGTAAGAGCAGCTTGATTTCATTTGTACTTGGTTTTTCCGTTTCAAAATCCATAACCACCAGCACAGCCTCCATAACCACCCATGAGCAGTGGTTCATACAATTTTTATGACGATATGCAACTATCACACAGAAGGCCAGATGTACTAAGCTTGAAAGGTGATAAATTGGAGAGTGATAAATGACTAGCCAATCAGCTCCTAACTGCTATGTCACAGGCTGTGTTTGAAAAATGTCAGTTAGAGATGATTGGTTGGAGGTTTCCACTTCTCCATTTTATCACTTTTCAAGGCTTAGTACATCTTGCCCCTACTCAGAACAGGTAATAATAAATGCAATGTTATTTTATTGACAGGAAAAACGTATTCACTTGGATCATTCAAGGGTAAAGATGGCGATACATTTCTCTGTTTATACTGTATATCACAGATAGATACTGTAGATTGATTATATGCAAAACACTATTTACTAGAATTACTTTGGACTTTCTAAATGTTTAGTCATTTTTAAACATTTGTAGGGTGGTCACTTCGAATGACCATGGGATTGATGCATCAAGCGTTGAAAATAGTAAAGGACTGGACCAGTGGACAGTTTCCCTTAGCAAACAATCAGCTTTGATGCTGCAAAAATCATAGGTAAAAACATATTAGGTACTAATTCAATTAAATATGGTTACAGATATACAACCATTAAATTGTTTAATTCGGAGTATGCCTAAATGTACGTTTCAATTAAAAATGAACTTTACACTATTGGCTTAATACAGATGTGGTTGGAGAGTGCAGCGATGCACATGTATGGTAATGCAGCAGGAGGAGTCTGGTATAAGTAGACACTTCCTATTTGCCTTACCTGCAACACCATTGGCCAGCTGTGTGACCCAGCAGGTCAAACAAGTCGGCTGCTACAATTACTACAAAGAGGCCAGGACAGAGATCATTTCTTAAAAGCTTACATTTATATTTAATTAACCAAATGAAAAAAGGAAGGCTGGAAAACAATGTGTTTATATTTTATTTATTAATTAGTTCAAAAAATTATAAAGTAGAATTATATTAATAATTGTTAAGACCTGCATGTCATGTTACAATGATTTGGATAAATTAAATGAAGAGGTTTCATTTTATTAATTTTGAAAGATGTTATTTTTTGGTATCTAACATAAGCTCTACTGGCATCACAACTGGCTGGTACTGTACAGTATTGTCAGAATAAATCTCTGTAATTATCAGCAGGGGATTACTAATCATTGATGGATGGAGAAAAAATCCTACGGTAACAATTTAGGTAAAGGCACAAGACGGAGATTATGAGAGAAGCACTATGACTAGTGTACAGATATAGCAAACAAGGATAAGTCACAATAATAGTATAGTCAGATATATTAGGCTCAGGAGCCCACAGTGGGCAGTCATAAAGTACACAACAGGGTCAAAACTAGAAAAGCTTCTCAGCCAGACTGCGCTTAATGTCAGGAGTCAATGAAAACATAAACAGAACACAGGCATAATAAAGAATACTGGACAAAACTGAATCAGGAAGGGCAAAAAAAACTAATACCAATTATGCAAATGATTACAAATTTCAGCACACATTTGTCTATAACAAGCAGATAGAAACTTCTGAACTAAAGTAGGACAAGCTAGGGGTGGACAGGAGCAGAGCAAAGAGACAAGGGAAGACAGTAACAACATACCAGACCAGGGACATGCAGTCAGGGGAGGCAGTGCCTCCCCTGTCATAGATGATTAAAACAAAATACAAACATATTTAAAACACATATACAGTGCAATAAATATCTTATTGGTATTTTTTTAATCATTTATGTGATGAGACGCTGTGTAGGAGTCTGGGAGGCAATGGCAGCCATGCCTCCCGCTGATAATTGAAATCTGACAGCCGTGGGGGGCGGGGCTTAGGACGGGCACAAAAAGAGGCTGAAAAGCCCATTAGAAAACAATGTGAAAGCGGCACCAACTCCTCTGCCTCAGTGACAGGGACTGTGCCTTCAGCCAACATCAAAGCACGCCCCTGTCACTGTGACAGTTGTGATTGGACAGCGGATCAGTCTGTCACACACTGACAGACTGATCTGCTCTGCTGTCAGAATGGCAGACACCCTGCCCCCCAGAGCCGTCAGAGTGTCACGCCGCTCATTACATATGCATCCCTGCTTAAGTCGCTCGGGAGCCAATAGTGTCCCTGCTAAATTTATTTTGCAGGTCTCTGCACGGGGACATCGGGGGGAAAGGAGGCAGCCGCCTCCCCGCCCCAAATATTAGAGAGGCGCTGACACTGGGGGAGCAGAGGACAGCCAGCATTACTACAGGCACTGCTCTTTTGACAGCTGTCACACGGACAGCACCGCAGTGCAGTGCTAGGCTGCCAGCGGCGCCCAATGGTATGTGCACTGCAGGGTGTCACTTTGAGCAGACTGCAGTGAAGTAGTAGGGTGCAGGAATATACAGTGAGTGTCCTTCTATAATCTATCAGCGTCAGCACCGCTACTTCTGTACACGCTGAGCTCACAGTTTCCTATTCTGGGACTACATCTCCCACAATTCCTTGCCCCGCACAGTCCCGGACATTTTGAGAGGCTGTAGACTCGTGTAGACACAGAGTGGGCGTGTCCCGTGCTGCTCCCTGCTGTAGTCGCGGGAATTTCAACCAAAGCTGCTATCAAGTGACCTCTTGACTGACCGTCCTGCCTGTAAGTACAGCGGTGCTGCTGACAATTTTACACAATGTATGCACAAGTAACATCTGCCCCACCTGCAGTGCACATGGTTTTGTCCATTTGAGAAGGAATTTGCCAGAAGGAGTGAATCAGAAGGTACTTGTCCTGTCCGGGGGTGTCCTGTCCGGGGGGCTGCCTGTGACACCTGTCACCAGGTAGAGGAGGAGGGGGAGAATAAAGCCTCCCTGTATGGTCCGGGCATGTAGCAAAAACCGGACGGTCCGGACCACACGGGGAGGCTGTAATCTCCCCTCCCCCATGTCCCTGGTGATAGCTATAACAGGGACCCCCCGGACAAGACACCCCCCCAGACAGGACACCCCCCGGACCGGACCCTACAAGCTCCGGACTGCAGATTTTGATGTCCTGTCCGGCGGTCCGGAGTGTAGTCCGTGTCCGGTTTTTACATAGTCCCTGGTAAGGGGGGGTCCTATCCCTTGAACTGCCAGGGAGGGATATTAGTGCATTAACCCTTGCACTCAACACTGCCAGGGTGCATAACCATTGCACTGCTATATACTGCATTCACAGGGCAATTGCACTGCCAGTGTTAGACAGTATTACCCTATCCCTTGCACTGGCCATGTACTGTTTCATACCTTGGAAGGCAGTGGGACTCGTTCCCATTTGAAAAATGCAGAGCCTCACCAGTGACTGACCTCACCGCACGTCACTGTACCAGACAAAGGTTATATAATGGAATAGAGAAATCAGATACACAACATAAACACACTGTGCAAGTGATGACGCCACAGAATTATATACCGTATTTTTCGCTCCACAAGATGCACCTGACCATAAGACGCACCTAGTTTTTAGAGAAGGAAAACAGGAAAAAACTATTCTGAATATTCTGAAGGGATCCAGGCAGCAGGGTCAGCCAGCGCAAGGAGGGGATCTGGGCAGCAGTGTCAGCCAGGGAAGGGATCCGGGCAACAGGGTCAGCCAGCGCAGGGAAGGGATCCGGGCAGCAGGGTCAGTGCTGGCAGGCAGCCTCTCTCCCCCCAGGCATCCTCTCTCCCCGCTCCACTGAGACATCCTATAATTACCCCCTCTTACCTGGGCAGTGGCGGAACAATAGCCCCGCAGGCCCGCAGTAGTGAGGAGGCGCTGTGTAAGTGTGGACGCCAGGGGCCTGCAGGGCTATCGTAATGCTGCTGCCACATCTGTGCTGCAGCATTACGGGACCAGCTATCAAAATTGCCCCCCCCCCCCCAGTAAAGGTAACAACCCCCCCCCTGCACCGCAATGCGTTACCCCACCTCTGCTTTCGTAGCAGGGACCCAGCTCCCCGGCTTCTGCTGCTGTTCTCTAAAACTGTCTGCTGTATGGGGGTGGACATTTTGTGATGGTCCGTTTTCATAGCAGGGCTGCAGCAGAAGCCAAGAGGGGAGCCAGGTCCCTGCTACGGAAGCAGAGAAAGGGTAAGGCATGAGGACACGGGGGCATGGGCGGCGGCAGGGGGAGGTTTGTTACCTTTACTGGGGGGTGGGGCAGGTTGGCAGCGGGTCCCTGCGGTGTATGTGATATCAGCGGCGGGGTCCCTGCAGGGGTGTGGTATAGAATTCAGACAGTCGGGATCCCGACAGTCATTATCCTGACATCGGGATCCCGACTGGCTGGACCCAGACAGCATGGTGAGTGCAACAAAGCCCCTTGCGGGCTCGCTTCTTTTCCACGCTGCGGGCATGGTGGCTCGCTATGTTCGCCACCTATTCTATTCTCCTTCTATGGGGCTCTCACGAGGGAGAATGGCCGTAGGTGGCCCGTGTGTCGGGTAAATGACTGTCAGGATCCGACTGTCGGGACCCTGTCCGGAACCCCCCCACTCATATCACATACACCGCAGGGACCCGCTGCTGACCTGACCCTGCTGCCCAGCTGGATAACTTCCCTGCCTTGCCCAGGTAGGAGGGGGGGAGGTAACAGGGGGGGGGGGGCCCGGAGCAGGTGCACGGCACAGGGCAGCTGGCTGACTGGTATTTCCTCCAAAAGACGCACACACTTTCCCCCCATTATATTATACCCTCTCCCTGCGGTGCCAGGTACTTACTCATTGTCAGGGGATTCAGTGGAGTCCCCCTTAGTTCCGCCTCCGTTTCAATGGCCCTGACACTGGGTAACCGTTGTGCCTGCCTGCAATGAAAATGCCCCTTCCAAAATGGCTGCCAACTCCTTTAGCATCTTTAGTAACTGTCTTCTATGAGGCAGTGGACATTTTGGGATGGACATTTTCATTGCCAGCAAATGTGACAGGACCCTAGCTGCAGCAGTGGACGGAGGTGGAACAGAGGGGGGGCGATCCTCTGACAGACTGGTGGCAGGATGGAGGGGGGATCCCCTACAAGGAACGGATACCGGGGGAGTGCCAAACTGTTTACTGTGGTGGTGGTGGTGCGGATTTATAGCTACACTACTTATATGATCTCTCAGCAAATAATCTGAGGAGTCTGAAGTAAATCGAACAGATTGGTATTTCAGAATAGTAAGAGTTTAATTTACTTCAGATTCTGGTTGAGAGGTCTAAGGAGCCATTAGGCAACCCCGCTCCCACCCCACTACCGGCAGGTGAACAAAAGCAAGCAAAACCGATTTGGCTTTCAGAGATAGGATGTACTGTAATAATAAGCTTCATGTGTGAACGTATAGTCAATTTACAAGCAGTCTGCATAACTTTTATAGTGCAAATGGCCATACATATAAAATTATATTATTTCCTGTGAAAAAATACTTACCCTATAAAGTCTATTCACATTTCACAGATAAACAAATGTAATTCTAATAGTAATCTGGCTGAATGTGAAATTTACTTATGGATGCTGCCTGGTTGGATCAGTATGCCCCAGCTCGTAGATCAGTGGTTCCCAACCTTTTTTCTCTCCCGTACCCCTTGATTAGGCTTTTCATTGATAAGTACCCCCTCCTCTCATTTTGAAATATGGATAGTACTTAGCGGTATGCGGATCCTTATGCATGTCCTTATATTAAGGAGGAGCGGAGGAGTAGTATACAGCAAGGAATCATGCCCTTCTGTGTCTAGACACTGGTTGTGTATTATCTCCAGGATTCCCGCCAACACCAGTAGGATTAATGCCAATGTTTCCTCCACCTTTGTCAGTGCTGGGCAGATGACTGCTGATGTCTAAAGGCAGCATGGGAAGCTCCCAGTGGATTGCTGGTCTGGCATATGATACAACATTGTTTGTCTCTATGGCAATGGGTCCTCTTCAGCCATCAAAAGACCTTTTCATCGTCCGCCATTACCAATATTATTTTCAAGTTCCCCCAACTGGTCTGCAGAGTACCCCAGGTTGGGAACCACTGTCGTAGATCATTGGCATCAGCTTCAGTGATGACAACATGGGATTCCTTCAATAAAGAGGGTAGCTTAACTCATATTGTTTCATAGGAAAGTGACAGAACTAGAGACTACTTGTGATAATTTTGAAAGGGCATATTTAACGGATGATCTGGAGTCCTCCAGCCTCCAGTCGTTATCCCCAAAGGCAGCATGAATGACATAATTACAGAATAAAGCCAGTCATAGGTTGGTATTTTCTTCCCATTCTCACTACCTGCAAACAGACAGGACGGGTAGTTATCTGACCATTCTGTTTTTTTTTTTTTTATTATCTGCTAAGTACGGTGGCCAAGATTATATATAACAGCAGATCAGTAATGTACAATAGTCATAATATTCCTGAGGTGTTATTTTTTAAATCAGTGTTCAGTGACTGAGCTGGTGTCATATTGTATGTTGAAGCTATTGGTCTGCCCTCGATGGGGCAAATTTACTAAGATGGGAGTTCTATTGAAGATTTGATGTTGCTATAGACAACCAATAAGATTCTACTTCCTGTTTATTTAGCACATTCTAAGAGATAACAGATAAATTCAGATTGTTTGCCCATAGCAACATTCCATCTTCCATCTTCAATAGAACTCCCATCTTATTAAATTTCCCCATATATTTTGTGAGAATGCGAATATGTTAGATGCCCCCTTCTCGGTGGAGGAAGTAACATTGGATTCTTTTCAGGGGCAAGGCTTCAGGGCTTGATAGTATTCAAATTAAATGTTTAAAAAAACATGCTTTGGTACCTGACCCTCACCTTCTTAATGTCTGTAACAAATAACATGCTGAAAGGGTGTTCCATCCTCCATGTCTGAAGCTTTAAAAAGAGTACAGCATAAAGATCCTAGACTGCCCGACTCTTACTGCCCTATATCGCAGATTCCTATTAATGCTAATGTTCTGTCTAAAATCAATGGTCTCCAAGGTCAAAATAGATAATGACTAGCATAGGCCACCCAGACCAGATGGGATTTATGCATGGACAAACCACTTATTAGACAACACTTCACCGATTTTCAGGCCTCCAATGGAGATAAGTCCTCCTCAACCATTATTTCTCTAGATGCAGTAAAGACTTTTGATTCCGTTAAATCACTTATATATCGGTAGTATAAATACTCCATATCGGTAGAAACCGTAGTACATATCGTACATATGTATACAGCTTGTGATGCTCACCACTGCGGGGTTAAAATAACAAGCTCAATTTTCACTAGCAAGTGTACAGTCTATTTCTAGTGTAGTTAAAATCAGCCAAAGTCAAAATCAAACATAGCCAAATCACAGGGTGTATGCACCTTAATTATTATACAAATCATTATGTTAAAATATAATTTTTTGTTTATATTACTTTAATATTTGTGATTATTGGCTCACATGTTTTTTGTTTTTAAATATATAAATAGAACGTACGAATGCAATTACATATGCACAATACTCTATTGGAGGGAACAAGAAATTACATATTTATGTATAAAGCGTAAAACCCCCTGTAATTACATTAAACTTCCAAGAGTTAAAAATGGCCCTATGGCTGTTCCGCTATTATTATTTGTATACAGAACTAGTACCCCAGCTGTTTTATTATTAAAATTTGTAACGGACTGGTTGCCTCTCTTGGGAGTGTTGATAAGTCAATAAACAGTAGTCTTTCTCCCCTTCTTTATTAAGCCCTTTAAAACAAATGGATGTTTATATGCATTGAGAAACCATCCTATGCTTCGTCAATACAGACGTGTGATACATTTCTAATTGCTTGCATCACGGCACACAGAGACCTTGTGTTCAATGCAGATGTGACTGAAGCAAGCTACAATGCTGGAATACACAAAACTATAACTAAGGTCTTAGTTGCCCATTTGTGTCCTAAATTTGTTTTACTTTACTTTTACCATAGTTTGTCTTTGAAGGACATAGTTTGAGCTTCAGCACAATTCATTAAGCAAGGTGACATTGGGGCTTCATATATTTTATCAAATATAAACTTGCGTAGTTGAGTGTAGCTCAGCATCACACCTGTGCAGTTACGTGTCTAGCCCATATTATTTTATTCAAATCCAGAAACCAGATGTACATATTCCTTAATACAAACCCACGTTTCTAGATGGTTTATTGTTTCAGATGTCACAGTTTTAATTGTGGGCATGACCAGGGACTGATTTAAGTAACAGGCCGCCCATATGCACAACATTGTGCCACCCCCCCTCCCCCGTACCTGCTTATGTATAGCAGTCACAGTCACAGTTCTGGAAGAGATGCCTTTTCTTCTCCTCCCCAGTGCTGGAGATGTCGCTGCTCCGGTCACTTCCACAGTGCTGCTGGAATATGTAGCAGCAGCTGCTCAGCATTTTGCAGACCTCCCGTGACACCCCCTCCCACGATTAGCGGACCCTCCCATGCCCCCCTCCCGTGATTCACGCCCCCCCCCCCTCCCGCTATTCGCAGAACCCCCCTGCAAGAAAGGGGGATTCTGTGCCGCCCCCAGCAGGTGCCGCCCATAGGCACGTGCCTCACAGCCCTGGGCATGACACATGTTAGCTTCATAAATAACCCTCTACAGTTCATTGTATATGAAGTTGAGCATAGAACAGCAAAGTTCTGGCTTCTGGTATACTCTAAGTGGAGAAAAGGTATTTCCTTTAACTGCAAATTGTACAGGCATTGGGCTAATGAGCTAATTACATTTAACATACACAGCTCACTTGTATAGCAACTGGCCATACCACATAATGGATAAAAGCTCTATCTGCAAATTCCATGCAATAGGATAGAATGCATTCCAATATATTATGCAACCATCTCAAACTGAGACTGTATATTATTATTAAATAAATAATTTGATGCTTTTTCATACAAGAAAACACAGAAGGGGGTTGGTGCCAGTTTCAGAAAAAGGATCAACAAACACTTAAAAAGCTTTCTCCAATTCATAAAGCTCTTTATGAGATATCACCACTGACATAAATATTGTTAATTGTGCTACAACTCTCCTTTAAAATAGAAGACTAGCTTGTTAGGAAGCAATCTCCAGGCATGGAGCCACGCAAAAGGTCACTAATATAAGTTACACTTTATGGCCACACACAATTATAGCCTACCCTTGCTTTCATAGGGAGTTAATAATCTTCTGTTGGAATGTTTGACATCTAAAACCAAAACTATTGAGGGAAATGAGAGGTCAATGCTGTGCGGTACAGTAAATGTGATATAAAGGTTTTATAGTTATACGACGATTCTACTACGATGCACATATTGAGACAGGTCAAAGGCTAATCAAAATAAAATTGCCAAAACAGCTCGCTTTCCCAATCTATTACAATGAAGGACACCTGGTAATCTAGAAGTTGTTCTACACAAAACGTTTCTTTTCTAAAAGCAATACTGGTAAAAATAAAAAATGAGTAAAGGCACATGCAAACATTTATAACAACAGCAATTTTATTCAGTGGGCATAACTAGTTTGGTTCATTTGTCTGTCTGCCTGTTAATACATACATAATATGTAATTTCCCTTGTGAAAAAGGGCATGTAATAACGATGAGCAAGAATATTAAATTGGTCCTTTTTTTTCATATGAGCTAGACAGTATTACGATTTAAGAACATTCATTGGTAATGCTTAAATGAGAAAAATGCAATTATCAATATACAAAGCAAAGATATAGATAGTTCTCACATTTTGACATTAAAAATCAAAGTGATTTTCAGCAGGGTATAGTCAAAATTCCTAATGTGAATGGTTATCATGTCCACAGACAACATTTTAGCATTGTCAGAGTGTCGACATTAGGGTTAGGCACTAGAGGTAAGGATAGGGGTAGGGATTATAGAGAAGCTGGAGGAGCGGGGGTCTGACCCGGAAGTGGTCGCATGACCCCTGATTCCTGTAAGATGCTGCTGCAGCTGCTCGGAGCATGTACATCACAACAAGGATGAAATGTTGAGAGGTCATGCTATTTACTGTAGATATTATAATTTACTTAAATTGATGTTCCAATTACTATACATTTTACATAAGCATATGAAGAATTATTACATTATTAATTATTACAACTTCTCATTGAATCATGTGCTTATCATTTTCTATATACTTAGATCTACCAAATTCTTAGTAAATATAAACTAAAAAATGTATTTATGAGTAGAATGATCTAATTTCAAGACTTCTGAAGTGATCGGCTGGATCATTTAAAAGAATATTAAAAACTTAGATTATAGTATTTGTATTACTAAAATGGAATGTAGCAAACCGTAGAGAATTAAGTGATTCCTAATAATTATTAAGGGTAGCTATATGATTTTTGAAGTGGGCTATACTTGTACTCAATCGGTATTTAATAGTTTGTGTGTGTTCTTATACGGCACCATTTCAGTTAATGCCTGAGGCACCAACATAGTTAGGCACACCACCATGGTAGTAAAAGGGCACTGCATAACATTAAAGTAATTGGATTATTTATTTTACTGGAACACAGATTAACCTTTCTATATAGGTTATTATACACATGGAAATTAACTTTACTTGGTACTCAATGGAGAAGTAATTAACAGCACAATGATGAGGCTATGGCTGTAAAGAGAAAAATCTAATGAATTAAAAACAATCTTGAAAACAATCTTCCAACCACCTACTGTACCTGAAATTGAACCACCTTTTTGACAACTGAATATTTTAATCAATACTAAAGATTATACAACTAACTGGTAAAAATAAATAATATAATAATAATAATAATGTTGTAATATAAGAACTATTTAAATTCAGATTAGTATAGTAGAACCTTAGTATAGTAGAATAGCATTTTCTCATTTTAACATTCCCAAAGAAGGTTCTGAAACTTAATTTACTCAAACACATATGAATAAAACTACTATAGTAAATGACCAAACAACAAAGTTGGAAATAGGTTCTATTATGTTTTCATTCTAAACTGCACAGAAAAATTACCTAGCTATGCCACATAAATATCTTTTATATATATATATATAACATGACTACATGGAAAATAGGGTCTGTGAATGGGCCAATACACAGACAAGCAGGCAGTCTGGACAGAGAGGCCGTCGGCGTTACCAGCAGAGGGGTAGATGGAACAAGGGACGCGATACATCAAGCACTGGCAACTCCTCACAGAGGCCCTTATTCTGATCGGTGCGGCCCGATCAGAATATGCGGCCAGGACCGTGCAGGCGAATCCCCGCCTTCCATACGGATCGCCACCTCCGTCCGTACGCGGATATGTGGCGGTCCGCATGAAAGTGGACGGGGATACGCCTCCTCCATCTTGGGAGCAGCCCCTGCATTCGATGGTCGCCGAACATCGAATGCAGGGCCGCACGCTCCACCAGCTCCAACCACCCTAGACCACACGGACACTTGTCCGTATGAAATCATGTATGGGGGCGGGCAGCTGACATCCGGTGATGTCAGATGCCCGCCCCCTACACAAGCGTCACGTCTTCATTACCATGCATACGCCCCGCGTTTGCATGGGAACGCCCATGAAACGCGGGGCGTATGCATAGGGTAATGAGGCTAAGTAGCCCTACACGGCCCTCTCCGCCCCCTGTGCGGCGTATAAAGAATACGTGCGGTGAAACCGCTTGCACATGCGCAGAGTGACCTCTGCACATGCGCAGTCCAAAAACATCGGCGGTACGACCGCATGCGGAGAAATCCGCACCGATCAGAATAAGGGCCAGAGTGACTTAGATCAAGTGAGTACTTCAAGAGGCACATCTCAAAAGAAACCCCCTTTAGGGGTGAATACCAGGGCACAGTTAGAGGCCATAGGAATTTCACTCGTCGAAGAGGCCAGTGGCAAAGAATCTGGAAAAAACTATTCAAAGAAGGGGAAGAAGTCGTTTTTAACTTATCATCCCGGACTCTATCAGCAGATGAACTTTCTGTTTTAAATAATAGACTATCCTTTGTTCCGACTTCCCATCATGACAGTTTTACCAATAAAGTTGAAAATTTCAAGTTTGCTTGTAGCCTGCACCTGAAAAAATTCTTTGACAAGGACAATGATTTGTCTAGTGCTGATAGGGCAACGAATCAGCTACCGATTAAAGCCCCCTCCAAGTTTGACCCACATTCAGTGAATCCAAGCATCAAGTGTCTTACACAGGTGTTGGACCAGACTAACCTTAACCTTGTCACATCAAAGAACTTTGCCCGCAACAACCTGAATAAAAACGAACTGTCTGCTTTAAAAAAAATTGAGCACATACCATGATATCGTAATAAGGGCAGCAGACAAGGGGGGAGCAATTGTGATAATGGATGTGGAGAAATACAAAATGGATGTCTACAAGCAGCTCAATGATGTAGAGACCTATGAGAAACTCCTGGGGGATCCCACTAAATGATTCAAGAGTGAATTAGATAAAGTTATCTCAACGGCGAAAATGCAAGGCATCATAACTAACAAATGTGTGGAGGCCTTGACAACCAAATTCCCAGTGATTCCACTTCTGTATACCATCCCGAAGTTGCATAAGAATCCAACAAATCCACCAGGCTGTCCCATTATTTCGGCGAGGGGATCTTTATATTATGTCATCTCGCAGTATCTGGATGCATATCTCCAGCCAGTGGTCCAATCCCAAAAATCAGTCCTAAAGGACACCACGGACCTGATCTGCAGATTACAAACATTACAGGATCTTCCGGAGAATTTTCTATTCTGCTCGCTAGATATAGTAAATTTGTACACAAACATCCCTCACTGCAGTGGGATACAAGCCACCAGGTCCCTGATTTCTACTAGTCAATTGTATGTGGGTCCTAAAGTTGAATTTTACCTGGGTCTCCTTGAGTTGTCATTGACACAAAATTACTTTTATTTTGACGGATCCTACTACCTGCAACGTCGGGGCTGTGCAATGGGTTCTTGCATAGCCCCAACGTATGCGAATGCATTTATGTTCGAGATGGAAGATCGCCTAATATTATCACAGTCATCATCAAATGATGCTATTGCATTTTATGTAAAATACATACAGTAGATGACATCCTGCTGATATGGACAAGCACCCGGGAAGCATTGGAAGAGATGCTCACTAATGCTAATGCGGGCGATGATAACATTAAATTTACATCGGTCATTGACTCCGAAGCGATCAATTATCTGGATGTGCGGATTGAGTGACAAGGGACCACTCTATCCACCTCTCTATTTCACAAGGAAACAGATCGAAACACCCATTCGGATGCCAGAAGTTTCCATCCCCCTGCATCCAAAAAGGGTTTGCCCTACTCCCAATTATTGAGGGTAAGGAGGATATGCAGCATGAAACTGCCAATCTACAAATGGACGAGATGGTCGATAAATTCGAACGTAGGGGTTATGACTTAATATATCTCAAAGCAGCCAAAGAGAAGGCTTTGCAGACTCCCCGTGAGCAAACTTTAAGAGGCACTGGTACCAAGATCAAGACCAATATGATGCCATACATTAGCACCTTCTCCACAGGAAGCCCCACAATGATAGGGACTGTGAAAAAATCATGGCACGTGATCAACCAGGACCCTGAATTACCAGCACTTCGAAACATGCACCTTATGACTTGTTACAGAAGGGGCCCAAACATCTGTGACAAAATCGTCAAAACCGATGTAACTAATTTAGGCAAAAAATGCTCGCAGCACTTCCTATCCAGAAAGCCAGGAAACTACAGGTGCACAGGTTGTGTAACCTGTGTTTTTTTGGAAACGGTTGACACATTTGTTCATCCACATTCAGGCAAAAGGTACAGGATCCGACAGATCTTCACTTGTTCCAGCAGATTTGTTGTGTACATCATATGATGTCCGTGTGTGGCCTAATTTATGTAGGAAAGACTTCTCGGACCTTCAAGGAGAGGATGGCGGCTCACCGCTCCTCAATTAAAGCAGCCTTGGAAGGGACTGTGTCAGATCAGCCAGTGGCCTGGCATTTCTCTGATTTCGGTCACCCTCTTCCGACCTTAAAATATAAAATGATTGATCAGGTTGCAGTAAACGTTAGAGGCGGAGACAGGGGCACTAAATTGCTTCAGTTAGAAGCCAAATGGATCTTTACGTTAAATTCAATACATCCATTAGGTCTTAATGAGTACCTTTCCCTGAATTGCTTTTTATAAGTTACTTGATTAACAGAACATTCATCTATTGTGGTATATGTGCAGTCATGCATCTAATAATCATGTATAGATTTCTTTGCAGATGGTTTAATATCTTCGCTTGCTGCATATGATGTTGTCTTTTTCTCTACAGGATCGCATTTATACAGTTTAGCCACATCTTGTTTTTCTATGATTAAATTTTTTACATGCAGGCTTATGGTATATATTTTTATTCATGATGGTCCTATGTATTTGCACATTTGTATATATTTGCATATTTGGTTGAACACATGATGTTTTATGTTTTCAGTGCGTCCCCAGTGATCTCGGCACAGTAACCGGCAGGTATGCATGGACGGAGTGACGTACACACTAAACAGAATGCTTAACACCAGGACGTGCCAGGACACCTGTGGTTGCCCTAGCAACAAGCCTGACAAACTTGTCTGTTTGAGCGGGATGACATCACCCACCGGCGCCGCTGAGGGACTGGCCAGAAGGAGGGGACGGAGCACGGTGATCTGTCTGCTATTTAAGTGAGTATGTCTTTATGGTTCTTTGTCTTTGAAAAAGGCATTAAATTGCCAAAACGTTAGAACGCAGCTGTGGTGGTCTGCTGTCCTTTATTTACTGTGCAAACCCTGAGAACTCTGGTACTGACAGTCTGTACGAATCCCTACCTTGGAAGGCACCTAGGTTGTTGTATAAGTAGCTTGGAGTCCCGGGTCCTGTATCCTTTGTATATAGAAATAAAGATATATATATATATATATATATATATATATAAGCAAAGCAATCCAGAGCACTCACCACTTTTTGTAAATTCAAAGGTTCTTTATTTTTCCATCAGTGCCAATGCCGACGTTTCGGACCTATGGAGGCCCTTACTCATGGCTCTGCTTACACTTCCTGCAACAAACAGCATGTTGCAGGAAGTGTAAGCAGAGCCATGAGTAAGGGCCTCCATAGGTCCGAAACGTCGGCATTGGCACTGATGGAAAAATAAAGAACCTTTGAATTTACAAAAAGTGGTGAGTGCTCTGGATTGCTTTGCTTGGATTTTGTACCACGGAAGTTTTTCTTTGGGAGAATGGAGCACCCCATGACATAAACTGGATGAACTGTGAGTGCAATATAACTGGTTGTGGATATATATATATATATATATATATATATTTCTTATCGGTACATATGAGTTATCCGGGCGCCCGATTTCTAAATCGGGTCGGATCGGGCACATCGCATCGCATCGCATGCGACCATCGGATGCGATGCGATGACCCGATTTTTCCATAGGAATCAATGTTAAAATGGACTGAGTCCATTTTAACATGGAATTCAATGGGAAAAAGGGGTCCTTTTCATACCCCTACTATCCAAGTGGGCATGGAGTTGGATATAAACCTGTGGCGAGCGTAGCGAGCCACCGAGCCCGAAGCGTGGCGAGCGTAGCGAGCCCCGCGAGGGGACATAGAATACCGTCCCCTCGCGGGGCTCGCCACGCTTCGGGCTCGGTGGCTCGCTACGCTCGCCACAGGTTTATATCCAACTCCATGCCCACTTGGATAGTAGGGGTATGAAAAGGACCCCTTTTTCCCATTGAATTCCATGTTAAAATGGACTCAGTCCATTTTAACATTGATTCCTATGGAAAAATCGGATCATCGCATCCGATGGTCGCATGCGATGCGATGGGATGCGATATCGCATCGCATCGCATCTGATTGTATGCCTTAACTTAAGGCATACAATCAAAAAATCGGGCGCCCGGATAACTCATAAGTACCTTCTTATCTGCTCATTGATACTGTATATTGTATTTGTTGATGTACTTTAAATTTGTATTAAACAGACACTTTCTTGTGTTTCAGGGATAAGAATATAATTTCTAACAGATAACAGTACAAATATAAAAAAATAATTGTATTTTTAGCTGTTCTCTAAAGAGACATATTTAACATTTTGGGTCAGACTTAATAACCTACAGTACTTGTAGCACCTGTGTTAAGTACTTGGGGCTTTCAACTGCATCTCGCAGGCTGCACTTATTGTGGATTTCAGTGTCCACCCTCTTTGGGAGTGAAAAGAAATCTGTGGTACGGTTTTTTAAATAGTGGGGCAGATGGACAGATTAACAATAGATAAATGCAAGGGTGATAAATAGAGATAAATGTCCAGCCAATCACCAGC